>NC_056066.1:57268760-57900594 GCF_016772045.2 Ovis aries
CCATCCAGCATCTAGGGATCGTCAGGTGAGGGGAACTTGGGCACGAGGGTGGGCTGCAGGGGGAAAACTCAGACCCCTGACCCCTGTTGATTGAGAAGTATCTAGATGCCCAGACCCAAGCAAGCATTCAGAGACAGACAGCAGAACATGGCTGGTTTCTTCCCCAGAGGACCTGAGTCCTGGAGGGAAGCAGGCCCCAGACCTGAGGAAGATAACCAAGAGACAGGGAGATCCAGAAAGGGCTGGGGGTTGGTGAGAGGCAAAAGGAAGCCGCCTAGGATAGGTGGGACACAGTCACCTTTCTTGGAAGAGGGGCAAGACTGTGATGGGTGGGGGTTGTGGGTGGAAGGGAACAGGGAACCAGGCTAGACACTCTCTCAGCCCCCCACCCCCAACTCAGCTTCGGCCGGGTGGATGCGATGGACGTTGTGCGCCTCCTGGCCCCAGACATTGGGATGGCACTTGTGGGCCTGGTCACCTCCAGGCTTGGCCATGAGCTGGCGAGGCCTCCTGGGACCACAGCACCTTCCCCTTTCGATACCATGGACCATGAGGAGGACGAGACGGTGGGAGAGAGACACAGCATGGAGGTAGGTAGGAGAAGGGGTGCCAGGAGGTGGCTGGGGCCACGCGCCCCACAAGATGCTGAGTGGCCTTCACAACAGACAATGCTGAGTTCCCCAAAAAGGGTCAGCCCTGCAGGCCTTATCAGCACTTCCCACAAAAAAGGAGAAATGCAGAGTTCCTCAAAGTTAAAAATGGTCTACCCTGCAGGCCTCGTCAGCACTTCTGAGGCGGATAGGCACCCTGAACCTCCCGGAAGGATGTGGCTCCCCAGGCGGTAGCTTGTCCACTGAGCTCTGGGTCCCAGCACCTGGGCAAAGCAGGCCTGGACCAGCTGCCCAGTAAGTAGCAAAGGAGGAGCAGCATCCACCGGAAGTGAGGCTGGAACTGGCAGCAGGGAACTGGCCTGGGGGGGCTCCCTTGCTGCCTGAAATGCCCACTTTATGGGGCATGGTCCTTAGGGTGGGGGCTGGGAGGGACACCTCCTGAGCTGGTGAAGTTCCCTGTCTCTCCCCACACCACTGAAGTTCCACTGTTAGGGATTAATTCTTTCAGCTGAAATATGAGTGCACACACACAGGCGATTTAAGAGCAGATATGCCTGGAAGTGGCGCTAGTGGTAAAGAACTCGCCTGCCAATGCAGGAGACACAAGAGACATGGGTTCAATGCCTGGGTTGGGAAGATCCCCTGGAGAAGAAAAATGGCAACGCACTCCAATATTCTTGCCTGGAAAATCCCATGGACTGAGGAGCCTGATGGGCTGGGGTCACAGAGTTGGACATGACTGGGTGACTGAGCACACGTTTCTGGAAGGACCGGGAGACTTTTTGGCTCTTATTCCTCACTTTGGGGTAGTAACAGAGGCCCAGGTGGAAGAGGGACTTGGGTGTGGTCACAACACCTCTTGAAAGCCCCCAAGGCCACCCTCAGGTTTAGGAATTTGCTAGAAGTCCTCTCAGCAAGGCTTTGTCCTCACAGTCAGGTTATCACCATGAGAGGGCGAAGAGGAAGGCGAAGATCAGAGTGCAGGTCATGCTGAGACTGGCTCCCAGGAGCATGGCTTGCATCCCAGTGTGAACCTACTGTGTGACCATTAGCAAGTCATTCCCCCTCCCTGGGCCGCTTGCACTGCAAATGCTTGATCCAAACCCTTCCAGATCAGAGAGCCGCTCATCTGTCAGGCAGGGAAGGGCCCCTTTGTTCTTTCTGGCTTCTCCTTTGACTTTTCCAGCATTGTGAGAGCGATATTCAGGGCGATGTCACCAGCTGGTGCTCTGACCTTAGTGATGAGAAGACTACTGAGGCTGAGGGGACAAGCAAGGAGTGGGTCCTAAAAGTTGCTGCTGTCACATGAGGCTTGAAAGCTGTCTTGGAGCCCTTCTTCCCCGTGGCGTGGAAGGTCCTGGTGACCCTTCTACTGGGTGCAGCAGGCAGCAGAAGGTCCCCGTGGCAGAGGACAGACCCTGGGGTGGCCGGGGTGGGCTGGGGGCCCTCAGGGAACGGGGCCACAGCTGTTGAGAGAAAGAGGACACAGAAGCCCAGCTGAGGACTGGACTGTGGGTCTCCAGGGCAGAAGAGAGACGGAGAGCCGAAGCCCTGGGCTCTGTGGAATGTCCATGGGGGCGTGGCCTATCAACTCCCACTGCTGCTCAGATATAAGAGCTTGAGCCACCCCAAGGAAACCCAAACTTGGGGGTCTACAGCATCCCCCCCTTCTCTCTGGGGCCTGTGGTTGTTGTGGCCAGTCTAGGCCTCAGTCATGGCCTAGACTGACATGGTTGGGGCTCCAGGCTAGGCGAGGCTGCCCATCATGTGGGTGGGGGCTGTCTCCCCAGGGATGATCTCCCCTTCCATGACCTCGGCCGTGTACTTTGGGGCCTTCCTGAACCGGGGCTCCGGGTGGGCGTGCAGCCAGGCTTTGAGCACTGTGGCCTTTACGACTCTGTGTGTCTTCATGGCCACCTTCACCGCCGGCCACCTGGGGGGCCTGTACCTCTAGCAGCTACCCTTCTTCCAGAACTGCATGCCTCCTGATGACATTTATGCCAGGTACTGACCAGATCGTCCCCACCATGGATGGCAGAGAGTCCAGCCTCCTTTGGGAGGTGGGTACTGCCCTTTAGATGGCCATGGCTGCACTTTCCTTTCCCTAAAAACGGCTGGCTTCAGGCGAGCAAAGCCTTCTTCCACTGGTATCTTCTTGACCACATGAGAGAGAATGCGGACAGGAGGTGTCCGTCAGCTTCCTTGTCCTGAAGGCTGATGCTAAGACCGTGGTCAGCTTGGGAGGACGCCGCGTCTGGGTGGGAATCTATGGTCTGTGCTCACAGTTGCCTCTGTTCAGAAGGAGAGCCGCCCCACCTACCTCCATTTTGGCTGCCTGCTGTCAATCATTCATTCCACAAGCCTCGTCAAGTCCTCTAGCGTTCCAGGTGCTGGCCTGGGTGATATAGAGACAAACAAGAGAGATGTGGCCTTGCGGAGGTTTTTTACCTACAGACAGGCTTCTAGTGCCCTCCAGAAGGATGGAGACTGACAACTGGGGGGGGTGGTCAGTGAAGCTGTAGGGCCAATAAGCAAGGCAGATGGCTCTCACCATCTGACGGGGGAGGCAGATGAGCAGCTGGACAACGACGAGTCCCACAGCTGGGGAGGGGGCTGAGGGGACACACAAGGGGGACTCCTGGTTTGGCCCTGGGGGCACAGTGGGGAGGAAAGGCCGTCTAAGCGGGTTTGCTCTGAGGCAGCCAGGGCCGCACAGAATGCCCTATTTCACCCTCCACCCTGAGTCTGATCATCCCTCCACCCCCAGGGAAAGGGCTCCACAGGGCAGAGAAGGCTAAGGTGTAGGTGCTTCCGGTGGCTCTGTGCTTGCAGGCTGCTGGGGATGACCGCCCTCATCAGGACCAACCACACAGAGTTCTGGAAGCTCCACCTCCATCCTCATCTCAGCTGGCCAGATATTGTAAGCCCCCTGATTCTGTTGCTGTCCAACTACACACTGGTCCTCCTGCTGCAACAGCAGGCCCTGCAGCCTGGAGTAAGTTGTCCCCAGAGAACTGGGACCATTTGTTCACCTGCCAGACACAGAGGAAAGCAAGCAGATGAGCAAATTCTCACTAGAGTGTGAATGACTGATAGCTGCTCACTGGTTTCTCCTCCCATGGTCCTAAACAGACAAGCTGTAAGGAGATGTGATAGTTGCCTTAGAAGGTTTAAAGGGCTTTTGTGCAGCTGAGACAAATTGGCTCCACTCAGCTCCAGGGAACAGAAGGAAGGTGGGAGGGTGAAAGTTATAAAGAGGCATCTTTCAGTTTAACGCGCAAAAGGACTGCAAAAAGTTACAGCTGCTCATTGATGGAGGCCCAGGCCACTGTGAATCACCTGGATGAACCCTGTCTTTCTTTTTGAAAAAATATTTATTTATTTGGCTGCACCAGGTCTTAGTTGCTACACTCGAGATTTTTGATCTTTTTGGCAGAATGTGGGATTTTTCATTATGGACGACCTCTCTAGTTGTAGCACTAAAGTTAGTTGCTCTGTGGTACACGGGATCTTAGTTCCCTGACCAGGGATCAAACTCACGCCGTCTCCATTGTCTGACAGATTCTTAACCACAGGACCACCAGGGAGGTCCCAAGCCCCCCTATCTTATGACTTGTTCCCAGAAATTCTTGGAGACTTTGCTGGCCCTGACTAGAAGGGGGCAGGAGCCCTGGGGAAGTGGGGGAGGGGTGGATGGCTTTACTAGGAGGCAGGGCTGGAGCAGGATGCAGGGGTGTCCCCCGAGCATCACTACTCCAAGCCTGGTCTGTGAACATGCCCAGGAGCTTGTCAGTGATGGGGACTCTTGGCACCCACCCCCCACCTGCCGGTCAGGGTCTGCATCTTCCCTGGGGCCCTCAGGGCATTGATCTAGAGCAGGGCTGTCCAGTAAACAGAGCTTTCTATGATGATGGAGAGAACTCTCTCCATCAGTACTGTCAAGCCCAGCTGCCACCAGCCACGTGTGTCTTCTGAGCACTTCAATTGTGGCTCCTGCGACCGGGTAAGCAGATGTTTCATTTTGCTTAATTAAAACGAAAATTTAAAAACTAACACTCAGCTCGGTTATTGGGAAACTTGAAATTTGTTTGGAACAACTTGAGTGCATGGATCTGTGTTTTCCACTTTACATTTTATGAAATCTAAATACAGATCGAGTACTTCTGATGAAAATTTAGCATCCAAATTGCAATATGCTAGAAGAGCAAAACAGATTGGGAAAAAACTTGCTATGGCAAAAAGAGTGTCAGCTTTCGCTCCTTACCACTCACCTGTGGAGAGAGTAGTGTTTGCGAGTTTCAAACAGCACCTGGCTCATGCCCACCCTCCCATGGTGGAGAGCAGCCCCTGCCCCAAGCATTGAGTAGAGTGAGGGGATTGTGGGAAGGGCTTCTTTGGTGGCTCAGATGGTAAAGAATCTGCCTGCATTGTGAAAGACGTGGGTTCAATTCCTGGGTCGGGAAGATTCCCTGGAGAAGGGAATGGCAACCCACTCCAGTATTCTTGCCAGAAGAATCCCATGGAGGAGCCTCGTGGGCTACAGTCCATGGAGTTGCAAAGAGTCAGACATGATTGAGCAACTAACACTTCACTTCCTATCTAATTGTCTTGGAGACTTCAGGAAGAGGGAAAGTCTGGGGAAAGTCTCAGTTTTGAACAACCCTCCCACCTCCCCATCCCTGCCCAGTGAGGCCTCTTCTTCCTGTTGGGGGAGGGCATCTTAGGTACCCAGCAGTCTCACAGATGAGATTTAGCTGATGGCTGGGGATTTGAAAGTTGTGTTTTCTCCCAGAAGCCGGAAGAGAGGGAGGCAGTCCCTACAAGGTCGCCAAGCAGAGGTGAACACCAGGAGCTGCTGCGCTCTGTTCTGTGGACCTCAGGCAGTGAGGGGGAATAGGTAAGACCCTTCCCCGCCCCATTCCAGAGCACCCACTGCGGCAGCCTCATCGCATGATGTCAAGATAACAGTAACGGCTACAATAAGAAGGGAAGTTATTAGGGTTTCCTCTATGTCCAGTGCCATTTCTTTCTTTTTAAATGTAATTTTGTGGTGTTTTTTTTCTTTTTTTTGGCTGCACAGCCTCTTCCTTGCAATGTGCTGGCTTCTCTAGTGGGCTTAGGTGTCCTGTGGCACATGAGATCTTAGTTTCCTGACCAGGGATTGAACCCTTCCTCCATTGGAAGATTCTCAACTGCTGGATCACCAGGGCCATCCCTCTGGGGCCATTTCAAGTGCTTTACATTGGTGTCATCCTCGTGCTATAGACAGGGAAACTGAGGCAGAGGGGGTGTCACTCCTTATGCCGTATTAGGTGGTGAAACTGGAATTCGAACCAGGTCGTGCAACACCAGAGCTTCTGTCATAATGTAGAAAGGTGACAAAGTTGAGTTAAACCACCAGGAAAATCCCAAGCTCAGCAAACCAAGATGGTGTCAATGGGCAGCACAGCCAGAAATCCTGCCTTGGCCTGCAAACACCGAGTGGTGAGTGTTGCTCGCCCCGGGGAGCTGAGCAAGGGGCTAGCCCATCTGCACGGGGCGAAGCCTGACACCCATTCATCATTCGTCGTTTCGAGTAACAGACGTGGGTAGGAATACTGCAGTAGCCCTTCCCACAATCCCCTCACTCTACTCAATGCTTGGGGCAGGGGCTGCTCTCCACCATGGGAGGGTGGGCATGAGCCAGGTGCTGTTTGAAACTCGCAAACACTGCTCTCTCCACAGTAGTGTTCTCAGATACACCGGGCACTGGTTGGCATGTGCCTCGCGTCTGCAGATAGGGTGCGGGGTGAGGGATCCCAGAAGCAAATAACTTGCCCAAGGTCACCAACCCAGCCTCCTCATCCCTGATGAGAAGCTGTCCGTCTTTGCAGAAGTAGTCTGTATGAGTAATTGCCCGCACCACTTGCTTCAGGGTGATTAGACTTGCGCTTACCTTGGCGGGATGGGCTCATCCTTTATCTCAGTTCTGTGTCTGTGTGCAGCCCCGTGACAACTCCAAGTTCCCTGGGGCCCAGAGGAACCCTGGGGACAGATTTGTAATTCAGAAAGAGAGAAACCTGCCAACAGCCAGCTGTAGTCCCTGAAGCAAGAGCAAATCTCCCGATTCTGTCTCGTCGCTTGTGGACCGAGCTCCTTCCTGAGTTCATCTTCTCAGGTCGAACCTGTCACTTTGGACTTGGGGCGGTGCAGCTTCATAGCAGCATGTGTGTACAGACCCCCGACACCCTTCCTCCTCACCCCACCATGCCTAATCCAACATTCCAGATGCAGAGCATGGTGCATAACAGATGCTCGTAGCTTGCCCTGGTTTAGTCTCTCAGAGCTCCAGCAGGTGGGGAAATGGAAGGATGGTATTAATATCCTATAGATGAACACTTATTCCCCACCCCCGCACTAAGCTAGGCTAGGTTAAAACTGGCTTAAAGTGTGAAAGTGTTAGTCAGTCAGTCATGCCCGATTCTTTGTGACCCCCATGGACTGTAGCCCACCAGGCTCCTCTGTCGATGGGATTCTCCAGGCAAGCATACTGGAGTGGGTTGCCATTCCCTCCTCCAGAGGATCTTCCTGACTCAGGGATTGAACCCTGGTCTTCCCATAGTACAGGCAGATTCTTTACCATCTAAGCCACCAGGGAAGCCCTTAGACCCATCTCATAGCACTGTCCTGGATGGGAAAGTTTAAACATAGACTCTAGTTGAAAGGCAAAAAGCCAAAAAGCAATCACAACCGTTTGTCCATGCTTTGAGGCAACCTTCCAGAAGTTCCTCTCTACGTAGGAGCATGAAGCTGAAACCCTGCCTCCTCCCATGGTGGGGGAGGGGACCCCACCAGCACCACCACTGTGACTTCTTTCGTGATTCATCCAAAATGAGAGCCTCCTTGTGTGATGCTCAGACGAACTGGGAACCTAGCTTCCCTGTCCAACAGGCTCTCCCTAAGCATGGCTCCACAGGTGATATATGTCCGCACTTTATTTACCACAGGCAGACAGAGCCCCCCGCTCCTTAGCCTGGTAGCAAGCCAAGGCCATTCATCACCCACTTGCTCCTTTTTGAAATTCACCGAGCAGCGGGCATCTCTTTAAACCCCTGCACGGAATGCATTTTAAAGAGCGTTTTCTATACAGAGGCATTTGCTTGGCCTCGGCTTTGTGCACAGGATGGAATTTGGCACCCTAGGAAGCACCTCCTGCAGCCTGTTTGGAACGCACTCCATGAGATGGCTCTGTGGCTGTCTCCTGCCAAGGCTGCAAGGGGAGGCTGGGGATAGCGCCAGGCTGGACCCCAGGCATGGGGGTGTGGAGGCTATGGAGACCACAAGCTGGGTTTCTGTCCTCCAGAACCTACCACCCAGGAAGGGCGCTGAGGCATGCGTGTGACTAGCTGGAACTGAGGGCGAGGAGAAGCAAGCATGGAACCCTCTCTGGAGAGGGAGGCGATACTTGTTGGCTGTAATCTTGGAAGATGGTAGCTGGGCCTCCCTGGGACTTCAACATAGCCTCAGCCAGGGGCTGGGGTAGGAGCCAGAAGAGCTCACCTGGAAGTGTGGGTTGGGTCTCTGTAGAGGGAAGTGGTGGTAAGTTCATTTCTGGTTAGGGGACTATCCCAGGTGAAGCCTACATATTTTCGTGGGAAATAAGTATCAATTACAAAATTAAAAGATATTTGCTCCTTGGAAGAAAAGCTATGGCAAACCTAGACAGTGTATTAAAAAGCAGAGATATCACTCTGCTGACAAAGATCCATGTAGTCAAAGCTATGGTTTTTCCAATAATCATATACGGATGGGAGAGTTAGACCATAAAGCAAGCTGAGTGCCAAATAACTGATGCTTTCAATCTGTCGTGTTGGAGAAGACTCTCGAGAATCCCCTGGACAGTAAGGAGACCAAACCAGTCAATCCTAAAGGAATTCAACCCTGAACATTCATTGGAAGGACTGATACTGAAGCTGAAGCTCCAGTATTTTGGTGACCTGATGCAGAGAGCCTACTCATTGGAAAAGACCCTGACGCTGGGAAGGATTGAAAGCAAGAGGAGAAGGGGGTGACAGAGGATGAGATGATTTGATGGCATCACTGACTCAGTGGACACGAGTGAAGGACATTCATGACATAGTGATGGTGAGGGACACGGAGACCTGGCGTATGCAATCCATCGGGTTGCAAAGAGTTGGACACAACTGAGCAACTAAACAGCAGAAGTATGACTAGCTCTCTGATTGAGAAGAGCTTGGGCTAAAAGGGAGAAGAATGTCCTCAAAGCCCTCAAATGTTGCCTGCCCCAAACAAGGCTCCTTGCCTGATCTGGTCTCCATCGGGAACGTCCTGCTTTAAAGAACAGTACTTCTATCCATCCAAATTTTGCAAGCAAGTCTTTTCCCTACTCTCAACCCATACTGAATGCACCAAAAAGACGCTTCTGCATTGTCCTAAGTTACTCCGAACTCATTCATTTCCCCCTTCAGATCAGCTTGCTGCTCCAGTGCGTTGTCCCCTGTCCTCCTCAGACCCTGGCAGTGCCCCCTGGGTCTGCCATGCATGCCCGTCCCCTCTAGTCTGTTCACTGCATGGCAGCTGGAGATATTCTTTCCAGTGAATCTAACCTTCTGCCCTGCCCACCCCTCTAGCCCTCAGTGTCTCCCCACTGCTCTTGCAATAAACACCAGGGCACTTGGCCAGGCCTTTGGGATCCTGGGTGACCTCTCAGGTCTTCCAGCTTTCTGGGCTCGAGGCCCCCAGGATCCTTCCTCAAGACCACCCTCCTCTACACAGGGTTCATTTTGGCTCATTCATGAGCTCATGTTCAGGCTCATTTTGGCTGCCTTCCCCCCAGCTCAGTGATCCCCTTGTTCCTTCCTTCCTGTGAAGCCCCCCGGGCTGCTCTGACCACTGTGCACCTCTGCTGTGACCCTGACACAGCTGTCATTTTACCTGTGAGGGTCTCTGCTGTCACTACCATCACACTGGACAAAGTGTGGGTATAGGAATGGGGTAGTTTTGCTCACTGTGCCTGTGATGCTTCATGGGTTCTGGAAAGGATGGACGCATGAGGCCTGGCTGCAGCCCAGACTTTAAACAGTGCCATGCAGGCACAGGGTGGGGAGTGCATGGTGGGCTGGGGCTGTCGGCGCCAAGGGTGGGCTTGCTGGGGAGGAGTGATGTAAAGCAAACACTCTGGGACTCTCTCCCCAGAGGCTCAGGGAAGAGCAGGTGAGACCAGAGACCAGGTCAGAGGCATTTGAAAGCAGTGAGGAGGTCGCTGCCATCGTTCAGGTCAGGTCAAGTTCAAGAGTCTGAGGGAAGGTGATGAGGAGATTCTGGGTCTGAAACGGGCTTTCAGAAACCCCAACTCTGACTTGAGTGAGACACCCACGTGCCTCAGAGTCTCAGCTGGCTTTTATACAAATCGTCGCCAGAAAGTTAACTAAAAACTGGCCTTCATGCTGTCTCCTCTGGGCTCACCTGGGGCCTTCAGAGAGTGCCGGGGTGCCTGTGACCTCCAGCTTTCCATCCAGGAACCCCCTCTCCCTCCTTTGCCAGGTGACGCCCCTCCCAGGAGGGAGCTGGCAGGACCTCCCCCTTCTGTGTGGAGCCCCAGGACAATGCCTGGACCTGGACCCACCAGCGTCCTTTGTGCCAGAAAAGAGTCAGACAAGCTCAGGTTAGAGACCCACAGCCCAGACGAGGGCCTGCCAACCCCACAGCACCCCAGGTCCTAGACACATCGCAGCAAAGCCTATCATCTCCAAGACAACATAGAAACAGGAGGCCTCCTCGGGGGTGGGGGGGCGGTCAGACGGGAGCCTTCACCCTGGAGATGGGCTGCTCACGCACCTGGGTTACGAACCATTGAGTTCAGACGGGAGGCAGGAAACGCTACGTCATGCCTCACACTTGCTAAGGGAACGTTCTTCGGGCAGAAAAAACTGGGCAGGATGGACCTAAAAACTGCCGGACTTGACCAAATCTGGCAGTTTTTAAGTCCATCATCATGGTGAGAACGGAACTTTTTTGATGTGTGAGCCAAGCCCCAGGCCCTGGATGGTCAGCCTCTCTTTCCGTTCTCGTTGGATGGAAGAGGTCTCACAAACTGATATTATTGTCTAGCTCATTTTATCAAGAAGGAAATAGGGGATCATAGCGCTTAAGTCCTCAGCCCACAGGAAACCATGTCAGGCTGACTTAAAAGGCCTGCTCTTAACTTAATCCTAACTTAATCCAGGCGGGAGCCAGTTCTCCACATCAGCACCAGCACCTCAGCACTCAGTTTCGGGTGGGATTCTTCTTTGCAGGAGGCCTTTCTGTCCATGTGGGATGTTGAGCAGCCTCCCTGGCCTCTACCTACTAGATACCAGCATCATCCCCTCTCCCCTCATGCCAGCATGTCTGTAGACCCTGCCAAGTGTCCCCTGGGTGGGGGCAAAGCCACCCTTGGTTGAGAACTCTAGAGTGTCCTTCACAAGGCCGTGATGACCTGAGGCATGAGTGCAGTTAGGTTCCCATCTCCCGTCCTCACCTCCTTTTGGGAAAGAGGTTCCCAGCAGCACAGACACACTCGCTGCCAAGAGCCGCTTTCCCTGATCCTCCAACGAGTTCCCAGGACCTCCCTGATCCTCCAACGAGTTCCCAGGACCTTCTGTCCAACTAGGTTTTAACTCCTTGGAGGATGGGGCTGATGCTGCTTAGTGATCACTGCAGTGCCCAGCACAGGCTGGGCATACAGAAAGCGCCTAGTAATAGCTTCCTGAGTGATGGCATACCGTGGACCACTTAGATAGAAGCCCTAAACCTGCACGGGGCTACTGCAGTGGAGACATTTATCTCATTCCGTTATTCTGGAAAGATCCACTGAGAACCAGCCAACGGCCAGCTCCTCAGGGGCTCTGGGAGTAGGCACTCACGCCTGCCACGTTGGCTTCAGAGTGTTGGCAAAGGTGCTGTTGGGCTCATGGATAGGTTCAGGCAGGACTCAAAGGGTGTGCTCTCTGTTTGGAGGGAAGGTGTGGGTGGGTGGTGGGGCCGATGCTGGCCAGGCTGCTCTTGTGTGGGCACAGGAGCTGTGAGGTGATCTGATCCTCCCTGCTCTGAGGACAGACCCTCTGACAGGCCCCTGAAGGTTACAGGCTTGGGTGTGCCTATCTTGCCACAGCCCCGCCCCGCCTCCTGCAGCCTGTTGGTGCCCTTTGCTTGCAGGCCATGCTGCCACTGCCACCCCTACAGAGTCAGGGCTGAGCTGTGCCTCAGTCTGGGCTACCTCGCCACAAGGCATAGCCATGTCCCTGCATTGATCACCATGATGGTGAGTCTTGGGGAGGTAGTCTGAGCATGCACGCACACACCAACAGATAATTTATAATGTTGTGTTAGTTTCAGATGTATGGCAAAGGGATTCAGTGATACACATATATATTTCAGATTATTTTCCATTACAGATTATTATAAGATATTGATTATTGTTCCTTGTGTTTTATAGTATATCCTTGTTGCTTATCTGTTTTATATATAGTAGTTTGAATCTATTAATCCCAATTTATTGAGTTGAATCTATTAATCCCTAATTTATCCTTCCCCTGCTTCCCTTTCCTCTTTGGTAACCATGTTTATTTGCTATGTCTGTGAGTCTATTTCTGTCTTGTATATAGATTCACCTGTATCATTCTTTTTAGATTCCACAAATAAGTGATATCATATTATACTTGTTTGGCTTTGTCTGACTTACTTCACTTAGTATGATCATCTCTAGGTCCGTCCCTGTTGCTGCAGACAGCATTATTTCATTCTTTGCAATGGCTGAGAAATATTCCACTATACATACATACATACATACATATATATATATATATATATATATATATATATATATATATATATATAGAGAGAGAGAGAGAGAGAGAGAGAGAGAGAGATCTTCCCGGGTAGCTCAATGGCAAAAAATCCACCTGTAGTGCAGGAGCCGCAGGAGACTTGGGTTTGATCCCCAGGTTGGCAAGATCCCTGGAGGAGGGCATGGCAACCCACTCCAGTATTCTTGCCTGGAGAATCCCATGGACAGAGATGTCTGGTGGGCTACAATCCATGGGGTCGCAAAGTGTCAGACACAGCTGAAGTAACTAAACGCATATATATACACACACACACACACACCGCATCTTCTTTATCCATTCATCTGTTGATGGACATTTAGGCTGCTTCCATGTCTTGGCTGTTGAAAGTAGTGCTGCTGTGAACACTGGGGTGCATGCATGTTTTTGAATTAGAGTTTTCATCTTTTCCCGATATATGTCCATGAGTGGGATTACAGGATCAAATGGTAGTTCTATATTTAGTTATTTAAGGAACTTCCATATTGTTCTCCGTAGTGACTGCACTAATTTACATTTCTACCTATGTAGGAGGGTTACCTTTTCTCCACACCCTCTCTAGCATTTCTTATTTGTAGACATTTTGGTGATGGGCATTCTGACCACTGTGAAATGATACCTCATTGTAGTTTTGATTTGCATTCTCTAATAATTAGTGATGCTGAGCATTGTTTCATGTGCCTTTTGGCCATCTGTGTGCTCTTTGGAGAAATGTCTGCTTAGGTCTTCTGCCCATTTTTTGATTGAGTTGTGTGTGTGTTTTTTTTTTATTGAGCTGCATGAGCTGTGTATTTTGGAAATTTAGCCCTTGTTGGCTGCGTCATTTGCAAATATTTTCTCCCATTCTGTAGGTTGTTTTTGTTTTGTTGATGGTCTCCTTTGCTGTGCAAAAGCTTTTAAGTTTGATTAGGTCCCATTTGTTTGTTTTTGCTCTTATTTCTTTTGCCTTGGGAGACTGATCTAAGAAAATGTTGCTACGATTTATGTCTGAAAATGTTTTGCCTGTGTTTCTTCTGGGAGTTTTACGGTGTCATGTTTTACATTTAGATCTTTAAACCGTTTTGAGTTTTTGTATATGGTGTGAGGGAGTGTTCTAATTTCATTGATTTACATGAGGCTGTCCAGCTTTCCCAACACCACTTACTGAAGGGACTATCTTTTCTCCATCGTATATTTTTGGGTCCTGGCACTTGCAATGAAGCTCAGAGAGCCGGAAAGCACTTGGCATACTTGATGAAAGATCCCGTGCGAGCTGGGGGTGTCCTGACCAGGGCCTGAGGGCAGGAGGGATTGGGTTGGAGGGCTGTGTGTCCTTCTCAGAGAGGCATTTTTTTGTGTGGCAAAATGCTTCTGCTTGTCCTTATCACTGGGATGGCCAAGCTTGCATCACCATTACAAGGGAAGGAAACACCTCTTGTAAGGGACAAGTCTCCTGGTTATAGAGGGTCTCTGGGGAGGGCTGGGCTGTACCAGCCATCCTCTCTTGCTGGGATGTAACTCCCCACAGTGGCTCTGAGATGGGGAGTAGGGCTGGAAACCCTGAGTCCCCCACTACCCTGCTCAAAAGGGAGCTTTAGCTATTGATCAAATGCATTTATCCGAAGTTTTACATCCAAAGTGGATTTGAGAGAGGGACCATACTAATGGCTGCTGCACAGGAGAAGCCCTGCTTATCTGCCCAAATAATGGGGGCTCCTGCTGGGTGTAGGGGATGGGGCTGGATTTGGAAATGAAGTTTTTTTTTTTAAGATTTATCTGTTTGTTTAATTTTAGCTGTGGTGGGTCTTTTCTGTTGCATGCAGGCTTTCTCTAGTTGCAGCACGCAGGGTCTACTCTCCTGCTGTGGAGCACGACTCTAGGTGACTGGGCTTCAGTGGTTGCCGCACATGGGCTCAGCAGTTGCCGCTCCGCGGCTCTAGAGCACTGGCTCAGTAGTTGTGGTGCATGGGCTTAGCTGCTCTTCAGCATGTGGGGTCTTCCCAGACCAGGGATCGAACCTGTGGCCCTGGCATTGCAAGGCAGATTCTTAACCACCGGACCACTAGGGAGCCTTGGAAATGAAGTTTTAAGAAGGCTCGGAGCCCCTGGGCCTTGAGACATGCGATGAGAGGAGCTGCCTCTCTGCAGGTGTGGAGCGTCTGCTTCACAGGCTGGCCAGGCTGCTTGCTGCTGCTCTGGGCCTGTGTGATCTGGATGGCCTGGGACCCCTGCCACCTGGCCCTGAGAAGTGTACCCTCCCTGGTTGACTACGCCAGCCTCCTGATCGTGCTCAGTTTTGTGGTGGGCCTCCATGTGTCCCAAGAGGAGCTGTTCCCTGGAGTCCCAGGCCGGCTGCTCACCAACCTGGACCTGAAACCCTACCTGCAGCCATGTCCCCACCTGGGTGCCAAGATGCACTCTGGGGAGGGGATTGAGGCTAGGGGATTTAACATTTCAGAAAAGACCGTAGCTGAAGGCTGGGGACAGTGGGGCATGGGGGCGGAGGAGGAGGCAGGGCCGGGGGTCCACCTTGGCTCAGCACCCGGCTCCAGGAGACCCTGTGTACCTTTGTCTTCATTCCACAAGATGCAGGGGAACATCATGGGCACCTCCACTCTGACCCCCACTGTCTCTGAGGGGCGTGGGTGATGTGAGCCCAGGGTGCACCAGGCTGTTGGGGGGACACATTCCAGCTGGCCCCCAACACCCCCTTCCACGGAGCTGCTGCGGCTCTTGCACCCTAGACGACAGGGCTCTGAGAGACAGAAGCCTGTTTCCAGCCCCAGCCCCTGTGGTGGGAGGGAGACCTGTGGCTTGTTTTCCGGGAGGTCCAGGGTGAGCCGTAAAGGAAGCATGTGTTTCCACTGCAGTCTCTATGCATCTGTGTTCTGGCTGCTGCTGCGGCTGCGGGTCTCCAAGAGCCGGAGGCTGGTCTCCAAGAGCCGGAGGCTGGTGGAGGAGGAGGCCTGGAGAGGGGACCTCAGGGACGTGAGCAGTGAGGACGCTGGATGGACTGGCTCCTGCCCTTTCTCAGGCCATTTATGTGCATGTTTGAAGTTAACCATTTCCCCCAGGAATCCCAGAATCTTAGGGTAAAAGGAGCCTCCAGGCCCTTGTTTCTGGTCTGCTTTTAGCTGGTTCCTTGCTGGCTCTCCAAGGGCACACAGCGAGTGGTCCCAGGCGACCTGGTTCATGCCCAGAAACTCAGAGCAGGGTGCAAGGGTAGCCTGTGGTCCAGGAGGTACCCGGCAACACAGCTTTGCTCTTCGAGAGTTCAGATCTACAAGTTTCTGGCCCCAGATGGGATATGAACCAAAGCCCCTTCCTGAGCAGAGTGAGGCCCCTGGATGGGAGGGGCCTTTGGAGGAGGCTCTCTGAGCCCTCATGGTTCAGAGTCCAGGGTCCCAGCCCTGGAGACACCACCTCCCCAACCCGTCTCCTGTCAGAAGGGAACAAGGAAACACTGTGGCCGGTGTCCCAGAAATCTGAATGCTCCCCTGCCTCTCCCCCTGCACAGGGCCCGGCAGCATCCTTAAGAGTCTCCTAGTCGAGTACCAGCTCTGCCTTGGTGCCACCCTGTTCTTTGCTGTCAGATTTGCCGGCAAGGTGGTGGTATACAGGGTCGTCTATGTCCTCGTCTTCCTGTTCTGGATGGCCTGGCACCAGGTGAACCCCGGTGGGACCCCAAGCCCCTAGTCCCTGCCCTGCTTCTCTGCCCCAGGCTGCTTACTCCTTCTGCATTCTGACTTCTGGCCCTGCCGTGCGTGGTTGCCTCGGGGCTGGCACTCTTCTCGTGGAGGGGGGACCACGCAGCTCACAGGCTTCACACCCGCAGCTGCTCCGCCAAGCCTCTGACCTGGGTGCCCATTCACATTTATCAGCAAGGCCACACAGTCTGCTCCACGACCAGATGCACCAACCCTGCCTCCAGATACATGAGCAGTTCCAACACGTGGGTGGAGACAAAGTGCATGGAACACGGGAGCCACAGACAGAGGGAGAGAGGGTATTCAGAGGGCACTCAACTTCCAGTACTACTTGGACTGCTCAATATATAGACAGAACTCCCAATGTCTCAGCTTCCTGGCTGTCCGGGGGTGGCAGGTTGGGCAGGGGGTTACCCTTCCCAATGCTGAGATTTGCTTTTCTGGAGGAAACTTAACTGAAGGCCTAGACCCCTGACTTCACTTTGCACGTCTCATTAAAACTTGGTGGCTCAGACGGTAAAGCGTCTGTCTACAATGCAGGAGACCTGGGTTTTAGCCCTGGGTTGGGAAGATTCCCTGGAGAAGGAAATGGCAATCCACTCCAGTACTATTGCCTGGAGAATCCCATGGACAGAGGAGCCTGGTAGGCTACAGTCTATGGGGTCGCAAAGAGTCGGACACGACTGAGCGACTTCAGTTCAGTTCAGTTCAGTTCAGACTCTCGTAAGAGTAAGCTTGGGGACTTCCCTGGTGGTCCAGTGGTTAAGACTCCACACTCACAATGCAGGGGGGCTGGGTTCGATCCCTGGTCAGGGAACTAAATCCTGCATGCCACAACTGAAGATCCCACACATCACAACTAAGACCCGATGCAGCCAAATAAATGTATATATATATGTGTGTGTGTGTGTGTGTGTGTGTGTGTGTGTATATATGTGTGTGTATCTGTGTGTGTCTATATATGTGAGTGTCTGTATATATGTGTGTATATATATGTATATATATATATATATATATATATATATATATGAAAGTGAAAATGTTAGTTGTGCAATCATATCCAAATCTTTGCAACCCTATGGACTGTAGCCTGCCAGGCTCCTCTGTACTTGGAATTCTCCAGGCAAGAATACTGGAGTGGGTGAACATTCCCTTCTCCAGGGGATCTTCCTCACCCAGGGATCAAACCTGGGTATCCCGCATTGCAGGCAGATTCTTCACCATCTGAGTCACCAGGGAAGCCCATATATGTATGTGTGCGTGTACATGTGTATGAACGTGTATGCGCGTATGTATGTGTGTATATAAGGAATGAGCTTGGGCTCCAAGCAGCAAAGATTTCTGCTGGGAAGAACAGTTTTGCACAGCGAGCTGGTCCTGTACACTCCCCTGCAGCCCTCTGGTCATGGCTGCCCCTGCCCTGTTCACCTCTCTAAACCTGCCTCGCCTTTATCAGGACTGTGTCTGAATTACAGATACACCATAATTCCTAGAGAAGGAGCTCCAAGTGCTTCTGGATGGTCACGGTCTCTTACTCCATGGTGGTCCTTTTCACTGCCTACACTTTCCAGTTCCAAGCTGTTTCTGGATTTTTTCAATGAAACCCTAGGACTGTCTGAAAAGGGGTACGAATGTCTTAGGCCCTGGGCTGATGTATGGGAAGGGGGCTTTTCTAGTTGGTTCTGTGCTCCCTGGGCACCTCTGTAAAGCTCCCAAGCCCCTCCAGGTCTGGGGAGATGCCTCTGGCAGCTCCAAGTTTCAAGATCAGAGCCTAGGAAAAGGAGCCCCTGGAGATTTTGCTGCCAGGTCCCTCCTGTTCTATCAGGGTCTCAGGACCCATGGACTTGAAACCCCAGGGTGTTCCCACCTTGGGATCTCACCAGACTCAGGCAAACCCCGTCCTCAGCTCGCAGCCTGAGTTTTAGCTGCAAGTCTGGTTATGCGGAGGGCACACATGCCAGAGGTTCCCGTGAGGGCGCTGGGCTTCCCCAGGTCATGTGAGCCCACCTGCCTCAGAACTGGCTAGCACCCTGTTTTCTCCCTACTGAATCCCCTCAGGGTGCATCTTGGAGTGGGGTTGGGGAGGGTGGCTGCTGTGACTGAAACTTAATGACCCCAGCATCCTGTGTTTCCTGGTGTGGCAAGTGAGCTCTTTGTCCACAGCGCCTTCTCTTGGTCATAAATGCAACCAACGTCTGGGAGGCATTTCATGATCAATTTTGTCCCAGGGCGCTGGGAAGTCTTCCTAGATCAAAGAAAGATTCTGTGGATAGGCCACGCGATGTTTTCATTTTAGGATTCACGGGCCCTGCTGATAATCTAAAATTCTCTGGATCACCTATCTTACATGTCTATCATAATCCAGGAGAAGTTTTGTCCTATTGCTTCTCCCCATACCCAGAGTCTCACTGTTACAATTATTCCATGTGGGGTTAGCGAGTTCTTTGTCCACAGTGCCTCCTCTTGGTCATAAATGCAACCAACGTCTGGGAGGCATTTCATGACCAATTTTGTCCCAGGGCGCTGGGAAGTCTCCTTCCTAGATCAGACAAATATTCTGTGGATAGGCCAACTGCCTCAGGACTTTAGCCATCGTTAACTCTCCTGGGAGACAGTGAAGGACAGGGGAGCCTGGTGTGCTGCAGTCCATGGGGTTGCAAAGAGTTGGACGCAACTTAGTGGACTGAACAACAAGGCTCTCCAGGACCCCTCACGCTCAAATATCACTTGCTTATCCAGACCCTGCTTATTTAACTTATACACAGAGTACATCATGTGAAACACTGGGCTGGATGAAGTACAAACTGGAATCAAGATTGCCAGGAGAAATATTAATAACTTCAGATACGCAGATGATACCACCCTTATAGCAGAAAGCGAAGAACTAAACAGCCTCTTGATGAAAGTGAAAGAGGAGAGTGAAAATGTTGGCTTTAAAACTCAACATTTGGAAAACTAAGATCATGGCATCCAGTCCCATCACTTCATGGCAAATAAATGGGGAAACAATGGAAACAGTGAGAGACTTTATTTTTTGGAGTTCCAAAATCACTACAGATGGTGACTGCAGCCATGAAATTAAAAGATAATTGCTCTTTGGAAGAATAGCTATGACCAACCTAGACAGCATATTAAAGAGCAGACATTACTTTGCCAACAAAGGTCCATCTAGTCAAAGTTACGGTTTCTCCACTAGTCATGTATGGATGTGAGAGTTGGACCATAAAGAAAGCTAAGTGCAGAAGAAGTGATGCTTTTGAACTGTGATGTTGGAGAAGACTCTTGAGAGTCTGTTGGACTGCAAGGAGATCCAACCAGTCCACCCTAAAGGAAATCAGTCCTGAATATTCGTTGAAGGACTGATGCTGAAGCTGAAGCTCCAATACTTTGGCCACCTGATGGGAAGATCTCACATGGCACAAATAAGATCCTGTGTGCCACAGTTAAGACCCAGCGCAGACAAGTAAATCAATAGAAAGAAGTAGAAAGAGTTAGTCTCTCCGTCCTGTCAGACACTTTGCAATCCCATGGACTGTATAGCTCACGAGGCTCCTCTGTCCATGGAATTCTTCAGGCAAGAACACAGGAGTGGGTAGCTGCTTCCTTCTCCAGGGGATCTTCCTGACCTAGGGATCAAACCTATGTCTATTGCATGGCAGGCAGATTCTTTACTGTCTGAGTCACTAGGGAAGCCCCCGAGTAAATAAATATGTCTTTTAAAAGAGAGAGAGAGAAAGGGCAGTTGGGTCCCTCAAGGAAGGCAGGACCCAGGGAAGAGCAGCCTCTCGACCTTGATCCATTCCAGGCTCCGAGACCTGGGCCTGCAGTGTTTCCATGTGGCCACGCTGTTTGCTGAGCTCCTGTTGCCCACCGCGCTCCTGCTGGCAGGCATCCTCCAGTGTCGTGACTGTAATGAAGACCTCAGGAAGACCACCGGCCTGCATAATAGCCCCATTACATGGAAGGGCTCAGCTGACAGGTACCACTGTCCCCGGGGCAGCCTTTGGAGATTGTGCTAATGGCAGGCTCAGAGTCAGGCCAGTGCACTGAGTTATCCATCTGTAGGTGTTCTGTAGACATTGGTGGGAAAGTTAGACCCTGTGTGTCTCTGGAGGGTCTACGGACCAGGCCAGGGGCTTCTGGGCAGCAATGTGCACTTGGCTTTTGCTGCAACTCTGTGGGTCAGCACTGTCTGCCCGTCGGATGGTTTGCAGGCCTGAGGGTCTGTTTTATTTTCATTTTTACCGTTTTGGCCTCTAACTAAGTTAAGACATTGGCTGTGAAACTTGGCTTTTAAAGGCTTTCTAAAATTTGAGTCACTAATAGGATAGGATATTTTGCAGAATTCTTAGTTTAAAAGGTGGTGCATCGCCAGAGCAATTTGCTTTCTTACTTAAAAGTTAAGCGGGAGGCTGTAGCCTTCTCAAGCCCTCAAGGCCTGCATCTGTTTTTCGGATCAAACTCTGCCACGCTCCTAACACGTTTTGTGAAAAAGTACACAAAATACCACAGCTTGATTCCTTTTCTCCCTGGGGGTTGTAAAATACTCTTTTTTGTCAACATCGTGCAGTTTGGTTTTGGTTTTTACTCAGCTTTGTTTGTATCCAAGGTGGGATGTGAAAGCTTTAGAGAAAAGGAAGGGTGCTGGGGGCCAGTTGGTCCCTGGGTGGGGTTGGAGGTCCTGCCTGTGAGCAGGGCGCTGTTTCCTCCATTGTGCCCTGCCTTCCATCCCCAAAATTATGTGTAATTCGGAAAGGATGCCTGCTGTGGAGAGAGGAGAACACTTGGGGAGGAAGGTTCTCTTTTGAGGCTCCCAGGCCTCCGTGGGTCAACTGGGATGGCGTGAAGGGGTGAGGGTTTTCAGAGGTGGCTGATGATGTTTGGGGACTGGGTTGCCATGGCAACATAATACGAACTCCAGCCCCCGCTGTACTTCCAACCTAAGCACCCTGTGATCTGGCTCCCCCGGCAACAGGAAGGAAACCGACGTGCATCTCCTGCCAGACGTACGAGTGCCTCCCTTTAAAATTCCTCCTGCGAGGCGTGCCCTCCCCAGGGAGCATGCCCTGCGTGGGGTGCATCAGACGAGCTGCCCCTGGCTCTGCTGCCCTATTCCCTGAGCATTCAGGTGTTGATCTCATTCTTTACAAAAATTCCAGCAGAGAATCAATGCCCATCCCTAGGGGACTGACTAAGCAAATGACAATGTGTCTCAGAATCTAGGATGCTCTGAGAGGAGGAGGAGGAGGAGGAGGAGGAGGCAGCCCCGTGTGTGCTAATCTGGAGTGAGACTGAAGCTAGATGGCCAAGTGGCAAAAGCAAGGGGCAGAACACTGTATATAGAATGTGCCCCCATTTGTCCAAGGAAAAGATATCTGCACACACAGGCCTATACTGAATATATGAAGTATGCGTTTTTTGAAGAATGCACAAGAGATCTGTCATGGTGCATGCCTTGGGGAGGGAGACAGAGGTGTGAAGGAGAGTTGCTTTTCACTGTGTACCCTTTGTGCCCTTTGAATTACTTTTTTAAACTACTGACTCAATAAACATGAATCTGAGCAAACTCCAGGAGACAGTGAAGGACAGGGAACCCTGGTGTGCTGCAGTCCATGGGGTCGCAAAGAGTCAGACACGACTAAGCAACTAAACAACAACAATGGTGCTTTGTCCAGTCAATATAACAAATGAGTAAACTCTTAAAAATTTATTAGAGTTTGCTGTTTAAATAACTCCAATAAGAAAGGAATACTTTTATAGAGCTCTCCCTGTGTGTCTCTTTCAGGCTTAAGGTTATACCTGGGAAACTTCAGAAGAGGTAAGAACTAAAGAGTCAGAGAAAATGCATTCTTTTCCAGAAATTGATTTCTGGAGTCAATTGTGCCCCGAGCAGAGCATAAATGTGATTCCTGATGGTGTATGTCAAACACAAATTTCCCCTTATGGCCAAGTCCTTGATTCTGTCCCCTACCAGTGTCTGCTCATGGCATGGACCCACTGTGCTTATGGGCTTTGATAACACAGGCTAATGAGTTGGTACTGAGTCCCCCTGCTTGAAAGTCCCTCAGTTCTCTGCCTTTGGTTTTCAGATTACAACGCAGCGGGGAAGAGGAGGCCACTCAGAACTGTACCAACAAAGCCAGCACTTCCAAGTGGAAGGCGGAGGAGTCTGGAAGGCTGGGGAGGAAGGCGCCAGCAGGTGGGAGATGCCGCTTTTCCCTGGAAGCCCTGTATGATGCTGCCCGGGGGCTCCTCTCCAGAGCTGCCAAGAATTCTGGGCACCCAGGCAAACGGTTGATTCATTAAAACAAAAAAAATAATCCACCCAGATTGTTGACCTGGTTCCCTGATTCGACATGGTCTCAGCACACTGTCTTCACATTTTATTTTGGGGGCAGGCTAAGTGTCCCAGGTGTGAGGGGGTTTGGGATGTCATGGCCCTGAGCCATCTGCCTGCTTCCTCCTACCCATGTTCATTTCCATGCCCGATGGGGAGCCCATTCACATCAGTTGGACCTGCAGATTCTGACAGCAGCTGGGCAGACAGCTGATATTTTATTTTCAATTAAAATACAGTATTTGAGTTACAAGCGACTGAGGTTCCCAGGGTCTGTTTTGCTTACCTGGGGAGCCACTGCTTACAAGGAATTTGGGGCCATGCTTATTGATTCTGCTTGTGGTTTGGACAGAAACAAGAAACAGATGGGAGGGCATTTAGCATGGCCCCTGACATATTCTGAGCACTCAACACACACTAGTGTCTTTCGTTTTGTCAAAGTACATGCTTAAATACCCCTTGGGCAGTTTGTTTTGTATTCATTCATGCTCCATGTCTCTGAGCATTTGGTGTGGGGATGGCGGTGGGCGGGGTGCTTTGTGTGCCAGGCAAGGTGCTGAGCACTGAAGTTCAGTTCAGTTCAGTCACTCAGTCATGTCCGACTCTTTGCGATCCCATGAATCACAGCACGCCAGGCCTCCCTGTCCATCACCAACTCCCAGAGTTCACTCAGACTCACGTCCATCGAGTCAGTGATGCAATCCAGCCATCTCATCCTTTGTTGTCCCCTTCTCCTCCTGCCCCCAGTCCCTCCCAGAATCAGAGTCTTTTCCAATGAGTCAACTCTTCGCATCAGGTGGCCAAAGTACTGGAGCTTCAGCTTTAGCATCATTCATTCCAAAGAAATCCCAGGGCTGATCTCCTTTAGAATGGACTGGTTGGATCTCCTTGCAGTCCAAGGGACTCTCAAGAGTTTTCTCCAACACCACAGTTCAAATGCATCAATTCTTCGGCGTTCAGCCTTCTTCACAGTCCAACTCTCACATCCATACATGACCACAGGAAAAACCATAGCCTTGATGGACCTTAGTCGGCAAAGTAATATCTCTGCTTTTGAATATACTATCTAGGTTGGTCATAACTTTTCTTCCAAGGAGTAAACGTCTTTTAATTTCATGGCTGCAGTCACCATCTGCAGTGATTTTGGAGCCCCCCAAAATAAAGTCTGACACTGTTTCCACTGTTTCCCATCTATTTCCCATGAAGTGATGGGACTGGATACCATGATCTTTGTTTTCTGAATGTTGAGCTTTAAGCCAACTTTTTCACTCTCCTCTTTCACTTTCATCAAGAGGCTTTTTAGTTCCTCTTCACTTTCTGCCATAAGGGTGGTGTCATCTGCATATCTGAGGTGACTGATATTTCTCCCGGCAATCTTGATTCCAGCTTGTGTTTCTTCCACCCCAGCGTTTCTCATGATGTACTCTGCATAGAAGTTAAATAAGCAGGGTGACAATATACAGCCTTGACATACTCCTTTTCCTATTTGGAACCAGTCTGTTGTTCCATGTCCAGTTCTAATTGTTGCTTCCTTACCTGCATACAGATCACTCAAGAGGCAGGTCAGGTGGTCTGGTATTCCCATCTCTTTCAGAATTTTCCACAGTTTATTGTGATCCACACAGTCAAAGGCTTTGGCATAGTCAATAAAGCAGAAATAGATGTTTTTCTGGAACTCTCTTGCTTTTTCCATGATCCAGCGGATGTCGGCAATTTGATCTCTGGTTCCTCTGCCTTTTCTAAAACCAGCTTGAACATCAGGGAGTTCATGGTTCACGTATTGCTGAAGCCTGGCTTGGAGAATTTTGAGCATTACTTTACTAGCATGTGAGATGAGTGCAACTGTGTGGTAGTTTGAGCATTCTTTGGCATTGCTTTTCTTTGGAATTGGAATGAAAACTGACCTTTTCCAGTCCTGTGGCCACTGCTGAGTTTTCCAAATTTGCTGGCATGTTGAGTGGAGCACTTTCACAGCATCATCTTTCAGAATTTGAAACAGCTCTACTGGAATTCCATCACCTCCACCAACTTTGTTCGTAGTGATGCTTTCTAAGGCCCACTTGACTTCACATTCCAAGATGTCTGGCTCTAGATTACTGATCACATCATCATGATTATCTGGGTCGTGAAGATCTTTTTTGTACAGTTCTTCTGTGTATTCTGGCCACCTCTTCTTAATATCTTCTGCTTCTGTTAGGTCCAGACCATTTCTGTCCTTTATCGAGCCCATTTTTGCATGAAATGTTCCCTTGGTATCTCTAATTTTCTTGAAGAGATCTCTAGTCTTTCCCATTCTGTTCTTTTCCTCTATTTCTTTGCATTGATCACTGAAGAAGGCTTTCTTATCTCTTCTTGCTATTCTTTGGAACTCTGCATTCAGACGCTTATATCTTTCCTTTTCTCCTTTGCTTTTCTCCTCTCTTCTTTTCACAGCTATTTGTAAGGCCTCCGCAGACAGCCATTTTGCTTTTTTGCATTTCTTTTCCATGGGGATGGTCTTGATCCCTGTTTCCTGTACAATGTCACGAACCTCATTCCATAGTTCATCAGGCACTCTATCTATCAGATCTAGACCCTTAAATCTATTTCTCACTTCCACTGTATAATCATAAGGGATTTGATTTAGGTCATACCTGAACGGTCTAGCGGTTTTCCCTACTTTCTTCAATTTAAGTCTGAATTTGGGACAGAGGGAAATAGTTGGTGCCCCTCCCCTTAAGGAACTCACAGCCTGAAGCCCAGTCAGCAAACTGTGGCCCCAGGGCCAATTCTGACCCTCCTGACTTTGCAGATAAGGCCACACCCATCTACATATGGCCTGTAGGTGCTTTAGCGCTGCGAGGGTGTGTGGCCCAGACACTATGACCTGAGTTAGAAATATTTACGATATGGGGTTTCCCGGGTAGCTCAGCAGTAAAGAATTCACCTGCCAATGCAGGAGCCACGAGAGGAGGAAATGGCAATGTACTCCACTGTCCTTGCCTGGGAAATCCCATGGACAGAGACGCCTGGTGGGCTACCGTCTATGGAGTCGCAAAGAGTCAGACATGACTGAGCACACACGTGCATTAATCTTTATAGAAACAGCCCTAGTGTAGAGGGGAAACAGGATTGTTTACTGGCACCTGGGATGTGGACAGAGGGCCATTGCAGGCAGCTCCAGCGGCAGAGAGGAGGATAGCCAGTGTGGGGACGAAGGGCCTGGTCACAGGCACTCAGTATTGTTGGAAAACAGCTTTCTTTAGAAAAAAAAAAAAAGCACTGTCTTCCTAGTTTGCTTTGTTCTGGCTTCCTTCGAGATGCAGACTTCTTCCCATTGTTTTCAACAACAAAGACAGACCCCAGGGCATCACCAGGGACATCTGGTCAAAGCCTTTCTCTTCCCCTAGAGAAGGAAACGAGTGATCCGGACTTGTCAGTTGACAAGCTGACTGCTGGCTTTCAGAAGTTTCTAGAAATGGTGAATGGAACTCAAGCATTTTTAAGGAGTGTGCTGGAAACACATAGCATTAAGCTCATGGCCCCTGTGGTCATCTGGCTCACCCTGCAAGAGGTCAGTGGTTTTCAGGAGGACCATTGCCCTCAGGTTCTAAGACCCTTCTCTTTCTTCTTCGTGGTGTTGACCTTTTATGGAAGGTCCAGTGGGTGTATTTTTAACTCCCATTTCCCCCTAATTTGAGCTGCTCTGATCACAGGCAGGGAATAAGAGCCAAGCCAAGGTGCTCACAGACTTCAACACTTTCCTTGTAGGTTTCCTTGATGAACTCTGTGTTTTACATCCTCTGGGTGTTGTCCCTGCCCTATTCCACATTAAGCCGCTTCACATCCCGTGTTTCCGCAGTCTGGACATGTGTGATAGTGGTCTGCAAAGTGATGTACCAACTGAAGTGGGTTGTACCCTCCGCCTATGCTTCAGACTGCACACAGGTGAGCTCTGTTGGAGCCGGAGCTTCTTCCTGACCAGACAGGAGGGCTCCAGGCAAAGGCAGGGACTGAATTCTCACCTCTCCAGCAAGCGCCTTCCTCTCTCTAAGGAGAGTTGTCAGAGGAGCCATGAAAATACAATGTTGTTGTGTCTGGGAAAAGCCAGCTAGTGCAATCTCAGCCATCTCAAGGAGATAGTTGAGGCCCATTTGGGAAGGTTGTGAACAACTCACCTAAGAGCCATACTATGTCCATTTAATCGTTCAACACACACTGATGGCAAGCCCGCTCTGCACCGGGCACTGTGCTGGGGGCGAATGCTCAGAAGATGCTGCAGATGAGATTCCAAAGGGACAGATGAACGCATGCAAGGACATAGACACCCTGGGGCTGGAGGTGGTGGGAGGAGGGTGGAAAGGACACTACTAATTCTGGGAAGAAAGGGTCGGGGTGGGGCAGGTACAGGGAGGGGACCGGGCAGGTAGGAGAGCCCCCACCCCCACCCCGTGCCCAGCCTATGGACAGTGCGTCAAGAGGTAAGGTAAGAAGCCACCTGCCTGGGGGCCAGGACCTCTGGGCCCAGAGGGAGCTGATGCCCAGCCATCCCTCTGTATTTGGGGAGTGTGAGGGGCGAAGCCCAATGGAGGTACCAGAAGGGCTGTCTGGTCCATCTGGTTCTTTTACAGATAAGGAAACTGAGGCACAAGGCCTGGCTTGGGGTCTTTCAGCTGAAGTCCTTCCCAGGCAACCCTGTAGCTGAGTTGCTTCTGGGGTTCACACCACCTAGTGCCCCGTCATCATTTCTGCATCCCCCCAAGGTGTGGTGAGCAAATAGAACGCGCCCACCAGCCCCACTCGCCGGAGGATTGATGGTTTTACTACAGCCTGTGGACCTGGCAGAGTGGCTTGGAGCATTAAGGAAGTGTGATGGCAGAGCATTGCCTTGTCTGAAGGTAGGGATGACATCACAGCCTGTGATTAGCGGGAGCAGACAAATGGGGATGTCAGAGCAGTGTGAACCTCCGGGGTCTGAGCGCCAGGGAGGACGGGATGAGATGGAGAAGCTGGCCAGGCCAGGCATGCAGTGGATACCCTCTCCATAAACTCAGCATCCCCTTCCTTCCCAGGGAACATTACATTAAGTAATTGCTTTGGTGGCCAAGTTATATATTACCGCGATGAACCTGGCTCCGACTTATCATTCTCTTTTACTGTTTTGCCTAGAGAGGTTTCCGTGGCGGCTCGGAAAGCCAGGAATGAATAAGGACAGAGGTGACATTAAAGGCAGGCTGTTAGCAGAAGTGAAAATTAAACAACTCAGCCAAAATCGAAGTCTGGTCGCGCCTTGCCTGTGTAGGTGGGGAGATTAATTGCTCCCCTTCTGGGGCCTCTTCCAACGTGTTGGGAGTTTGCAAGGGATTTGCTTGTGATCTTCACTCTTTCAGCTCAGCCTTGGGACTTGAGGGTGGGAGGCCCTACTTCCAATGACTCTGAGGCTCAGAGAGGGTGAAGCACTTGTCTGTGGTCACACAGAGCAGTAGCAGCAGGGCAGGAATGAGAGCCAGCTCAGGGTCACCTGCTGGCTGGAACAGGCCGTCCTGCAGGATCACACCTGAGAAGCAGGAAGTGGGGGTGTCCCCCCAAAGCAGTAGGAGACCAGGTAGCATCTGCAGGTGCATGCAGGGAGATGGGCTGGTCAAGGGTTTCCAGGCCTCAGTCTAGAAGAAAGAGGACCTAGGTAGCAAATGAAAGGTTGCTGTCCAAGCAAGTAGGGACCCAAAGTGCTGCAGTGTCTCTAGTGCAGAAGTTAGGGTGCTGGTGGTAACCAGCTGAGCCTGGGGCCCTGCCCCTGGCATCCTCCCAGGACAACCCTGCGTCTGCTTCTGGGTTCTGCCCCTTGCCCTCCACCAAGGGCTCTTCTCAGAGGAGGCCTGGGATCCAGAGGGCTCGGGTCACCCCTCTACCCCCTCAGAAGGAGGAAGCCATGTTGGCCCAGCTCTAGAGCTTGTTCCCAGAAGGAGACCACGGGCGAGGGGCCCCATGACCTGGCTGCACTCCACGTGGCAGGGGAGAGCACCCTCGGTCCCCAAAGAGGAAGGCATGGTGTTAAGTGCACACTGTTAGGAAGGCAGGGAAGAGCAGAACGGGTTTATTTTAACAAGCTACCCGAGAAGATTGACAACAAGGCTCTGCTGTCCTCCGAGTCACCGCAGGCAGCCCCCCCCCGCCCCCCGCCCTCACCCATTTCCTGGGAACGCGGGGAGCAGAGGTTCATTGTCAGACACTTTATTTTAAGACGTGTCAGCCTCTGCTGGTTACCACGCAACTCCAGACATCACCCCCAGAAGCTCCTGGAAAAGGACCAGCCAGCAGTTCAAGCCGTCAAACAGAAGTCCTATTTAGTCCGCATCTCCTAATTTGCACTGGGGTCTCCGCACAGCCACGGGAGGCTGCTTGGAACAGAGAATCTCTATGAAGGGCATGAAAGGCGGCGAGGAGGCCGGCCACATCTGCATAGGAACCAGGACGCACTCGAACCGTCTGGGGCTCCGAACAGACCTCTCTCTTCATCTGGAATAATTGGTCAGTCTCTCGCAAGTGGCCTCGTGTTACAGCACACAGGGCATACTTATGGCTAAATATGATCTAATAAGGTAATCCTTTTCACTTCCGTGTCACATGATCGATAGGGAAAATACAGCATATTTATAACCAACAATTAGGCTTTCACTGCATCTTCCCCCCATCGCTCATCAACAAACACCCTCTTATAAACCTCGCATCTGAGTGGTTCTTCCTCCATCCATCAAGTCATTCTGGGTGCAGGAAAGATTCCTTAGAATGGCCATTGCATTGAAAAAAATAAAAGATGCAGCCAGCTAAGGAAGATCTTTAAATTCACACCTCATGCCACAAGATGAATTTCAGCACAAACCAGCTGCGTTGTGAAGAGCCGGCAGCTACCAGAGGGAGTCGTCCTTGGAAGGGGGTGTTGGTGTACGCCTTGTGTTATAAAGTAATACAATCAACCAAAGTAAATGAACTCATTATGATCGGCTTTTTATTCCCAGCTTGTCAAGAATCATAACTGTATGAAGCTTTCTCCACCTCGATCAATTGGAAAATCAATACCTCTGTATTTGCAGAGAGCATCTCTGATGGGGAGAAATGAGAGGAAATGTTTGGGAGACAGGGAGGGGATGTTATCTACTCCTTCTGACAGGTTGAGTGAAGAAGCAGGCCCCCCCTCCCTTCATAAGAGTTGGTGCTGAAACCAGCATTTTCTGCTGGGAGGGGGCAGCCTGGTGGGCTGATCACCCAAACAACAGTGCTGCTGAAGAATGGCAGGTGGAGAGTCTGGGTGTCCAGCGAAGTGGTCTGCCTAGGGGGCAGCCCCGGGAAACTGGGCTTCTGCCCCAAATGGCGCTGATGTGGGTTTTCTGTGCTTGGCAGAACCAGCTGGCTGTCCTGGCCCTGATGACTCTGGAGGTGACGGTGAGCCAGCGCCAGAGCATCCACCAACTTCGGGAAGGCCTGCTGGGGCACCTTGCCAGCGCCACCTTGGACACCATCACCAGGGCGCACCTGGACCATGGGCTGCTGAGCGCCTTGCAGTATTTTGTCCGCTTTGGATTTTACAAGTTTGGGGTTGAGGTGACCTCTCTGCTTTTGCTTCCATATATCAATTCCTTGTTTTTTGTTTCCTTAAACAAAAGAAACATCTGATATATACAGAAGTAGAGAGAGCCATATCATCAGCTGCCATGCATCCTTCAGCATCTTTAGCAATGATCAACTCACGGCTCACCTGTACCCTTCTGTTCCCTCTCCAGGGTGTGTGTGTCTTAGTCACTCAGTTGTGTCCAACTCTGCAACCCCATGGACGATAGCCCGCCAAGCTCATTTGTCCATGGGATAGCTCAGGCTGGAATACTGGAGTGGGTAGTCATTTCCTTCTCCAGGGGAACTTGCTGACCTAGGGATTGATCCCAGGTCTCCAGCATGGCAGGTGTTCTTCACCAGCAGAGCCACAAGGGAAGCCTCTGCTGGGACCCAAGCATTATTTTGAAGTAAAGGCCATACTTCATGAATATTTCCGTGTTTATCTCTCAAAGATGCAAATTCTCCAAAATACAAAAACAAGACCGTTACCTGCCCATGAAAAATGAACCATTTCTCAAAATCAAACATCAAATCTGTGTCCAGATTTTCCGGATTGGCTCATAACTTGAAAATTTGTCCCAGTCAGGATCCAAATAGACTCCACACAGTGTGACTGGTCACTTGGTCGAACATCCTTTGAGCTCTTCACCTTGAGATTCTCTTTCTATCCCTGCAATTTGTGTAATCAAGGAAATCGATCAAAGGCTGTAGGGTTTTTCATCATCTGGACTTTGCTGATCACATCCCCATGGTTTCCTGTGAAGACGGGGGTGTTCTGGGTCCATCATGAGCTCCTTGTTTCTTAACTAAAGACTTCCATGAAGACAGACTTCCTCTCCCCAACTATTCGATTTTCCTGAGATACAGTTCTTTTTTTTTTTTTTAAGTCAAGAACAATGCTTAAATTTTTCTAATGTGGGGTTGGTGACCCTTCCAAGAAGCTCAATGAGTTTCCAGCATTTTAATCCATTGTTACTGTTGTCCCAATAGTGCTCAGACTGCCCCATCTCTGGCCAGTGGGAATGTTCCACTTTCACAATCAGGGGTCTTTATAAGGGGCCCTGCCCTCTGCCTTGCTGTCTTGTTAAATCTCTGACCCACTGAGGGCCCTATGGAGCCTCAGTGCGGACCACCGACTGTCCCCCAGTCTCCATAGCCCCTCGCAGTTGAGACTCTGCCCTTTTTTCTTTCTGGACCATCTTGAACAAACTGATTTGTGATTTATCCAATTTGCTAACGCATCAAATGATTGTGATGAGTTTCTGGGCTTTGTGGGCGCTTTGTAAAAGCAATAAAACGAAAACAAGTAAATGAGCCCAGTTCCCCACCGTCCCCAAATCTCAACCACCATCTCATCCTGGAGTGGCTGGGGGAGACAGCCCTTCCTGCCCCCGCTGTTATCTCGTTCATGGCCTCATCTGCGTCTCTCGCCCTGCATTCCAGCTGGGTTTCATAGCTGCCCTCCACACTGTGGGGCAGTGCGTGGATTTCTACGCCCTCATCCACATCATCTGGCTGGTTTATCTGCTGAGCCTTCGGCAGAGGAAAGCCATCGCTGAGGTCTGGCCAGATACTGCGGTTTCCTCGTCAGTCTGATCATCTTCCAGTATTTTCTGTGTCTGGGGCTGCCTCCTGCTCTCTGCAAAGGTAAACCAACCTGCCCGCCATGGGACTCTTCCATGGAAACACTGAGTCTTGGCAAATGTTGACTTTGCCCTAGACGTATCAGGTCCTCAGGTGGAGGAATTAGCGTTCTGTGCCTTTTGTAGGGAGATTGCTTCACTGAGGAATCATGCGGCCTTGGAGATGGTTTGGCCCAATATCTGGGCCATGTGGTTCTAGAGGATCAACAGCCACCATGACGTGGTCCCAGCGCAGTCAGACCGACCAAGCTAACCCGGAGTTGCCAGGAGAGGAAGGGTTTGTCCAACTCTGCCCCAAAAAGCGAATTAAAATGAACAGTGCAGGAAACAGGAGGAATGATGCCCTTCCATCTCGTACACCCTTCACTTCTCCCCTCTCCTCCCCACAGCTGTCCTGCCAGGCCATGCCAGTCAGACGTCTGCACGCCCCCTGAACAGACGAGGGAGCTGGGCTGGGTGGGAAGGGAGTACCAGCCGCTGTCACCTCTCCACTGGGGAAAATGGCTCTTGGGGGCCCAGGACCAAGGAGAACCCTGTTTGCGGACTTTGGTCTGGGTCATCTTTCCTGTCCTCATACAGTAAAGAGTCAAAAACCTTGTCCTGAGTTGAATTGACAGTCTTTGCTCTCTTCTTGGGTGCCATCTTCTTGGCTCACACAAGTGTTGGCTGTTAGTGACCCTCCCTAAGGACATGTCCATCGTCTCCATCCTATTTTCCCTGCAGAGCTCCCTTCTCCCTCTCCCCCTCCCCTCTCTTTTCCTGCTCCTCCTCGACTCTTCCCAACACAAGATTCTTCTTCCTTACTTCCTCTCTTCTCCTCCAGTCTCTTCCTCTTGCCCTCACTCTCCGTCTTCCCTCTCTTTTTCTCTGTCTGGTTCCCCCGTACGCTCCCTGTTCCTTACCTTCTCCTCTTTGAACAGTCTCATCACCCTCCCTCCTGCCTTTGCCCCCTTTTTCTCCTAGGTCAAGGCTGAAGATTTTAGCCTGATCACACCTTCCCCTTACCCCATAGCCTTGCTCAGCCCTTGCCTCTCAATCCTCAGCAGGACTGGGGAATCCACCCAGGTCTGCCTCCTGCAGATGGAGCCTGAGTGGGCAGCTGTCTACAGGTAGGACCCCCCAGCACCACGAGGTAGACTGCTTCGGGGTCCCCAAGCAAGTCAGCTGACGGGGGGTCAGAGGTTGAAGCAGTTTCTCGCATCCTCTGAACTTAAAGTCCTTCTCTTGACCCAAAATCATATCCAGCACTTAAGTCATTCCATATAATTTGAAAGAAGCATTACTAGAACACAGACTTGATGATCTTTAGAAAAATAATGAAGATGAAAAGACAGTTCCTCCTTCCTTTACATATTACCCGTGGAGAACCACAAGTACAGAAATACATTCAAATCTCATTAAGTGGTTATATCTCCCCGATTATGTCAAGAAGCCAGATGCCAATCTGTTATTCCGTGAGTACTAAGGGGGTCCGAATACCTGAACACTTGGGCAGGTGCTGGAGAACCTGGGACAACCTTCCTTCCAATATTTATCCATTTCATCTTCTTGTAATCACCCAGACAGTACTCAGCAAAGAAATATAGTTACCAGGTTCCAAGGTCTCAATCTAATTAAAAAATGCTTGCATCGGAGAGAATTTTAATTCATAAGCATTATTCTGATGGGGCTGGGGGTGGGGAAGGACTTTTCAATAGATGATTTAAAATCTAGAGATTCAGTTAGACCCTAACTACAAAGTGGATGGCTGATTTGCAAATCAGATTTCCAGGGGTTGCCTCAAAGAAAGTCCCCAAAACATGGATGTTGTCAGCTCCTACTCATCCCAGAGTGAGCACTCCATGTTCTTTTCAGGATTTGTCCATCTCAGTCTAGGAAACAGCCACCTTCTTGAACATAAGCTGAGCCTTACGGAGAAGATGTAACTGGAAGATGTGGAAATGGCCTATATTTTTATTTCCTTCATCCACCTCTCACCTTTTTGTTGAATGTGATCCTGTGCAAAATTCATTTTTTCATTCACCATCCATCCATCAAATGCTGATAGACCCAGACTGTGTGCCCCTCCCCGACCCTGGAATCCAGTGGTCCAGTGAGGCTGTGGTTGTCTCTCTGCCTGTGGCTTAGATTCACGCTTTGAATGGAGTGAGAGGGTTCCGGGAGGCACAGCACACTTTGTGACCTTTGAGGGGTCCTAGTGACCTCTGGAAACTCCCACAGTGTTCCTGTCCTATGTGCCCTCCAGAGGCGATGGGGGCAACGAAGCTCCCATGTGATGCTGGAGGAGGATCAGGCCGCCCGAACACTCAGCCGTCCTAGCCCCAGGTGGCTCCCTGTGCTGTGGATGGCCAGATCGCGGGCAGGGCGGCCCCTCCTGAGGACCACGACCCCTTCCTCCTGTCTTTGCAGTTGACTTCATGCTCCTCCTTGTGGCCTCCCTGCAATGGCAGGTGTTTGTGGGTGAGAACACAGCATCCATGAGGCTGCAGGTGGGGGACAACATGGAGATCAGCTATGAGCTCAGGCCGGCCGACCTTGCCCAGCTCAGCCCGGTCCTCAACTTCATCTTCTGCTGGTGGGAACTGGGTGCCTGGTGGGTGGGCAGTCTCCACTCCTGCCCAGCATCCTGCGCTCAAGAATTCCTTACTTTGGAGAGGAAGTTACTATGATTTTCTTTTTTAATTAAAAAAAATTGCATTGATGTCTAATTTCCATACAGTGAAACATCCAGATTAGAACTGCAACAGCCACTCACCTCTGGCGGGTGTGTATCAAGGCAGAAACCCTCCATCCACCCAGAAACACCCCCTTCTCCTCTTCCTAGAGAGTTATTTCCTCAGGCCACTACTCACTCGATTTTTGCATTGAAGCTTAATTTTCCTGTTGTAGGATTTCATCTGAATGGAATTGTGTGGGATGTGCGTTCTTGTGTCTGGCTACCTTTACTCACCATAGTATATTTTAGACCCATCCATTTTTCAGCATGTTCCAGTAAATCATTCCTTCTTATGGCTGAATAGCATCCCTTGTATGAATATTCCACATCTGGGTTACCCATGAGAAGCTGAAGTCCATCACCTGGTTGTCTCCAGCTCAGAGCTAATGTAAATAAGTCTTCTGAGAACATTCCTGCACAGCATTTCTGTGGACATATGTCTTACTTCTCTGGATAAATATTTAGGGGTTGGATTGCTGGATCACGGGGGAAATGCATATTATTGGTTTAAGAAATGCCAAGTAGTTCTCCCAAGTAGTTGTACCGCCATCTATGAATTTCTGAGTGCCCCACTCCTAGAAACATGCCCTAAGTTGACTGGGCCCTGTGCTATTCACTCACTCTCGCATTCGAAATTATTTATTGAGCACCTGTTATGTGCCAGGCACTGTTTAAAGCTCTAGGAATTCAGCAGGGAGAAAGATCCTTGCTCTTACCCAGCAGGCACTTTTATTTTTTAATTAGTAGGGACTTCCCTGGTTGTCCCCTGGCCAAGACTCCATGCTCCCAAGGCAGGACCCCGCATGCCACAACTAAGACCTGGTGCAGCCAAATAAATAAACAAATATATTTTTTAAAAAAAGAAATTGATAAATTTATATGGACAAGCAAAGGACCTAGGATATCCAAAACAATTACGAAAAAAGAACAAAGCTGGAATACTAATACCACTTGATTTGAAGACTTTAAAGTCCAATCACCAAGACTGTACTATTGGTAAAAGGGTATACACCTAGATCAATGGAACAGATGGTTCAGAAGGGATAATCTTATTGAAGGTACTAGAACATTTTTGAATAAGTCCATATCCACCGCCCTTCCCCAGTGCACAAAAAAACTCTTTATCTGTACTTCACATCATATGCAAAAATCAACTTGAAATGGATCGTGGGCCCTAATGTAAAACCCCAAACATTTATTTAAAAAAAAAAGGAAAACTTTGTGACCTTGAGCTGAAGAAAGATTTCTTAAATAGGACACAAAATGCACGAGCCGCCATAGGAAAAAAATTGATAAATTGCACTACATCAAAATAAAAAATGTTCTGCTCTTCAAAAGACACTGTTAAGATCATGAAAAGATAAGCCAATGACAGAGAGGGAAGATTTGCAAAACACATGTCTGATAAGGACTTGTATCCAGAACATATAAAGCATGTCTATAGCTCAATATGAAGGAAACAATGCAATTTTTAAAACAGGCAGAAGATTTGAACAGACGCTTAATCCAAAAAGATAAGAGAATAAGCATATTTTGAAATGATGTTCAACATCATTAGTCACTAGGGAAATTCAAATTCAAATTAAAGAGGGATTATACTAACATACTTATTAGAATGGCTAAGATTTTTAAAAACCCCAAACACGGAAAACCTGACAATACCAAGTCCTGGGAAGAATTTAGACAGCAGAAACATTCATGCAAAGCTGGGGGAAGGCAGCATGACAGAGCCACTTTGGGAGATAGTTGGGCAGTTTACTGTTTTTTTTCAGCGATAACATTCAACTTTCATTCTGATCTTACTTGCTTTAATTTGTAAAAGTAATGACACTTGCTATGATTTGTAAAAATAAGAAAATTATAAAGAGTTCCTTCCCATTTAGGTCACCACAGAGCACTAAGCAGAGTTTCCTGAGCTATGCAGTAGGTTCCCGTTAGTTATTTCTTCTATACATAGTATCAATGGTGTATATATGTTCATCCCATCTCCCTTTCCTCGCTTGGGGTCCCTATGTTTGTTCTCTACCTCTGTGCCTATTTCTGCTCTGGAAATAAGATAATCTATACCATTTTTCTAGATTCCACATATACAAGTTACTATATAATATTTGTTTTTCTCTTTCTGACTTTACTCTGTGTGACAGTCTCTCTCTGTTCACCCACATCTCTACAAACGACCCAAGGAAATCCAAAAAAGTGGGGACGTGTGTATACGTATAGCTGATTCACTTTTCTGTCCAGTAGAGACTAACAACATTTTAAAGTAACTACAGTAAAAGCCAATAAAATAATAACCCAATAAACAGTTAATCTAAATAAGAAAATCATAAAGAAACAGCAAAAAAGATTATTGTAATTTCAGACATAATCTGCTAAAATCTTAGCATATTTCCTTCCAGTCTCTTAAAATAATTTTTATATAGTAGCGTTCAGGTCCTGTGAGCAACTTTGTATTTAATTTTTTGCTAATAACAGCCACCACAGAGAGATCATTTACCATTGACTTGTAAGCATTTACTCGTGACTTCAAAATGCTTTGTAATCATAATTGTAAAGGCTACTTTATATTCCATCATTTGAATATGTCCTAATTTGCTTAATCAGAAATTACCTTGACCTGTAATTATTTAGACTGTTTTGACTATTATAAAGTATGTGTGTATATATAAATATATATATATGTACTATATCTAGATAGTTGAAGTATAGTTGATTTACAATGATGTGTTAGTTTCAGGTGTAAAACAAATGATTCAGATATATATACTCTATATATACACACACATTTGTATATATATTCTTTTTCTATTGAAGTGTAGTTGATTTACAATGTTGTGTTAATTACTGCTGTTTAGCAAAGTGATTCAGTTATACATATATATACATTTAAAAAATATTCTTTTCCATTATGGTTTTTCAAAAGATATTGAATATAATCCTCCGTGCTCTGCAGTAGGATCTTGTTTATCTATTCTATATATAAAAGCTTATATCTGCTAATCCCAACCTCCTACTCCATCTCTCCCCTAACCCTTCCCCCTTGGTAACCGATAAATTCCTTTTTAGAAGTTATTAAATATAGTTCCCTGTGCTATTCAGCAGGACCTTACTTTCTGGCAGGTTTCTTCTAATGTTAAATGTACGTTGGCTGTGTAACCTAGCCACTGCACTCACAGGTATTTACCCAAGTGAAATGGAAACTTAGTTCCATACAAAAACCTGCCCATGGATGTTTATAGCAGCTTTACTCATAATCACCGAAAACTGGAAACAACCCAAATGTCCATTAACTGGTGAGTGGCTAAACTGTGGTGCATCCATACCACGAACCACCACTCAGCAGGAAAAAGGGGTGACTTACTGACATGCATGACAACCCAGTGGGACTCGCAACAGCATCGTGCCACACACAAAAGGTGACACGCTGCCCAGTGCTGTTTGTGTGCTATTTTGGAAAAGACAAGACTATAGGGACAGAAAACAGATTGCTGTTTGCCTGGAGGTTGGGCGGGGGGAGGATTGGCTACAAAGGGCACAGGGAAATTCGAAGCTGCTGGAAATATTCTATATCTTGATCAGGATGGTGGTTACAGGACTGTATTCATTTGTCAGACCTCAAAGAACTATACCCTTGAATGCAGTCTGCACCTTGATAAGCCTGACATTGCAAAAGACCGCAGACCCACGGATGTTCCCATCTCATGGGCATGGCCATGGGTCTCCGAGGGTCTTGTGGTCGCTGCATTTCTCTCTTTGTCTGTTTTCTGTGTTTCCTTCTATTTTAAGATGACCTGTGGGAAGTACCTTTGTGTCTGTTAAATGACATCATCTTTCCTTTTCACTGGCCTCTTCAATCTTCCAGCTACTATCTGGACATGGTCAAAGTTGCTGTTTTTCGCTATCACTTCTGGTTTGTGCTTTGCCTGGTGTTTCTTGCGGGAACAACACAGATCCATGTCCTGAGTGTCGGGTACCTGGCGGCCTTTGGATATTTCATGCTGCAAGGGAGCCATCTCCTCCTGCAACCGGCAAAGACCATCCTCCAGTCGTGGGACTGCCTGGTCGCCTACTCGGCGCTGGTGGTTGCTGTGAAGACTTTCCTGTCGGCATGGGATAGTCCTTCTCTCAAGGCTGCTCTTTGTTTTCCTAGCCTGACTGTCTTAATACCTTAAAAAAAGGTACTGCCAAAACCAACAGTCATCTTAAAAGGCCTTTTTCAAAGATATGTTTACCAAAGGTGGAAAGAGGTAAAACGATCCGCCCTGTGTCACGCACGATGCCGTCCATGCTTTGGGGAGTAGCTTTTGATGTTGAAGAGCTCTGAACCCAAGGAAATCAAGAGGGGAAGGGGAGGACGCGCAACAGAAAACATGCTTTATGGTCTAGCTAATCACCTTAGACGATGCTCCAGAGAACCCATGTTCATTGCGCGGGACCGCGCTCACATTTCAAAGGGAGAAGAAGAATAACACAGAACCGTGTAGATTAATGCAGCAGTTTGAGGGCTAGAAAAGTCAGAGGTCTGAAACTGGAAGGGGCCTCCCTCCCTGCCCCCATCTTGGGCTGGTAGAACTTAAGGCTTCCACAAGAGAGATGCAGACAGAGACGTACCAGAAGAGGCCAGTCCAGTGCCACCCTCTGGTCCAGCCGACCCTGGGAGCCCTGTCTCCAGACCCCAGTGCTGGTTGTTTGTCTGGCCGTGCCTCGGGCACAGCTCACAACCCAGGGACACATTAGGACTTTGCTCAGCAGGATGGAGTCATTCTTTGGAGGTCTACAAGCCTCAGGTCATCCTTAAGAATATTGGTCCTCATCAGCTTGAAAAGTTCCAAGTGATTGCCTATCAAACAAACCAGCTTTTATGGAATGGTGACAGTCATCACCTCAATTTATCTTATTGCATCTCCATAGGTGGGGATACTACCGTGTCCTTTCTTGCCATACATCTTAGGATTTCATCCTCCTAATGGCTCATAGGTCTTCCTTATAAAATCACAGGTTGTGAGAGTGGAAAGGAGTCTCCAGAGGTGACATGGTGATTTTGCAGATGAGAACACGGGGAATCAGGGGAGGGAAGGACAGTGATCTACTCAGGGCCACGTCGTTGCTCATGGCCACTGCTCTGCTGTCTCTGGGTTCCTATCAACATGGAAGAAGCTTCCATGGCCTCTGGGTTAACCCCTCCTTGTGTTCTTGGGAAGAAGCATGATTAGACCTCCCAGGCTGATGGCCAAATGCTACTCTTCTCGGGGACCAGAGCATTGGACGTTACAACTAGGGAGACAAATGGTAGATGACACTGAACAGCAAATCCACGCTGGGAATGGAGCAGGCAGCGTATCTTTCCTCCTCTCTTGCAGGTCAGCGCATGTGTGTACCTGGAGGCCTTACTCAAATCGCACTGCTGGCTGGTCCACACTTTTGGCCTGTCCTGCACGGTCCCAGGTTACCAGTTAGGTAAGTGCCGCCAACCCCCTGCCACCCCCAGTTCAGCACAGCCCATGCAGAGCCCACATGTGTCATCAGAATAGGAAGATGAAAGGGACAGAAGAGCGGAGAGAACTTCACAATGGCCACTCACCCCCGCCCAAGATCTACAGCGCCTTCTGCCATCTTTGCCCCACCAGTGTGTGGGTGTGTGTACATTTCTTTTGTGAAATCGCCAGAAAGAATGAAGCACACACCAAGACGTTCTCCTACGAACCAGGTTCTTATCAGCTCATCCTGAGAAAACCAGCTCCTGTCCCCCAGTCGCCTAATGCCCAGCCTACATGCCAATGCCCCCAGTCACTCCTCACTGGGTCCTGACAGCTATTTATTATTATTGTATTATCTGGACTCAGGATCCAGTCCAGGTTCAGGGCTGCATTTGACTGCTTTGCCAATTCCACTCGCTGATGGGAGATGGAGGAGACCCCAGTAGAAATTAGGAGACCTCCATTCTCTCAGAGGAAAGCCAGGCACCAGATGAAAAGCAGAGAGAGAAAGCAGGGTGATTCTGCCTCGCACCCCGATGCTGAGTTAAGGGCATGGTGCCCTCTAGTCCGTGGCCCTGGGCTTCGAGGGGGCGATTCCAGGTCTGTGCCAACGGCACTTCCGTGGGGTTTGCGAAACCCCAGCCACGCTGCCGACTCCTGGGCTTTGGGCCTGTTTGGAGAGGGAGGAGACCTGGGTTCTGCCCGACTGGAGCCGTCACCGGTTTCCTTTTATGAATGGAGGGGAAGGAGAAATGTGTTTGTTTTAACTTTTGCCTCTGAGTGACATCCTGGCCTTGGCTCTCCCTCTCTCTCTCTTGGTTTGTCAAAAAAAAAAACATGTGAGATCACGTTTCTCGTCTTTCACGATCAAGCCTGGAGCTTCAGGGCTGAGTGCCATGGCCATAAGGAGTAGGTTTCTGAAGGTCCCAACGAGGCTGAGATTGGGGGGGCGGGGAGTGGTTCTCAAGTCCTATGGATTACCGATCTCCCTCACTGTCAGCTCCATTGCTCACCTAGGGCTCTGCCTGGGTCCCCTCAAGGAATAGGGAAGGGAGGGCCTGAGGCTCCAGGGAGGGGCTGGTGCAGATGGGGGGCCTCACCTCCTGGTTCCCTGAGAAAATCACCAGTGGGGGCAGGAAGGGGAGGAAAGGACAGAAGTCACCAGGAAGCAGAGCAAGCTTTGCCCACGGGAGCCTGGGCTCCTCCCCCGGCCACAAGACTCCTGGTTTCTCCTGTCTTCCATGCAGCCATCCCCAAGGATGAAGCCTGTGAACCCCAGAAAAGGAAGTGGGGATCCTATGGGACATCATGTGTCTCGCCTTCCTGCTCATCCAGCGACGGATCTTCCTGAGTTATTACCACCTTTACGTGGTGGCTGATCTGAAAGCTGCTCAAGCCTTAGTTAGCATCCAGGTACCAGGAAACCCAGGAGGAAGACCTCAGCTGTCAGGGGCTCGACCAGACAGGAAGGAAGCTTTAGCTGAAGGATCACCACCCTTTAGAACTCTCAGAAACCTCAGACCATCTCATCTCACCTCTCCCCTCAGCAGAGGAAGAGCTGACGCTCAGAGTGGGTCACCTGCCTGGTCTTCCATGCGTCTTCCTCCCAAGTCTGGGATTCGATCCTGGTCAAATTGTGTAGGGCCATGAGATCTTAGGAGGTACTATACTGACTTGTAAACACAGAGGAGGGGCAAGGGCAAAGGACTAGCTCTCTTTGCCAACAGTAACCCCAAGTCCACAAGGGACCAAGTTCAGCTCAGGGTCGAAGGAGGAGGTTGGCGGATTTCTGTGAAGAACCAGCCCAGCCCTGCAGAAGTCCAGGGCTTCGAGAACTTCTCTGGGCAGCCCTGCCACCCCAGCCTTGGGCTTTTGCCGTGGTTTACATGTCTGTTTGGCCAGCTTGCCTGCAGCCCCTTCTAGTGTTAGTTCCTCATCTGATACAAACTGATCACCCAGCAGCCCTAGGTGCTCGCCTGCAATGATGGAAGCCGCACCTGTGCCACTCCCAGGGAAGGGGCGGACTCGATTCCAAGGGGTCCCCCACTGTCTCCAGGGTATAGGCCAGAATTCAGATGTGCCTTGAGCACACCGTCCTCTCAAACTCCACTCAGCCTCTCACCCTGAGACCCTGCTCGAGCATGGCCCACCCTCAGGCAAGTTGCCAGCATCCACTCCCATACAAAACCTCCATGGTTTGTTGGATATTCTCTCCTCAATCTGTTGAGCTAAATTTGGTCTTGATGTTCTGGAGGTTTATGCTCTTTGGGGAGAAAGGAGGAAAAAAATCCTTTTGAGCAGCTGGCTGGACCCCATCTTGTTTTATGAATTGTCATATGGTTGACACATTTCACCTTGAATTTTAGTGCACAACCTGACAGTGATAGTGACATTTTACCAACAGAATCTGCAAAGATTCCCTATAAGGCACATATAAGGTATATCCATCATATATATATATGTGTATATATATATATATGTATCCTTTATCTCATATATCTTGGAAGATACATAAGTTACTTAAAATACATGCAAGATAATTTCTTAAATGTATTTCTTTGCCCACACAGGGGTGCTGAGCTCTTGGCACTGTCCTTGAGGGAGGCGTTCGAGCGCAGTGAAGAACACGAGAAAAAATGCCTCTGGGTCATCAGGAGGCAGTTATGCTTGCTTTTCTTTCTTCATCCTGGAAGCATGGCCCTTCCAAAGGGGATGCCATCTTATTGCTTATTTCTTTCTTTGTTACAGACGTCTTTCTTTTTCTTTCGTTCTCTTATTTTTGAATTTCTCCAAGGCAAAAAGCCTGAGGCCTGAGATGTGCCATTGTTCAGCTTACGGGGCACTAACGAGCTGTGAATGTGGGTCAATCAGTGGATGGAGGTGGCAGAAATTGCAGGCTGATTCTTCCAACCGGAAAACAAAGGCAGGGCTCTTGAGTGTGATGGGAACATGAGTTTCCCCTGGAAAGATCCATCACTTAATGTAATTCTTAGGTGAGGAGGAGATGCTTTGAGCTCTTGATGGCTCAGACTTTCTGCTTTGGCTAAAGTCATTGTTCCTCCAAAAGGCCATTTGCTTTCTTTGCTCTGAGCCTTGATTCAAGCTGTCCCTGGCTAAGAGGGGCCACCTGCTACTCTGCTTAAGCCATCCGTCTTCCAGCGCTCTACAATGCGTGCACCCCAGGTGGTATCCAGGAAGGTTTTGGTGGTCATGCATATACGTATTTTTGTTTAAAGGCTACATCATTTATCCTGATGCACTTTGGAAGGGGTAAGGGGAAGGAACATCTAGACAACTCGTTGAGTGACTTTAAGGATTGCTTAGGGTAATGTCAAGTCATAAAAGTGACTTGACTGTAATCAACTTTAAAAATTATACAATATTGGAGAAGTCATGATAAGTGCATGATGAAGTTGGCAGAGTTCTTTCTGTTTTGTTACCTGCTCAAGTCTGAATTCTCAGGCTATCTGAGTCCACAAAGACCCCCAGCCCCAGTCCCTCAGCTACCCAGCTGTCGTCTGGGGCTAGCAAACCCACTTGAGATGCTGCCCTGTTTTCTGGAGCGGAGAGTAGTCAGCCCTGGTGCTTCCCACCATGGACCCCAGGCAGCACTCGGAGCAGGATCCCATCCATCTGGGTGCCCAAGATGCTGGCTGTCTGGCTGTTGGGTGGGGAGGGGGTGTCGCCTCTTAAGTCGGGAAAAGTGGGAGGGGACATCTAGGCAGCTCTTCCTCTGTCTCAGGCTTAGGGGCAAAGCCAAGCAAAATGGCAAAAATTTTTGACCGCAGGAGAAGAAAACGGCCTTCTGTGTCTTCAATTGCCAGGATTGAGAAGATCAAAGCAAAGCAAAGTAAAGTTGCTGTTTTGCAGCGAGGCAGCAGGAGGCCTGCTTTCCCGGTGGTTAGCGTGAGCTGTTTGCCCAGGGAGGATGCTGCCACAGGGCCTAGCGCTCCAGGAGAGCTTGGGACATGACCTGCCTCCCCCCACCCCCACCTTGAAACAGGGATGTTACACTGAGCCCTCTGCCATTAGCACCACCAACTCCCCCGCCCCCCGCCCCAAGCCAATAGGAGAAGGGGTCTTCGGATCTGAGGTGTTAGAGTTATCTTTTTGTCTGATGCATCTGAAGAGTTTAGAATCAGAACAGTGCTCTGAGGTGAAATTCTGAACTCTGAAGTCCCAGAAAGAATCCCTCCCTGTTTGCAAAGTGAAAACACATCTGACAGGCCCTGGCTCCCTGGAAATCCATGGATTACTTACTTAAACCGTATTTTCTTCCTTTCAGTTTTGAGATTTTTTTTTTTTCTCCAGAAAACGAGTTCCTCAAAGGGCCAGTGGCTAAAGACAAAAGTTGTTTCATTTTTTACTGATCATAAAATAAATAAGATATCCTTCAAAAAGTTGTTCTTTTTCAATTGGACTGGATTTGCTCTTCCTTTCAGCTGAACAAGTTGGAAGGAACAGTGTCATTGCCTGGCTACCAACCTCTGAGAGGACCGGGTTTTATATGGCAATTCATATACAGGGTGTCATCTGTGGGTTAACCTTCCTAATTGGGGGACACACTGTCTGAATTACTGACAAGACTGAATTACGGTGCTTCTAAGAAAGATTCCAGTTTAGTGCTTTCAAGTTCCTGAAACCGTTAGAACTGGTCTCCTCAAGGACCTCCCAGCGCAGACCCCCCTGGGAATCTCCTTGAAGCAGAGGAAAGAAGAGGTTGTCAGCTTACATCCTAGGCAGTCTTGAAAACATGTTTTATCTCCAGTCTCTTACACGTTTCCTTCTCAGATTTTATTTGCACCAAATGATTTGTTCAGATGAATCATTGTGTAAGAATAGGGGAGGGCAGTCAGTAAACACTCAGTAAGGTGATGTTGATTTCCTCAGCAGACATTTCAGGCTGGTCCCTTTTTGGAATGACCACAATGTGGTCCAGGGTGGGAATGGCTGATGGATTTGGGTTTCATCTTTATTTAGATGATCTCAGTAAGACAGAAAATGAAGAGGAGAAAAATTGGTGGTAGCCTTGGATGAAGCATCCTTCCGGTAAGCCGGGACTGTTAACAGTTGCCTGGAGCATGGCCCTTCAGGACTCTGAGAAGGGGGGCCCATTAGGTTCCAGGGTTCCCTAAAACAGGTCCATTCCCTAAGACATGCCTGTCACTTGAGGCAACAAGGTTGTGGCAAGGAGGCAGGCAGATGGCTCATGCCGTCTGCCCCATAAGGACATGAGAGGTCGTATGTTTGTGTCTTTGGGGACAGTGAAGGAGCAGGGTCCCCTCCATCTACCACGGCAGCAGGTGAGCTGGCCATAGATGATATGTGACAAGACTCGTGGCGTGTGTGCAGCTGAGGAAGATGGGAGATTGCAGATTCCATGGCTAACAAGGGAGATTGATGGTGAGGGGAGACGGAAATCCACAGGCGTCTAATGTGAAATGTCAATACTAATACATAATTTAAATCTAGTTAGGGAGTGAGATACACCTGTTTTGACAGCTTTCCCTTCTGTTGGTAGAATGTGCCAGAAGGGAGGAAACCCCACACGTAAAATAACCCGGTGCCCATCAGGTCAGCAAGACACCCAGCATGTCTCAGGCCAGGCCGGGCTTATAGTGAGGTCTGCGGGCAATGGGGCAAGAAGGCGTATCTTCCAGATTCCTTTTTGTGGACATGCTTTGCGGTGCTCCAGGATGACAGCTACACCTTCTTTGAGACTGACAGCAAGGAAGAGGAGCCTCAAGAAGGAAGCGAGGCAGAAATAACAGATCGTCAGCCAAAGCCCAGAACAGCTTTCCAGGTAAGTTTTCTTTGCCCTGGACTCGAGCTAATGCAGGTGAAGTAGACACGTTCTGTGGCCTGAGCGGCCCTCACCACGGATGCTCTTGCTTTAGAAGCTGCTGTGTGTGCCCATGGCATGTCTGGACCTGCACATGGTGGAGCAGACTATGCAGAACAACGACCTGAGTTTAGCCTGAGTTCATTTGGATCCCTCTGGGAGATGTCCCATTATGAAAAGAACAATGGGTGCCTCAGAGGCCCATGGCTCTGGATGCTGGATGCTTGTTTACGTGTGGGGAGGGAGTGACTCTGAGGATCTCTGCTTCCCTGTGGGGGCTCCCTGCTGATTACTGGGGAAAAGCAGCATGAACGAGTCCACTATTGGTGGACTCATGGGGAAGCCAGTCAACTAGTCCTGTATAAAATCGCTGAACTAGTCCTCTTGGTATAAATTAGTCCCATTGTCATGGGCACGTGCAAAGCCGAGTGGAGAACAGGGGCGCTCATTTGGAGATGTCAACCAATATTTTGGGGGTATTTCAGGAAAAGGGATAAGTTATTTAAAGACATGTCTTAATTTTCTTTACCACATGTGCCTCTGTTACATCCTATTGTTTAGAGTTTTTCCTGAAGTGTGCATTTTAGTTGAAAGTTACTTGCAAAAATATTGAAGGAAGAGCAAAGAATTCCACATATTACTTACTCTTTGCCCTTGTCTTAAGGAATCCATTTTTCAATTTTTTTTTTTTTTTTTTGGTAAAACCAGAACTACTTAAAGCAGACACAAGAAAGGCTGTCACCCACTTTATCCTTTATACCAAGCAGCACTGACTTTTCTGGGAACAAGGAAGGAGATCATCCAGCCAAATTCCGTTTGGGTTTGACTTTGATGTACTGATGTCTAGATGCAACTTTAAACATCTTTTAAATTCACAAACCACTCCTAAGAGCCTTTCCTCTTCTAAGAGGAAATTAGTTGGAACAAATATGACATTGATTTTCCATCTCCCTTGATTAGTCTCATTTGGTCTGATTTTTATTATTTAAGGCTTACCGACAACGAGAATATACAGTTAGCGATGGTTCTAATTAGATTTTGTGACCTTTAAAGAAGAAAAGGAGGGTCTGGGCCTGGAACTGCTGGAGAACACAGCTGGGTTTATGACTGTCTCCCTGCAGCTCGCCTACAAAGCCTGGACCAACGATGCCGCATGTGCTGTCCGGATGAGGATGGAGGATGAAGGAGGGATGGGAAACCCCCAGTGGGATGAAGAGGGGCTCCGGCGGCGCCACAGTGGAGGTACTACTGTTGACAGCAAAGCAGGGTTTGTGTGGTAACTTGGATCAACAGATGGTCGACTAGGAAACACTGGCGCCAAACAGTTCTGGCTGGGGACTGGGTCCATTGACAGCAAGTGGAGTGTGGAGGGAAGATGAGGTCATGGGTGCATATAGGAGCCTACGGGGGCTTTTACACATGCTGATGAGGGAGGAAGTGCCTTATGGAGACGTCCACACCTCGTGGACAATGAGATATTTGCTAACAGGCCAACTGATTATTCTGAGATATGGGGGCGTGGTGCTGGTGGAGAATCTGCATTTTTCCAAGTGTGTTTTCCATAATGACTTGAGATTTGGAACGCATCAAGAGACCCAGGGAGAGAGAAATATGTGGTCTGTCGGGTGTCCAATCTTTCCTAAGTGAGGCATTCACTGGCAGTAAGCCCTGGACCCTGACAAGTAGTGGTCAGCAGCCAATACAAACTCGAAAGGCCTTCCTCTCTAGGTGGACCTGCTCTGCTGAGCGTCTGCAAATGAAGACCAGCTGATTCGACATCAGGGCCTGTAGAGTCCCAGTGACCCCAGTGTGATGCATGTTTCTCTGTAATTTCCACCCTCCCATCATCATGCCCACCTTAGACACACAGACACCCGATGGGGATGTAACAAACATTTACCAAAAAGCATCAGTCGAAAACAGACAGGAATTTCCAGTCTATTTTGGGTCTTTTTCGGTGACTCAGGAGGTGAGAGACTGGCAACTCTTGAGACTGAAGCTGAGGCCAGAGCAGAGAATTCAGATGAACCTGGTAGGCACGGTTGTCCTGCTGTATTCAAAACAGAAAAAAAAGAAAACTATAGGAGGGGGAACCGTGTCATGGATCAGGGCTGACGTCAGATAACCTCACTCAGAGATGAAACGCCAGTTAAAGAGAGTGATGGAGTGCTTAAACGCCTTGCTCAAGGCCCCTCAGCTGGATCGGAGCTGGGACCACCTCAGCACAAAGCCAGCTCCTCCACCTCCCATCAAGGGATGTTCTCGTCCTCCAGCTCATCCCGTGGGCAGGACAGCCTTTCCAGAGTCCTCCCTATTCCTTGCTTCTAACAGCTGTTCCTTCCGCGCAAGTCTAGGTGGCCTGTGATCAGATTCCCTCCCACCCACCTCCCCTTCACTTCCCTGGCCCTCGGTTTCTCTGTCTGTGAAAGGAAGACAGTAAGAGACCATGAACAAGAGGGACTGCAGGACTGACGGGCTGAGCCATAAGATCACATCAGTTTTGGGTGCACAGGAAGTGCCTAACCCATGCTAGCTATTCAGAATGCGGGGTGAAGACCCTGATGCTGGGAAAGTTCGAGGGCAGGAGGAGATGGGGATGACAGGGGATGAGATGGCTGGGCTGCATCACTGAATCAATGGACATCAGTCTGAGCAAACGCTGAGAGACAGGGAGGGACAGGGAAGCCTAGTGTGCTGCAGTCCAAGGGGTCGCAAAGAGTTGGACATGACTTACTAACTGAACATTCGGAATGCAAACGATAATAGCATGGTCCTCTCCTCCGAGGGCGCTCAGAGACAGACACTCTCAGGCCCGCCCCGATGCTCGTCTGCTTAACCCGGGTCCCCAACTTTGGACGAGAATCCATGACGTCTAGGGAAATTCTCCCCACAGGGCAGTTCCCTCAAGACTTAGCTGATGGACTGGATGGAGTTCATGGCCTTGTCGCTCCGAGGCAAGTTGGAGAAAAGAAAGAGCAATGGTCTCGGTGGGGTTTCATGGGCAATGTGTGTGGTTCGTGCTCTCTCTCCACAGGAGGCCTGGCCTGGAGGCTCATCACGGTGGCCTGGTTGTGCGAGGTCCTTTTTACTTTCCCAGAGTGCTCAGCCACAAAGTTTTCCATTGAACACACACTCCCCAGACGCATTAAAAAAAATGTGATTTGGGGGGAAAAAAAAGCAAAAAAACTTCGATTGCTCACAATTTCTCTATTGAGTAGTCTTTTCAAGCAGGTAATCAAGTTCAAAGAACCACTTGCTTTTCTTCCTAGCCTATGGAGAGCAACACCTTCTGACCCAAGAACAGCAATTTGGGTGGCCACATTGAGCAAGAAAAATGTGCTTGTTTCTGACTCGATTTACAGATAATTCTTGCCTTTTAAGTTACAGATCATTAGCTGGAAACATCCTAAAGGGAACTGAGCCCATGGCTCAAGATCACATGTAGCCATGTTCTGCCATCTCACCCGGACATCTAGGTGCTGTGGATGCAGCCCTGGCTGGCCCACCATCCCAGAAGGAACACCTCATCTTCCCTTCCCCCATCTGCCTCTTTGCACCCTCACTGTGGTCCCAGGAGTTGTGGCTTCTCCCCCACCCTAGGCTCTCGCCCATCTGCTCCACTTTCTCCATGGGTTCTGTTCCCAGTCCCTTCCCCTCCACTCCCTTCAGCAACCCAGCAGGCTGGGGTCCTCTGGAGGCTGCAGAAATCACTCCCCTCCCCCATGTTTCTTCACCACCAGACATCTTGAAAGGGCAGAGGGGCAGCATGAGCCTTGTGCTTCCTCTCCGTCTCCTGTGTTTTTACAGGACCCTCTAGCTCCTGCAGCTGCCACTCTGTGGGCCCCTCCCCCACTGTCCCCTCCCTGTCCCTTCTTGCCCTTCCTTAGCACGTGTCCTGAGCTCCAGTCCTGGGGTCCTACCTGCTTAGGAGCCATCTCTGACCTTGTTAAACTCAAGTTCATTACTTCCTTTCTCCACGGGTTGGTGCCCCTCCATGCCGGCTCCCAGCATAGCCTTTGTTGCTGAAAGCCCTACTCGAAATCTCTTGCAAAACCTTCACACCATCCAGCCTCTAGTGAAGCTGCCCAGGAGGAGAGGCCAGCGTCGTTCTTTCTCTTACTCATCGTGTCCAGCAGTGGATGTAGCGCTCAGGGCTCTGGTTTGCAAATGTCTCTCTGGATTCCACCCACAGCCTCTACTCTGTGTCCACTGTCCCGCTCTGACCATCACTGCTTCTAGCCTGCCCTACCAGCCCATGCTGCCCGCCACCAGCTCATCATCATGCACCCTCCACAACAACCTCAACTCCCCCCAGCCTGCCCTGTCACCTCCTTCATCCTTCCAGGGCTTTCCTGTCCCCTGCAGAATGAAATCCAGACTCTCAGCCTGGCTTACGAGGCCCCTCGTGACCTGATGACTCTAGTTCCCGGGCTCTGTTTTCTGAATTGCAAAGTATCTGATGCTTACCTGAAATGTCCATTCTCCCTGCCTCTCTGCCTGGAGGGTTTGCCTCTTGTCCTTCAAGAGCCAGAAGCCTGCCGGCTCCCTGTCCTCCTCTGGACTTCTTCAACTCCTTAGAAGTGGCTCTCACCCAGACCCCTGGCCCCAGACCCATGCCCCCGGCGACGTGAGCCCCGTGACAACAGGGGTCTGCCATGTCCATCTCTGTGCTCCTGTGGCCCAACTCAAGGTCTAGAACATAACGGCCTTCCAGGGCCTGCTTGTTCAACCAAGCAATGCAGCCTTCATGAAGGATGCAGGAATAAATCTCAGACCATCCCCAGTGATTGCAAATTCCAGATGAGAGGAGTCTGGAATCCAAATTCATGAGGCTTTTAAAAAATTTTAGAATGTCCTTTGAAGCAAAAGCCCATTCAATTAGTCATCAAAAGTTTTTTTTAAATGATGTCTTTAGGGTCTACAGAGGTCACAGAGATGGTAAGGCACAGTAGCTAGGGGTCAGCCGGGAGGGAGGAAAGGTTGAGCAAGACCCCACCACTGGCAGGATGTCCCTCAAAGACAGTGGCTGGCAAGTCCAAGACCTGCCACGCCCCCCTCCCACCTGCCATCACCACAAACCATCCTATTCATTCCCGTCATTCAGAGACTCAAACAGACCAGCAGCTCCAGCAGAAAGTTCCCTTTAGGATGTTTCCAGCTAATGATCTGTAACTTAAAAGGCAAGAATTATCTGTAAATCGAGTCAGAAACAAGCACATTTTTCTTGCTCAATGTGGCCACCCAAATTGCTGTTCTTGGGTCAGAAGGTGTTGCTCTCCATAGGCTAGGAAGAAAAGCAAGTGGTTCTTTGAACTTGATTACCTGCTTGAAAAGACTACTCAATAGAGAAATTGTGAGCAATCGAAGTTTTTTTTGCTTTTTTTTCCCCCCAAATCACATTTTTTTTAAATGCATCTGGGGAGTGTGTGTTCAATGGAAAACTTTGTGGCTGAGCACTCTGGGAAAGTAGAAAATTGCTCCCAGTATAGAGTTTGGGGAAATGCAGTTATTTTTTACCTACTGGCTTTTCTCAAGGCCCAGACACACCTGCCCATCCAGGGCCGTGGGGCTAGACTCACAGCAAGGTAACTCCCTCCCTCTAGGCTGCCCCTGGAAGACCAGCTAGAGCAGTCGGACAGGTCCTACCGGAGCCCACCTCGCCTGGTGACGCTAACCTTCGCCCTGCCCAGGCTGCCGAGGCCAGGTCTGAGGGTCTGCGCTATCTTGTGATTGTTCTCAACCACACGCTCTCGGCCTCCGTCTTCTGCATGGCTCTCCCCATCCTGTCTTTCCTGTGGGCCATGCTTTCTGTCCCCAGGCCCTCCAAACGATTCTGGATGGCAGCAATCTATTACACAGAGGTAGGTGCCAAGGGGGCACCCTGGCAGACCCAGCCCCTGCCGATGGATGGACACCCCACCTGCTGCCATTGTCACCCCATATGTCTTGGTTTTTTTTTTTGTTTTTTTTTAATTTGAGTGTATTTATTTGGCTGCTCTGAGTTTTAGTTGCACATGTGGGATCTAGTTCCCTGACCAGGGATCGAACCCAGGCTGCCTGCCTTGGGAGCACAGAGTCTTAGCCACTGGATAACCAGGGAAGTCCCCATCTCACACACTTTTGATGCAGCCTTGGGGGCAACACATCGAGTGCTGGTATCAAGTGAGTGAGGGGGCTGGGGGAACCCAGAGAACAGGTGGAACCCCTAATGTTCCGCTCCGGCACTCACACCACCCCCCCAAGAGCACCGTAGCTTTCGAGAGTTGGATGCGGCTATGAACAGTGCTCCCAGGCACCATACATGTACTAGGCACACAGTAAGCACGTGTGGATTTATCCCATCGAGCTCCGTCAATGCATGTTTATATTATTTTAATTTTTTGACATCTTGGACATAATTTACCTCCAGCCTCGCTCTCTGCTGCACTTTCTGACTCAGATGCAACATTTGTAAACTTGAAGACAGCCTGTCTGTGAAATTAATTAGTGCAAAAGTTAAGTACCTGTCATTAGATTGTTTCTCCCATCACATCATTTTTATCAGCCTAGGAGGGGTGTGAATTATGGCTCCCTTGCCTCCTAGAGTCCTGGACAGGGAGGGAGGAGAGCCTCCTGGCTCTGGGTTCCCCCTACAGAGTCACTGAAAACACCCCAAGGGGAGGCAGCCACCAGCCTCGGTTCTGTCTGCTAGGTCCCCTTAAGCTCTGCCACCCTAACATTTCTGAGCTAGGAAGAAAGCTTTTGGTTTAAAAAAAAAAAACAATAAACACTCTTATAAAGAATGTTTTAATCCCCTGGAAGGAATACGCTTTTAAAAGTCCATGGTACATTTTGTGTATATAAGAAGATCCTCCTAATTACAAATGAAGCTGATCTCTTTGGATTTACTGCTTGTAACTGAGTCCAATAAAATTTAATCTCCCTAAAAGTCTTCTGACAATTCTGACTTTCAGTTAATACCATCTTGCACTTGAAAGGCTTAGTCTGGATAATCTACACGTTCCACTGTGGTCTCTGGGTTGGGTGTTTGTAAGGCAAGCCAGGCCTCGTCTCTGATTGTAGAGAGAGGGGCCGCCAGGCAGAGGGTGACAGGCCTGAGGTCACTGACCATCCCCCCATCTGCCTCCACACTTCTGGGCGTCTGCTCTCTAGCAGGAAAGAACCACACTCTTTAACGTGCACGTGCCCTTTTCCTAATCCACCCGGGTAGGGCGGTCTCCCCCGTGATGCCCCTTTACTGCCCCAGATTTACCTTTCCCTCCTAGGAATCTGATATGGTCCTCAGGGTGCAACCCAGTCACTCCTGTCCCGGCTCTCGGAAGCACCAGCTCTTATCTGCAGGGCAGAGCCTCTGATGGCATTTCAACACAGGGTACTTGACAGAAAGATAGTCAATGGATACCAGCGTCTAATCCTGACCCCACAATGAACTGTCCAGGGGTTTCATCAGCCTAGAATTGGCTGTGGATGCTACATGGGTGCCCTTACCCACAGGACTGATTCCACCGCCCTCTTCAGATGGACTGACAAAAAAATGTGTTCTTACTTAAGGAACTATCGAGGGCCAAACTAGAAAGTGCCTAAAAGATGCTCTAGACCGGCTCTTTAATTTTACAGATGAGGAAACCAAGAGGACATTGGATCCCAGATAGCATATTGGACCCCCTTTTCTACCCTGAACGTGGAGGTGGAGGTCCTTCATCCATGGTTCTGCCACTGGCTGCCAGCAATCCTGGGACAGAAGAACAGCGGCCAATCCCTGTCCATCCCCTGAGGACAGAAGGTGCCTCTCCACTTCCTCCCGTTTCCAAACAGAAAGAAACATCACCACTCAACCCCTGAGGAGGCTCTTGGAAGCCCATGACTGTTTTCCTGGCCGAAAAGACTGACTTTTAGAAGTCTGTGAAACAGAAACATTGGAGAGATTCTGCATGCAAAGCGACTTTTGAGCACTTGCAGACAATCTCTTAAAATCCTCTGCTACTGGCCTGTGAGAAGAGGCAGGCTGGGAGAGCCATCTTAATCTGCCTGCATGCCTATGTGCTAAGTCGCTTGTCGTGTTCGACTCTTTGCAACACCATGGACTGCAGTTCATCAGGCTCCTCTGTCCACGGGATTCTCCAGGCAAGAATACTGGAGGGGGTTATCATGGCCTTCTCTAGGGGATCTTCCTGACCCAGGGATCGATCCCGCATCTCCTGCACTGCAGGCGAATTCTTTACTTCTGAGCCACCAGGAAGCTCCTTAATCTGCCTACCATGCATCAGATTGGTTTAATAGTCAACAAATGCCAGGAGAAATTAGAAAGGGAGTAATAACTCAAAGAAATTTAAAAAAAGCTGACCAGGCTTCAGCAGGGGCACATGGGGCCACCTTATGTATTCATGGCAGTTTCTGCTTTTAAAATTTCCTTTTAATCTCAAGCCTCTGCTGATGACTAGCCAGTTCCTTACATTTGTGAAGCCTGGAAGCTTTCCTGGGTATTCACTGGTTTTATGGTGTTTGTGTGAATGGTGTGTGTTTTCAGGTCAGTCACAATGACCTCTCTCTCCTTCCCTTCTTTAGGCCACTGTTGTGGTCAAATACTTTTCACAGTTTGGACTTTTTCCATGGACCACAAAGTGCTACACTGGCATCAACAGGGAAAAGCCGTTTTCTCTGCCCAACATCCTCAGGGTGGAGAAGCGAGATGGCTTTATGTTGGGCGACCTTGTGCAGCTGCTGGCCCTGTTCTTCCATCGCTCTACCATGCAGGTGCGTCCACCTCCTTCTCCAAGGGGCTGTAAACTTTGGCTCCACTCCCCACGAGTCCTCACTTGCTAATCACCACCATGAGATCAGCAGGGTACCCATTCCCCTCTCCAGAACAGGAAAGGGAGCCCCCTGACCCGGACATCTCAACTGCAGAGACTGATGATTAAATTTTGGGTGCCCAGCTCAGCCTCCGGACATACTGCTGCTCTGTTCCCCATTGGAGGGTGTTTTCTTTTCCATGATGTTTAAATCATTTGATTTGAGATTTTCCTGTTCCCAGTAAACCTCCCCCAACAGGAGCTGACTCTGCACCCTGGCTGCACCCTCAGGCCCTTCTCTCCTTACCCCCCACCCCCTGGACCCTCAGAGCCCCTTGCCCCTTCCCATTCTCTCCCCATCTGGCCCCACACTGCAGAGACTTCTCCCTGACACCTTCCTGGTCTTCCTTAGAAACCTCCTTCTGTACCCTTCCCATCCCCCTGGCTTCCAGCTGGTTTGGGTGTGTGAGTGTGTGTGTGTGTGTAGTGGTGGTGGTGCAAACTCCTCATGCCCATCTTGTCCTCCAGGGTTTGGGGCTGTGGGACCAGCTGCCATGGGACCAGGCTCATTGCAAGGGGGAGAGAAAGAGCAGGAGGCAGAGAAGAAATGCCAGTGGAGAGGCTCCAGGCGGTGAGCACCTCCAGAGATGGGCCGACCTGGATCCCTCCTCCCAGGAGCTGCCATTGTCCCCGCCAGCCCCACGCTGGGCCTTCTGGAGGCATTGGTGGGCCATGGGACACAGAGGTAGGCTGCATCCCACTTGCCCTGGGCCCCAAGCCCTCCAAGGTCTGGCCCAAGGAGGAATCCTCATTGGTCTCAACACAGAGACCAGTGCAGAGCCTGGGAAAGTGTAGGCCACTGGGATCCCCAAATCTGGGCCAGGAAAGGGTCTGGGGTTAGTTCTTCCTCACCCAGTGCCCGGGCCACCCTGCCAGCTTCCTTACCCCACTAGGCTTTCCTTTCTGCAGCCTGGGGTCCAGACCAGGTCCCCCAGGATCAGGGAGGCAACAGTGTGAGCCCATGCCCTGGATTCAAAGGCTGGTGGCAACCGCATGGCGCCTGGTCCCTTCCCTCCCAGCCCTTGCGTGGTGGGGAGCAGGGTGGTCCCAGCCAAAACAGCTTCCAGAGGAAAAGCTGAAGGGAAAGGCCTGTGTCTCTGTGTCTTGCCAGGGGGTCCCCAAGACCCAGGATCCAGGAAGAAATGGAGCCTCCTTAGGAAGCAGTCACTCAGACAAAAGCAACTCAACAGAAGCTTGTTGGAGACACTGGAGGAAACCCGGAAGCTGGATGTTAGGAGGTGAGAAGGGGAGCTCTTCTGGGAGCTGGGGGCCAGCTGAGTCCTAGGAGCTCCTGTTATTCCCCCCGTCCCCACAATGAAAGCTTCCCTGCAGGCAGATCTGCCATGAAGACCTCATGGTTATTGTGGAGCCTGGTGCCTCTGAGTGAGGATCGGGGCCTGCATCTTCCTGGGCCACGGGAAAAACACCACGTGCGAGTCAGATCCCAGACTTGCATCTGGGAACGCTGCAGCATACTTTCCCACTTGCTGGTCTGTCTGTAGGACTACAACGAAGCTGTTACCATCCTTGCTTTGTGTCCAGGCATTTCTCAGTTCACACTTTGGTCTCTCCGTCTACCTGTCCCGTTATCCATCCATTTACCCATCTTTCCACCTTTCTTCCTTCCATTGATCTATTGTCTCTGGATGCAAACACTCTTCCTTCCTCTTTTCCGTTCATTCAACCATCTCTCCATTTGCCCATCCGTTGACCCACCCACCTGCCTCCCGCTTACCCATTCATCCCTCCATCCATCCACCTATCCATCCATCCACCCACTCATCCATCCATCCATTTACTCATCTATCCATCCACACATCCACCCACTCTGCATCCATCCACCCTCTCACCCAGAGTCACCTCGCTGCCCTCCTTTTGCTCATCTGTAGGACTCCCTGTACATCACAGGTAATCACACATGGACACTGTACTCTCTCTCATTCTCAGAACTGTTTCACACTGACTCCAACATTTTACCCCCACAGACACCCCATGGCATAGCTGGGCCGCAGCTTATCATCCCCACTTGGCTGATGAGGAGCCTGAAACTCAGCAGTAGAGCCTTTGCCTCATGTCACAGAGGGAGGACTTGGTGGAGAGAGGGTCCACCACCCCAAGCCCTTCTCCAGGCTGCATCTGTCTGGCCTCTGGGCAATATCCTTGAGAGCCTATGATTGGGTTAGTGATGAGGTTGGACCTCAAGCGACCAGCCTTCATGGAATTGGAGGAATTGGAGATGAAGAGAGTACAGGTGTTGGGAAAATGAACCTGTGCATGGTCCCCAGCCTCCACATCTCCCAGCCACAACCTCCTTCCAGAACTTTCCGGCCAGTCCTGAGTGTGGTCAACCAGGAGGGCACGCTTCAGCGTCACCCTGTCTCCTGCAGGTCCCTCTGGAACTATCACTCCATCTGCCGGTTCTTCTCCAACCTCCACCAGCCCCCAGCCAGCCCTGTGCGCGACGTGTACACCCTGGCTTTCCTGGTGGAGGTGCTCAACTTGGTTATCGTCCTCTTTGGCTACTGGGCTTTTGGGGGTGAGCCTGCGAGTCCCAGGCCCATACTGCAGATTTCCAGACTGCCCGGCTGAGCACTTGGCTTTCCTGGGAGCCTCTGCCCAGACCCCTGGGTTCTTGGGGCTGCAGTGTCCCTCCACAGTTGTGGGGGGTGGAGTGGGGTGGGTGACCGTTAGTTCCTTAATAACTGGGCAGATGACTGGCTTTCTTAATAGCAGAGGTGGTCTGTCTCCCTCTCCCCAACTCTCTCCTCTCCCTCCGTCTATTTAGAATGGCAACTCTACCAACACCATTACTGAAATCTCTTGTCTTCCGTGGCTTGTCCAGCTTATTGTTGTTTTATTGCTTCTCTGAAAAGCTTGTACTAATTAAGGTGAAAGCTGGATACTAATGGGGCAGGGGCTTCAATGGGAACACAGGGCCTCCCCCGTGTCGATGGCTCCCTTCTCTGGTCCAGAGCCTCTGTCCTCATTCCCCATCCCCAGAATTCATCAAGGACCAGATGCAGGGTGGCCCTGGGCCTGGGGCTCCAGGCCTAGGATTCAAGCAGCAGAGACCTGAAACCTCTCATGGACCCCAGGGCCCAGCTCTAAACTTTTCTCTCGAATAGACATTCACAGCAGCCTTGCTGGGGCTCATTTCTCCCCATTCTGCCAAGAAGCACATAAGGAGCTTGCGGAGGCCCCCTCTGATTAGATTGTCTCTGTTGGCCTGACGAGAGGATTTAAGGATTATCTTAATGATAAATCAGCAGCAGCCAGGGGTGTGGTTCTGACAGGGCAACTGCGGCCGGCTCTTCCATCCAGAGGCGACGAAGGGGGAATAGAAACTCACCTTTTCCAGGAAAAGTACAGGGAGCCCAAGTGTCCCCAGGGGCCACCTGCAAATCAAATCATTTGAGGAAAAACAGTTTTTGCTTTTTCTTCCTTTCTCCCCCAACTAAAAATTATTCTTGAAATAATAGTCCCAAATCTCTTGGGTTTGATGAGTCCAGAGCACAGTGTGGGTCCCTGAGGGTCCAAGACCTCTGAGGAGAGAGGCCCATGCACAGCCAGGATAACCTGCTTTTCTGGGCATTTGCAGGCAGTTTACCCTCAACCACGTGGCTCAGACCAGGTACCTAGTGAAGTGCGTCTACTTTGGCCTGTCCGCCTACCAGATCAGGCATGGCTACCCAAACTGGATCCTCGGCAACTGCCCGACCAAAAACTTCAGCCTCATCAACCTCATCTTGTTCAAAGGATGAGTGAGACATTTCAGATACACCCGGCGGGGGTCCACGGGGGACTCTTAGGACCCACCCAGGACAAATTCTGGGCCCACATCTGGGAAGACCGGGTCTCTCCAATCTGGCCACGTGCCGACAGAGGTGTCCCAGGACCTGCATGCAGCCTGAACCAGGGCAAGAGGGAACCGGCTGTGTTTGTGCACCTGTGTTTATCTCTCTTGTTCACCCACATAAGCTAGATACTTAGCGTAAGGCTGGGTAATGTGTAAGATTATTTGCTGAAAGGATGAAGAATACATGGGGGTGCTGGGATGGAGTGGGATGAGATGGGAAGACACAGGAAAGGATGGATGAGATGGGGATGGCACTGAACAGATGGATGGGGTAGGGGAAAGGATAGGGATTAGATAGCATCACACAGACAGGTGGGATGGATGGAAGGGCAGGACAGCTAGACGGACCAGCACCCTCCAGCTTCCCCGGTCTTCCCTGCTCCCGGGTTCCACATAGTACCTTTCCTCTTAGAGCTAAGGGCTGTCATAGACTGGATGTGGACTAACACTTCCCTCAGCCCAGCTGGACATGCCTGGAGGACCTGTATGCCAACATCTGCGTCATGAAATGCTACCAGGAGTCTGAGAAGGTGGGCATGCTGCAAGTTTCCTGCTCTTAACCTTATCTTCCTGGAGCAATGAGGGTCCTGCCATGAACAGCAGGCAAGGTGCTCACCTCACAGCATGGCCCTGGCCCAGCTCCACTTGGGACTCGGGAGTTTGTAGTTAAATCCTCAATAAAATGGCAGACCTTGTGCTAAGCTCTGCTACCATCACCTCATGAGTGCTCCACTCCCTGATGGAACAGGTACCATTTTATTCCCATTTCACAGAGAGGCAGGCCGTTCAGCGTGCCTTTTTGCTCAAGGTGACATAGCTGGGAAAATGTGGGGTTTGCACTTGGGTCCAACTCTCTCTGAGCCCAGCCCTGTGGACCACTGGGCATTCCCTGAATTGACCACCTTCCCTCAATTTTCAGGGGAGTTATTCACCAACCTGCCTCCCTTGAGTCCACATCTGCCTGGCCTGACCTGCCACCCTCCACTCCTGTAGAAACACCCCCAGCCTCCTGGGCGGCTGCAGAAGAGGGCCGTGAAGTATGGGCTTGGAGGCATCACCACATTTGCTTTGGTCTTCCTCATGTGGTTCCCCCTGGTTTTCATGTCCCTGGTGAAGACGGTGGGTGGCGTGACCAACCAGCCCCTGCAAGTGTTGGTCAAGATCACCATCAATGGTTACGAGGTGTCTGGAGGGGAGGGCAGGGAGATGGTGCCTGTGCTTGGATGGAGGAAGGGAATGGGCTGGCACCTGCTTCCTTGTTCTCCAAGCTGTGGTCCTGGGCGTGGGTTCAGAACTCAGACCCCAGCTTCTGACCTTCGTCCTGGTTCTTTTCCCCCTTGTGTACCCTTCCCATCTTCTCCTCCTGCTGGTTTCACAAGAGAAGAGATCTGAATCTCTTCCCCAAGTCTGACCTCTTGGCACCTTTGCTCATTGCACCTCATGTGCTTAGTTCTGACGCCCATTACCCCAGGGAGGACAGAGGTTCTTTGAGCACAACTCGGCGGTTTTGCCCCCATTTGCATCACTAGCACGGCCAGCTTTCTGAAGCCCGCCTACTTCAGCCTCCTCTTCTCTGCCAGACCCTGTTCTCCACGAGCGCTCAGCAGCACAACCTGGTCCCTTTCTCGGATGCAGACGACGACCGGCTGACCCAGCAATATGCTCTCTATCCCATGAGTGTCTCGCGAGTCCAGAGGAGCCCCCAGCCCCCAGGCCCCACCCGTCATTTCCTTCTCTCACATCCCAACCAGATATTGACACTTCATGATGCTCCAGCTATTAAAATGCAATGGACCTGGTAGGGGAAAGAGGAGGCAAGTCAACTCAACAAGCACGCAGAGATGAACCCAAATGATGGATGACCCTAGAGGTGCACTGCCTCCCGATACACGCTCCCCTTCTTCCTTTGCCCCCAGTCTGCCATACAGTTTTTAGCAGACTACAGACCCCAGGACATTGTTCTTGCCAAGATCAAAAGTCATGCCAGTCTGCTGTGGGACGTCAGCCCCACCGACCGATCAGCCATGGTCCAGGAGCTTGCCAGCACCACCGCCATCTGCATCACCACCTCCTAGGCTGTTCAGAGGTAACCTGGCACCACGTAAACCCAGACCCCCGTCTTATTTCTCCTCCCCAGCTGTTTGTGGGATCTTACAGATAAACCTTAGGAAAGTAATAGTCATGATGACTGACCTTGAATGAGGACCACACGAATGTCAGGCACAATGTCCATCCTTCTTTCCTGTCTCTCTGACTCTGCTCTTCTCTCTTTCAAAAAAAACCACCCCAATTTCTACTTTAAGTTTACTCATCTCTGGCCAGTCTTTCACTATGGTTAACGTTTAAGGGTTAATTTGTTTCTGTTTTTAATTTTATACAAGTACAATTGAGAAACACTGAGAAAAGTGGATGCATATATATATATATATACATGACCGTATATGATAAGCACAAAGTTTGATGAATTGTTACACGGTGAATACACATGTGTAATCAGCACCCAGATCAAGAAACAGAACCTCGCCACCCCTTAGGAAGCCTGTCTTGTGCTTCCCTCAGTTGTACCCTCTTTCAAGGGAAGCCACCACCCTGACTTCTAACAATACAGATTAGGTTTGCTTGGCTTAAAAAAATCAGTCACTGTATTTTGCTTTAATTTTGTGATACAGAATACCAGAATAAAACAAAAACTATTTGTTTTATTTTTAATTATATGGTTGGAAAGACATGTTTTTACTTTTTTGACATTGTGTTTCTTTTTCCTTTTAGCAAGTTAGCATTTCTTTATTTTATTTGTTTTGGCTGCACGGTATGCACGTGGAACCTTAGTTTCTCAACCAGAGAGGAAAGCAGTGCCCCTGCATTGAGAGCACAGAGTCTTAACCACTGGACCACCAGAACCCAAGAACATGGTTTTAAAATGGACTTTCTAAGGGACAAACAATATGTTACTTGTCCCCCAAATATTTTGATGTGTTAATAGACTGTTTGTTTATTATCGCTTAGCTTTATGGTCTCTTTTGTGTTTTGTTGTAGGGTTTTTGAGGAAGGAATTGGGAACTTTTGGGGGTATAACAACATATAACAAGGCTGAACAACAATGTATATTCATGGCCACTGCTTCACTGAGGCAAAAATTGCACACAGTAAATTCACAGATAAGAGTACAATTTGATGGGTTTTGAGTAATGCAGATGCCATGTCACCACCATCCCAGTCAGAAGACAGCATCTCTACTGGCCCAGAAAGTTCCGTCATGGTTCTTTTAGTCCATGCACCCTGCAAACCCTACTCTGAGGCTGAGTAATGCCTCATTGTGTGCATATATACAACAATCTAACTACTTATTTTTCTATTAGCAGACATTTGGGTTGTATCCACTTTTATAGACATACGTTCTCTTTTCTCCTGAGTGAACACTCAGGGGAGGGCAGTTGTTTTATGATGGGATGGCTATATGCTTAACCTTTAAAAAACTTAGGAACAGTTTCGAAAAGTGTAGACTGTGTTATACTCCCACCAGCAATGCAAGTGAGTCCTCATTACTCCACATCCTTACCAACCCCAGAGAGCATCAAGCTTTTGAAACTGACCATTCTGACAAATGTAAGTGATATCTCATTGTGCTTTCAACTTGCGTTTCCCTGATTGCTAACGATATTGAGTAATTTTACATGTTCTTATTGTCCATTTGCATATCTTCTTTGTGTTTACTCAGCCTTGTTCTTTTTGTCTGTTTGATTTTTGAATTGTAGGGAATTCTTTAAATATTCTGGATATAATCCCTTTGTCAGATGTACGTATTTCAAATATTTTCTCTCAGTCTGTGATTTGCATTTTTGTATTCTCAGTGTGGAGTTTTGATGAACAGAGGTTTTCAGTTTTGAAGTCCAGTTTGTCAATATTTCCTTTTGTGGTTGTGTTTTCGTGAGTCCTCTCTAAGAAATCTTTGCTGGTCTCAAGTTCGTGAAGATATTCTTATGCTATGTATTATGCCGGGAACCTTATAGTTCTAGTTTTTGTGTCTAGGTCTCCTGTCTAGCTCAAACTAATTTTAATGTGTGATGTGAAGTAAAGGACAAGGGTTTTTTTGTTTTTTTCTGTACTTTTTCCTAGTTTTTGCAGCCCATTTGCTGAAAAGATGTTTCTTTCTCATTGAAGGTGCCATTGCCTTGATACCTTTGTAAAAATCAATTGACTGAATATGGATAGATCTATCTCTGGATTTTCATTATGATCCATTGATCTATTTCTCTGGGATACCTTCTTGATCACTGTAGCTTTTGACACACTTTGAAATCAGGATGTGTGAGTTCTCCCACTGGGCTGTTTATTTTGAAAACTGGCTATTTTAGCTACTCTGTATTTCTGTTTAAATCTTGGAAACAACTTGTCAGTTCTGGAAAAAAAAAAAGTCTTGTTGATATTTAGGTTGGAATTGTGTTGAAACTATCAACATTCATAGTTCAACCTGGAGAGAATTTGCTTTGTAACAATATTTAGTCCAAGCCAGGAACATGGTTTATTTGTTCATTTAGTTCTTTAATTTCTCTTCACATTACTTTCTGCTTTCTATTCATTTATTTTGGGCAATGATTTTTTGGGAACATTTAATTTCATATAGCCAGTTAACAAACAATCTTGTGGTAGTTTCAGGTGAACAGTGAAGGGATTCAGCCATGCACAGACATGCACCCATTCTCCCCCAAGCTCCCCTCCCACCCAGGCTGCCACATAACGTCAAGCAGAGTTCCATGTGCTAGGCAGCAGGTCCTTGTCGGTTACACATTTTAAATATAGCAGTGAACTTACTTGTAAAAACAGAAAGAGACTCACAGACTTAGAGAACAAACTTATGGTTGCCGGGGGGGTGGGGGGTGGGGGCGGGGAAAGGATGAGGGAAAAGGATAGTTAGGAAGTTTGGGATAAACACATACATTCTACTTTCTAAGATATAGGTCTTGTACACATTTAGTTATCTTTAAATATTTCATGTTTTTTATACTATTATCAATGAAATTGTTTAGAAATTCATTTCCAACTATTTGCTGCTAGAATTGATTTTACATATTGACTTTGTATCCTATGATCTTAGTAAAGGTATTTATGAGTCCCAGTAATTATTTTCACATAAAAATTCTTCACATAAATAACCATCAACTCTTTGAGACCCTATGACCTATACAGTCCATGGAATTCTCCAGGCCAGAATACTGGAGTGGTAGCCTTTCCCTCTCCACGGGATCTTCCCAACCTGGAGATGGAACCCAGGTCTCCCACATTGCAGGCGGATTCTTTACCAGCTGAGCTGCAAGGGAAGCCCTTACATAAATAATCATGGCATCTGTAAGTTTAGGGAGTCTCGTTCTTTCTTTCCTATCTATGCAACTTTTTCTTTTCCTTGCTCTATTATACTAGCCAGGAATTTTAGTACAGTGGACAAGGTGATGGCACCCTACTCCAGCACTCTTGCCTGGAAAATCCCATGGACGGAGGAGCCTGGTGGGCTGCAGTCCATGGGGTCGAGAAGAGTCAGACACGACTGAGCGACTTCACTTTCACTTTTCACTTTCATGCATTGGAGAGGGAAATGGCAACCCACTCCAGCGTTCCTGCCTGGAGAATCCCAGGGATGGTGGGAGCCGTCTATGCCATCTATGGGGTTGCACAGAGTTGGATATGACGGAAGTGACTTAGCAGCTTAGCAGCTTCTCACATTGAAAAGGTGCTCTTCTCATTCAAGTTTGCTGGCAGTTTTGGTCACAAATGGGCACTGAGTTCTGTCAGATCTTTTGAAATGATCATATTATTTTACCCGCTTATTTTGTCAATATGGTCAGTTATATTGGCTGATTTTTAAATGTTATACCATCTTTGCGTTCCTTGGGAAAACTCTACTTAATTACGAGGTATTATCATTTTATGTATTACTCGATTTCATTTGTTAGTGTTATATTAGGGATTTTTGCATCTATTTCATGAGGAATATTGGTCTGTACTTTTTTTTTTTTCACAATACTTCTGTCAGGTTTTGGTTTCAGGATTATGCTGACTTCCTAAGATGATTTGAGAAACCTTTTCTTCTCAGTTTTTAGAAAGAGTTTGTGTAAGAGTTGTATTATTTCTTCTTCGTGTGTGTAATAATACCTCCTCCCTGCAGAAAAGCACTCTGGGCCTGGAAATTCTTTTCATGGAAACAATAACCAACTCAGTTGTATTAATAGATATTGGACCATTCAGAGCATCTGTTTCAAGCTGTATCAGTTTTGATATGTTTCTTTTTCAAGGAATTTGTTCACTTTATGTATGTAGCTGAGTTTATTGGCATAGAGTCTCATAAAATTTCCTTTTTTGTTTTTTGGTATCTGTAGGATCTGTAACAATATCTTCTCTTTTATTTCTGATCCTGGTTATCTGCGAGTTTTCCTCTTTTCTCTCACTCAGCTCTGCTAGGGATTTTAAAAGATTTATTGAGGTATAATGGACATAATAAAATGAACAAATTTAAAGTATATGATTGGATGAGTACTGACATTCATGTACATCTGTGAAATGAAAAGCACAATCAAGGGTGGGAGGAACTGGGAGACACATATACACTATTGATACTATGTATAGAATAGATAACTAATGAGAACCTACTGTATAGTACAGAGAACTCTGCGTAATGAAATGTGGTGATCTGAATGGGAAGGAAGTCCAAAAGGGGAAGGATATATGTTTATGTAAAGCTGATTCATTTTGCTGTACAGTAGAAACTAGCACAATATTGTAAAGCAACTATTCTCCAATAAAAATCCATTTAAAAGACCCTCACAATCAAGATAATGAGCACTTCCATTGCCCACAAAAGTCTACTCATGACTCAGCTCAACTCCTCTCTCCCTCCATTCCCATCTCCAGGCAACCATTGATTTGCTCTCTGTAACTAGGGATTAGTTTGCATTTTCTAGGAGTTTCTATGTTTTCATACACGAGCTTTAAGAGTTCCTCCTGCATTTTGGAGAACAATCTTTCATCAAATATGCCTTTTGCATATATTTTCTCTTGGTCTGTGGCTTGACTTTTTATTCTCTTGATGGTGTCTTTCACAGAGCAGAAATTTTTTAATTTTAATAACATACAGCCTGTCAGTTCTTTCTTTTCATGGATTGTGCTTTTGGTGAGCTTCGCACATGCTCTGAATTTCCCCTGACTCCTTAAGTGGGCCAGGATGGCTATTGTGGACTGGGGTTGGGTATTTCTTGTCCCCCAGGTCAGCTGCTGCTAAGTCACTTCAGTCGTGTCCGACTCTGTGCGACCCCAAAGATGGCAGCCCACCAGGCTCCCCCGTCCCTGGGATTCTCCAGGCAAGAACACTGGAGTGGGTTGCCATTTCCTTCTCCAATGCACGAAAGTGAAAAGTCAAAGTGAAGTCGCTCAGTCAAGTCCAACCCTCAGGGACCCCATGGACTGCAGCCTACCAGGCTTCTCCATCCATGGGATTTTCCAGGCAAGAGTACTGGAGTGGGGTGCCTTTGCCTTCTCCCCCGCCCAAGTCAGTTAGGCTCTGGTAAAAGCCCACCAGGTTAAGCTCTGGTTAACTAGTTTCTTCGGAGGTTGTTGTTAGTTACTAGGTCCAGTCCTACTCTTCTGTGACCCCATGGACTGTAGCTATCTAGGCTCCTCTGTCCATGGGATCTCCCAGTCAAGAATACTGGAGTGGGTTGCCATTTCCTCCTCCAGGGGATCTCCCAATCCAGGGATCAAACCCACGTCTCCTGCATTGGCAGATGGATTCTTTATGATCTGAGCCACCTGGGAAGCCCCAGCAAACTGCCCCCTCTGTTACAAGCAGCATGCTCTTTCATATTTCAGAACAATTCCTTTTCCCTTATTCCTGCCAAGAGCACAAGGTGGGGTTTTCTCCATTTGCTGTGAGGACCTGGTCTACCTCCAGGAGGTAAAAGCCACATAAGTGTGGGTCCCCTTGGCATTTCTATCCTTGAGACTTGTCCCCACTGAGCCTTCCATAGTTCGTCATTTACAGCCCAGCTTTCCTTACCTTATCACTGATTCCCACCAGGTTTGTGCTTGTGGATTTCAACTCCAGTAAGCTGTGATTCTCTGTATTTGCCTCTTGGTCTTTGCAGTTTTGAGGGGCCATAGTTTGCCCTGTGACCTCACCTCTCTGACAGGTCAAAGACAACTTATTGGTTTTTCAGTATGCTCATCTTTGTACTTGTTTAAGTACAAAGAGCAGCCATTTCCAGCTTCTCACATGCCAGACTGGAAACTGGAAGTCCACATTGTTTTTCAAATGTTGGTTCCCTATGTTCATTGCTGGCATATACAGATGTGGTCAAAGTTTGCATGCCGGTCTTGCAACATTGCTAAATTCATTTATGACTACTAGGAGGGTTATTTGAAGATGACTTTGGATTTTATATGTAGACAATCATGTCATGTGCAAATGCAGTTTTATTTCATTTATTTCATTCTTTCTAATCTCTATGCCTTTAATTTCTTTTCCTTCCTGATTTTTATGTTTTTGCCTTGTTTTTTGTTTTTGGCTTTCAGGATCTTCGTTCCCCAACCATGGCCTGAACTTGGGCCCTTGGCAGTGAAAGAGTGAAGTCCTAACCACTGGACCACCAGGGAATTTCCTTTTTCTTGTCTTATTAAAGTAGCTGGAACTTTTAGTTCTATGGTAACAGCGGTGAGTTGGACATTCTTGCTTTGCTCTCAGTCTTAAGAAGAAAGCATTCCTTCCCATGAATTATGTTAGCTAAAGATTTTTGAAACATTTATTAAAGGTTTAACATCTCTTCTATTCCTAGTTTGCTGAGAGTTTTTATTGTGAGTGGATACTGAATTTTGTTAAAGGTGAGATGATCCTACACCTACGCCTGGTGAGATGATCCTTTGCTTCTCTTCTATGGTCTGCAGACAGAAATTACATTGATTTATTTCCCAATGTTAAACCAGTCTTAGTTCCAGGATAAACTCCCACTTCACTATGAGTATGAGTATTATACATATGTGTATATATCGTTGGATGCAACTGGGAAGTATTCTGTCTAGGAATTGTGCGTTTGTGCTTATGAGGGATACTGTGCTATAGTTCTCCATTCCTATGTTAATCTCAGAGTAATGCTGGTTTCTTAAAATGAGCCTGGAAGTGTACTCTCCGGTTTTCTGGAATTTTGCATAGAATTTGTGTTCTTTCTTCCTTAAATATTTTGTAGAAGTCACTAGCACAGCCATTTTGGCCTGGAGTTGTCTTTGCAAGTTTTATCTCAGTTGAATTTATTGACAAATCGTTATATTCACTTAATATCCTTTTCTTGCCTATAGGCTCTTTAATGATGTCTCTAATTCAGCTGTGGTAATTTATATCTTCTTTCTATTCCCCCCTGATAAATCTGACCAGGAGTTTATAAATTTTATTGACATTTTTAATGAGTTTTTTGCTTTTATTGATTTTACTATATTGTTTTTCAGTTTTCTCTTATACTTTGGGCTTATTTTACCTTCATTTATTTATTTTTTATTTTTATGGTGGAACTTTAGGTCTTTTGAGTTTTTCCCTACTTTCCCGATATAAGCATTTAATGCTTGAGATTTCCCTTAAAGCATTAACTGCATCCCATACGTTTTAAGTCATGTTTAATTTTGATTCAATTCAAATATTTTGTTATTTTTATTTAGATTTCTTATTTAACCCATGGGTTATTTAAAAGTATATACTTTAGTTTCAAAATCTGTAATTTTTCAGATATTCCAATACTGATTTCTAGTATAATTCCGTTGTGGTGAGAGAATATTATTTGTGGAATTTTTAGTCTTTTTAAATTTATTGAGTTATTTTAGGGTCCATAATATGACCTATCTTAATGAATGTTTCATATGTCCTTGGTAAGAATTGTGTTCTGCCATTGTTCTTGATAATATTGTTAATTCTCTATCTTTACTGATTTTCCATTTACCTATTTTTATCAATTATTGAGAGAAGGCCATCAAAAACTGTAATTAACTCTGGATTTGTCTGTTTCTCCTTTGAAATCTGTCAGTTTTTGCTTCATATATTTTGAATTTCTATTACTTGGTGAATAAATACTTAGTACGATTAGGTCGTTTTGATGAACTGTCCCCTTTATTGTTATGAAATGATTCTCTTAATTTTTTTAAAAAAGCTTTCAATTCTGTGTTGTTAAAACAGTGAATGTGTTAGTTGCTCAGTTGTGTCCAACACTTTGCAATCCCATGGCCTCCTCTGTCCACGGGATTCTCCAGGCAAGCATACTGGAGTGGGTTGCCATGCCCTCCTTCAGGGGATCTTTTCAACCCAGGAACTGAACCCAGGTCTCCTGCATTGCAGGCAGAGTCTTTACCATCTGAGCCACCAGGGAAGTCCAAGGAGTATAGCCAATTAACGGACTTTACACATACACATAGCTAGTTAACACTGTTGTGATAGTCTCAGGTGAACAGCAAAGGGATTCAGCCATACATATACATGTTTCCATTTTCCCCCCAGTCTCCCCTCCTATCCAGGCTGCCCCATAACTTTGAGCAGAGTTGCCTGTGCTATACAATAGGTCCTTGTTGGATATGAAATCATACTCTTTAACCTTGTAATTGTCATTGCCCTTAAATCCACTTTGATCTATTCAATATAGCAGCTCCAGCTGCTTTATTCTGGTTAGTGTTAGTAACGTATCTTTTCCCATCCTTTTATAAGTTTAGAAGTGGGTTTACAGACAGCACAGAGTTGGTTATTGTTTTCGTATCCAATATTACAGTCACTTCCTTGGTGCATCTAGACTATCTGCAGTTAATGTGATCATTGACACGGTTGAGTTTGAATTTTCTTGTTGCATTTGTTAATATGTTCCATTTGTTTTCCCTTTCCCTTTCCTGCTTTTTCTCTGTGGTTGGAAATAGTTTTAAGGCCACAGCACAGGTAGTAGAACTGCAAACAAAGTCTAATGGTCCCCATGAGTTGAGCAGAGTTTGGGGACTCTGGAGGCCATGATGGTGAGAGTTTGCAAGTCAGCGTAGGGAGGAAAGAATGCTGAAGACAGAAAAAGTATTGGACATCTGTGGAGGGGTCTTCTGAGTCTGTAGCTAAGTGTTGATCAAGGAAGTCATCAAGGTAGTAAGCAAAAAACACTGGAAAGCAACAGGGAGAATAGCATCTGGAGCTCCAAATGGTCAGAAATAATTTATAATCCTGTGACCCATAGTGGAAAGACTTCATAGAACGTGGGGTATAGAGTATGGTCCCTGAGCAGGGACCACTGTCTCAGGTGTTGTTTGTTCTTTATTTAATTGGTTTCTGCTTTTATCTTTCTTATTTCCTTTATTCTCTTACTTGGGCTTAATTTGCTCTTTTTTTTTTTCCAGCTTTTTAAATGGTAAATTATATCATTGATTTTAAACCTTTCTCTCTTTTCCAAAATGAATTAAAATCCATAAATCTAAGCACTGCTTCAACTGCGTTTGACAGCTATTGTTGAATTTTCATTGTCATTCAGTTGAACTATTTAAAAATGTTTCTTTGTGATTCCATCTCTGGGTCATGGGTTATTTAAACATGTGTTGCTTAATTTACAAATATTTGGGAGCTTTCCTATATGTCTTTTTTGATTTCCAATTTAATTCTATTCTGTTTGCGCATGCTCAGTCACTTCTGTTGTGTCTGATTCTTTGTGACCCAGTGATCTGTAGCTGGTCTGGCTCTTCTGTCCATGGGATTTTTCAGGCAAGAATACTGGAGTGGGTTGCCGCGCCCTCCTTCAGGGGATCTTCCTGACCCAGGTATCAAACCCGCATCTCCTGCATTGAAGGCGGATTCTTTACTACTGAGCCACTATTCTGTTCTTAGGGGAAAAGAAACCTCTATAATTTTCAATCTTTTGAAATGTATTGAGACATTTTATGACCCAGCACATGGTCTATCTGGATACATATTATATGTTTACATGAAGGAATCTATATTCTGTAGCTGCTAGGTATGGTGTACTGGCTATATCATAAGGAAAAATAGTCGATAATGTTGAAATCTTTTGTATATTTAATTTTGAGGGTTCCCAGTTTTACTGTCGATTTCAGAAAGCAAGTGTTAGAATCCATCTATGATTATGGAATTTTCTATCCCTTTGATTCTATCAAGTTTTTATGTCATGCATTTTGAAACTTCAGCTTTAAGACACATATACATTTATGGTTGTCACGTTTTCTTGATGGACTGTGAGATATTTTCATTATTGTTATGAAATGTTTTATCATTATGAAATGTTCCTTTTTGTCTCTGGTGATGTTTCTTGCAAGTAAGAAAACTTAACCCTATCATTTTGCTATTTGTTTTTAATCTTTTTTTCTTCTGCTTTTTGCCTTCTCTTGGATTAACAGAAATTCTTTTTTGTATTTTTAATATTCCATTTTAATTCCTTATTTTCTTTTCAAATATGCATCTTTATGCTTCATTTTTAATGTCTGTTCCAGGGATTATAATAGGCATTACTTTTCCCCTAATTTTTTTGTTTTGGTAAAACAGGCCTAAAATTTACCATCTAATCACTCCAGCTATTTTCAGTGGTCTTTAACTACATTCATTACTCATTGCCATCACCACCATCCATCTCTCGGACTCTTTCTATCTTGTAAACCTGAAACTCTGTCCCCCTTAAGCATTAACTCTGCATTCTTCCCTTTTCCCAGCATCTAGCAATTAGCACTATTTCTGTCTCTGTGACTTTGACTACTCTAAAAACCTCACATGTAGGTGGGATCATACAGTGTTTTTGTAAATAGATTATTTTATTTGGCATAATGGTCCCAAGATTCATTCATGTTGTAGCAGGTATCAGAATTTCCTGCCTTTTTAAAGCTGAATAAGTCTAGCATATGTATATACCACATCTTGCTTATCTGTTCATCCATTGATGGACATGTGGGTTGCCTCCACGTTTTGTGAATAATGCTGCTAGTGACATGTTTATACAATCTCTCTGAGACACTGTTTTCAATTTCTTTGGGTATAAACCTAGAAGTGGAATTGCTGGTTCATAGGGTGATTCTATTTAAAAAATTTTCAGGAATCACCAAAATGTTATGTACAGAGGTTGTATCCTTTTACATTCCCACCAACAGTGCACTAGAGTTCCAATGTCTTTACGTTCACACCAATAGTATTACTTTCTGATTTTTTTTTTTTTTACTAGTCATCCTAATGGGAGGCTTCCCTGGTAGTTCAGCTGGTAAAGAATCCGCCTGCAAAGTGTGAGACCTGGGTTTGATCCCTGGGTTGGGAAGATCCCCTGGAGGAGGGCATGGCAGCCCACTCCAGTATTCTTGCCTAGAGAATCCCCACAGACTGAGGAGCCTGGCGTGCTACAGTCCAAGGGGTCACAAAGAGTTGGACGCCACTAAACACCGCATCCTAATGGGTATTAGGGTAGTTAGTTCCTTGCAGTTTTGATAGCGTTTTTCAAATAATTATTGAGATTGAGAATCTTTTTATATGCTTATTGGTCATTCATTTATCTTCTTTTGAGAAATATCTGTTCAAATCCCTTGCCCAATTTTTAAAAAATCGAATTGTTTGGGGTGTTTTGGTAAGTTTTATAAATTCTCTCTGTTTTCTGGATATTAATTCCTTATCAGTTATACAATTTGCAATATTTTCTCCATTCTATGAGTTGCTCTTTTATTCTGTGGATGGTGTCAGTTGAGGCGCATGCTTTTAAAATGTTAATGAAATGTTTTTGTTGCATGTGTCTTTGGTGCCATGCCCAAGGAATTATTGCCACATCTAATATCATGAAGTTTGGCCCAGTGTTTTCCATTAAGAATGTTATAATTTGAAGTCTTGCTTTAAGTCTTTTGAGTTAGTTGGTGGACATGTTTTTAGATTAGGGTTCAACGTCATTCTTTTGCGTGTGAGTGTCCAGTTTTCCCAGCATCCTTTGTTGAAAGACTGTCCTTTCCCCATTGAACAGTTTTGACATCTTCATCGAAAGTCATTTGACCATGTATGCATGAGTTTGTGTTGTTGTTCAGTCACTAAACCATGTCTGACTCTTTGCAATCCCATGGACTGCAGCACACCAGGCTTCCCTGTCCTTCACTATCTCCCAGAGTTGGCCCAAACTCATGTCCATTGAGTCTGTGATGCAATCCAATCCATTGGTCTATATGTCTGTTTTCATGCCAATACCACATTGTTTAAATTACTAGAGTTTTGTAGGAAATGTTGAATCAGGAAGTATGAGTCTTCTGTTTTTCTTCTCCTTTTTCAAGATTGTTTTGGCTATTTGGGAGGGCCTGTGAGATTCCATATGAATTTTAGAATGGGTTTTTCCATTTCTGCAAAAAATGATATTGGGGTTTTGGATCCACTGTGACTCTATTGACTCTATAGGTTGTTTAAGGTGGCATTGACATTGTAACAATATTCAGTCTTCCAGCCTGTGAGCATGGGATGTGTTTCCCTTCACTTATGTCTTCCTGAATTCCTTTCATTTTGTGGCTTTCATTGTACCATCCTTCTCTTTGGCTTATTTAACTCCAAAATATTTTATCCTTTTTGGCACTATTATAAATGAAATTATTTTTAAAATTTCTTCTTTGTTCACTATTAGTGTATAGGATGCAACTGCTTTTTGTGTCTTGACTCTAAACCCCACTACTCTGTGGAGTTCACTCATTGGTTCCAATAATTGTTTTGTGGAATCTTGAGAATATTTTACATACGAGATGAGCAAATCTGTGAACAAATATAAGTTTACTTCTTCCTTCCAATTTGGAAGTCTTTTCTTTTTCTTTCCTAATTGCTTGGGCTAGAACTTTCTGTACTATGTTGAATAGAAGTGGTGAAAATGGCTTGTCCTTTCCTTGTTTCTGATCTCAGAGGGAAATCTTACAGTCTTTTCCTATTGAACATGATGCGGTTTATCAAGTCATCTGTGATGGACACTTGCTCTGTGTTCACCTTTGGTTATTGCAAATAATGCTGCTGTGAACATGGGTATGGCATGTCATCTGATGTCTTTAGTTTTGATATCAGGGGAATGCTGGCCTCATAAAGTGAGTTCAAAAGCGTGCTCTCTTTACCTGTTTTCTGGAAGAGCCTGGGCATTATCGGTATTATTACCTCATAAAATGTTTGGTAGAACTTGCCTTGGAAACAATCCGGGCCAAGTTTTCTTTGTTGGAAGATTTTAAGGTAAGAATTCAATTTCTTTAGTAAGTTTAGGCATATTTAGGTTATCTCTTCCTTGAGTTTTGGTGTTTTGTGTCTTCCAATAATTTGTCCATTTCATCTAAATTGTTGAATTTATGTCATAGGGATCACCTTAGCATCCTTGTGTGTATGTGTTGCGGGGGGTGGGGGTTGGGCGGCAGGGGGGTCTTAGTTGCAGCATGTGGGATCTAGTTGCCTGACCGGGGATTGAACCCAGGCCTCCTGCATTGGGAGCACAGAGTCTTAGCCACTGGACCATCAGGGAAGTCTCATCATAACATCTTTTTAATTTCTGTAGCTTCTGTCATGATAGTCCATTTTCCATTTCTGATATTTATAATTTGTGTCTTTTCTCTGTTTATTTTGGTCAGTCTGCCTAGAGTTTTGTCAAGTATATAGGTTTTTTAAATAACTAACTTTTAAAAATTATTTTCTCTATTTTCAGTTATACTAATTTCTGCTCTTTATTGTTTCATTCCTTCTGCTTTCTTTGGGTTTAATTTACTCTTTGTTTCTAAAGTGGATTTCTAGATTGTTTATTTGATACTTCCTCTCTGACCTCTCTGTGATTTAGAAATGGGTTGCTTAATTTAAAAATATCTGTGGATTTTCCAGATATCTGTTATTGATTTCTAGTTTAAGTCCGTCATGGTCTGAGAAAATACACTGTATAATTTTAATTCCTTTCAGGTTGTTAACTTTTTAATGGCCCAGAATGTTCTTCATTTTGGTGAATGTTCCACTTACATTTGAAAAGAATCAATGTTCTGTTACCATTGGCTGAAGAGGTCTATAAATGCCAACTAAGTCAAGCTGATGGTGTTGTTCAGCTCTTCTATATCTTTGCTGATTTTCTGTCTGCTTATTCTGCTGATTGCTGAGAAAGTGGTGATGAGGTTTCCAGATATAACTGTGGGTTTGTCTACTTCTTCTTCAATCAGGTTTTATCTTGTAGAGTTTGGTCCCTGGCCGCTGGGGCACTCATATTTGGGATTGTTATATCTTTTTGGTAAATTCTTCTCCTTATGTAATGGTCCTATCTATGCCTGATAGTTTTTTTCCTACTGAAGTCTTCTTTGTCTTATTTAATATAGCCATTTCTGGTTTTTTTTGTTGTTGTTGTTTGTTTGTTTAAGATTTGTTGTTATGTGGATCATTTTTAAATCTGTATTGAATTTGTTACAACACTCCTTGTTTTATGTTTCGGTTTTCTGACTATGGGACGTGTGGGATCTGAGCTCCCCAACCAGGGATTGAACCTGCCCGCCCCTGCACTCGAAGGTGAAGTCTTTATCCAGGGTACTCCTTTTCAGCTTTGATTTGTGTTAACTGTGTATTTTTTCCCCCATCCTTTTACTTTTAGTGTGAGCAGCCAGCAATCTTTTTCTGTAAAGGGCTAGTAAGTGAATATCTTAGCCTTTGTGACCACATATGGCCTCTCTCTCCTTTTCTTCCTCCTCTGCTTCACAACCCTCAGCAATTGTAAAAACTATTCTCTAAAATAGGTCATTCGCGGGATTTGTCCTGTGAGCAAGTTTGTTGGTTAAATTCAAGATGCATTTCTTAGAGACAACGTCTAATTGGATCATTTCTTCCCCCAATCCAATTTCTGTTTTTAATTGCTGTATTTGAACCATTCAGGTTTAATGCAATTATTGCTACAGTTGGATTTAGGCCTACCATTTTATTATTTCTCTATCTTTCTCATTTTTTTTCTCTGTTCCCTTTTCTGACTTCTTTTGAATTACTTGAAACCCTTTATTTTTAGTATTCCATTTATTTTGTCTATTTGATTTTTGGCTGTATTTCTATGTTACTTTTGAGTTGTTGCTTTAGATAATATTTATCTCTCCAACTTTTCACCATCTGTTCAGTGTTAATATGTTACTACTGTATGTAAAATATAGAAATCTTATAATCATCTTTATCATCTCGATCCTATACTTCACCTTCTAAATATTACATATCTTACATCTACATACATTGAATCTCCCGGACAGTGTCACCAAGATTGCTTTGTAAAGTCATACATTTTTAGAAGTACTCAAGAGAAGAAACGTGTCCATTATATTTACCCAGATGTCTATCTGTTCTGTTGCGCTTCCTCCATTCCTGATGTTCTGAGTTTTCCTCTGATATCATTTCCCCTTTGCCTGGAGAACACTCTTCCAGATTTCTTTTTGAGCAAGTCTGTTGGTGATGAATTCTTTCCGTTTTTTTTTTTTTTCCTCCTTCTGACTAGGTCTCTATTTTGCCTTCACTCTTAAGAAAAATATTTTTGCTGGATTTAGAATTCTGAGCTGACAGTTCCTTTGTTGTGAATTTTCAAGGATGCTGTATTATTTCCTTGTCGTCTGACCACCATTGTTTCTGCTGAATGGTCTCCAGGCGTTACTCACCTTCAGGGAAGGCATCATTTTTCTCTGTCTGCTTTCAATCTTTATCTGTGGCTTTCAATCACTTGATTCTGATGTGTCTGGGTGTGGTTTTCTTGGAGTTTATCCTGTTTGGAGGTCTTAAAGCCTTTTGAACCTGTAAAATTTATGTCTTTTGACATATTTGGGAAAGTTTAGCCATTATTCTTTGAAAAAATTGTTTTGCTTGGATTCCAGTGGAAATTGCGAATGTTTGGCCACTCAAAATACATAAGTTCTGGAGATCTACTGTAAAACACAGGGCCTAGGATTAACAATACTGTATCGTATGCTTTATTTTTTTGGCCATGCCACATGGCATGTGGGATCTTAGTTCCCCAACCAGGGATTGAACCTGCATCCTCTGCGTTGGAAGCACAGAGTTAACCACTGGACTTCAAGGGAAGTCCTTATATGCTTTAAAAAGCACAAATTGTATACTTTAAAAAAAAATAGTGACGAGGGTAGATCTTATGTTAAAAGTTCCTACCACAAAAGAAAAAACAAAACAACCAGAAGCAGAAGGCTTCTTTGCAAGGTGATGGGTAAGGTTATAGCATTGATAGTGATCTGATAGTGATGATGGTATCCCAGGGCATGTTGTTAGCCCTAGACACAATTATCTATAATTTGTAATGTAAATTACGATTAAATCTATAATTTGCTGCATTAGCTATCTATAAAGTTTTATGCCAGTCATATTTTCCTAAAGTAGTTAAAAAAAACTTTTTTCCTGACCCTGTCTCTTCCTCTATTAGGAATTTCAATGACATATTAGGTCTTACAATATTGACTAACAAGTCCCTGAGGCCCTCATTTTTTAAAACCCTGTCTTTCGGTTCTAAGATTAGATCATTTCCATCGATCTGTTTTAAAGTTTACTGACTCTGTCCTCTGTCATCTTCGTTCTTCTCTTAGCCTATTCAGTGAAATGTTTATATCTTCTACTTTGCTTCTCAGATCTAAAAGTTTTATTTCTTTTTAAATAATTGTTTCCTTTAATAAAATTTTACATTTACAGGAGGCTGTGAAGATAATAGATGGTGTTTACAAATACCCCTCACCTAGTTTTTTGGCATTTTTGAGACTGAACCCAAGTACTGCATTTCGGATTCTTTTGTTGACTATAAGGGCTACTCTATTTCTTCTCAGGGACGTGGTGAAGGACAGGAAAAACCTGGCATGCTGCAGTCTATGGGGTCGCAAAGAGTTGGCCATGACTGAGCGACTGAGCAACAACAATTTTCCCTAATGTTAACATTTTTCATTGCCACGTGGCATGTTTGTCAAAACTAAGATACCAACGTGGGTACATTATTAAGCTAAACTCCAGACTGTACTCAGATTTCACCAGTTTTTACATGAATGTCTTTTTTTTTGCTGGGGACGGGGGAGTAGATTTCCAAAATTCAATCCAGGATACAAAACCGCATCACATTTAGTGATTCTTCGTTATAGTTTGTCTCTCTTTGCCAAAACTTCTGTTTTTTCCATTCATTTCGAGCCTGTCCGGCTTTACCTCAGAGAGGATAACTAGCACAGCCGCTTCTCAGGCCTTGTCTGATAATCCCAGCAACTGGGTCGTCTCAGGGTTGTCATCTTTTGATGGTCTTTCCCTCGAGATTCGATCAGATGCTCCTGGTTCTTGGCGTGCTCAGTAACGTGGGATTTTTATTCTGGACATCTTGTTTGTTTGTGTTATGTGAGAAGACTGGATCCTGTTAAAAACGCCCTGGAGAATGCGGGCTTCCTTCTTTTTTTCCATTTCCCCCTCCCCTATCCTTTTTCTGCTCTTCCCTTGTGGCTCAGCTGGTAAAGAATCTGCCTGGAATGCGGGAGACCTTTAGCAGCAAGTTCTATCTCTTTCTGTGGGTGGGGGCTCCTGCCCATTCAGCCTGCCAAGCTCCAGTGGCGCTATTTTCCAATGCCCACGTGCATCCCTCTTGGAGGTCAGCGTGGACTTGAGTGCTGGTGTCTTAGGCCTCAGCTCTGAGGACCTCCCGAAGTCCCTGGCCCTGGGACGGGAGCCTGTGCACCTGTGCTCCCACGGGCACCCCTGTCCCTCCAGCCATAGGCCCTGCAGGACTCAGCTGCTGCCTCGGGGAACCTCTGCTGGACTCTGCAGTTCTCTCTCTGTGGGCACTTCTCTGCTTTCCAGGTGTCCACCTGGCAACCCTGGTCACCTCAGCCTACCCGAATCCTGAGCTCTGTCCCCCTGCCGCTCAGGGGGCCCCCTCTGACTGGGGTCCTGTGGGATGTGATGCAGCCGGGGGTGAGGGGTACTCTGGGCCATCAGCTGGGGCATCTGCGCTGCTCATCGCATTTGCCCCACCCCCACCCACCCCAGGATAGTCCTCTCATGCACCCGGTTTCTAGTGTCGGAAAAGAGTTGCTTTTGGCACATCTGTCTGCTTTTCTTACTTGCTTAGGGCAGGAGGGTGAATCCAGTTCCCCTCCTTCATGGTGGTTGGAAACGTGTATCAGACCCCCTTGGGGAGGCTGGCTTAAACATGGGCCTTTTGCTTCTTTCCAGGCAGAACACCCAGCCCTCCCTCCCCCCGAAGCCCCATCACCATGACCCCGAGCTCCTCTCATGCACCCCTGCCCACAAGACAGTGGCTGTCTGGTGGAATTCCTGCCACCCCCAGGCTTGAGGGACTTCTCATTGTTTGTCATCCTCCAGTATCTTCAAACAGCTGTCTTTCCTCTTTGTTAAAGTTTAGACTTGCCCACCGTGGGTCTTTCATGACACCATTTGACCCTCTCAAGATGAATGTTGGACCCTGTTCTGTTTTTCACCAATGGAGGGACTCAAGTGTGGCCCATTAGGACACTGGGGTCAGGTCGCATGACAAGGAAATGGCAAGGCCTCTAAGCCTGTCCCACTCATGCCGTGCACGGGACTGGAACAGGCGTCCATGACTGCAGAGGCGGCGAACAGCTCTTAGGACCGTAGGCTCTATGATGCTGGTTCTCACCGGCCGTTCTTAAACAGTGAACTTCACTGCAGCCTGGATGACCCCAGCCACCCCTGGGTGTTGAAGTGGGTTCCCTTTGCACGTGGGAGGCAGGGGGCAGGTATCTGGTGATGTGCAGCAGAGGACTGTCCCAAAGGTTCAACCTGCCTCTGCTGCTGCTGCTAAGTCACTTCGCAGTCTGCATGAAACTCATCCACAGCTCCCCTTGTGCTTAGAATAAAAACTTGGCTCCCGCCTGTGGCCCACAAAGCTGTCCTGCTCACATCCCAGCCCCACCCTCATGCCCATACCCCTCTCTCCTTTCCAGCCTCACTGGCCTCCTTCTTGTGCCTCTGGTTTGTCACGGCCTTGGCCACCCGAGGAGCTTTGCACAGGCCATTCCCTCTGCCTGAAATTGGTTTCCTCCATCGTCTGCACCATCTCACGCTCACTCATCCTTGCAATCTCAGCTCAGACAGCACTTCCTCTGGGCAAGCCTTCCCACGTGGCCCTCTCCTCAGACCCCTCTCTGAGCTGGACCATCCCCTCTGCCATGACTCTCATCTGTGGGCTGATTATTTATAGCACATTTCCTTACCAGAACTGGGGAGGAAGTGGGGCTGCCTTGTCTTCCATTCACAGGAGGAAATGACGGCTTCCTTGGGGCCCAGCAGGCCTGCGGGACTGTGCTCACCAGGTCCAACCCAAGGCGTGTTTGCTTGCTTGCTGACAACTCCCTCATGCACCCCCAAGAGCTGAGGCTGGAGGGCCCTGCACTCAGAACCTTCTCCCCAGGGCTCCCAGGACGGCTGGCTAGAGGGAGGGACGCAGGGCATCTGAGTTCTGTGCTGTCTCTTGCTCTGGGCCCGGAGGATAGCAGCTCCCACATGTGATGGGGTCCTTCTGCTGAGGACATTCGCGTCTTGTAAAATGTGGCCAGGCCACCTCCTGTGGTCTAAATGCCAGGAAACCCTCATTTCAGAGCACCTGCTCTGCTTCTGCCTCCCCCGCCTTCAGACAAAGTGGAAACCAAGGCTTAGGGGCCAGCGAGGGGCCGAGGCAGGCAGCCTGGCCATGTCCACTGTCCTGCATAGAGTGCCCACCTGGCATCTTCCCAGCAGCCTCTGGGCAGAGGGAGCAGGAGGACGTGAGCCTGATACCTGCCAGCCTCCTGGGCCTTCAGTGATGCTCAGCTGTGCAGAGCCACGGTGCCCGCCCAGGTGCAAGTCCAGGGCCGGGTGATGCCCAGATGGAAGATGGATGCACAGAGGGTGGGGGGCGGGTGTTGCCTGATGAAGACCCCAGACTCCCCAATGGCAGGGCCCTTTGTCACCCTCTCCTCTGGCTTCAGGGCCTGAGATGAACACGGTGGTTACTCAATGCATCTTAGTGGCGGGAGAGGGGTCACTCAGCGCATGTTAATGGGGAGCACAGGCAGCTGGGCTGGAGGGAAGCTGCCCCACATGCCCACCAGTTTGTTTCTCAGCCTCCTGTCTCCTTTCCCTCCACCCTCAGGAATGGGTCTCTGGTCAAGAATGTGGAAGCATCTGGCAAACACATGGTGTTTTATACAGACGTGGAGATACAGGACCAACTGGTGTACACACTCAGCCTCGTCCGGAAAGAGCCTGTGTAGGTGTCCCCTCTGTGCATACACACACACACACGTGTGTGCACACACACACTAGCTTCTGCACCCCTGGGTGGGAACAAGATAATTTGCCGTGCACGAGGCAAATTGCTTACAAAACGCTAGTCTATTAGTCGCTAATGACATCTCCATGGATGGTACAAGGAAGCAGAGTGTTTGGGGTTGGCCTGGAGGCCTCTTCTGGACTCATGCAGCCCAGCCCCCTCCCACAAGCTGGCTCTGGCTTGTCAGTCAGGAAAAGACTGAGCTTCTCAGGGGTGCATACAAGTGGTGCTTAATAAATACTTTTGGGAGAGGAAGCTGGCTTCCTGTGGTCCCCCCACTGGACCAACTTTGTGGACGCCACAGAAACTCACCCAACCTGTTAGCAAGGCGGGGGAGTCAGGCATGATAAAAAAGCCCAAGGTCATAGAGTTGGGGGAAGTAAGTTGACTCAGGGGAGGGGGAGGAGGAGGTGTCTGAGCCACAGAGTTCCCCACGCAGCCAATAGGAAGACATGCTTTCAGATAGCAGCCCCCCTCACCATGTTTGAATTGCACTAAATGTAGGTGAATGTAAACCAGACCTCTGAGTTTTTTTGACTTTGTTTTCCTGCCTGAAGAATGCTCCCTGGCCTTATTCCCAAAGCCCTGAGGACCACAGAGGGGACTGAAGTGAAAATGGCCCACTGGTTAGAAGTTGGTAAGGACCGACCCCCACCTTGCATCCCTGCCCCCAGATGGTGCTGCCAGGGAAGGCGGGGGAGGGCAGCTCCCCCCCCCCCCGCCACCCCGTTCTGAGCCCTGCAGGTGGGCCTAAGCAGGGCCCCCCGTGAGCCTGCCTGGCTGGGGTGCAGGGCTGAGCCAGCCGCTGGCAGGTCGACACTGTCTCCAATGTGCGTGGGACCTGGTACTTTTCCAAGGGCTTTTAAATGCATTATCTCGCTGGAGGCTCATTTGAGGCGAGGCCTCGAAGCCGACTGGAAAACAGCTAATTTACTGAATCCTGAATGGAGAGGAAGCAGAAGGCGGCGTGTGTTTTTGCTGAATCTCAAACCAAAACAACCTTTTGTTAAAGAACAAACAAATAAACAAAACCGCTGAAATCAATTCACCCGGGAACAGTACGAACAGAGGTTCTGGGCAGAGCATCTCAGCAGCAAATTCCAGCTCAACCAGTGTGGACTGCGGGAGGGGCTGCTGGGGTGACGGATGTGCTCATGGGGTGGGGGAAGGCTGTGGGGGCAGAGTCCCTTGAGGGAGGGGCATCAGTGTGCACCAGGGGACCAGGCTGACCCTCCCAGGGAGACCTTGAATGCTGGCTCCTCAGGAGGTGCTGCTGGGGAGGGGGCCTCCAGATGAGGGCCCCTGAATAAGGCAGGAAGAAGGGGTGCGTTGGGGGCAAGGGGCCAGGCTGCGTCTAAGCAGAGGTTGCATTGCCTGCAGGGAGGGCGGGAGAGCGTCAGAGGTTTTGCTCAATCAGCATCCATCCCAGCCCCTTGGAGGCAAGTCCCCTGACGTGGTCGCCATGGGTGACATGGGGTCTTCCCAGCCTGCAGGCATCCCCAGGGCCTGACACTGCCTCTCCTACACAGCCCACTCCCATAGGCCACGGAACGTGGACTGCCTGGCCTTCTTCCGCAATGCCACCATCCAGCTGCAGCAGCTGAGGCCAGTGGAGGCCCCCATGGCCAGCCCAGCAGCCGAATGGTGGGTGGTCCAGGAGTGGCGGCCAGGCTGTGACCAGAGCCAGGGCTTCAGTCAGGACCTGGAGCTCGTCATCTTTAATGACAAAGTCAGCCCCCGGAGCCTGGGCTTCCTGGCAGGATATGGGTAAGGCTCCCCCGGCCCCAAGAACCTGCCTTGCGGCCCAGAGGCTTCAGAACTTTCCGCCCCTTCTTGCCCCTGCTAACCAGAACTGCCTGGGACGGGGGGTTGGTGGGGGGAGCACAAGTCCCTCTTCCCTTGGCCCCAGAAATATACCAGGATGGTGACTTACTGTCATACAAGCTGCTAGCAGAAATGGGCATTCCCATTGTCCCATTCCTCATTCCTGTCTGTAGAGTCACGTGTCACCTGGCCCTCCAACCCCAGGTTGGGACTGGAACCCCAGCCCCACCCACAAGAGGTCGTGAAAGCTGCAAGTGGTCAGCACTTGCACTTCTATCCCACCAGGCTGAGTAAGGGCTGTGCTCTCCTCTCCTGGGACAGCAGTGCTGAAGCCCCGTCATCCCCCCAGCATTGTTGGGCTCTACGTGTTGGTGGTGATGGTTGCAGCCAAGTTCATCCGAGACCACTTCCTCAGCATTGCCCACTCCATCATGTATGACCAGCTGCCTGATGTGGACCGCATGCTGGGTCTCTGCACGGACATCTTCCTGGTCCGTGAGCTGGGTGAGCTGCAGCTGGAGCAGGAGCTATTCTCCAGACTCACCTTCCTGTACCGCTCACCTGAGACCATGATCAAGTGGAGGTGCCAGCGCCCACCCACTCCCTGCCTGCCCCCCGCCGACCCTGTTGCTGGGGCTTCAGTGGAGTGTCTGGAAGCAGCCGTCGTGTCCTCAAGCCCTTTAGCCTCAGAGAAGTAGGGTCTTTGCCTCAGCCTTGCTTCCCTCCAATGCCAGGCCCTCGGCCTGCAGCTGCTGCCCAGCTGGGTCCCCAGGCCTGAGGCCCCCTTTGTGCCCGCACAAGGGACACTCAGTCCCCCGGATCCCTGTAGCCCCTGCAGGGGGTGTGGACAGTGCCAGCTGCCAGGAGAAGGAGCTGGGCCACCTCAGTGACCTCTGGCTCCTTCAGGGCTTCTCAGGGAGAAGCTGGATTGAGCTGCCAACACCAAGGCCATTAAGCATGCTAATGACCCATGAAGGCTCCTGGCCCCTCCGGGCCCCGTGCCTCCCTGAGCCCACTGACCGCCTCGTGACCACGATTACTGCAATTTAACACGTCGGGCCAGGGCTTTCCCAGACGGGGCGGAGGCCCTGGGACTGCCGCCTGCCTCTTCCAGCCCCAGCCTGGGGCTGTGCACACAGCAGGCAGTTAATAAATACATGCTTGGGATCATGCCCAGAAAGAGTCACCTTGATTTCAGGGCAGGGGAAGGGACCTGAAGTTTAGGGAGCCTTGGGCAGGGGTGCAAGTTCAAGGAGCCCAGACACAGCCAGGAGATGTGTGGCCTGCAGGCATGTTCTCGCCCTCCCGTCGCCTGCAGAGGAGGTGCCGGCTCTATGCCAGGTGGAGCCTGAGTCCTGGACCTCTTCTGTGGGGCCCAGGCTGGGGTTCTCCCTGACACCTGGCCAGGCTATGCCCTTCAGCTCCTAGGATCCTGCCCAAGGGGCTTTCAGTTGACCCTGTGTAACACTTGCCTTGTGCCCTGCTTGGGGATCAGGACACCCTCCCTGCAGACCGCGGGTCGTGGGAAAGTCCGAGGTGTCCGCCCTCCAGAGCCTGCACTCGAAACCTCAGAGCCCAGCTAGCCCCAGGCTCTCATCTGCAGCAGTGAGGTTGGCAAATTTCACCTCAAAGTTGGGTGCTGGTTTGGGAGGAGATGGTGGCACCTGGAGCCTCAGACCCACAGGCAGGTTGTTGGGCTGCTGGCTAAAACGGGCTGGAGAAAGACGGAGACAGAGGCAGAGGTGTGATGTGGTTTAGCCATGTTTAATTCAACTTGCAGTGAACTCAGAGGGGCCCGAGTAGACATTCCTCTTGCTCCATAAAACCTGAACCAAGTCGCCCCATCCTTTCAAAGGGGTGGTCTGTTGGAAGCAGGGACTGCCCCAGCTAGAGTGGGACCTGGGTGCTCTGCAATGCAGGTGCCATGTGTGGGGCCTGGGGCTGCAGATGGGGCCACTGGCACCCACCATGGGCCCAGGCAGGGGCGAGTGTCTTGAGGGCAACGTGGACAAGAGCATCAGGGCTGCACATGTGTCCCGGGGCCCGGGGGTCGTGCAGGGGCCCCAGGGAGGGGCATGGTCTGCAGAAGCTGGCGGGGAATCAAACATAAAACAAACCCAGTGCTGCCCACTCACCCCTCCCTGGGCCCCCCAAACCCTGAGCTGTCTCCTAAGACACAAAAAGGAGCTGTTTCCGTCACCATGACAACTAAAAACAAAACAAACCGCAGTTCATCTCAAGGTATAATCTTCCAATTGCTTAGAATTAATCAGTGCAAAGTGAGGTAAAGCGCCCAGTATCACTGGGCAGGGCGGCTGCGTCACACAAGCCTGCGCCTCTTGGAGTCCCTCTCCGCGTCCCCCTCCTGGGCGTCCACCTCGCAGCCAAGTGGGGACACCAGGTTCAGCAGAGGGTCCTCAGAGGCCTGGCCGAAGAGCGCCAGCAGAAGGGCCACACCGAAGCCCGTGGCACGCTCGCCCTGTGGGTGAAGACAGTGGAAGCCTGTGTGGCCGAGCCCCCCACCCCGGCAAACCCACCGCCATGGGAGGGCTCTGGGACCAGGGCGTCTGACCCCCCACGCACCCCCCAGCCCCCTTCCCTGTCCTGTTCCACTCAGAGCCGGTGGAGAACGAGCTGTGGACACAGCCCTGGGTTTTCCTCCCCTCCCCTCTCCTGGCTCCTCGGGGAGGGAAAGGGTGAGACCAGGGCCCCTGGGCCTCCGGCCGAGGACAGGCGGGTTGGGAAGGACTGCGCACAGCAGCCACACTGTTCCCAGGGATGAGGAGACCAGAGGCCAGGGGGGACCACAGCTGGCCGTGTGACCCTCACACAGAATATTTCCGATGAGCTCAGCCTGTGCTCTGGAGCCAGAGAGGGGCTCTGGATGCAGGAGAGAGTGGGAGCAGCCAGACCCGAGGGGAGGGGCCGGCAAGGGAAGCAGAGTGGCTGGCCGGCCAAGGAAGGCCTAACGGTGGGGTGGGCAGGGGCACCCCCAGGGCCCGGACTCACGGCGTGCACAGGCGCGGCAATATCCAGGTGGACCCAGACCCCAGGCCAGTCAAAGCCGATGTGTGAGGCGATAAAGAGGCCAGCGCAGGAGCTGGGGCTGTTGTCCCGGTCCTGGGGTAGAAGGCAGTCATGAGCTTCCACTCCAGCCGTGGTGTGGGTGGCCACGGTGGATACCCTGCGCCCTCCTGACCCCTATCCTCAGCGACCACCTCTCTCAGTGTCTGCAAGAAGGGGCCTGGGGTGGAGGGCCCAGTGTGGAGAGCAGCAGACAGGGTCCCCGTGGGCCTGGCAGCTGGGCTAGGGGGTCTACCTTCACCCTGGGGGTAAAAGGGGGAGCCAGCGATAGACCCAATGGGGACTCCAGAGCGGGCAGGACGCCCCACTTCCTGCTGAATGGCATGCTGCGGGGAGACTAGTGAGAGTGCCATCCCCTCCCCGTTTTTCTCCCCTCCCCTGCTCAGAGCCCAGACTGGGGCCTAACAGGGGACCTAAGTCCACCTGCTCCACACCTACCGCCACTGAGTTCTTCATGTCGGCCACAGCTGAGGTGAACTCGCTGAAGTGCAGCTCCGGGCAGTAGACCAGCGGGTGCACCAGGTCCCCGCACTGTCGCCCGGCCTTCACGCAGGCTGCCTCCCACTCGGCGCTGTTGGTGAGCACAGCTGCATGGTACTTGCCTGTGGCGATGCCCTGGGTATGCAGGAGAGATGTAGAGAGCATCACCTGGCGGGCTGGGGGACACCGAGGACAGAAGAGGGGCTGACAGAAAACAAGGCAGAGAGAGAGACCGAGAAGGAGGCCCTGCACGGGGGCCCTGTGCCAGCATTCCCTCCAGGGTCCATGGGCCCTGGGCGCCTGTGCCCTCACAGAGGAGCTCTGACCTGGTGGCGAAGCAGGAGGGACAGTGGGGCCCACCTGAGCTCCGGTCAGCGTGGCTATGTCCAGGATGATGTCGGCGCCCAGGTCCTTGCAGGCGTAGGACACGCCGTCTGCCAGTACCAGCCTGCCCTCAGCATCCGTATTGTTGATTTCCACAGTCCTGGGGACAGCAGACACCCCATTCAGAGCCCCTCCTCCCTGTCCTCAATTGCAATGCAGTGCCTAACGTGGGCCCCCGACATCTCAAAAGGGGACCCAGCCCCCATCGCAGGCACCCAGGGCTCCGGGACAGCACAATGGGGTGGGTGCTGTGAGGCGGGCGGGCGGGGTTGGCCTTACTTTCCAGAGTACAGCAGGTGGATGTCATCCGGCCTCGTGGCATTGGGGCCCACGGAGTTCTCGGCCAAGCAGAATATTGCGTGGAGGGTGTCTTTGAAACCCTGGAGGTGGCAGACGAATGGATAAGAAAGCTGTGGTACATGTACACAATGGAGTATTACTCACTATTAAAAAGAATGCATTTGAATCGGTTATAATGAGGTGGATGAAACTGGAGCCTATTATAGAGAGTGAAGTAAGTCAGAAAGAAAAACACAAATACAGCATATTAACACATATATATGGAATTTAGAAAAATGGTAACGATGTCCCTATATGCGAGACAGCAAGAGAGACACAGATGTAAAGAATAGACTTTTGGACTCTGTGGGAGAAGGTGAGGGTGAGATGATTTGAGAGAATAGCATTGAAATATGTATACTATTATATGTGAAATAGATCGCCAGTCCAGGTTCAATGCCTGAGACAGGGTGCTCAGGGCTGGTGCACTGGGATGACCCTGAGGGATGGGACAGGGAGGGAGGTGGGAGGAAGGGTCAGGATGGGGAACACATGTACACCCGTGGCTGATTCATGTTAATGTATGGCAAAAACCACTACAATACCGTAAAGTAATTAGCCTCCAATTAAAATAAATAAATTAAAAAAAAAAAACAACCCTGGAGGGACCAGGGCAGAGGCTCTAGTTATAGGCTGGGAGCATCAGGGGCAGAAAGGATGGTGACAGGCTGGAGCTCTCTGACCCACAACAGAGAGACAGACAGATGGGTCCAAGGAGCAGGGATCACAGCCCCCTGCACTCCCCACCATCCTAGTGGGCCCTAGGGCATGGTCCCAACAGAGGCCAGGCAATGCAGCATGCACCCCAGAAGTGGAGCTGCCTGCTGGGTTCAAGTCCATGCTCAGCTCCCACCTCCTATCCATACAATGCAGTCAGTGGTCACAGTCCCTAACCTCACAAACCTGCTGATCTTTAGCTTTTGAGGTCGGGCTTTCGACTTTGATGACCTTGACCCTTTGCTGTTTCCCTGTACCCACACTCAGGCTGAGTGCACTAAGTCCCCGGAGGCACAGTGACCCCCCCACCCCCTAGTGGCCCTCAGGACAGCCACAGAAACCTCTAGGTGGGTGCTCCTCCTCACTCCCACGCTCCCACACTCAACTCTGACGTTAGCATCTGTTGGTCACTCTCACCTGAGACAATTACTATGCTGTTGTTTGCCAAAAGGTGGGTTCCCACCTCTCCCTCATACTGTTAGCAACTGGGAGGCCACTGTGAGGAGATGACTTGCTCCTCTTGGTGTGAGTGTGGACTCTTACTTCATTCTGTGAGTGATGACCCTCATTATGTACTTTGGGCCTCAAGTTGAGGCACATTCCTTTTCTCAAAAAATGAGTTACAAGCAGGAGGAATCTGAGGACCACTTCCAACCACCAGCTGATGAACCAGCCTTAATTGCCAAGTGGTTCCTCGTCCATAGGAAGGGTCTATCTGCTGGGGCACCAGCCACCTGTCCAGATGCCAGGACGGACCCTCCATGGGTGCAGTCACCCCAAACCCATAGCTGAGACACCAGGTAGTGCAGCTGCGTGGGCCCTCTGGACACTTTCCCGTGAGCCCCTCCCAGAGCACCCCCCAGCCCCCGAGGCCGGGTATGTCCCTTGCACACTTGACGAGCTCATTAACGGAGTAGGTAGCGCGGCCCGGCTGAATCCGGTCAGGCGGGCTGGGTGCTGCTGAACAAGGGCTGCATGACACTCAACTGTACAGTTGAGACACCCCCCCACCAGCACCCCTTAGGCTGAGCCCCTCCTCCCCTCCAGGCTTTCTGCTCCCCTCATGGGTGTGGCTGGGCAGAAATCATTTGCCAAGATCTTTTTGCTTTTGTCTTCTCTGGAAGTTTCCCCCATGCTGCTCAGGCGGTGCCTTTGAGGAAGAGGAGCCTATGCTTGGTGACTGGAAGGGCTGGGCTTTTCAGAGGTGCCTGAAGCAGCCATGCCGAGAGGTGAGCGGCCCTGGATAGCCAGGGCGCCCCATGCCTCTGCTCCATAAACATGCTCTATGGGTTTCCCTAGTGGCTCAGATGGTAAAGCGTCTGTCTGCAATGCAGAAGACCCGGGTTCGATCCTTGGGTTGGGAAGATCCCCTGGAGAAGGAAATGGCAGCCCACTCCAGTATTCTTGCCTGGAAAATCCCATGGACCACGGAGCCTGGTAGGTTACCGTCCATGGGGTCGCAAAGAGTCGGACACGACTGAGTGACTTCACTTCACTTCACTTCTCAGTGTCAAAGGGCAAACGTGGGGAGCAGCCACGGCCCTGCTTATTGACCAGGCCCCCAGCTCGGGAATTTGGCTCCAATTGTTGGGCTCTCTGGCGCCTATGTGTCCTGAGTGGGGAACACGGAGGCCTCTGGCTGCCTTGGTGTCTGGGCTCGGTGTGGCCACTCCTGGTATTCCAGGACAGACCCCATACCTCTTCCACCAAACAGCAGCCAGCCCCTCCAGAGACCCCTGCCCTGAGTGCCAGAGCCCAGGGGTGAGAGGGCAGGCAGCCTGCTCCAAAGCACCCTTCCCATTTCGGTCAGGGTGGGCGGGGTCTAAGGACTTAGCAGAGGGCCCATGATGCCAGCGGGCACCAGGCAGAGAGGTGACATGCCCGGGTGGGGTGACACTCTTGGCCAGAGGAGCTCTGACCGAAGCAAGGAGCTCTGGGGGCCCCAGGGACCCGGCGCAGGAGTGTGGAGGGGGACAGTGCCAGCCACGCAGACTCAGGGGGCTCTGGGGAGGAGAACCAGGGAGGAAGACAGGGCCCACCTCACCTGCTTGATGGCGGCTCTGAAGGCCCCCAGGACAGCTGCGGCGCCCCCACAGTCCCTCTTCATCCCCGGCATGGTGGTCTGTGGGGGCGGGAAGGGGCGAGAGAGAGGTAAGTGCATGCTGACCCCTCAGCAACAATGCTCCCCACCCCGGTGCCCACACGAGGGGCCCAGAGGCACAGGAGCTGGCGCCAAGTCACCTGAGTAGCTACAGAACCCAGGAAATGCCACTAGTCACCCGGGGATCCTCCAGAAGCAATGAGAAGCCAGAGTTAAATTTACCAGCTTGGGGGGCACGTCCAGCTTGAGCAGAGCTTTGGGGGTTACTGAACAGAACTGTGTGAGGTTCAGTGGGGACTTCGGAGCAGCCTGGCTCAGAGGCTGAGCTGTGCCCAAGTCAGCCTGGGGGTCTGTCTGCAGCTCCTCCATGTCACGACCTTGACCACCCATCCAGCTCTTCCCAAATGTCATTAGTCACTGTGACACCATCAATCCCACTCCTGCCCCGAGGGTGCCTGCCACCTGTCTGCATTCACGTTTCCTGGGTGACGGGGTCTAGTGAGGGAGTCGCTAGAGACCCAGGGGCCCTCCTGCCACAGAAGTAAACACCATTTCCTATACACTTGTTGAGGGCAGCTAGGCACTTTTACGGTTTATAGGCTCCCAATGCTAATTGACAGGCTTATATTTTAAATTAACAACAGGTCATCGGATGTAAGGATTCGGGACCGAAATGTACCGACTTTTCTGAGCCCTTATTGGATTACATGAGCCGAGAGTTTTAATGGAAAGTATTTTTAGATATAAACTGAGCTGTTTTTACAATTAAGTTGAGCAAAAATGACTCAGCTAGCACTATTGGAAATAAGCTGTTTTGACCTAACCTGCGAGAAACCACGAGATTGTTTAAATGGAATAACAGGGCCTCAAACCGAGAATCAAACCCCCTGCAGAATGGCCACGTGGAAAATGGCTGGAGATGGCCACTGAATCCCCGTGTTCCTGGACGCAGAACAGATGTTGCACCACAAACGCAGCTCCATAGGCTGAGTCAGCCTCAGGGACCCCACCTGGCATTCCTGTTTTCATAAAAGAAACTATTTCCACAGGAACGCCTCCGTCACTGTTGGGTTGCTGTTTGTACCGACGGGGCAGTGGCGACCTGGGGCCTGTGGGAACTGGTGGTCGCTGGGTTCATTTCCAGGCCTTTAGGAAACAAGGTGCTGCCAACTTCACTCAAGTCTTCTCACCGAAGCAGTGAAATGATTAGCTTTTTAGAAACCTCAACCGTAGAGAAGAGTCATTCCCAACACTGTCTCAGTGGCATGGAAGGGGTGGAGGAGGCCCCGTGCGTGCTCCCTGATGCCCAGCGCTCGGCTGTGGTCAGTCTGCTGGAGCCCAAGCAAGAGTGGGTGCCAAGTCCTGAGCTCAGCGAGCCTCTACTCTCCCAATACCACTGTCCTGGAGGTGGGGTGGGGGGAACCACTGACAGACTCCGGGGATCCAGACGCAGGTATATGCAGATATTTTCTCGAAAATGGCCAGAGTGAGCCTCTCACCTCCAGGACAGCTGGCATTACTTGGTAAAACTGGAGTTTTCAAGCAAAAAAAAACAAAAAAAATCAGGGTTTTGGAAAACTTGTATCTGCTTCCATGATGGCTTCTTAATACTCAACTTCCTACATGAGATAGATGATGATATTAATGAATGTAACTTTTAAAAATATTGTATACTGAAAAGCGTCAAAATCTGGAGGCTTGGCATAACTCTTTAAACAGTATTTTCCAGATGGTGCATATGTGATATCATAAAACTGTGCATTCAGACTTCAGGATGGACCCACAGATTTCAATGTGGCAGAGCTCACAGGCGGGGCTTCAGATCCCCCGTTGTAACTTACCTTTTAAAAACTCCCACTTGTTGGGTTTTGGTGTAACAGCAAAGAAGAAGGTCCTGAGTTACCTGAAGAGGGTATTAAAACGCTTCTCCTTTTTCTAACTGCTGAAGGACTGGGGCCAGATTTTCTTTTTTATATTTCAACTAAAACATATCACAACAGACTAAATGCAGAAGCAGATATGTGGTCACAGCTGTTGTCCACAAATGCAGACAGTAAAGAGAGCTGCAGAAATGTAAAACGGGACCACTTTCCTGGTTAATTTCTTTTTTTCATTTTGGAAAATACAGTCCTATTCATAAGACTGCATTATTTACAGTGGCATGCAATGGGGTCATATTGGTCTTTTTAATGAATTAATAACTATCTTTACATTTTCCCAATTTTAATTTCTAGTAGACAGCTAGCAGACATTGCCCTTATAAATACAAACTCTTTCGAGATCAGTATTTTTTAAGAGTGGAAGAAGTCCTGAGATGAACACATCTGAGGCCCCTTAATTCACACTGATCCTGATTTGCCTTGAAAATCTTTGAAAACAGCCAGGACTGTTCCTGCAAAATTGGGAGAGGGTGCCCCCAGCAAAATGACTAACCCTCAGGAAGCCTTGCTTCTTACTTCACCCTCTAACAAGCCAATGTCTGAATGAGCCCACAGATCCACCCCGCAAAACACACCTGCTAATGGGGCAAGAGCCCCTATCAAGGGTGTGGAGGGAGGGTCAACACCAGGTGTTAAGAATTTAAGAACAATAATAAACTGACTAAAAGCTGAGTTGGATCAGAAAGAATGCTGATCACTGAAGAACTGATGCTTTCAAATTGTGGGGCTGGAGAACACTCTTGGGTGTCCATTGGACTACAAGGAGATCTAACCAGTCAATGCTAAAGAAAATCAACCCTGAATATTCATTGGAAGGGCTAATGCTGAAGCTCCAATATTTTGGCCACTTGATGTGAAGAGCTGGCTCATTGGAAAAGACCCTGATGCTAGGAAAGATTGAAGGTAGGAGGAGAAGGGGACGACAGAAGATGAGATGATTCGAAGGCATCACTGATTCAATGGACATGAATATGAGCAAACTCCAGGAGATAGTGGAGAACAGAGGTGCCTGGCGTGCTGCAGTCCCTGGAGTCGCAAAGAGTAGGACACGACTTAGCAGCTGAACAACAACAACAAAAGCTTGTTTGCTTGTTGTCATCAGTGGTAAAAGTATTCCTCCAGAAAAAAAACCCCGTTGTTGGTTGAAGTGAGTCCTTACCACATAAATAAAAGCTTTAGACCTGACTGTCTTTCAGAAACATTATCCTACGTGGACACTAATCACTGCCGGGGCACAGACTCCTCAAGGCACTCTGGTTCTGAGGCAGGCAAGCTCTGGAGGTGGCTGGTGTCCACGGCACCTCTGACACTGAGTTCCTGCCTTCGGAAGGTGGATTCGGCATAAACACCAGGAGCAGTGAGCCATGCTGCTGCCCACAGTCTAGGGGACCACTGGGGTTGTGCTGTGTAAGACATTTTTACTCCACAGATGTTTGAAAGCTGCTGGAGTCCATCTCAAAGAATCAGAAACATGGACACTGACGATTTGGGGAGCTTCTTGGGAAGTGGGGTCTTTCTTGGTCTCTGCCGAGGGACCCTTCTGTTAGACTTTCCCTGAGTGTATCAGTTGCTTCATGTGACAGAAAGTCTTCAAAATTAAAGCTAATTGTGCTCTTTTGGATCAACTATGAGTGCAGAGACTGACAAACCTGGCATCTCCATCTAGCGAACATAAACACGTGAAGAAGACCTATGTGATAGAGTCACTGACAAGTTGGCCGAGCTGAAGGCTGGACGGCAGGGCTGTGACGCTGGCATACGTCACCACAAGAGAAGGACGTGGAGGCGTCAGCTTTTTCTGTCAGAAATTACTTAATACTATTTATAAGTGTTAACCGATGACTATTTTCTTTATCTGTACTATAATACTCATAATATTTTACTGCAGATGGTCATGGAGACATTGGGCATCACCCTAGGACCTTTTCTTCTTCTTCTCCAGATTTTCTGTGTCCTGACTCAGTGCAGGCGCAAACAGTCTGCCCCTTGGAGGGGAACGGGCCCCAGGGCCTCCCTCCTGGATGCCCCAACAACTTGCTCTTTCCTCTGACACCTGGTAAGGAGCCACCCTTCCCCTCCACGTCCCCCAGCCGCGGTCCTGCACCTCACCTTCCCCTTCATGCTGAGACCCCCAGTATCGTAGACGATGCCCTTGCCCACCCAAGCGATGGTCTGGGTGGCTCCATCTGGGGTGTGGCTGAGGATGGCCAGGGCCGGAGGATGGATGGCGGCTTTGCCAACACCGTAGATTCCTAGGGAAAGCACAGCACTTGTCAATGAGGCTCAGGCCGGGCCAAGTGGAGGACTCCTGGGAGTCCCCCAGAAACACTGCTCTCCCCACAAACAGCTGCTGGCCTGTGGGTGTTCCTCTGGGCCACAGAGCCTGGCCATGTGAACCAAGTTCCCCGCCCTCTCCTGCCCCTGGCCACTGTGGGATTGGGGGATGCAATTGCATTCTATGTGAAGTAGTGTTAGGTAAGAAGACTCCCTGAGGAAAAAAAAAAAAAAAAAAGAAATTGTATCATTCCCAGAAAGCAGTGAACGGGACTGCAGAATGAAGAGATTTTGGATAATGCTTCAAGGCCGTTCCAGCCCCGCTTGCCCTCCCATCACTGACCCCTCCATGCACTCAGCAGGCACCTCCCTTTCCCAGCTCACCCCTGCTGCTGCCTTGCTGTCAGTTTACACGCCCCAACTTCTTGAGAAAACCATGGCTTGCTGTGGGCAGAGGCCACACCTCAAGGTCCCCTGATAATCTAACCGAACAATTGTAGCAACCAGGACAAGGGCCAGTAATGGCTGCCTGACAAACTCCTACTCACCCTGCAGACCTGCTGCAAGAGTTCCCTCCTCTGAAGCGTTCCCTGACAGGACTGCCTCCAGCTGCAGCTGGCTGACATGACTGGGACAGGCAGCTCGAACAAGCCCCCACGGATCCCCTCTGGGCATTCATGATCATGCGGACCCTCTCCCCTCCCCCAAGAGGGCAGGACTGCGCGTCTCAGTTTCTCGGGACGTGGCAGGAATCATCCAAGATGAGGTTACAGAAACAGAACTGGCCTCTGGCTTGTGTGCTCTTTCTTGTCTCTTGCTCAGAGACCTCACTCTGAGAGGAGCAGCTGCCATGTTGCAAGCTGCTCAAGGACAGGCCCACACGACAAGGAGCAGCCAGCTAGGCCCCCTGATGGCAGGGCCATGAGTGAGACTTGCTGGGAGCCCATCTTGGGCCCCATTCGAGCCTTCAGATGACCACAGCCCCAGTTAACACAGGTATCATGGCCTGGAGAGACCCTGGGCCGGACCCAGCTAAGCCACGCCCAGTTCCCCACCCACAGACCTGCACTGGAAGGACCGTGTTGCTGTCGGCTGCTGCCTTCTGGGATAACTGGTTTTACAGCCACAGATAACAACCACAGTGACCTTCCCAACCCTGTTCTAGTTGTCATTGCACCTTGGTGCCTGGGAGGTGGGAAGGATGGGCCTGGCAGTCAGGGAGGGCTCTCTGAAGAGGTGGTCTGTGAGATCATATTGGGGGAGAGTATCCCAGGGAGAAAGAGCCATGAGAGCAGGTCTTGATGGGGATATGAGCTTGTGTATTCGAGGAACAGAAAGGCCCTGCTGGGCTGGCCTGGGGAGCAAGAGAGCAGCGCGGGGGAGGCTGCAGAGGGGGCGGACGGGGAAGGACTTGGACCCTGTGGCTTCCAGGATCTGAATCAGGATCTGAATCGCTGCCTCCTCTTTCCCCCGGGGATGGGCTGCTTCCCAGGGTCTGGCCTGGGGGCTGGACACAGGCTGGTTTCCTGTGGGGTGAAGCTTGGGACAGCATGACATGTGGCCTGGCAGCCCCCCAGCCCCCCAAGTACCCCAGGCCTCTGCTGAGGCCAGGACCCAGGAGGACTGGCCCCCACCCACCTCCAAATCCTCTCGCCTTCAGCTCCTCATCCCGGATAACGGTTGGGACAATCCCCAGTTCTTTTCCAACTTTCTTAATCTCCTGGATGTGTTCATGGAAAAAACAACAACATACAACACGTGAAGACGGCTTAAAATGAGGGTGAGGCCAGGGACAGGGGTGAGCAGATGCCTTGTGGTGGGAGAGGGGTGGGCTGGGAAGCTGAGGCCCTGACTCTCGGCTCTAAGCATGATTAAACCCAGGAGAGGAGGTTTAATCACCTCCAAACTCTGCAATTTCCTGTGGCTCATGGCTCGAGTCCTGCATGGGGGCCTCGAGGAAGAGGCTGTGTCCTCCCTCCACCCCTGGCTGAGGCCCAGGGGCCCCTCGGCTCCGGGTGGATGGCAGGACTCTGTCTGCAGCGGCCCGTGGCTTCCCCAAATGAGGTGCGGAGACTGTGGACCGTCCCCTGGCAGCCCTGGGATTCCTGACTGTCCCTGGGGTCAATCAACACCATCCCAACCCAGCTGGACCCCAGGGCCACGAACCTCAAGGAAGGTGTCTGTGTTCATCTCATTGCAGGGTGTGTCCACGATTCGGGCTGCCAGCCGCACACCTTCCGTGGCGCTCGTTAAACACTAGGAGAAACAAAAGGCTGTCACTGGGGTCCTGGGACAAGGTGGAAGGTGTTCCTCATTGCCAACAGCCAGGACCCACAAGTGTTAGAGGCACACATCTCCCAGGGGAGGCTGGGCAACGAGGGCAGGTGGAAGGGAAGCAAGAGTTGCACCCATGACCCCAGCCGTCTACAGAAAGACCCCTATGGCTGCAGAACCACAGAGGAGCCCTTTGGCCTAGCATCCTCTCCTGATCTACAGGGGCCCCTCCTTGCTTTCTGAGCCTCGTCTCCTGTTCTGCCCCCTACTCTGGTGGCGGGTGGCCTCCTGCCTAGCCCTGAGTGCATACCTCGTCCAGCCTCTGCCAACCCCATCCCCCTCTCCCAGGAGGAGGTGATACCCTCTGTTGTGGGAATCTGAAGCCCTGACCACCAGGGGAGGGTAACAGGAGGGTTTCAGGAGGTGCTCAGGCTTTGGTGAGGTCAAGAGGATGGGACCCCATGATGGGATTAGTGCCCTTGTAAGAAAAGGACGCAGCTGCGGAAGCCACCCTGATCTGGGATGGCTAGGCTCTGAGATGGCCAACCTCTGGGAGTTTGAGAAACAAGCATCTGTGGGTTAAACCCCTGTTGAGGAGCTGCTGTCATGGTTGCCCAGGCAGACCAAACACCCCTGCTTCCCTAGCCAGGGTCCCAGCCACCCTTTGAGGTACTTCTCTCAAAGACCACATGCTCCAGGAGCCTCTTGGAGCCTTGCAATGGAGAAGAGGCTCCTGGACCCGCTGGGGAGGCATTTTTCTCGTGTCCCAGACCCTCACCCTGCTTCCTGGGCACCTGATGCAACACTGCTCTGGCCATGGGGCTAGAAGGGAAGGACACAGACAGCTGGGCCTTGTGCAGAGGGCATGCTCATGTCTCTCTCCCCTCAAAGCTTCTGCCAAGAGCTCCCATGCACCCGACGCAGCCCTGATGCTCAGCTCTGCCTCCCTGCTCTGTCCCACCTGGCCCCCCAGCACCCACCCCAGGGCCTGGCTGCCTTAAGAGAGAAATGGAGTGTGGGTTTGGCAGGGATGTGGACAGTGTCCAGTTTCTTGTTGCCTCTTTCAGGCCCACAGGAGTGGGGAGGGCACCTCCGGGTCCCTAACACCAGCCCAGCCGCCTCCCAGGTTCCTGCCTGTTCCCAGGTAATTAACCCCTAAACCTGAGAGGCAGAGACTTGACAGCTCACATCTGAGGCGTGCCATGTGATCCCCACAGCCTGGCAGCAGGCCCTCCCCAGGGAGGGTGAGGGTCCCCACCTGTGGGCATCAGAGACCCTTGGCTGCTGTTTGGGGAGTGCATCAGCACCCTGAGGGTTGTCTCAAGGGAGGCAGGGTGCCAGCCTCATGACCTTGTGAATGCAGGGCTCCTCCATGCGGCGTAGCAGTGGCTCAGGTGAGAGGGCGCACCTGCAGGGAGAGGCCCGCACCTCACTGTGCCTTGATCGCGTCAGAAAGCAGCAGCATTCACTCACTCACTCATTCATCCACGTCTATGTGAGTGCCTGCCTTGCACCGGGCTCCACACTAGTCTGAATCCAAAGAGGTCCAAGGACGTGAGTCCAGCAGAGACTCATGACATTGTTCCACTAAATGCTACGGAGGAGGGTATGAGAGGCCACAGGGACCCAGGTGGGAGGGAAAGGCCACACATGGTGTCAGAACCTCACACTTACAATCCCAGACAGGAGGGAAGGAGGGCTGATGGATGGCAGCTGTGGTTAAGGCCCGGGTCTACCCCTTGCTGGTGTGGCTGTGCTCAATCATTTAGTATCTCTGAGCCTCAGTTTGTTCAGCTCTCAAGCGGGGAGAATAACAGGACCCATCTCATGGGGCAGTTGTGGAAATCAGGTGTTTGTGCACAGGTGTGTTCGGAGCAGAGCCCGACATCTGACAAGCACCTGGGAAGCACTGGCCCTCCCCTGGTCATGAGGTGGTAGGAAGCAGGAACCAGAGGGGGGCATCTTGAGGCAGCCAGGTCATTAGAAGGCTGCTGCCTGGTCCCAGAGAACCAGGCAGGCACCGTAGGATGGGTGGGGTGTCAGAGCCAGGAAGACCCACCAGCCCACTGGCTCCATCACACACAAGAGGACTATTATGCACAGTACCAAGATCCCCCCCTCAACTGGAGGTGGGCATGGGGCTCCCACACCAGTGAGAGGCACAGAGGCTAGACTCAGATGTACAATCTCAAGTGAGGATGGCTCTCAGCTGGCAGGTGGGAAGGGTGTGGGGAGGAGAGAGGGCGCCAGGTGGGTGGGGGCCCTTCAAGGAAGGGTGACAAGTGCTTGAGTCTGGCAGGTTTGCCCCCTAGAAGACAGTGTCAGGAAGGGGATGGGCGAACGCCATCCTGGTGAGCCGAGTGAGGAAGGGAGTTAAGACAAGCCAAGCAATCAGACCATGTTATTAAAAGTTTGAAGAGCAAGGTGGTGAGAGAGTGGATGAGGGGGTGCTAACAGGCCCTGAGACAGAGTGAAGGGTGAGGGAGCGGAAAGGACCACCTGAGTCTGGCATTTGGAAATGGGGCTGCAGGTGGGAGGGCGAAATCACAGCCACAGGTCTGGGAGGGTCACCTGGTAGCCAGCCCACACACGGACTCAAAGCTGGAAATTACCTCCAGCCTTGCCTCGCTTCAAAAGGATTATTCGAAGGACCAAATGAAATAACATATGTAAAAGCGCACCATGAAGGGTAATGTGATATATACACAGGCGAGATTATTAGTATTAAAACATGAAAGCGCCTGGTGCGAGGTAGGTGCTCATAAACACTGGCTGAATGGAACTGAATCCTGAGAACAAGACCACCTTGTGGGAGGGAGCATGTGGCCTGGCTTTGGAAAGGCCCCGGGGGCCTGCTCTCTCCAGCAGCAAGCAGCCCTGTCCTGTCCTCCCAGGGAGTGTGGGGGAGAGAGCACTGCCCAAGCTGGGGGTGGAGGGGGCATGGCCTGAGCTTCCAGACACCCACTTGCAAAGTGGACACTTCCACTGGCCCGTTGTCTTGTCCAACCAGGAAAAACTCCACCGTGACGGTCTTCTTCTCTGGGCGCCGAGATGCCCCTGAGCGGTGGGTGAAGAGGGGGAAAGCGCGGGCCAGGGCGCAGGCGGAGGCGAAGGCATCAGACCGCTCACAGACCATCTGCAGCACCAGAGAGCAGAGCTGTGGTGAGGGGAGCGGAGTGGGGGAGGGGACCCCGGGGTCACCCCATGGGAGCCCCTGTCAGGAAGTGCTTGGGCCCCACAGCCGGGTCAGAGGCCACTGTGGAAACAATCTGGCCAGAGATGCCCCAGCAGGGCCTGCATCCCAGGGGCCTTCCTCGGAACCACGGGCCCATGATGGGAGAAAGAAAATGTCAGCCGCCAGATGTGGTCCACCGCCTCCCGAGACCCAACAGCCGGACGTGCAGGGCGGCACGGTGTACGTGGGCTCAGGAGGTCTGGGTCGGAGTCTCAGATCTGCCACCCACACTGGTCTTGGGTGCTTACGTCTCTGGGACCTCAGTTTCCCTGTCTGTAAAGCTGGGGTGGCAATGTCCAGCTGTGGAGCAACGTCCATTTCTGAAGATACTGTGGCCAGAGTGCTCTGCGGTCCCAAGGACTGAGCCGTGGGAGGTACAGGTCAGGGCCAGCACAGCCAGCACACTGCACATGACCTGCAGCCTGGGTGGGGGTCTTGCGGAGCCAGCCTCTCAGGAGCACTCACCAGAATGCACCGATGGGTCCCCGGTGGCAGGCAGGTCCGCACCAGGCGGGTGATGAAGTGGGCGGCCGAGGGGCTGTTGTGGCGGCTCACCCTGGAGGGCAGGGCGGCCACGGTGGCATAGTTCAGGTAGAGGGGACAGCTGTCCGTGGGGTTGGGGTTGAGCGTGCTTAGCGCGGCCTGCCAGAGCTGGATCAGAAGGGGAGACACAAGACAGACACCAGACTTCAAACGGCTGCCTGCCAGGAGCACTGCGTGTGGACACCGGCCCCACTCGTTAACTGGGCACTTTTGCAGCTTCCCTGGCACCCTGGATCCCTAATTACGACGTGTCACATCTCACTAGGTGAGCGTGTGTGCGTCTGCTGGCACATGTCCACCCTCGTGGGATTAAGCACTGGGGACTTAAACGGCCAGTTTGGGGGCTGCTTTGCCACAAAGGCACTGGGGTGAGACCAGTCAGGGGTCTTGGAAAGGGGCGGATGTCACCACCACGAGGGTTCCGGAAGGAGGGTTCGGAAGGCGGCGTCAGGGCCCCTCGAGGGCACTTCCTTCGCACCTAGTGGGCTCTGCCAGCTCTGCCTACGAGCCTGAGGCCCGGGTGGGTGCAGGGCACGAGTGGCCTCCGGGCGGGGCTGCTGGACGGGAGCCCAAGCCTCGGGCTCTCGGGAGGCGGGCGGCCCCTGGCCTCGCCGGCAGGCCTAGTCCGCCAGGCGCACCCGGCTGGCTGACGGGCGGGCTGGGGGCGCCGGGCGGCCGAGGCGGGGCCTCCGCGGCCTCCTCGCCGGCCCAGCCCCGCCCGGGCTCCGCTGGCCGGCGGGGCGGTGCATGGCGGCCGGCGCGGCCCGCTCACCTCCTCGGTGACCCGGGGCTGCAGCTTCCCGCGGACGTGGCTCCAGGGCACGCGGTGCAAGTGGTGCAGCTGGCCCAGCAGCAGCAGCGGCCGGCTCTGCGGGTCCGCGTCCCCGGCGCTGGCCTGGAACTGCAGCCCCACGTTCGCCATCTTCGCTGGCCCGCGCCCCCCGTCCCGGCCGCCGCGCCCGCCGCGCTCGGGCTCCCGCTCCGGCCGGGCCTCGGCGCCGCCCCGGCCCTGCCCGGCAGCCGGCCCCGCCTCCCCCGCCGCTCCGGGCCGCTCGCGAGACGTGCAGGGCCCGCCCGGGGCGCGAGGGGGCGCCGGGCCGGCGGGGCGGAGGGCAGGCCCCGGCCTGGAGCGGGCCCCGAGTTCCGCCAGGCCCCGGACCGCGCGGGGCAGGCCCGGCCCGACCAGGCCCTGTCCCCGGCAGGCCCCAGGCCCGGCTAGGCCTCAGACCGCTGCAGGCCGGCCCGCCCCGGCCCTGACCCCCTGATCCTCCCGCTGCCAGGGAGGAAGCACTGCACTTCCGGGATGGGGCCCCGGCCTTGGCAGGCTGCCAGTGGACCCTGGTGGCTCTGACCTCCAGCGGGTCCTGAACAAATGTGGGGCCAACATCAAGTCTGCCCCAGCCCTGTCCACCAGACCAGAGTCTCGGTGAGGCCTGAGCCAGCCCAGCCCCAAGGAGAGGCGCGCCCCGTCCCTGGGTCTCTGAGCAGCGGTGGTGGTCCAGGGGAACCCACCCCACACCTCTGTTCACCACACACTGTCAGTTTGGACTGGCCTGGGGATTCTTGGACTCCACGGTCCCCTCTCCTCACTGAGTTCCTTACCCTTTCTCAGACCCCCACTATTTGCTGGGCACTGACCTTGATGTGAGAGGGCATGGGGGTCTGGGTCTCCATCCAGGTCGCTGTTCTGGGATGGCCAATTATAAAGCCAGGCGTCATCTGTGGGTGAGTGTGTGGGGCCTTTCCAGCCCACCCTAGGCTGAAAGCTGTCCCTGCAGCCTCCCACTCACTTAGGGAGAGAGGAGGGGTACCTGGTAGCTTACAAGACCCCTGAGCCCACCTCACTGAGGATCTAAGGCTAGTGGAGGTCCCCTGGACTGGGCTGGTGGACCTGGATGAAGCTAGCAGGCGTCTGGTGAATAGTGGGTACGTCCAGCTCCCCGCTTAGATACGAGGGTCAGTGGGTGAGGACGCAGTTGAGGAAGCTCCTCCACCAGGAGTCATTTAAAAAGACCTGTTGCCCCATGGTGTCCACATCCTCATTGCTCAAGGGCCCCTCATTGGCACCCCTCTCTGTAACCTCAGCTAGTTCCATGAACCCATCCTCATATTTAGAATTTCCTCTTCATAATCAGCTTGAAAGAACAGCAAAGCCAACTCTCTAGTGTGGCAGTCAAGGCCACTGACCTCCCAGCGTGTCCCCAGCTCCATGAACTGCCACTCACCCTCAAGCCACACTCTCATCTTCCCTGTCTGCTCCCTCCATGTCTGTCCCTGGGCTTTGAGCCATGGCCCCAAGCATCGCCCTGGACCAGAGCTCCAGCCTTCTGAAGGTAGGCCTTTGTGTCTGCCTTTTTCTCCAGGGCCTTGGCACTCAGTTTCTGACGGAGTGTAAGGAATTCCTTCGAAACCCTCAGCTTTCCTGACACAAAAGTCGGTGCTAATTGGATCCTATTTTCCTCAAAAGATTTTACAGCAGCTGAATGTTTTCACACATTTGTAAAGGGTACGAAGAGCATGTATGAAGACCCATCACTCTTCTGTTTGCAAATACACTGCAGACAGGCAGTCGGCGCTCTGCAGGGGAGTTCATTTCCTAGAAGGTGAGGGACATAAGCCCTGCCCAAATGGGTGAATCAGGACTTAACAGGCTAACAAGACAGACCCAGTGTCCACAGGGCTCTGAAACCAGAGCTCAGAGACTAGGGAACAGGAAGGGTGTGGGGGGTGGGGAGGGAACATGAGGAGTCTGATTCAATCCACAGACTTTTGCAAACTGAGGGAGGATCCAAGCCACATTTTAAAAAGCTGGATCTGGCAGTTTTTGTGTACAGGGAGTTGGAGGGGGAGAGAAACTGTTGGTAGAGAGAGCACCTTTCCCTTTAGAATTCTTCTACATCTAAGAATACACTGAATAACCCCCATGGCCCCAAGAAAGGGTGAACAAGATGATTCAATTCAACCAACATTTATTGAACACTTATGTACACAATGCAAGAGAAAATGGGAGACGCTTGTTAGAGGCAGATATTCCTGATTCTGGTTTTAAGCCACCCCTGAATTGAAGAAATCCAAACTAAACAGACACTGAGGAATGACTCCATTTCACATGCCTGCCAATTTCCTCAAGATGTAGCCTGTGACAGATGTAACTATATTCCAGGAAAGTACTTTCCCCCCTTTTCACTGTGGACTTTGCAGACTTCAGCATAAATAAGGCCGGCCCCACTTTGTTTAGATAAGTTTTTATGAAGGTATTAATCCATGGCTTAGTATATACTTCACTGTCAATGAAAAATTCACCTAAATTTAATTTTCTTAAAAAAATGAAAATTTAAAACAACTTACCAGGCTCTTTAATGTAACCCAAGAAGTAACTCATGTTTCTGACGACTTGAAACTGATTCCAAACTCAACTGCGTCTTCAGACTTAATTTAGGAATTGAGGAAAAGACTAAAAACTTCTGGAAGAAATCAGAATAAAGTTCCCAGGACATATTAGGAAGATTTTGGTACAGGTCACATTCTAAAACTTTTTTTGTTGTTGTTGTTCTCATTAGTTATGTATTTTTTATACATTTGTGGTTGTTCAGTTGCTAAGTCATGTCTGATTTTCTGCAACCCCTGACTACAGGAATCCCAGGCTTCACTGCCCTTCACTATCTCTCTGAGTTTGCTCAAACTCATGTCCATTGAGTCAGTGATGCCATCCAACCATCTCATCCTCTGTCACCCACGTCTTTTCTTAACCTCAATCTTTCCTAGCATCACAGTCTTTTCCAATGTAGGACATATATGTCAATCCCAATCTCCCAATCCATCCCAACCCTCCTCTCCACCTTGATGTCCATACCTTTGTTCTCTATGTCTGTGTCTCTATTTCTCCTTTGCAAATAAGTTCCTCTAGACCATAGAACATATTTCTTTAGTCATATCATATTAGATGGCTATGTATGACATGTGCATTTTTGCATTAATTTCATGCCAGAGTATCTATATAAAATCAAAATATATAAGTATCAGTTCTGAAGAGCTTCGGGCCAGATCAGGCATTGGGGATTGTGTGTGTGTGTGTGTGTGTGTGTCTTGAAGGCAGATGTGGGGCATTCTGGAACCACTGTGGCTCCCATGGCTGCACATACAGTGTGCCTTGAGATGTATGCTAAGCTCTGGTCTTTGGACTTGACCTTGTGGCCACTGAAAGCCAGTGAACGTGCCTCAGTCAGGATCAACCTGAAGTCAAAGGAGGGCTTGTTCCTGGTTGAGAATGACCTGCTACTTCCTATGTCCAGAAGACATGGAGGAAGGCTTAGCTCCAACCACTCTCCATGGGGCAGGTGGCCTGGAAGTGACCCATCCAAGAAAGGCGGTGGGAGACCTGTTCATGACCTCCCCAAAGGCTGCCTGTATCCAGTGTGTGCCCTTCATCACACCTGGAGCTCCGGGAGCCTCCCTGTAACATTTAGTAAATACCACATCTGACTTGCCAGCTGGAAGATTTGCAATCCTCAAAGGATTAAAAATTAACTAATTGCCATAAACATCACATTTCCCTAAACACTTTTTTTTGAAAAATGCATGAACTTATGGGAAAGTTGAGAAACCAGTACAATAAACTTGTATACCCTTTACCTAGGTTCATATATATATATGTGTGTGTGTATGTGTATTTGTGTACATAGAGGTATTTTTCTTTGCATCATTTAAAGTTAGCTGCATACGCTTAACTCTAAATGCTTGTGTGTATCTCTTAGAAACAGGGGACTCTAGCCCTCATGATGACAAGAGACATGGAAATTTAACATTGAGGCCATTCTAAATGTTATCTAATATACAGTCCACATTGAAATTTCTTTAATTGTCCCCAAAATGTCCTTCATGGCCTTTTCTTTTTAAATCCAGGATCCAAATAAGGATCAGGCGTTCTGCTGGGTTGTCAAGTCTCTTTGGTCTCCTTTAATCCAGAACAATCCCTGCCTTTGTCTTTTCTGACATTGACTCGACTCCCAGAAGGTCCCACCGCCTGGATTCGCCTGATTGCTTCCTTATGATTAGATTCGGGTTAAACGTTTTTGGCAACTATGCCCACTGCGTTTCCCACGGCACCCCATCAGGAGCCACATAACCTAGGCGTCTCGCCTTACTGGCCAAGGCTGTTTGCTTGGCTTAAGTGGGGTCAGCCAGATCTCTTCACGGTAAAGGTAAACGTGCCTCTTTATAACTGATAGAGTGGAAATCAGCTTCCTCTTTATAATGCATGGAGTGACACTCTGAGACTATTAGAATGTTCTGTTTCCTGACAACCTCTCCCCCACGGCTTTCAAATCCAATAATGATCTCTGCCTGAATCAAGGATTGGTTGCAATGTGGTTATTTTCCAGCTATCTCATCCCTTCTACACTTACTGTCTGGTATTCTTGAGTAAAGAACACCATCATTTGTGGGGACCAGGGCAAAAATAAAAAAGCAGAGCCTCTTTTTCAAAAATGAGTTTCAAGATGGTGATAGAGCATTGAATCCAAAACGGGGTCTACGTGACTACAGGGCCTGCAAACCCAGGACGCTGGCCTTGCCCCCGCCATGAAAAGTGGAAGTGTTAGTTGCTCAGTCCTGTCCCACTCTTTTGCGAGCCCATGGACTGTATCCCACCAGGCTCCTCCATCTATGGGATTTCCCAGGCAAGAATACTGGTGTGGGTTGCCATTCCCTTCTCCAGGGGATCTTCCTGAACTAGGAATAGGGATTGAAGCTGGGTCTCTGGCACAGCAGGCAGATTTTCTACTGTCTGAGCCACCAAGGAAGCCCAATGGACGCAGTTAAGTGTGTTATCTCTCAGTGTCTCTGCTCAAGCATCTCCATTTAGGCAAGTGATCGCCTATCAGGCAGCCTCCTATGTCTTTTTCACATTTTCCTAACGGGTGTTGTGTACTTTTGCCCTTTCGGGAACAATAAGAGTCTCCAGACTCATATTATCCCTTCTGTGCCCCACGTTTAGAGTCAGTCATTTCTCCAAACAGCCCTATTACCTTTTGGTTGGGATAACTGCTGTTAAGAAAGTAAGAGCTTCTATTTAGAAACCCAGAACTGCATACCAGAGGTGCTCACAGTTCCCTGGGTGTCACTGTTTCTGCCCCTAGAGGAGGGCAGTAGGATTTGCTTTATAGGGATTATCAGTTGTTCACTTCTACAATTCTCACCAAATAGCCTCCACTCTGCCGATAAAGCCACCACATCAAGCTCAAGATTTTTTCCTTCTTTCCTCGCTCCTCTCTCCCTTCCTTGTCCTTAGAATGCATCCCATGGATATATCCAAATTTCCTTCATGTGTGTGTGATCTATCTGATGTACATCAAGATTCCTGTTTCTGTCTATTCAACATAAGGGTTTGCTGGGTCAACTGAAATAATGCACAACATGAGCGCCGTGAGCTAGGTTCTACCTGGGGACCTACTGAGGACTCCAGCCCAGGACACAGCCTCTCAGCTCTGAGAAGTGCTCCCTACAGGTGAGGGCAGGGAGGTCAGTATACATGGCATTTCAGAGAAGGGGTAGGTGCAATCAAGCACTCTTATTAGTGGTAGGTTACTGTTAGTCACGAGGCACAGATATCGCAGTTCAAGATTTTAGTGCTTTTTTAAGTATATAAGAATCTATGCTCGTAAAATTTTCTCCTGACAGTATCTGAGGGCCAGTTCTGCTTGCTTTCTCAGTACACAGAGGGCCTCATTCCTGATTTCCACCCTGAGTTCCTCTCAGGCTGTACAGTAGCTAGAATTGGATGGTGGGCAACATTCTTGTTTTACAGCTGTTTTGTGTATGTGTAGTTTTTTACATTTTCAGTTTTTCAATATGTAAAACATTTGTATGGTTCCAGAGATGAAGCTGTGAAAAGAAATGCTCAAAGAAGTCCATCCCTTTTCACATTCTCCCACGGAAACCATTTTTATTACTTTTTAGTTTATAAACTGTTTTTGAAAAATAAAAACAACAAGATTATGTATATTCATGGATCTTACGCAAAAGACAGCACATTGCACAAAATCTTTTGCACTTTGCTTTAAAAGCACATTTTGTAATCTCATCTAAACCGTGTTTTTTACCTTTCAGGATCAGTTAGATGACAGAATGTGTTAATAAAAATGTTACTAGTGGAATCATTTATTAACAACCGAAAGCATTCCTTCTAACATCAGTTTTTAGGGCTTCTAGATAAAATGAGGGGCTGAATGAGTTCTCTGAGGTCCCCTGCTGTGCTAGCAGCCAAAATTATTCTCCCAGGAAGGGCAGAGTGTCAGATAGTAATAACCCTCACGTCTTGGGAACTAAATTTCTATTTACTTCTCAACACCAGCAAAATTATTTTCATGGTTGCAAAAGTTTTCAAGGGCATACTGAAAACCTGGAGCCTGGGGACAAGGGGGCTGAAGAAAGTAAGAGAGAAATCATTAACAGACCAAACGTGGTTCTACATTCCTTGAAGCAAACCTAGCGTATAAAATGAAGACGTATAGGAAAGTAAAATGAGGGGTCTGTGTTTATTTTTGATCAAGAAATCGTTTCTTCAGAAAAAGACCCACAGACAGAGAGTGAACTTATGGTTGTGGGGGTGGGCAGGGGAGCTAGGGATAGTTAGGCAGTTTGGGATAGACATGTACACACTGCTGTGTTTAAAATGGATAACCAACAAGGACCTGTTGTATAGCACAGGCAACTCTCTGCTCAGTGTTATGCAGCAGCCTGGATGGGAGGGGAGTTTGGGGGAGAATGAGTACACGTATATGTATGGCTGAGTCCCTTCACTGTCCACTTGAGACTATCACAAAACTGTTAACTGGCTATATACCCCAATACAAAATTAAAAGTTACAAAAACCAGACCAAAACAAAAGAAATAGTTTAAGAAAATCTTCATTTATTGGATCCTTTGAGATAGTAGGCTTCGCAAGTACCTTGAAAATGACTCAATCTTCAAAAACCTGAGTCACATTTTTCCCAGAAATGCTCTTGTAGAAAGCAGCACATCTATCTTAGTAACTAAATGTGGATCTCTTAAAAAGTGAAAAAGAACCCTGAATCTGTTGCTCATGATTTTGGGAGCTGAGCAGGGTGGGGGAAGGGAAAACTAACCAGATATTGTTGGTTTTTTGGTTTTTTTTTAAAGGCCCATGAGAAAGAAATTCAGTACTTTTTTTCTCACTGAATCTGGAAGGCTGCCTATTTTGGGCCAATTCCTAGTTGTGGATGGGACGTACAAAGATGGAGCAACCTTGCCTGTATCACCATGCAGGTTAAAATGCTAGGTTTAAAATAAGCTCACTTATTCCTTCTCAGTGATTTATAAAACTTGAGTGACACTAGAACCCAAACAGAGTAAAAAGCATTCCAATCAGGTCTGTGGTTCTCTTAACATCTTCATAAATTCAGTAACACTTAAATATCACCTACGAGGACCATAAAAGACATTCTCAAGTCTTTTTCTTAACACATTAGGGAATGCATAGTAAATATGTACTATAAAGTGCTATTTTTAAAACATGATTGATTTGTTATGTTATAAATTCAGCAGCACATGAAACCAAGGACCATATATACCAAGAGCTGCACCCCCCTTTTTTTTCAATGAGTGGCTACTTCTCATCTTTCAGTACTCTTGGAGGCATAAACTAAGGAGAGGGGAGGTGGGTGGGGAGCAGTGTCTGGTGTGGGGGACTTGGCAGTTGGAGGGGAAGGAGTGACAAGGGCTGGGTGGCAACCAGCTAGTTCTGGAACTCAGCAAGTTAGGTACCATGATCTGCCCTGTGTCTGCACCCCCAGTGAAGATTTTTTCCTGGCATTATTGTGCAGAAACAGACAACATGGGCCTCCACAAGGCACTGTGTAAGTGCTGAAGTCCTGTGTAAATTTAATTATTAGCATGAACTAAAGGTACTGTCATCGTTTAACTCAGCCGACCTTTTAAATGGATAACCAACCTTGAGGCTTAATTGGATTTAAAAAAATCAATTTCTAGCCACTGCCTAGCGTGGAAATGAAGCGCTACATTCTCAGGCAATTGTAAAATCAGTTCTGCTAAGGACTATTTTTTATTATTTACAACATGAACACAACACGATCCATCTCGGCAAGCATTTTGTGTAGACGCACACCTTTTATATAAACAAGCACAGACGGACACGTATGCACACTGAGGCAGGTCACCAAAGCAGCGCTGCTGTCTGCTCAGTGGCAGCCTGAGTCATTGGCAGCAATCTCTTCGCATCAATTACACAAAAAACTGAACTCCGGGTAATGACATACCACTGTTTGCAAATCTCTTAGCCTTAGTCTGCTCTAATCTCTGTAACAAGAGAAAAAAAAAATCCTTGAAGCTTTTACCAAATCACATCTTGACCATTAAGTCTTTCTGGAAGAAGGTCATTTAATTTTATGGAAAGAAATGAACAATTAAAAGGGCATAAGCAAAAACAGTGCTGGTCTGGAAATGACAAAGTTGAAGATGCGAGTTCCCGCCGTGGGTTTCGCTGGTCATGTGACCTTGGCGAGCCCTCTGTTGGCTGTCAGTTTCCCCATCTGGAAAAGGGGGAAGTTTCTGGGTGAGAAGGGGAGTTGCTCTATCTCCCTGATCGCTGATGAAAAGGGAGGTCTATTATGGCGTCCTGAGTCAGAGCACCAAGTTAAAACACACACAAATACATTTGATTCCCTCAGCACTTTCTCTGAGAAAAAGAGATGAAATGATGCTAACCAGAGCCCTTCTGCCTCCACCTCCATTACAACATCTATAAAACGAGAGAAACAGTGATTGCTGATGGCGGAATTTGGACAGTTAGCTAAAAGCAGTTGTAGAATAACAGTTAACAAACAGAAACCGCTAAGCCCAGGAGTCTGTGTTAACTAAGCCCTATTTAAATGTGCATTGTGTTGAAGGCCATCTCACTTAAGGGATCCATTTTAGGCAGATTATGGAGGTAAGATAGGGACCCGTGCAGTTATCCTTAACATTCAGGACAGGCCAGAAAGCTCATTTGGACAATTGGACAAACGATTATTTTCTTTCGCCTCAACTGACCAGATAATCGTACACAAGTCCTTGCCATCTGATGCTGTGGAATGTCCCTTTGTGTTGTAAGAAGGCTGGTAGACTGCCGGCAGTGGCGTGGAGTCAGGGAGGGGTCTGCATACAGCTGATGCCCACTGTTCAACTCCAGGTCCTGAGTCAGAGGCATTTTCAGACCTTATCTTCTTTGGAAATGATCTATCATTCCCCATCATTCCACTTAGCCAAACTCTACCGTTTCAAGGGACCCAAAAGATCTAGAGAAACTGTTTTTAAGTAGACATACCCTAAAATGTCACCCAAGAGTTCCCCCACCTAGAGCTCTCTAAATCTCTTGTTCCCAACCAGCAGGATGGGAGGAATTGTGAAAGCTTCTTGAGACTTGAGAGGAAATCAGCCATCACCCACCCCCAAACTTTTCTTTTTGCTGAGGAATCTGGCCACTAAGATCACATCCATGAACTTATAGGATTGGGGTGGGGGTGGGGTGGTCAGTGTAGGACTCAGGAAAGTTTGACATCGACACGTGGAGGTTCCACATGTCCACTCAGCACCCTCATTACTTTTATTACTCATCATTTTGAAGGGGGGTGTTTTCCCTCAATTTGAAAACAAAACTAAACAAAAACATCAGGCAGCAAGGTGAGAGGTGGCGTTTGGATGGTCAAGGGAATTTGGAGAGGAAATTAGGTATTTTAGGCTCACACACACAGGAATCTACAACTTGGGCCCACATGTCCACAGGGCTGAGTTTCAAAGTGTGACTGACATTAAACATACCAAGTCCTCTAAGTCTGAGAAGAGGACACTTAGGAAAACTAATTAATGGATAAGAGTACCAAAGGACTGTCCCATCCTCCCTACACCCAACTAATGAATGTTTCCTCTGTGGAGATAGGGAGCCGGTTTCTCCAGATGGTGCCCACATTTTGACTAGAATAGGGGATCCTGGTGATCAAAATTAAGCATGTAGAGTAACATGCTGATAAAATGAGAAACAAATGATGCCAGCCCAGGTGAGTCATTCTGTTGGTGCTACACGACTTAAGACAGACAAACCAAGAGGAGTTCTAGGCTCCAACTCTGGGTTAGGATCAGAGTCCTGAGAGGATGTTCAGGGCATCAACAGGGTCAACTGAACGCAGCCTGTCCTACCACCAATGTGGGTCCTTGCAGCACAGTCACGCCTGAGGGCCAGCACTCAGGGAGCTCACTGCCCAGCAGGCAATGTTTCCAGTCACTGTACCTGCAGATGCCTGGAGGGCCACCTCAAGAGAAAGCCACCTCAACCTCAGTGGGAAGATGACCCACAAGGTCATCTCTTGAGAACATGAGCCCAACAGGGCACACATGCGCAGCTAATCCTCCCGCAGCCCATCAGGATGGAGGGTTTCTTTAATGTCTTGTGTTCATTGTTCAGATGTGTCCAACTCTTTGCAACCCCATGGACTGTAGGCCGCCAGACTCCACTGTCCAAGGGATTTTCCAGGCAAGAATACTGGAGTGGGTTGTTATTCCCTTCTCCAGGGGATCTTCCTGACCTACGGACTGAACCCGGGTCTCCTGCACTGCAGGCGGATTCTTTACTGTTTGAGCCGCCAGGTAAGCCCTTGGAGAGCAGAACTGACAGTGGACAGAGCCAACGGCTGACAAGCAAGCTGGGGGCTGCAGTTCTAGTCCAGAAACAAGGTGAGCGCACAGAAGAGGTGGTTGTTTCTTTCACATTGTTCAATGGGCTCTGACGATACTGCATTGCCCTGAGCACGGGGCAACCTCCAAGGACTGAAAGCCTAGCTGGCCCACAGGACCGCCTGCAATCAGCTCACACATCTGTATGTACAGCCCCTGGGGTGTACCCAAAGACAGATGCCTGGTGCACCCCATCCCCCGATGGCACCTCCCACCAGGCACACATGGGTGAGAGTTAGCACTGAGTTAACAGAGAACCATCCTGGCCTTTGAGAAGAAATATAGTCCTGGCTTTAAGTAATACTGGCAAACACTACCCCTGAAATTTTCAGATTAGCAGGGCAGGAGGACTTCAAAGAAGTTCAAGTCTCTGGGAGCCCGTGTATAAGAATTACTTCTAAACAAGGCACACGTAACTAGTTTTCCTTGAAGATCTCCAGTGCTTCTTGGTGTGTACATAAAGCACATATTTTTCTAAGAAATGTAATTATATGCTGTTTTTGTACTAAAGTCAAAGTGTTAGTCACTCAGTCATGTCTGACGCTTTGTGACCCCATGGCTGCAAGCCCACCAGGCTCCTCTGTCCATGGGACAGTGGGTAGCATATTGATGGGTCCCCTTGAAAGCATTCATCAGACAGACAGACTCCCCAACACTGAGGCAAAGGCCTCAGCACACAACAAATAATCATCGGTCCCCAACAGTCACGTAACAGGCCAGGCTCCCCTGAAACACAGACGCACTTGAGGAAAACAGGCAGCCCATCATTAAAATTACTACTAGGATAACAGAGTGTTCTTGAATCTGCATGATTGGTTTATTGTACAAAAAGTTTCCAGTAACAGTAAATTAGTTTTCTAAAAAGGACAAAAAAAAAAATCATTTTGGATAGAAGCGCTTCACTAATTGCTTTATTTAAGCACACACACACAAAAGTCTTATCTGACCAATTAGGTTGGAAGGTTTTTATTACCTTTAAGAAGCCATTAGCTAGGATAAAACACTGAAAGCACTTGTGTCAAAACAAATAAATAATGCTCTCTCAATTAGCAGAGACTGCAGTAAATTCGTTAGAGATGAACACGGCTTCACGCCCAGGGCCAGCAAGTCAGTACCTCCCCCAACCCCAAATTAATAAAACAGGACACAGTGGTGCTCAGTCCCCATCTGGGAAAGATCAGGAGCTCCAGGGACCTGACTGGCAACATCTACAGGTCCCCTCTCCAGTCCCGGTCAACAGAGCTGCGCAGGCCACGTCCCAGTGGGCAGCGCTCCAGGCTGAGCCTGGAGGAGCCCTCCCTGTGGCGAGGGCAGAGCCAGGAGGAGCCACCTTTGCCACCAGAGCCATAGGCGAGACAAGGAGAGAGAGGAGGACCCTTGGGTGCCAGGACACTCATCACTAACTTCCCCTTCCAGCCTGCAGTGCTGCTGATCTGTCTCCAAGAGGCGGCTCAACAAAACAGGAGAGTTTGGTGGAGCCTGGCAAGTTGGAACATGTGCTCCAGCTGCTGCTGGCCTGGGGACACGGTGATGGCAGCGGATGGCTGGGCTTCAGCTGGTGCTGCCGGGGATCCAATCAGAGGGGGCAGCTGTCTGGATCCCACACAGGATCAAGCCATCCCTAGTCAGATTCATTATCTTACCCAAAGGAATTGGGTAAAAAATCCAACTAATCACCCTGTTCACTAAAAATAAATACAAATAAATAGTGATCCTTTCTTAAAGGATTATGTTGCTTCACGAGTCAGTGACCCTAAGCGCTGGAAAAGCTCCCGCAATAACCCTTAACACCATCCCAGGCTGTCTAGGAGGGGAGTCCTTCATCTGGACAGCCCCCATCCTGGGAGCAGCTTGACTCCCTGAGCTCAAAACCACTGAGGCTAAAGAGCCTACAGCTGCTCTCAAGAACCAAGGAAGCCCCCCATTTCAGGGGTAATTGAGGAGAGGCTGGACCTCATTCCTGGCCTTCCTCCCTAGTAAGTAGCTGTCAGGGAATGCCATGCTACTTCCTGATATGCCAGGGATGCCTTTAGATCACCCCATGCCCACCTCAGGAACAAGGAACCAGGGACTGCCCGGCTTCATGAACCACTTGGGATGGAAAAGCTGGGCAGTGGTCTGGGTTTTAAGCACATGACCTGTTTGGACAACTTGAATCTTGGGGTTTGAGTTTAAATTTCTGGAAATAACTTCAAAATCAACTCGAGAGAGAGAGGTTATGTGACTGGTCCAAATAAAACGTAGCACACTTAATGAGGTCATGCTCTTTTAAAACATTTTACAAGAGGTAAAAACAATGGAAAGCCATCAAAAATGACACAAAGACCGTTAAAACTATACTGGTGTCTCAAAACCCGTTAAAACATGAACAACTTCAGGTTTCAAAGTTATCATCACTTTCCACATTACTCCACAGGTCTAGGAATATGTTTGAGCACCATATTGATAATAGGTAAATGAACAACAAAGTCCTGCTTTGGAGACCGGATTCATGCTCACACAAGAGGGGTTTTCTGAGCCAAGATTTTCACAAACGGCAGGAATATGCCTACCTTCTGGGCATGTTCAATGGCAGTGGAAGGGCCAATAAATCAAACCACTGGGGGAATATTTTACTTTGAAATGGAGTCATGTTTGGTTAATAATTTGAGACCCACTAATCCTAAATGGGGTGACCCATTTAGAATGGCCTCCATGTAAATTCACAGTCCATTAAATGGTGTCTGGCTTGAACAGGTCTTTATGTAGTTATTATATAAGTAATGGATTGAGCAAGGATGGTTGGGGACGGGCACGGGGACACACTGGCCAGCTCTGGTGACTTTTCCGACACTGCCGAGTGCCCTTTTAATGTGAGGTTCCTTCAAATCATCAACTATTGCATTTGGCTGGTTCTGCTTAGTAACCCCTTTCGGTTTACAGGAGAAAATGCAGTGCACAAATCTGAGATGAGGAATACTCCATTTACAATTAATTTAAACTTATGAAGCTGTTTTAACTGGCCCATCTAAATGTGTTAATTAACATCAATGATGGTTTCTTATTTTTCACACTTTGTTACTCTGATCATTAACAGTGATGGAAAAGTTAAATTAAGTTAATGGGGAACGGATTATAAATTCTTAAAGAACTTCTCAGTTTGTTTTCAACTGGAAAATACATAGACAAAGATGAAGAGGCATTTTTGCCTCTACTCATAAGATTCTGGTACCAAATTTCTTAAAAACCAGATGGTTTAAAAAAATTTTTTCCAAAAATTCTTTTAACATGCTGCTCAAACATGATCGCTTAAAAAAAAAAGAGCATATACAGGTATGATACATCAAACAGCGTGATGAGGCCTGTAAACGTTCAACTGATATTTTCTTTCTGGAAAAAAAAAAAAAAATCAACAAAGTGAGAACTCATCTCTATTCCGCAGCAGTATCCAAGGTCCTTCACGTCTTGACAATGAAGGAAAACAGATGCCCCTTCCCTTCACGTGAGCATGACCAGGCCGAGGAGTCCATGGGACCGCCGCCACCCCGGCGAGGCTGGGGCCGCACCTCTGCCAGAGCCCATGGGCGCCGGGCTGCGTGCCCGGGTCCACGCGCCGCACACACTGGCCCGACGCTGCTCAGCGAGACTTCACGCCGACGAGGACAACAGTGAGGACGATGATGATGACGAGCAATATCAGGATCACCAGCATCTTCCGGTTCTTCTTCTGATACTGCTCTGCCTACAGGGAGAGGAGGGAGAAGAGGTCGTCATTTTCTCCAAAATCAAGTCTGGCTCATTTCTGGTCCTAGCTTCTGGCTGTACCCGCATACCTGACACCTCTGCCACCGGCTCCATCATCACAATTGCTGCCATTAACTCCCAGAGTGCAGTTGACTCCCATGATCTCCGAGTCCCCTACCTACAGGCTTCATGAAGCACCTCCTGGGGACCCACCATCACCTGAGGGCCGCGGGAGAAGTCCAAGGCTCTGCCTTCAGCTCCACACAGCCTACCTCTCCTTGCATCCCCTCTACTGACCCCAAGGACCCACTTTCTATGGAAGACTCTCACTTCCAGACACGGTTCTCTGGAGGAATGCACAGCTCCTTCACTGAGAAATCAAACTTCTGGCTCCAGTGACCCCAGCCAGAAGGGAGAGAAGTGAGGGCCCCAGAAAAGCTCTTCTACCTCCTCTGAGTCTGCAAACAAGAAGAAATTCATCCATGGAAGTATTGAGTTGGCCAAAAAAGTTCATTCAGGTTTTTCCATAAGATGCTACAGGAAAACCCAAACAGACTTTTCCACCAACCCAACAAAAACAGGAAAGCTGCCCCATGGGGTCAGGTGCAGAAAGAACCTACCCGAGCTGAGTCATCCTGTGTGGCTAGTGACACACGCCTATCATGTAGGAACGTGACCCAGAGAAAGGAAAGGGGAGGAGAGAGTAGCGAAGGTGTCCCTGACCACATGCTGCTGCTGCTGCTAAGTCGCTTCAGTCGTGTCCGACTCTGTGTGATCCCATAGACGGCAGCCCACCAGGCTCCCCCGTCCCTGGGATTCTCCAGGCAAGAACACTGGAGTGGGTTGCCATTTCCTTCTCCAATGCATGAAAGTGAAAAGTGAGAGTGAAGTCGCTTAGTCATGTCCGACTCTTAGCGACCCCATGGACTGCAGCCTGCCAGGCTCCTCCGTCCATGGGATTTTCCAGGCAAGAGCACTGGAGTAGGGTGCCACTGCCTACTCCGCCTGAACACATTGAGAGAGCACACTCCCCACACTTCTGTGGACAGCACTGCCTCATGGCAAAGGTGCAAGTGAAAGCGAGGAGACAGCTTGAGGGCAGCGCCTGCCCAGAAGGCCCAGCCTCCCACGCCCACTTCCCCCTCCCTGCCAACCTTCTGACCCCCAGTTCTGTGTCCTAAGTGAGCCCGCCCACCCACCAGGAGTCACTCATCCACAGGAGGAAACCTCAGGGCACGTTCACCTGTCTGGAGAGCCTGGCTCGGAAGAAGTGACTCCAAGGCCCCGCCAGCCTCAGATGAGCTGACCGCCAAGGGAATGGCCAGCCAAGCCCAAGAGAGGACAGAACGTGCTCTCTCTTGTAGTCAGTAACCACCACTGAAGCCGACACCAGGTGATATACTTTAAAACCTTTCAAAATGATTTATAAAGTTGAACCTTAAACAAATTTTTCAGTTCCCACTAGATATGTACACCCCCGCAGAGAAAGCTTTTCCCCTTTATCTCTGTTGTATTACAAAACATGTTTTGCTAGTTTTTATTTAAGAAACTTCAAAACCGATGCATAATTCAACAGCATATGAAGGCCCAGATATTACAGAGTGAGAAACTAAAGTTAGCTTTCACGTTTCTAATACATAAAATGTAGCAACCAAATAAACCAAATGCTTAAAAAAATGAAAAAGCCTCCTGTGTCCACAAGGCAGACCTCTTTCTCAGTGTTTGCTGGCGTCCCACCCACTCCCGCCCTGCACATGGTAACAAGCACATAGAAGAGGAAGGTGACGGTTTCTGGTCAGACCTGTGCAAGGCCTCACCTTCCGTAAACCTGACACCACTGTCAGGTACGGTCACCTCTACCACAGGAAGCAACTGGTCTCAGAGAGATGATCGAGAAGTACATTAGCAAATCAAGAAAATGACCATTACACATGGCTAGGAGTACCGCTATCCATGAGAAGATGGACAGAATTTATTTCATCTGTGAAGTATTTCATTCCTTCTAAAGAAAACATGCACCCAATTATATATGAGAGTCACTCAGCAGTGTACATATGTGTTTCTCATGGTTGATTACAAGGTTTTTAAAGATGTTTTCCATCTATTTTTAACAAATATCATGAAAAACATTCTGGAGACAGCCATCGGATTATTAGCAAAGAATGAGAAAGCTAATACTCTCACTTCAACAGACTACTCTCTCCTCAAGGTGGTACACAGATATACTGTGGTAATTAAAAGAGAAAATTAGATTTTTATCTTCTCCAGAATGAATCCCCACCAGTAATTCATCAGAAAAGTACCACAACAAGGGAGGCCTGAGTCAGCAGCTACCAGCAGACAGAATGCGCAACACAGATTTTAACAAATACCCACTCAATCGATTCCCTAAAACAAGAGGGCCTAGCCAAGGAATAAAATATTTTCTAAAAGGAAGAAAACCCCGACTCTTTCAGTTTACTGTCACAGAAGGGGGTTCTCAGCAACTTCAACTTTGCATGTGGGGTGCACTGGGATTCACTCAGTGCAGGCAAACAGCCACAGCCCACATGGTGGGCTCTGAATAATACGACAGGCTGCATTTGCACAGCCCCATCTCGAGCTGATGACAGACGAAAGTGCCAGGGACAGTTAAGACAGAAGACAAGCCTCGTACGAATTCTTGATATGGGAAAACAATTCTTCAAATTCTCACCCACTGAAAGATATGTCATTACCTTGTGGAGCTGTTTCAAGCCGTCTTCAGTTTTGATACAGGACTGCTCAACATTATAGTCGATTCTATCAAGGACGGTACCCTGGGTGATAAATGACAGTCACAGACAATCAACAAGCGCAACTGGGAAAATGGAGCTTCAGAAATGAGAGATGCAGATTGCAGGCATCGTCATCCACAGGATTATCTGTTCTACTTGACTGTGAGGTAAAGGGACACCCTGTCAGCTCTGGAGTCCATAACAAGCAGAGAGAGGTGCTCAGTGGCAGAGTGCTGCCGTTAGCTGCAGGAAAGCCCAGCTCATGAGAAGAAAATACTGACAAATTGAGGTTTCTTTTTTGGATTTAGCCACTACAGGACACTCCATATTCAGGCTTACTGGGGCTTTAAGAAATATATGGTTCAGTGGAAACAGGCTCTGAGTGGTGAAGGGCTTGCTTCTGTGCCCATCTGTGGCTTAAACTCACAGGTTCAAGGAACCAGAGAAGGCCAGTTAAGCTGGACCTGATTAGAACGAGGTCTGGAAACTTACTATCATGTCTGAGCATCTCCACGCGCCTCCATGCGTCAAAGCAAACACAGCTGCCTCCAACACACCATGTAAAATCACACGTTCACCTCCAGGAGAGTTTTGCTTGTAATTTTTTAATTGCTGGGTTCAAACAGGAAGAAGGGAACACCAGGCTCCACGGAAGGATGGGGCTCTGAACAGAAGTGTGCTGTGTCAGGAGAGACGATAGCGCTAACAGTTCCATGAGAGCCACGGGAGTAATTAACCTAACTAGATCTTCCACAGCCTTGTCTGCTCCAGTCTGCAGCTGGTTCCGGGGGATCAGGACCCAAATCCCCACTGGCAAGATAATAAAACACCCTAATCAGATTGTAACAGTGAACAAACAATCTAATTCTACTTGAGGGCTAGTGGTTCCAGTTGCCGTTACACAATAACCTGCCAAAATTAGATGGGAAAACTTATCCATCGTCAGAATCACCGCTGAGCGTGGCCAGAGCCAGCCAGGCCCCCGGCACGGAGGCTCCTGGCAACAGCCCTGGGATGGAGGCAGAGGACGTGAGTACTGTCACTGACACCTGTTTCTCATCTAAAAAATAGTTTATTAGTATTTTTATGGGGCATGACAGCAGTCTGCATATAATTTGTACACATATATACATACACACATACATAGTGAGTTGGGAAAACTCCCTGGAGTAGGAAACGGCAACCCACTCCAGTATTCTTGCCTGGGAGAATCCCACCGAGAGAGGAGCCTGGCGGGCTATAATCCATGGGGTCACAAAGAATCGGACACGACTGAGCAAACACACTGTATATACACAGAAGGAATGGGTTCCAACTGCTTTCCTGACAAAAGTGCAGAATCGAAAAGCCTGGGGAAGAATGAGGTATCAGGGCAGGAGAGCCCACCGATGAGGCAGGTAAACGCACATACCTGTTCTACGATCATGGCTCCCAGGTCCCTAAATATCTCGTTCAGGTCGGAGATGGACTGCACGATCTGGCGGATCTCCCGCTCCCTCTCCTCCACCAGCAGTGTGTTCTGCTCCACCAGCACTAGCTGCTCGTCTGTAAAACCCTAGCCAAACAAAGAGGACGAAACGTGCACGTTAGATTTCTTCCCAAGAAAGTGATGGTGTACCATTTTAGATATAACTTAAAGAAAATAAAATCTGAAACCATTTCCATAGAGCACACAACACACAAGCACTTATTTTTTCCCTAACAAGAAAGATCTGATCTCCCTGAAACAGCAGGCTCTAAAGCATCACCAGCCAAAGCGGGGGATACAGAGAACCCCCTGTCAGCAGCAACCCCAGGGCCAAGTGGCAAAAGCACCAGGGAGAAGCCTGTGCGGCTCAGGGTTCTTCCTGGGAGTGGGGTGTGCAGACTGTTTTCCAGAAGGTTCTGGAAGGCAGCTGACAAGGTCTCCGTGCAGTCTTTAGAAAGGAAGAAACAGTATGGCCCCCATGACTGTTCTCCCGCCAGCTGCAGAGCACTTGACAGACGTGCACGCCATGCAGTGCCGATCCATCTGTGTCTCAGGGAAGTTAAAGGTCCGCAAAGAGAAGAGAGCAGAGCGGAGCGCACATGCGCAGTGGGCGGGTCTGTGGCCCCGACACATACCCGGTCATACAGAGTATTATCCTCGCCATCGTCCATCAGCGGCACTGATGTAGCAAAAAAATGCTGGGATCTTTCCTCTCGATTCTTCATGCCTATCGTGGACAGGAATTCACTTTACTTGAATACGTAAACCATCCTGGTTACTGTTCCACCATTAAAAGGGGGCATCTAGAGTAAAACTCAACAGTCAAAATGGAGACATTCTTGGCCACTTTAGAAGAAGCCCTGCTCACCTCCAGCAGAGATGGGGGACAATAAAGGACCACAACCATGCAACAGCAGGCAAGCACTCAGGGTTACTTAGGACAGAAATCACACTGCAAATGTGAATAATTCACTGGATGCCAGGTAAATGACACTGCAACACCATCATCTGAGACTCTCTAAGTGAAGCAGAAACATTTAACTGCTGTTAAAAAGCATTTAAAACATTAAGTATTTCTCTCTAAAAGTACCTCTGGTAAGAATTCCAAGTGGCCCTAATCAAATTTTAGAAGTAGCAAAATGAAAGCACAAACACAAATATGGCAGTTGTCGGGAGGGAGAACTAGCTTTTGGGGGAGCCTATGGGGATATCATTGATTACAATGGCAATACAGAAAAAGCCAGTTTATGGGTGCTCTGAATGAGGATGTAGCTGAAACCTGACTTTGCTCTATTTGGGAAGGAAGGGAGGCTGGGAGAGAATGTGTCTGTTTTAACTATTACCAGGTAAGGTGTTAAGACAGATAGGCAAAGAAGCTTCAACATGATTACAACTATTTTTACCCATTTATCAGCAGCTCCCGCAAGCCTAACACCTAGAAAACGACATGCTTTTAAAATATGCAACATTGATTTTCGAATACTTTAAACTTGACAAAAGAGTAAGTTTCTCTTTTGTTTTTTTAGAGGAGGACTGTCAATGCCCCGTGGGGTGGTCTCAACCTCGATGTGGCTACCACTGGGGGCAGAAGGAGCTACCTTCTACCTCGTGAAGTAGGAGGATATGCAAAGGCTAACCACGAAAAAAGCAAAGGACAAAACGGAGAACTAGCAGAAGAGGAGGACAGAAACACAGAGTTGTTCTGTGACCTGAGCACTGGGACGCTCGTCACTTGAGAGCCTGGCGCAGGTGGACACTCACGTCGGAGGTAGCTGGACTGTGCATGCCGGAAGCTGGTGGACAGCTCCTGCAGGGCCTGGGCCAGCGAGGCCACCACGTTTCGGAGGAGCCGCTCCTCCTGCTCTGAGCAGGCCCGGCGGGCCCGGCTGGGCAGCGCCTGTACCGCACGCTGACACCTATGGAAGAGCTGGGAGGACAGGGGGTGCTCACAGTGGGCCGGGGGCCCCGAGGTGCCTGCATGCCGGACTGAGACACACAGCGGCTCTGGCCACGCAGGCTGGCACTGAGGATGGCCAGGAAACTGGAGCTGAGCCAGACCTGAAAAGACGCTGTGTGTGCACATGTGTGTGCACTGCTCCTCACAGCCTTCTCATCTAATCCCGACAGCCACCCTAACCAAGAGGCAGGTATTGTCATCATCATTTCCATTTTACAGACAAGAACACTGGGGTCTGAGGAGTTAAATGAGAATCACACTACCGTTAATCGCTAAAAGCCAGGACCCAAATGCTCTTAATGCCCCAGGGCTTCCCCACCCACCATGCCCCATCTCTGTGCAGTAGCAACCCAGGAGGTATAAATAAATGAAAAATGTAACTGCTTGTTTACACACTAGTCACACTGTTTTTTAAGATTTTTAAAGTATCTTTTAAAAAAAGTCTTTATCGAATTTGTTACAATATTGCTCTGCTTTATGTTTTGGTTTTTTTTGGCAAGGGGGCATGTGGGATCTTAGCACCCTCAACCAAGGATGGAACCTGTGTCCCCTGCGTTGCATAGTGGATTTTTAACCACTGGACCATCAGGGAAGTCCTGAGTCATATTATTTTAAAATTACTCAAGTTTAACATTTTACAACAGACACTTCCAGGAGGCTGAGTTTCTCTGGGATATTAAGAGATTCAGTCTGGGCAACTGCTCCCCATCTGTTCAATTACAACTACCCTTTTCTTTAACAAGAAAAAAATTTGCAAACTAGTATACAATACAAGTTACACAACTTAAAATCAAATGACTGAACTCAATAATGCTCTGAATTTAATTTTCAGATCAATCCACAGCAGTATTTAAGAATGATCAAAAAACAGTCCCCACTCCTGCAGGACAAGGAGTGCAGATGCTGAAACCTGGAGGAGCTCAGGGCTTCCTGGATCCCTCTGTGAACTTCACGCTGGGAAGCGAAACTCTAGGACTCATTTAGCACTGTACCATGGGCCAGCTTTTGAGAGGGTGAGGCGGCCGGCAGACCGAGTTCCCACCTGAGGACCCCTCCCCTCCTCACCTGCGTGATCTCCTGTGTGGTTATCTCAATGGCATGCTCCTGCTCGCTGCTGTCATCCAGGGTAGGTCGGTTTAAGTGCTGGTCATGAAGGCTGGCTAACTCCTTCATCTTCTGTTTAATCCGCCCAACATCATACTGTATCTAAACAAATGAAACCCCAGAGCTCTACTCTCTCCCTCTGTCTGCCTCTGAGACAACCAGCTACACGCAAGAGTATGGAGCTCAGTCTTCAGCCAATTCATAGTTGACTGAGCAACCTTTAATTCAAACCACCAGACATTCAAATACCACTCTTCCTGGTTACACAGCTCTTCAGTTTCTTTCTGTAATTCAAGTGTCATTTAGTCACTAAGACATGTCCGACTCTTTTGTGACCCCATGGGCTGTAGTGTGCCAGGCTTCACTGTCCATGGGATCTCCCAGAAAAGAACACTGGAGTGGGTATACATTTCCTTCTCCAGGGGATCTTCCCGACCCAGGGATCAAACCTGAGTCTCCTGCATTGGCAGACGGATTGTTTACCACTGAGCCACCAGTTACTACTAAAACCAAAATCACAAGCATGCCCACAGACACACACACCTTTCTTGTGGTGTGTAACCTGAATAATTCTAAAGCTACCACACTTACAAGGACATGCATGCAAGTGTAGCCAAATCAATCTTTATGGCAAATATCTTAAAACATGTTAATGTCATAATTACCTCAATAAATAAGAGAGTGTGAAACGAACATTCCACTTACTTCATCCACTCCATCCACCCATTTAGGAGGGGACCGCTTTGTCACACCAATTGCGGCTTCTGGGTCCAAGCTAATGCCTGACACCAGAGCCATGCGATCATCAGCAAGCTACAAAGAAATAAAGAGACATTAAAAAACTATTCAAATTCAGCACAGACAAGCACACTCTTACTCCCTTTTAAATGTTGCTCACTAAGACATGGAAATAGAGGAGCAAATGCACTTGCCTGGATTACAAACTTGCTTTTGATACTGCTAGGATATGGAACTGTTTTCCTATCTTTCCATGTACCACTTCTTAATTTCCTTGGACATACTTGTGAATATGAATTTGACTTGATCTGGCTATGAAAATGTAATGAAAGAGCCAACAAGAGATCCTTAAAAGAAAAACCTTAGTATTGTACTATGATGGGGTGGCATGAAACTCAGCAATTCATTTGATCAGACATGTTAAAAAAGAAAATATTCTAGGCTGTAAATGGAAGGAATACAAACATTTCAAGGTTTACTTACAGACACTTAGCTTATTTCGTAAATAGGGCTGATCCAGTTATCTTAGTCATAAGATCATTAACCAGGTGTTAAAATGTGTGAAAGAACTGCCTAAAACAGTCAGCAAATTATCTACCATTTGGCAAAAGCAATCCTTAAAATCTCAAGGCAATCTTACACTGTCATTCCCTTTCTTTGGTTAAATGTCCACAGGTAGCATTTTCCCTTATTTTCAAATGATCTCCATAGTACTTGTTTATTTTACCTATGTAACACACTGCCTTGGAAAGCTTTTAAGAATGGGAGGGAAATCACAGGTTTGGTGTGGTTAAACTGTTCTCTTGCCTGGAGGCAGTGAACAGCTAAAGGATCTTGAGGTACTCCTCCAGAGTTCAGAATTTATAAATGCCAGTTTCAAAAGATGCAAATGATGATCAGAAAATAATGGAAAACAGCATATAAAAGTCTGCTCCAGGTAGGACTCTGTACATTTTCTAAATTGCACTGCAGAACTGGGTAGAGAATGCATACTGCTTTTCTTCACCCCCCCTGCATTTATCTAAATTTATTTTTTCACTCATTCAGCAAATACAGTTTTCTTTCCCCCCTAACAATAAAGGAACAAGGCAAAATTTTTAACATCCTCAGATGAGGATAAAAGGGAGTTAAAAAAATAAAAAAATCACATAAGGAAAAGCCTAAATTCAAAGAATTCTTCAAGCAACAAGCCCTAAACCCGGAACAGGGAGATTACAGCAAAATTCCTAAAAGCACACTGGAGTCTTGCATCCGGCTCTGTCACAGCGGGGGAGGCGCTGCCCCCACTGGCTCAGGGGGCGCGTCTGACGCAATGACCACGCTGAAGGGACCAGCCGCCCCAGCAGTGCTCCCTGGGCATATGAATCGTGCTCAGGCCCAGCGCCTTCCGCCAGTGGCGTGGACCCTGCAGGGCCAGTGTCATTTCAGGTCCTGAACAAATGGTGCGTCACCCCACCTGCACTACCGGGGCTCTGCGTCTGTGCTGTGTAATTCTCAACCACAGCCACCTTGTTTGTTTTTAAGAGTTCACTAATAGGAATTTTACCTTCCTTTTATTATTTTAACCCTCACACAAGCTAGGTGAGCTAGGGGCTATTATTCCAATCTATAAATGAGGAAATTGAAACCCAGAAAAGTTAACTAGCTTGCCCAAGGTCACAAAGCTATTATGTGACAGATTAAAACCTGGGTTGGCTGACTCCGGAAGCCCCAATCACCCTACCAGCTGCCAATCACTTTGGCAGGCCCATGAAATACAACTGCAATTTGCTAAGAAAATGTTATCAGGATAACAAGCCCTCACCTTCAAACAACAACAACACAAGACACAGTCCTCGGATCCATTTCCCACCAGCGACACCAGGGACCAGAGGACAGGCTCGGCTGAGCACAGAGGCATGGACAAACTGGCCTCTCTTGAATTCTGCAGACACAGCCCTTCACCCCCCACACAGCTGTGTATTCCTCAAAACTCCCCCCAAAGCCACCGAGAGCTATGCAGCCTTGGAGTGGGCACAATGACCAAACCAAAAAGGACCAACCATAGACCAGCACCCAGCACCTGCTGGCTGGATAGCAGGCGCTGGACACAGAGCTGCTGCCTAACTGGAGCAGAACTTAAACCTCCAGCTGTTCACACAAAGCGACACCTGTGGGTCATAGAATTTCCACTGTGCCAGTTCATCATCTAACATACTGCCTGTTACTATTACACCATATCTCAATAAAATAATAGTAATTTATTTTATTAAGAGATTCTAAACTCACAATTTTGTACTGTTGTGACTGTTAACCAAAATACACTAAACCAAAAAAGATACAGAGGGTTTACCTAAGTTTATCTGCACAGTAGTAACTAGTATCAATTTCACTGAAACAAGTGAGAAATTTTTATAAATCACATATGAAGTCAGTTGAAGTGGATTCAACTCATTTTTAAGCAGTACTTGGTTTTACATAATAGACGTGTGCCCCCAAAAACTGCATGTAAAAGAGTGTGCATACACACCCTCTTCAAGTGTCCCAAGGAAGCTTGCTGGGGACCAAGGGGAGAGATAACTCCTCAACTAGCCAGCCCTAGCTTTCCCACAGGCTGTATCAGGATTGTGCCAATGAGACAGAATAGCTGATTCTCTAAGACTAAAAACTTTAAACAGGGAATAATTTGTCCCCTTTATGATATCATCTATAGCAAGAGTTTATCATGATAAAGAAAGGCAGCCTTACAAGAAACGTGTCATTTATTTGATCAGAATCGGCTTGTAATATGTATCACAGTATGTATGTACCATTAAAACAAAAAAAAACTGTTTTAGGAAGGGAAAATCTAACGGAAGGTAACTGCCAATTAAAACTGGGAACAAATATGAACATTAAAAAAATACATTTTAAATGCAAAATAATCACCCTTTCAACTTCAGAAACCTCACTTCCTATTTCAATGTTTTCTCATTTTTAAGATCCAAAATATGTCAGTTTCCAAGCTGCCATCCAAGTCAACTCAGGCATTAAAAAAGCTGTTCTTCACTCACTTCACTTGCTGCTGTTCCATTCCATGTCCCCCCAGTGAAGAGACGATGATGGTCACTAAAGCTTTTCTTAACGAACTTATGCTTCTGAAGTGAAAAAAAAAAAAAAAAACAACTTTCCATGTTTTTTAAATAAGAAAAAAATATATAAATAAAATTGTACTCATGAGAATTAAGAATTTAAGAATTCTTATCTATTTGTAACTCGTGTCCTCTAAGAACTATAGGGTGTGTGACCCCACCCCAGAGTTACCCAGCTCAACTGCATCAGTGCAGGAAAATTTCAACAGTTGCTCACAATGGCACACCCACAGGTTTCTTGTTCAGTTCATCAAAGTTATCTCTGCCCTTGTTCCACTTCAGACATTGACAAATGTCCCTTTAAAGAACACCAGACAGCATGGACAAGTGCTTGATCTATGGACAGAAAACACACACACACACACACACACACACACACACACACACACACGAACACAGTCTTATAAATCTTACTGTTCCAACTATACAGCCTTCCTCCTCTTATAAAACCCGACCTTTACGAGAAGGCTGATTTAGTGTTCCATAAGATTAAGGATATGCACAGCCTCTGCGGAGATCAGAAAAGTCAAATATATCCACACACACACACGCACACTCATCTAAAAAAAATAATAAACTAAGTTAAGTCATAATGAATGCACTGGTAATAAGAACCAATGCTGACAATTCTGGATGGTTTGCAGCAACACACATTTAAAAAGTCCAGACGGGACGTTGGCAAACACTGCCTGGCGGCTCTGGTTTCCACCCGAGACAAGGTGGGCATGTACGTGGTGCAGTCAACTCACTGTGCTCAGATGGCTAACAGACATTTAAGGCTGAAGAAACCTCCTTCCTTGGAGGGAGTGAAGAAGCATGTTATATAAAAGAGTTGGGGGCTATCAGCACCACAGTTTTTTCTTTCTGATCTGTGATTGTTTTAAAATAGTGTTTACCTTTTCTGATTATGAAACAATAAATGTTCAAGATAGTCATTTTTTTATGTGTGCCAAAAATACACAATTAAAAATTCTGACAACCACACCACCCAGACAAAATATTGCTAGGTTCACTAACCTTCCTTTTGCCCCCTCAACTCTCATATACAAACTTAAAAAGTAGGAAGCAACAACTGCCTGCACCGTAGGTTATGGACCCTGACTGAACCCCCACTTGCAGCCCAACAATAGACCTGCAGAGAAGACGGCTCCCTGTTCCTCAAACACCGATACCAAGGGGCTGAGACTTCCCTTCTCAATGCTGCCCCCAGAAGGGGGACCAGGGAGCCAGCCCATGCTGGCTGGCCCCGTGCTCCAGCCACTTCACCCTGCCCTTCCCAGGGTATGTGGTTTGGGAACCTGATGCTTACATCTTGTAATTTTAAAAATCATTCCTTCTATGAATTTAAAAAGCCAACAATTTGGGAGATGACTCTGTCATAGGTGAGGAGTAGATGAGAGCAAGGCCAGACACTGGGCAGGAGAGTGACGGGGGTGGTGTTCTCCCGGGGCACCCCTTACTTGTTTCTGGAGAAGAGCAGAGCCTGGTATCCCCAGGATGCAGCTGATTTTCAAGGTGATTTCAGAAGAAGAAATGACAAACCCATGTGGCCACCATGACACAGTCAGGAGAGCATGCTTGGGCCTCACCGACACAGGGATGGCCTCCATCTGACCCACGTTGGGGGCAACTGGAAGCCCGACTGTGCCCTGGCAAAGCTGGGACTCTGGACGCTGTTTGCAACACAGCCCCACTTCTTGCTCGGCACCAGGCACGCAATCGTAATAAACACACACTCCTAATTAGTGCCTGAGTCAACACTAAATGCAATGAATGAATGAAGTAAATATAAGACATGTCATGTACAATTCACTTCACAGCTGATGTGCTGATTCCGGACAAAGGACAAGAAGGGGAAGTGGGTGGGTGGCGGGCTGAGGGGCCATGCGGCTCCAGAGTGGACAGGCTGGGCCTTGGGGCATGTGGCCGGAAAGGTGGCTCTCACTCTGGGTCTCTGCTCCAGAATGTGGCAGAGAGAACTTGGGGTGGGGCCGGGGGAGCCAGTGCCTGGAACTTGCCTGCCTGAAGAGGAAGCAGGAGAGCCTGGAAATAGGTTCAGACGGCGGAGCCCTCAGGAAAGATGACCCTGATGAGCCGAGTGGGAGAAGTGTTCAAACTTAGGCCACTGTGACTGTTTCCCAGCACCGCAGGCCCCCCCACCCCAACCAGGGAACACTTCTGGGGGCCACAGGTTGCACATTTCCAAACCATTCAGTAAGGGCAGCACATATTCCTAGATGGATGGGTTTGGTTTTCAATACTAATTGGTTCTTAATGACTCAAGCAATAGACGCGCATGGTTTCAAACTATCTGCTCGACCTAAGAAAAGGGTTGGCAGTTTCCCTTCCACCCCAGACTTCCTGGAAGTTATCCATTGTCAACAGCTTCTTGTGTCTCTTTTCAAAAATCTCCTAAGTACTCACAAGCCTGAATGTGAGTTATTTTTCTTAAAAAATAAACAAATCAAACGTAATTTTTTTTTAAAAAAAGAGTAGGAATTGCAGTATCCATCATTATACATCAGGCTTCTTCCCACATGGCCCTGCATCTGGGAGCTCATTGCCCTGCAGGCCTGAGACAGGCTGGACCCTTTAATAGGCGTGGCACAGGGAGCAAGCGAGGCTACACATTTTATGTGACCAGCTCCCCAGGAAGGGTCTTCAGGCTGTTTCCCATCTGCAGTTATTGTCAACAAGTAAGGGACCCCACTGGTTTCGAAGACAATGGGCCTAACCCCATCTCACAGTTCATACTTCCAAATTAAAACAAAAACCAGGGATACCCTCCCACCCTCAATTTTAAAACGGCCCTTTTAAAAACGTATATCCTGAGGAAAAGTATTTCCAACCCTTTCCTGGCTGAAACAGATAATAGAAACACAAAACCAACCATCACAGTTCAATCTCTTTTTTCCTCCACGCTTTATTAGCATGACTGGAATAAAGTGTTGTGAACACGTACCCTCTCCATCTTCCGGGAGAATTGCTAATAAGTAATGAAAAGGCCAAAATCGTGCTGCTAGGAAGGGGGCCACGTAACCATTAGTCAGTCAGCACGACCCGAGGGTCACTCGCTCCATACCGGTGACACCTCAGCAGACAGCTCAACAGGTCTGGTGGCTCTGAGGCCGGCTTCCTGAGGGCTTCTGCCAGACATCACGTCCTCCAGCACCACCACCACCCCGCCCCCACGACCCCCCTGCACAGCCTGGGGAGTCAAGGGAGCTTCGTGAATCATCTGAAAACAATCTGGCTGATCTTAAGTGGGAGAACACGTTCAACCTTTACTGCCTCCAGAGTTGAGACACTTTCCCAAGAGTAGCAGATACTGTTACCAAGCCCTTCTCTAAATCGTCAATTCACCTGGTGTGAAAACACAGTAAATGAATCCTAAGGATTAAATTGTAAAACACGACAAGGAGAAGTAATCATGACAAATGCTAAAACGTGTGTTGACTGTTAGCATTTTACATATAACCAAAGATTTCAGAGAAATAGGCATTAATTGTATACACTGACATTCAAAAATATTGAAAACACAATACCTCATCCAGCTCCTGAAGAGATATGTTGTTGCCATCAGCCCATCCAGTTAGGGACAGCAGAGAAAAAAAAAAACACAAAGGATGGGGACAGACAGACAGATAGATAAGGGATGGTCAGTTGAGAAAACACTGAGATTTCAAGCAACTCTAAAGTTGACTAAAAATACAGATCTACTAATCAAAGCTTTTAAAAAATCTCCCCCTTCTAATTCTTGCTTTAAAAAAAAAGCTATATCAATATTTAATTTACTGTGTTTTTTACTTTTATTTACTGTGCTTGTTCTGGTAAAAGAGGTAGGAATCAAACAATAAACAGCTGTAAAAATTAAAATACAATAGAAACAAATAAAACATACTTGTTTTAAATGCAATAAAATATAATGGTATTTCTATTTCACAAATGTCAAATAGCATATATAATATTCTAAATTTCCCTTAGGAAGATAAGAGAGCAAAGCTAAAACATAATTTCACTGTGTCAAATAAAAGTAAATTTTAGCATGTAAATCAGCACTGCAAATGCAGCAAAATCAGAACGCGAACAGCCCACAAGAATTGTCTATGGCCGTATTCAGATGATATTTGAGTGACCACATATGTAAGGGCTCTGCAAATTAAATCCCGAAGACACGGCTTCCTCCGTGGCAATAAGCAAGCCGAGAAACCGCTTGTCCCCGGAGAGAGACACAGGTGGTACAAGAAAAGGAAAACTCTCCCTATTTGCTTGGCATGTATTATAATAAGTCTAGGAGGCACACTGTTGTTATAAGGCTATTATTTTTAAAAGTAAAACAAAACAAAAAGGAGAGGTTTTTTTTTTTTTAAAAGGAGCAGGAAGGAAGAAGCATCGGCAGGCAGAAGATTAAGTTTCAATTTAAAAGGAAAGGATCTTTTTACAATCAACGTGGAACTCTATTTTCTGAACAGATCTTTACTAATGATAGATAATCTGAACAAATAGGTCCTTTTTTTAACAGTATTGATCACTAAAATACTTAGTGAATTTCAATAATCAACTGTGTTGATTTTTTTTTTATCCTGAGCAGTAAATTTAGAAAATAAAAAACCATAACTTCCTTATTTAAAAATTAATAGTGCAAATGAAACTGGTCTATCAGGGCCAAAATACTATTAAACAGTGACAGTAATAACAGCGTAACCACACAACATTCCTCCGTGTAAAAATTCAATCAGCTGACATTATAGGAAGCTGAAAGGCTCCTTCATTCCTTCTACAATTTGCCATAAGCGCAAGAGAACTGTATTTCTGTGTTTTCCCTGCCATGACAGCAGCACAAGATGCTAATAGAGGAGACCACGTCAAAAGAAAAACCTCCCTTTTAAAAGGGAAGCTAACATTTTCAGCACGAAAGCACTGAGGTGTTTTTATTAAGACACAGGGCAAAACCCCTAATTCGGTATTTCAACCTGCACATCTACCCATTTAGCAGGGGTTCCTTGGCGTCTAATCTTTGGATAAAGTATTACTGCAAACCCTGGTTAAGATCTGTGCTGCACAGGAGCCTGGCCTCTTGGATTATTAATGAAGCACACAGCCCGATCTCTCAGTCTCTGCAATTATTAGTTGATAAGGGGTGAAATCAGAATCTTGGGTATATTTTTCTTTTACAAATAAGAAAATCAAGTTTTAGAATATATAAATTCATTTCCCAAAAGGCACAGGGCTGAGATTCAGACAGACCCAGGTGTTCAGGCCTCTTTCTACCCCACCTTCCAGCCTCTCTACTTTTACCAGCACTTCAGGGAGTTACTAGTGATAAGCAGCTACCACCACATCAGGAACTAGATTCAGGAGATCATCTTTTTGAAGCACATCAATCCCTCCGACTTTGCTACTTAAAATTAGCAGGTTTCGAAACTCCCCCTGCCACCAGGAAACTTTGTCAAGACCTGAATTAAAACATTTAGAATTACCATCAGGAAAAACCAAAACAGAGCCAAAGAAAAACACGATACTACACATCATCACCTTCTAAATCTTTATAATGTCTAAATCTAGGCTTCTGACCTGCCAATGGCGTGCAATCAAGCAAATACTGAAAAATCCAAGTAGCATGTGGAATTTATAGTCTAAAGAACTTTCTACATAAAACTGAAAAATAAGTGGAAACCCATCTGTGTTTACTCAGGAAGTCTGGAAAAGTTGAGCAAAATGAGTTGGAAATACAGGTCTATGCTATAGTGATATTTACTTTATTTCCGTTACTGCCAAAATAAAAGTTTGCTTCACTTTCATCCAACAAAGTACCCTTATTCTCAAGTAAGCCTCTCTGCTCAAATGGAATCTTTAGAAGCAGAAAAGCAAATAGATCTAAAGAGAAATATACAATGATTTCATACTTGGATTCTAAAGACAGGGGACTAATTTTCCAACCGACTTGGCATGGACTAAAACTTAGAATCTTCAATGTGCAAGTTAAAATGGTCTGGCATGATTATAAAGTGACATAAAGAAAGATGTTATAGTAAATAAAAATATATATATATTTATATATGTGTATACATATATTCTTTTAAATGGGTTCCTTTCTCCAGGACCTGCAGCACACGTCCGGGAAAAGCTGCCAGCACTCCTGTGGCCCACTGGGTAGCAGGGGCTCGGAGCCAGGCCTGCCTGCGTTCCTATCCCAGCTCCCTGGCTCGCCCGGTGAGCACCACTGAGCAACTTTCCTAACTCCTTGAAACCTCAGTTTCCGGACCTGTATCAGGAGGAAAAAACAGCAGCACCTGTGTAATGGAGCTCTATGAGGACTAAGTGAGGCTACATGTGCAGAAGGACAAGCCCCGAGTCATGCACAGAGTGAGCGCTCAATAAATCTCGGGCTAGTATCACTGTCAAGACTGAAGAAGGACTTCAGATTTCTTATAAACATATTTAACCTTCAGTCTTCCCCCCCCCCAAAACACACCATGTGTTTTATTAAAAATAATGTGCTACTTTCAAACTAATCTAAGACAAATTAACTTCAGATTCCATTTATAGATTATGTATTATTTTAAAGCAGAGAATAGATTAGACAGCAAACACTGACAAAGTAGCTCAAGTCCCCTCATAAGATCTGTCTCAAGGGATGAAAGGGAATCACACAGGTCACACAACACCTCATCAGATCAGAACAGCAACTCAGCATCTACCTGTCATTCGTTTAAGACTTTACACAATTTTTTTAGTGATTATTTAACACTATAAATTCTTAGCTTCCTAAAGCTAAGCTGCCTGTAACTTTTTGAATGAGGTGTTGCCTTAAAACCTGCACTTGGCAGATGGAATGTCAAAGCTACTTCTCCACAGTACTGGAGCCACTTTTGAGGATTTTTGCGGTAACATCTGGCTGGTGGACAGGGCAATGCTGTTGACTATGATTTCCTCCTTTTCAAATTAAAGCTAAGACTGCAAGGCTTGGTTAGGAGAAACAATGCATTAAAAGAGAATTTGAGAAAGCACGGCTGAATCCACAGGACTACTTACTAGAAATCTCCCCTAACTCAAACCCTCAATTTACAAATCAGGCAAAAGATGTCAGAAGAGATTAAAAGCTTGCCCAGAGACCTACATTCTGAGTCAGCCAGAGTGTGACTTGGCCCTAAATTCCCAGGTTTGGAGTCCAGTGCTCTTCCCTGTATTTCATGCTGCCCTGAGGCACAACCGTGATGGGGCATCTGAAACTGAGGCCAAAGCAGAATGAATGGGAAATGGCAACAGCTGCATTTTGCTGAGAGTCTAAAAAAAAAAAAAAAAAAAAAAAATCAAACCCCTGGCCTTTCACAATTAGTTTTACTAATATCAACACAATGGAGAACATAATTAAATAGAATTTTGTGCAGTTCTGGGTGCTGAACTTTAAAATGCCCACAAGAAAAAACCAGAAAACTAGACTTCAGCATAGGCAAGAAACTTAACCTCCCTGCCTGAGCCAGGACTGCTGAGCTAGAGAAAGGTCCGGGGCACAAGCAAGCTGCAGGGTTATCAGTCCTGCAGGGTTATCTGTCCTGCAGGAGGAGGAATGGGCTTCCTGTGTCAGACCCTGGGGGCCAGGGCCAGGATCACAGGATGCAAGACACTGACAGATGGGGTTCACGGAGGCAAGCGCTTTTGGGTAGTAAAAGAGGTGGGGGTGACGCCTGCTGTAATTTCCTATCCCCATCAGAGAATGCGGTCAAGGCAAGCAGGCAGAGGGGTTATCACAGAGGGGATGTTGGGTCAAGTGACCTTTAGGTCCCCCCGGCCCTTGGGACTTTGTTTTGTCACTGCATATCCTCCTTCAATTCCTGCTTAGCTGTGACATATTTGCCTGAAGGATGCAAAAACCTGTTTTAGTGTGCATTTATAGGTGCACACAATGAACTGCACCACCCTCGACCACCAACTTCTAGTTTTTTCCTCCAACAGGGATGTTGAAAAAAAAAAAGCCTGTTTAAATTTTCTGAAGACAATTTTATGTGAGCTTTGTTTTGAGGTGTGTCATATGCACATTCGAACACAAACACCACTTTACAATCAATTTCCACAGCTTTCACCCAAAATGAGGTGAAAAATTCAGGCTTAAAACTAAAAAAAAAAAATTTAGATGTGATTTATTTCTAATTGTGAGATAATTTGCCCACCCCAGTATCCACTTCTACAGCCTTTTCTTCTAACTAGAAAGCAGATCTCAGTTTATGATTTTTTTTAAATTTAGACACTAGAGCTTTGTTATTTCTTTTTTAATTACCTGAGTTTTAGTAAATATATACAAATTGTATTTTAATTGTCTTACTTGTGTTCTCAACATGACAGATATTTATTTTTTAAGTTTTTATTTATGCTTTTTCAAACACCTAGGAAAGTATGTAAAATGGAACAGCATCCCCTGAAATATTCATCAGTAGACTTAACAATTAGTAACACTTTGCCTTATTTGTTTCCTTCATTGTGTGTGTGGGGGGGTTATGATTAAATATATAAATGAAGTGATATTTGGACATTTCAATAGTAAACATTTCAGTAGATCTCTAATAAGTCTAACAAATTTATTGAATTTTATTTCTTAATATCACCTAAAACCCAGTCAAATTTGACAGCATTAATATTGTTTGATTTGCTACAAGATTTTGAAAATTTACAACTCAGAAATGAGGTTTTTAAATTTGTATGAGCTAGATATGCAGTTAAAAATATTAGTTATTTAATAAAGTTTTTAAAAACTGTGTTAGACACAGCTTTTTCCCCAACATGTTTACAACATTTTTTCAACTTGCAGAAAAGCTGAAAATATTGTACCCTCTATGTAGTCATGCGGTCTTGCCATATTTGTTTCTGTGTGTAAATGTAGAAATGGTTTCTGGAGAATCAATTGCAAGCAAGCCGAAAATATAATAACTCACCCCTAAACACTTCAGAAATCTATGACATGTCATGTGTTTTTTAATGTACACAATAAAAATATATAAACATGTGACTTATTTAATTCTAAATTAGGCAAATCATGTTTGTTTAATTGCAAAATCTATTTTCAGATAATCTGAATTGACTACAAGGATTTTTTTATAAGGATATTTTAAAATATCTGATTCTTAAAAGCATCTGATAAAGATTTTAAATAGTCAAACCAATATATATAACATTTTCAATGGTATATTATGTAGAAAATATTTTTTAGTGTTCTGAATTAGGTATGTATTTTTAGTTTGACTTAGAAATCTATTTTCAAGAAAATGTATGAGTTAGCTAAATATACCTGTACATTTTCTGACATGTCTATTTTTCTAACTTGTACACACGAACTATATATTTTAAATTATATGACTTAGTTTATATATATATTTAAAATTGCCTAAGAAATCCATTTAAAAAATAGGTTTTACCTAGAGATGCATTTTTAAAAAGCTGCCGACTCGGACATCAGGTTTTTAAACTGTCTGACCAAATGGTTAACAACGACAACAAAAAAGCCTCACATTATCCTATGGTGTACTGTATTTTGAACCTTATATGATAAAAAATTTTAAAGCAAACATGTTTTTAAATCAGTTAAAAATATTTTAGAAATATTAACATGAGTTTAAGTTCTGTTTTTTTTTCCTTTCTACAAGGTAGCATAAAATCCATTTGAGGAACATGCAATTTTTACATCTTAGCAAAATTAAGGTTCCACTGAGGATTTTTTTTCCCCCACTGAATTTCTACTCTCTACTTCTTAGTTTATTTCAGAACATTCTTTTCAAAATTAGTGCTGGAATTAGCCTGTTTTCAATTTTGCACTTACTTCAGTATAATACCTTTTTTTTTTTTCAGTTTACAAATGTAAAAAAATCTTCAAATTCTCAAGTAACTGAAAACCTACACACACTCGGTGGGTCCCTGATTTCTATGCTTTTTGATTTAAGTTTACCGTGATTTTATTCCTAAAGCTGTTCACACAGTTTACAATAGCTTTTTTACGTAAGCAAGATGGACAAATACATTTTCCTTTTGTGATTAACAAAAAGGAGACACTGTTTTTGTAGGTGTTCTGTCAATAATCAAGACAGATGGCCAATTTTTTTGTGAAGCATTTAGATCAAGTCATAAAAAATTTAAAAGGAATATAGTCCCTAACAGGTGAAGTAAGTGTGAGAGCCCCCAAACTGCTTATTGTCAAGCATAAACCCCAAGAATCTAGTCTTGGGGTGATTTTACTCTCCCCCCAATGCTGCTTCTATTCAAACCCAACCTGTCTACAGCCAGGAGCCCCCCCCTTACAAATTAGTTTCATAACTTTTCAATTTAGGCTACCCAGAGCTCATCATCACCCTCTTGTTTAGACCATCTGCACCCATTTCCTTGTTCAACAGAGCAAGAGACTGAGGTTTGGACGGGAAAGTAGCCCTTCATCATAAACAAACAGGAAAACAACAGTCATCCTTCCAGGCCCTCCCTCTAAGAGATTCTACAGCTGGGCTAAAGAAAGGTTCAGGTTAATTAAATCAAAATCGTGGGCTATTTGGGGGGTTAATTTTCACATACACATCACGTTCGAATTAAAAAGTTCCTATGGAAGAAAGAGCTTTATTTCCTGTCTGGGAAATAGAAAACGAAGAAGCAAGCACCTTACAGCCTCACAAACAAGAACCCCCATGAAAAACAGCAAAGCAATTATTCACAGGGAACACGGGCACACAGAGGGCTTCGAGACCATTTAAAAAAAAAGAACACCCCCCCCCCCAAAAAAAAAACACCCAACTCCTTCCTCTCTAGCGAGGAAGGCATCGTTCATTTGCAAGGATTTGGATCTGCCAGCCTGCAAACCGACCATCAGAACCAAAGTGAGGCTGTCTGCGGGGGCGGACGGGGGAAGGAGGGGGGCGCTTAAAACAAAACGGAACAAAAAGGCTTCAGGAAAAAAAGCCTCCAAATCTCAGTGCTAAAACATATGTAAATTGAAGGCGCCGGTCGCGCGGGGACAACCGGGGGGGTGGAAGGGGGAGGACGGAGAGGGATGCGGAAGTGAAGAGAGCGTGCAAGGCAGAGGTGGAGCAGGATCTAGATGCTTCTTCCCCAGCCAGGGTTATCGAAGCTCGCGGACCCCAGCCAATAGACCCCGCACTTCCATGCTAGTCTTATTTTCTTTTTTAAACAGAGAGACAGACACAGACAGACAGACAGGCAGAGCCGCAGTGCACACAGGGCGTGTGTCGGAGAGGCCGCCTGGAGACTCACCGCAGCAATGCTACGTGAATGCAGAGGGCTGGAGGTGGTGTGACTACTCACTTGCTCGGCTAACAGCTGCCGGTTTTGGATGGAATTATTCCGCAACAACAAGAAAGCGTCGGTTAAACGCCTCGTGGCCATGTCTCACCCTTTGTGACCCCCAGCTCAGGGGCCCCCCGCCCACTTAAGAATCCAGGTTTATTCACTTTCTTTCTCTTGGCCTGGCCTGGTTCCCTTCTCAGGCCTGCAGCCGAGCAGGTGCTGCTCTGTGCTTCCTCCAAGCGCAAAGACCCCTCCCCAGCTAACACCTCGGCTTTCCAATTGTCTGACTCCCCCTACCCAGGGCCTGCCTTCGATCTCTAAGCACTCAAATCCCCCCAATCCTTGCGTTGCTAGCCAACTTCCCAGAGACCCCTCCCCAATCCAACCTTGGATCTACAAGCGTCTAACTGGCCAATCCGGCTTTGGACTGGAAGACTCGGAAGCCCCCTACCACATCAGTCTCTCACACCCCCTAGGGCCCGAGCCTCATGTCTAACTTGGCTCACACGCGTCTGGGCCGTGCTTTCAGGCCTGCCTCTGGCTCAGTTTGCCCTCCAGAGGCCTGAGAGGCCTGCTTGAGGCCCCTTTTTGGACAATCGAACCAGGCCTGGGCCCTGAACGCCTGCTGCTTCCTGCTGGGGCCTGGTCTGAGCCCTCTAAGGCCGGGGCCCCGACCTCCTGACCCCTTCCCTTTATGGGTGGCCTGGTCCTCCACTGCCACAGCAGGCTGCCGGCCTCCAGGAGGGCAGCAGAGCCTGCCTCCACGGCCTCCTCACTCCTCTTCTTCGGCTCCCTCCATCCCCGGATCTGACTGCTGCTCAGCCCCAGGGCCGTTTCCGTGCTCTGGGTCCCGGGTTCTGGCGTTCCCCCCTGGCCCTCTTCCTGTCCGTCTCTCGAGAGTGCCCCCCTGCGACGTTCACAAGCCTTGCTCGCAACGTTCCGGGCGCGGGAGATCCCTACCCCCCTGCCCCGGGTCATGGGAGCGCTCCGCCCTCTCCCGGGGTGCAGCCGGGACGCTAGGTTCCCCCTTGCCAACTGGGCCCAGGCGCTGAGAGTGGGCCTTCGGGCTGGCCTGAGCCTCGAGAACGTGGCCCTCACGTTACAAACAACTGCCAGGGGCCTTGGCGCGCTTATTAGAGTGGAGTCGAGAGGCAGGCAGATTTGGGCTCCAGCAGAACCGAAGTTTGAGACGCGCGGAGTTGGGGCGGGAGAGGAAAAGTTGGAGACGACTGCCTCTTGGAGGCCGAGCACGCTCCACTGCAGGCGGCGGCTCGCGCTCGCTTTTTTTTTTTGTTCCCCCAAATCTGAAAAAAAAAAAAAAAGTATCAGGAAAACAAGCAGGAGAGGAAAAAAAAAAAAAAAAGCAAAAGCTCCAGCTAGAGCTGCAGGCCGCCTGGGCCGTGCCGCCGCCCGCAGTCGGGGGGTCGTGGGGACCTGCCCGGCTGCCGCGTTCTGTAGGGGGCACTGCAGGGTTGTACAATCTCAAGTGGAAAAGTTCCCGAAACTTTGACAGCCCCCCGCCCCCAACCACTTCTCCCTGCCTAGTGGGCCCGCGCGCCCCACACCCCTAGGCCGCTTTCCCGCCCTGGAATGGGGTCGGGAAGCCCCCCGCCACCCCAGCACTTGGTTGCGGACTCGGGTTGGCGGAATTTGGGCAGAGGCTGAGCCGGGGCGCATTGGAATCGAGTCGCCCGAGCCCGAGCGCGGCAAGCAGGGGGCCAGGTGATCGCCCCACGAGCGAGGCCCGAGTCCTGAGGGGTGTCCTGCCCCGGCCCACGCCACGGGCCGTAGGAGGCCACCCTACTGGCCGCACGAGGTCACCTCCCCGTCCCCCCCGCCCCCCCCAGCCCAGCGCCCAGAGGCCGAAGCCCGAGCCAGAAACAGCTTGGGCCGGGCGTGCGGACCCGAGTGGGTCGGGGTCGTGGAGTCGGGCAACCGCGCCTCCCAAGGGGCTCGGGGCTGGGGCGGCACCGGGTTCCTTTTCCCGGGGCGAGCGGGGACCACCGTGGGGCCGCCGAGCCGCACTCGAGAGTGTGGTCTTAACAAAGGAAAATCGCCCGGCACCCGGGAACGGCCCGATCCCTGCAATTGTTTCTGCATGAAACAAACTTTACACACACACGTGCATTTTCCTAGCGTCTCCCCCGTGCTAAGCGCCGAGTTTGCAAAGGAAAGATAGCAAACACGGGAAACACAAAGCCGGTGTCCGCGCTCACAAAGGGCGGCAGCCGGGCCGGCGCGGAGACCCGCGCGCGAATGTCAGCAGCACCCGCGGGGCGCAGGGCGAGGGTCTCGCCGGGTTTCGCCGTGTCGCTGGAGGCACCCTATACATACATACATACAAATATATACATATAATTTTGTTTTCTAAAGGAGAACGTTTCTGTGCATCTGTTGTGTTACTAAAAATTACTGAGAAACATATCTTCGGGAGGGAAATGTCCAAATGCATAAAATAATAAGAACCGGGAGAGTCAGAGAGCAGGGCTGGCGCGTTGGTTTGGAGGAAGGGGCTATGGTTTCCGAAGCTGGACTGTGGGCTAGGCGGATGCGCAGGGAAGGGGCGCTCGTTCGCGGGCTTTCGCGGACGTTGGACGATGCCCGGGCGAGACAAAACCTCGCCGCCGCGTGTCACCGCGGACAGCGAGCTGCCTGCCTCTCCGAGCGGGCGGCTGCGACGGGAGAAAGCCGCTGCTCCAAAGGCAGAGACCCCGGTTATCTCGGGGAGCGAAATTCAGGGAGCCTGTGTGCGGACCCCAGGCAAGCTCGGCACCCCGGGACATATGTGCCTGTTTGCCGAAAGAGGGACAAGTCCTATCCCCATCCACAGCGCGTTCGATCCCCGCAGTGAGACCTGACCCAAGGCTCATGGCTAAGCCCCCTACTCCTGCTTCGGAGAATAGACAATGTAAATAACCAAGCGGGTGTTAGGCAAGACATCAGATAGAAACGTGGTCGGCATCGTGTTCCTTTCGCTGGACCTCTCAGCACCTTGCAAAGCAGGGACATGTTTATTTGTGGCTTTCTCCCCCAGGCTAGAACGCGATCTTCCTGCCGGGCACCGTGTTTTTAGTGTTTTATTCATCTTTGTACCCTCGGCCATTGCATTTACTTGGTACTAGGCTCCGGATAAATGTTTTTTAAATTTGTGCATGAGTGAATTAGAGACCTGAGATATCCTCCACAAACTCTCTGACCGCCCTGGAGTGACTTTAAGCCTTTAGAGCCATTAACGGTTAGGAAGGGGGAAAATGTGGGGTTTTAATAATCCCTGTAATGTGCTCCCTGTCTTCCTCCCCGGGGCTATTGTGAAGATCCAATGAGCTAAGTGGAAACCTTTGTCAACTATCAGGTGCTGAGCAAATATTATATAGGATAGCTGTTCATTCATTCCCTCTGCTGGGAAAGCTTTACAGACTCCTGGGCTTGTGTTTCAGTAGATGGTGGTTGCCCTTCCTGGTCAGTCTTAAATGTTTTTTGCAGGACAATCTTGTTCTTATGTTTAGGAAATCAATCAAGCTTCCATTTCTTTGAGAGAAATGAACAGGCGCTTGCTCACATAAATAATGGAAGAAAAACCCTCATATTCCCAGAACAGCCACCTCAAGCAACCCAAGAGCCCAAGAGCACGGAAACCATGAAGCATCCATGAGATTGGCATAGCAACCCGAAGGCAGCACCGTGCAGTAAGAACCCGGCTGCATCCAGGCATGGGATCGTGTGCGGGAAATAGTATTAAGTGAAATGGAAGCCCTGGCTGGGACAGGCACCCTGGTATAGACCAAGTCCAGTCTGTGTACGCCCTGACCCACACTGGAAGTGAGGTGGGTTGGTGGGGGGGGGGGGAGGATATAAATCATTACATTTGAATGTTCCTTGGCTGTTTTATTTTCCTGTCAAGTGGCTTAAGCCTGATTTTTTTTTTTTTTTTCAAGCATTCCCTCATGGCCAAGTATGTGTTTCCTTGGAATTGAAATCTAGGTTGATGGTTTTATATTTTAAAAGCTTTCTTTGTGACTCATTCTTGGCCTGCGATAGGATTCTGTAATACTCCCCAAGCTCACAGAGCCTGGGTGTCCTGTTTCTTGGGCTTTGTACCCATTTTCTAACATTTTGTCAGTGGATCCAAGAAGTCACTTTGGGAGACAAGTGTTTCATGGTCTTCTTGTCATTGTAATCAGTGCGGAAGGGAACCACAAACATGCACTTTCCCAGCTGAAGACAGACAATGGCAGGGGCAGGAGGAGGTTTTCAAGTGCTGACAGGTTAGCGGTTAGACAAAATGGGTCAGCAGGGCGAGACCCACACCCTTCAGGGAAGACGTTTAGAGGAGATAGGGCTCACGGAGCCCTCCCTCCGTGGGCCAGCACACAGTAAGTGTTCCATATATGGCCATGTGGTTGATTTCAGCAGCACAAAGCTCACACAGGCTACACTCTTTGCTAGAAAGCTTCACAGCAAACTCCAACGAGTTTGGAGTATGGGGGTGGGTCCTGAATACATTTTAAGATTCAGATTCTGTGGTTTAGGAATCCAGATGTGTCTAAACAGGTGGAAAAAGGGTTGAAACAGTCTCAAACGGACACCTCTTAACTTGGGCCTTCCTAGCTCCTCTTGGAAGACAGATGGTCTTTTTTTTTTTTTTTCTAAATCAAGATGAGCAACAGAAGCCCCCGAGCCTAATGAATGTCTCATTTGCACAGATCTGACATAACAGGCAGATTCTGGCCAAATTCAGGAAACAGGAGCTTTGTGCTCTGTCACCCCACACAGCTCCTCAAAACCCTGAGCACTTCCAACCTCTGGAAACTGCCTAGCTCTGTCTGTCTCTAGCCATGACACCTCTCATGAGCAGAGAGATGCTGCAGAGAGGCAAGTTTTGTTTTGTCCAGACTCCATTAGGTTTTTATAGCAGACAATTCAATTCAGGAAGCATTTCTAAAAAATCTACCAGTGGCTCTGCCTGGCTCTTGCCAGGCTCTGCTAAAAGGGCTGAAACAGAGCACAACTCTTGCCTTCAAGGAATGCAGCCTCCATTAATTCTGCCCAAATGCTGGTTCTCATCATGTATGTTTCTCCAGCAGCCTAACACATGCTCTCTCTTCCTCTCCTTCCATCCTCTACGCTGCAGCCATGGTGACCTTTCCAAAGCACAAATCTCATCATGTCACCGCCTGATTGAGGCTCCGAAACAGCTCCCTCTGGCCCATACCAGTGACGTTCAGCAGAAAACAGGTGTTCTCCAAGCCAGGCCATTGCTAATAGTAACTAATGATGGTCTTTGCTTGGTTGGCAGAAAAAAATTAGACTAATTGATGGAATAGTCTTCCATGTTAGGTGCATCTCCCCCTCACTTTTTCTTAAGCTTTTGGTCCCTGCTACCCCTTGGCTGTTTAGAATATAGTATAAGACTATATCTGATTTATTCCAGAATCATGAATTTTACGGAAACTGTTTTTTCACATCTCAATATTTCCTGGGAACTTCCCTGGTGGTGCAGTGGATAAGGAACCGGGTCTGGGAAGATTCCACATGCCTTGGAGCAACTAAACCCGTGTGCTGCAACTACTGAGCCCTCACTCTAGAGCCTGTGCTCCACAACAAGAGAAACCACCACAATGAGAAGACTGTGCACTGAAATGAAGAGTAGCCCTGGCTCGCCATAACTAGAGAAAGCCCTTGCAAAGCACTGAAGACCCAGCAAACCCAAAAATAAGTAAATAAATAAATTTAAAAATTTCCTATTGTTCTGCACGTGTGTGTTCTACATGGTTGGGTGGCGGGGAGCCCTGGGAGGGAGGCCAGGCATTCAAGACCCTTCCCAACAGCCCCCAACCCCCAAGCAGTGTGCTTGTCCCTCTCCAGGCCTTGACTTATGTGGTTTTCTCTGCCTAGATTGTGGGTCTTTCCCCTTTTGCTTTGTGAACATTTGCTTCATGTCTTAGCATCACCCATTGTCTAACTGTCACAAATGTTTATGAAATCGATGAGTGGATGGATTGACAGATGGAAAGATGAGAGGAAATATACTCAGGACTAGCATATACCAGGAGGTCAAGTAGCCCGCCTCTGTCTTCACCCCTCACTCACCATACTCCAGCTACATTGGCCTTCCTCCTGGTTCTCAAACCACCTTAGAAGTTGCTGTCCCTGCCTACTTAGTCATTCACACGACTGGCTCCTTCTCAGGACCCGGGTCTCAGATCACCTCATATAAAGTGATCCTCCAACCTTGTCGGTGCTGTCAGGAAAGAAATGTCCTCTCCCAGGGCCCTGGGCCATCATGCCATGTATCTGTGCTGGACCAACTTCAAAACTCAAAGAACATCTAACCTCACTGCTTTTGGTCTTGGAGGTCCCCAAAGAAACCACTTAGGTAACAGCTCATGCCAGCAAAGCATACCTTTGGTTTTCTTCTGTAGGATGATGTTGACACGTGTATCCTCAAATAAATCAGCCTTCCCGTCTTCACCATCTTCCTTGGCAAGAACAATTAGTTGAAGTGCCAAGTTGGGACTGACTGGGATGACTCAACCCTTGAAAAATATAAAGGAAATCATTGTATTTTCTTGCTAACAGGTACTGAGACTCAGCCAGCTCCTCCATTTCTAGTTTGTTCTCACCCCCACCCCCATGGCAGTAACCACATGACATGGTATTCTGAGTGATGTCAAGTACAGAGATGGAGCCAGTCTTCTCCTGATGCCACTCTGGTAACCAGCAGCCTCTCATTAACCATGTGGCCTTGTAAGAGTCAAAACTCCTTGGGCTGCAAGGGACAGAACCCAGAGCAAATTGGTTTAAGCTTAAATGCAAATCTATTGGCCCAAATAACAAAAGAAAGAAAGAAAAGAAAAAAGAAAAAAAGAAATATCTAGGCATAGCTGGATCCAGAGGGTAAATGGTATCCATAAGAGTCTATTTCTCAGCTCTTCCTTGCTCTGCAGGGTTTTCATGTTCAGGCTAGTTCTCCCCAGGAGGTGGTAAATTGACGTCTGGAAGCCCAGCTCTGGTGTCTCACACCATAGCAACCCCAGGAGAAAGTACACTTCTCTTTCTTAATAATTTCAACAAAAGTCTAGAACTGACTCTCACTGGCCTGTCTTGAGTCCCGTCCTCATCCCTGGACCCTAAAATGCCAAGCTAATGGCCAGAAAGTAGTGATCATCTGATTGGTTGGGTTTGGGTCATGTGACCACTTCTGGACTCAGGAAGGTGAGGGTAGCCGGGTCTGAGTCACTCAAACAAGATGCACTGTGAGCTCTCCCTTTTTTGAAATCACTGTGTTGAGGTTCCCAGAGCTTCCAAGGTGCCACAGTGGTAAAGAATCTGCCTGCCTATGCAAGAGAAAAGGTTTCAGTCCTTGGGTCAGGAAGATCTATCTCCTAGAGAAGAGAACAGCAACCCACTCCAGTATTCTTGCCTGGAGGATTCCATGGACAGAGGAGCCTGGTGGGCTACAGTCCATGGGGTCACAAAAAGTCAGATATGACTGAGCACACACATACAACAATAACACAACAACATGTGTTGGGCCCAAGAAAAAGAATGCTGGGTACTCTATGCAGCAGATTTCTGCCTCAGGCCAGTTTTCAATCCTTGCTCTGCCCTTCACACATGGCCATCTGCCTCTCCTTGAATCTCACTCCCTCGTTTTCAGTCTGTCTGTAGGCCGGTCCCCAGATGTTCTATTCTTGCTCTTGTGTCTTAGACTTTACCTGCCCGTGGTTTCAGATACCACAGACTCCATCGTGTCTACCCACACAGGGCCTCCTGGATGTCCTGCCCACCCCTCGGTGAACTGCTCGCTTCCTGCCTAGACCTGCTCCCCCTCCTCCTGGATTCCTTATCTATGGCACCAAGAGTCAGTCTGCCCCCTAAACAGAGGCTTTGGCCTCATCTGCCTTTCTGGCTCCTCTTTACCTGAAGTAAACATACCATCCACGATCAGAGCGCAGATCTACCTCCTGCCTGCCAACCGTCCTTCCTCCCCTCCCTGCCCACGGCCGCTCCACTGGTCATTCTCTCTCTTGCCTCGAAAATCACAATAGAAGCCTCTCTGCCTTGTCTCTGTGCCTCTGATGCTGGTCCCCGATGCAGGATGTTCTCTAAACAATCACCTTTCCAAAAAGATTAATCTGGTCATGCTCCTCTCCTGATTAGACACCTGCTCTGTCATCTCACTGCCTACGGCGGGGAGAATGAACTCCTTAACTGTGTCTCTAAACACCTGTAGCGCCCATGCCTCTCAAGGCAGACCTGCCAGGAATCCTTCGCCTTGTGGAACGTTCTTGGCACCTTCTGTGGGTACCGTTTCTGTGCCTTGTGACATTTGATAGCTTCTTCTTTGAATTCTTTCCTCCACTCCCACCCCCTCCTCCTGGAAAACTCATTCACCTTTCAAGATGAAGCTCCCTGTCGCCCGTGAGCCCTTCCCCAGCCCCACAGGCAACATCAGTCACTTTCATTTCTTGGAGCACAAAGCACCATGTTCATTCATGACGTGGAGGATGTGCCACCCTGTCTTGCGTTGATATGTTTCCACGTCTGCCTCCTCCACTCAACCGGGACCACGGGGAGGGTAGGCACTGCCAGAGGAAGCACTTGCTCATGGAGTGTGACCAGATGAGTGACATTTGGGCATTGCTGTTGGGGGATGGGGAGGGAGGCAGGCTACAGAACATCAGTGTGAAGATGGATCGTTGTTTAACCACCAAATCCCAGGGTTTGGGATGTGAGCTTTGTGAGCCAAGCTGGGCAAAGAAAGTCCCGGTAGATATCTTGAGGGCCAGCTCTTTCTGATCAGGCGTCATCCGTAAGTTCAAATGGCTCAAGGTATTTCGGCTAATGAGAAGGTAGTATAAAGTGAAGATGGAGTTAGGGGATGGAGATGGAGAAAGATCCCGCTGATTTTGCGTCTCCAGTTGGCAGATCTCCTATCTACCAAAGGCCAGCTTGTCCTTAGCCTCAGTCCCAATCAATTTGAGCCTCAATGTTGGATTGTCGGTGGCAAACACATGACTCTGTTACCCTCTTTCCCTTTTGTTGCTTTCAAAGTCCAGTTGCAAACCTGGTTAAGTGTTTCCTTTGTCTCTAAGAGATGTGACTTCACTATTCTCCCCTGATGGGATGGATGGTGTGCTTCATGTATTTTTGATGGAAATGGAGGCTGAGCCAGTCGGACTGGAGTCAAATTACCTCTGGAAATATGACTGGACATGGGTCTGGGTGAAATTCACTCGATTTTCTCTGGGTGCTCTGTGTCTCCCATGGATCCTGGGAAGCAGGGCACGTGCTATGTGCAACATGTATTGGAGAGATATGTTCAGGCCCGTGGGGACTGCAGAGTAACAGGACTCCCCGGAGGCCCAGTCTCAGCAGGCTAGGGAAGAGCCCAGCTCCCACAGACTGTTCTACATGGGTCATATCCCCCACATCAAAGGTTACCAGGATGGAGATGTTTAGTGCTTCCTGGGTGCCCCAAGGACCTTTTCCAGCCCTTGGTATTAAGATCCGACCCAACTGATGGAGACCTCCATTGCTTTACCAATACCGAAGTGCTGAACAGCTACCATAGGCATGGCACTGTAGAGCTGCTGGAGTTTCGAAAGATGCTCTGCTCTCAAAGAACTCACAGTCTAGCTGGGGACACAAAACCAACAGACGGGAAACAATTAGTGAGCACTGGAGCTTGAAAAAATATGCCGAAGTGACTATGAAGGCAGCCGCAGTTCAGAAAAGGGAGAGATTGATATTTCAGTGAAAGCTCCCTTCATGAAGGAGGCAGGGGAGGACCCATTCCTTGAAGGAAGGGCAAGGGCTTCAGAAAGGGGAGGGCACCCCAGAGAGGGGGAAACAGCACATGCGAAGAGGGAGAAGTAGGAGAAGAAGAAGGTGGGTGAGAGACAAGGAAAGAGCTCCCCAGAACCCAGTACACATTGGGGAGGTGACGATGCAGAAATCAGTCAGGGTGGAGCCAGACTTGGAGTTCTCTGGATGTCAGGGCTTTAAAGGTGACATTCAGGGATTTCTCTGTTGGTCTAATGGCTAAGACTTGGTGCTCCTGATGCAAGGATCCTGGGTTCAATCCCTGGTCGGGGAACTAGATTCCACATGGCACAGTCAAATCAAATAAATTTTTAAAAATATTTTTAAAATATCATAAAATGAATGTGACATTCATGCAATTCACACCGGCTAAGGTGTGTCCTTAGCCTGGACACACTCACTCACCCCATCAGTCGATGCTGATGCACACCAAGCAGGATGGCTTTTGAGTATGCTAACTTGGTGTCTCGGTTGCCAGGTTAACTGAAACAGGCTGCTGAAACAAAATGCCACAGACTGGTTGCTGTTGTTCAGCCGCTCGGTCATGTCTGACTCTGAAGCCCCACGGGCTGCAGCACATCAGGCTTCCCTGTCCTTCATTATCTCCCGGAGCTTGCTCAAATTCATGTCTGTTGAGTTAGTGATGCCATCTCATCCTCTGTTGCCCATTTCTTCTCCTGCCCTCAATCTTTCCCAGTATCAGGGTCTCTTCCAATAAGTCGACCCTTCACATCAGATGGCCAAAGTACTGGAGCTTCAGCTTTAGCATGAGTCCTTCCAATGAATATTCAGAGTTGATTTCCTTTAGGATTGACTGGTTTGATCTCCTTGCAATCCAAGGAACTCTCAAGAATCTTCTCTAGCATCACAGTTCAAAAGCTGGAGTCTTTGAGGAACAGGAAGAAGTTGGACAGGCTGGTGGATTGTGAAGGAACAGAGAGCTTGAGGGGTGGGGTTGGAGCTGAGGGCCTCGATAGCCTTGCAAGTCAGCGTCTGGATTTTCTTCTAGAAGCGTCCTGAAGTCAAGGCATCTTTCAGAGTTGGCCATGAGAGAGCCCACACAGAGCTCTTCCTTGGAAAAGTGGGGATAAACCATGGTCTTTCCTGTGTGTGTGTGTGTGTGTGTGTGTGTGTGTGTGTGTGTGTGTGTGTGTGTGTGTGAGGGACGGAGAGAAATTTCAAGTCTTGGTCTTTGCCTCGGGCTGACTTGCAGATCCCTCTGCCCTGTGTCCTGGCTCCCTGCTGGTCTCACCAGAATTCCATCTTTCCAAGGAAGTCAGACTTCCTCCTGCTAAGAAGCTCTTTCCAGGCCCTGAATAAAAGAATCACGCAAAGCTGAATAATGCAAACGGTTTTATCTTCCATTTCCCTGGGACGCTGTTAGCAACACTGAGCCCTTCTGCCTGTATTCAACAGAATTTCTTACCCTGTTCTGCCTGGAACAGAAGGGAAACGAAAGGGGAGGAAGGGTCTCAGGGAGCTGGGCTGGGGAAGGGGGTGGTACAGCACCCTCCTTTCAGCCCAGAGAGGACCCCTCGAACATGACAGATGGTAGTCACCTTCCCCAGGGTTCGTAGGTCAGCTCCGTGGACCCTTACTCCCACTCCAGACCTCCTGGCTGCGGTGTTTCTACCTAATTGATTTAGAAATAATGGATTTATTGGATAGATGCTTATAGACCATGGAGGCCAGAGAAGGGAAGCCATTTGGCCAAGGTCACACACTGCCCAGTGGCAGGATTTGACCGTAAACCCAGCTTGACTCCCAGAGTGGCCCTCTGGTGCACAGTAGAGTCCCTCTGAGAAGAACTGGTCCTTTCCCAGAGTCCCTGGCAACGAACGGCACATCCTCTGTGTGGTTTTCATAGAGGGTTGGTCCTGTTTCTCACTAAATCACTTAGATCATGGCCTGTTCATGAGCAGGAAGTGGGTCAGAAAGAACAACAGCAGGGGACCACTTACAAACAGGGGATGGACTCAGACCCTTCAGCAAAGCCACTGCTGCTGCTAAGTCTCTTCAGTCATGTCCGACTCTGTGTGATCCCATAGACGGCAGCCCACCAGGCTCCCTGTCCCTGGGATTCTCCAGGCAAGAATACTGGAGTAGGTTGCCATTTCCTTCTCCAATGCATGAAAGTGAAAAGTGAAAGTGAAGTCGCTCAGTCGTGTTCGACTATTAGCGACCCCATGAACTGCAGCCTACCAGGCTTCTCCGTCCATGGGATTTTCCAGGCAAGAGTATTGGAGTGGATTGCCACACACGGGCTTAAAACACGCCCAGCTTCTCTTGGAGCCACCCGGTACTTAGTATATCTTCAACCAATTTGGGGTGGATGGGTCAAAAAGTGGCTGATCACTGTGTGAGAGTTCTTGTTGCTCACCTCTCCCTTCAAGACCCAAAGCGGTGCCTCCAAGAAGCTTCCTGGATGGATGGAAGATGAAGGGATTCTTTGGACTCGACCAGCATTTCTGGACTCATGGGTCATTCCAGTTAAAGTTCCAGAATTGAGTCTCATTGGCCAGATTTAGGTCACCTGCCTCCTCATCTGGAAACCCATCCGTCGTCCCTACTGGGGGCGGTGGGGGTGGTGGTGGTGTGTGTGTGTCTGTCTGTCCTGGCCTGGTTCATCTACCAGGGCTCAGGCAGGCCAGGGGAGACCTTCCTGAGGAACATTAGGGCTTTGTCACCGGAATCAGAGAAAGTCGAGGCTGGGCGGGCAAAAGGACCAGCAAGCCCTAAAGACCGAAAACACAAATTTCTTCATCTCCTTTCAGAACCACAGAGAGCTGCAGGACCACGTGTTCATCTCTATATTATGCTCGGGCAGGGCAGGGGCTTTGTCAACATTTGTGGAGCGAATGAAAGAATAAATAATTTGTTCAGTGAATGGTGGAACTTCTGGAAGTGAGAGGCAGTCCCCGTGGCGGGAATAGAGCAGGGACAATGACAGTTGTAGGGGACGGTCCTGGACCCCATATCTGGCTCATGGAGAGCACACAGGGCCCTAGCAGGCTGACCACCCCCTGCCAAGGGCACATGAGCTTGACACTAAGCCGGAGGCCGTGTGAGCTGGCACGCTGGCAGCAGGGCATGGGCTCAGGGTGCAGCTCCCTGTGAAATGAGGGCTGTTCTTCCCCCGTGTCAGCCTTGGCCCGTGGCCCTGGGCCTGGAGAAATTTTCATGGCAACAGATGGATCCAGAGTGATAGGAGGGGGCCTTGGGGAATGATGGCTTCCTTGCTGGTGAGAAGCTGAGCCATCACCAGCCCAGAATGGAGAATTGTTGGTAGGCTAATCTCCTGAGTTGAGGGGGTGTGGGTTTCTAGGGGCCTGAACGACATCCAGGAAAGATGGCGAGGAAGCATCCCTTCCTTGGGGATTGGCCTGGCCAGAGCGGGGCTCCCTGCGTCCCTGGGAACAATGCCGGGCACAGGTAACAGTGACTGAACAGACAGCTCTGTTGTTTCCAGCGTGGGAAGCTCTGATGGGCTGTCTTTAACATCTGGAAAGGGAGGTGGGAAGGGGCTGTGCATGTCTGAACGCTAAACAAGGCTGCTTTGGGATGCTTTTCATGCAAATCCCATGATTGAGTTTCCCATGTGTGGGAGCGGTTTTTTCACAGCTCCTTGGTCTTTTAAAATGAGAGGCGAATGAAGGCTGGAATGATTTGGTAGCCCCCAAAGGACCTGCTGGGGGGAAAAAAAATCCCCAGGCTCTTGGCTCACAAAGAAAAAGCATCCCATTTTTAAAGAAACTCTGCCTAACCATGCTTCTCCTTGCGGGGAGGGGTGTGGAGGCTCAACTGCTCCTGATAGCAGTCATCTCAAATAACCCTCCTGATAGTTGTAGGGGCCAGTGTTTCTGAGGTCATGGAGAGGCAGAGCCAAGATGGAACTCAGGTCCGGCTGGCTCCAGGGCACATGCCCAGCTCCTCAATCATGTTGCAGATTTTGAAGGAATCTAATACTGCCACCCATGATGATCTTGGTTAAGCCCACTCAGCTAAGAGCACCTTGTAAGCAAGTCCTCCAAGGACAAATGTGTCAGGAGGTGATGTTGGAGCAGAGAATGGCTGGGAAAGAGTGTCTCAGGGCAAGGGAATGGTGGCATCTGTGATGTTGCCAGAAGGGCTTGGGATTTGGCTGAATCGAATCAGGTTCCCTCTCCACTCCCCTAAGGGCTGCGGTCTGAGATCAGCAATTCCCCCCAATCTGGAAGCATCCATCCAGTCTCTCCAAGCTATAGCCACGAAGGAAGATCTGAGTCGGCCTTTCCTTTCAACGTTGGGTCTGGCGGGCTCCCACTGGCTGGGTGGTCTCATTCCCCATCCCTGTGGCTGCCTGTCCTTGCCATCACCTGGAATGGAAGGATTCTGAGGCCCTTCTCCAGAAACTTCTACGGAACATCTCTGTGTGACACGAGAGCTGGCCAGCACTTTCCACTCTCCTCCAGGGAGCTTCACCGTGAAGAACATTTTCTGATTTGTTTTCGTCTCTCAACAACCACAGGTCTCCAGCTGGCTTCACATTCTTTCCTCTTGTGGAAAAGGTTTGCAGGACTGTTTCTGGCTCTCTCTCTCTCTCTTTCATTTGATTTTAAAGGTATAACAGGCCAACATCGAAGAACAGAGTAGGAGAGCGGGAAGAAGGAAGGAATGGGGGTAGGGGTGGGAACAGCCATCGGGGACTGTTCCTGACCTTGGAGGAGGTCACTTCCCCATTGGATTCCTCAGTTTGTCCACTCCTCAAATGGGCATCCCACAGGAGAGTCTTGAGAGACAGAAGCTGCGGTGTTGTCCATGTGGCTGCAAAGGCTAGAAAGAAGGGAAGCAGGAGAGAAATCTCTCTAGACTAGTTCCCCAACCTGGGGGCTGGATGCTCTGGGAGAAAGCTGTGCTGTGCATTTTGGGGTGTTTGGCAGCATCTCTGGTCTGCACCCATGAGATGCCAGTGGAAAACCTGAATTGTAACAACCAGTAATGTCTCCAGACGCTGCCAGACATCATCCCACGTTGAGGTCCACTGCTCAGCACATCCCAAGGCCCGGATGGTGTCCCCTCGTAACTGTCTGGACTTGGCACCCTTCAAGGTCTCCTGATGACTCAAGGGCTGGGGAACGCTGACGCCGTGGGAAACAGGAGAGACTAAGGCCTCAAACTGGTACAAGGCGACCCTTCACCTCACCTGGACACCTCATTGCCCAGGAGGTCCTTCTCTTGGGAGGCGGTGCTGCCCCCTCTGAAGTCTCAGGAAGGCCCCCAGGATGCACAGCATCCTCCCAAAGCCCCAGAGGTCCTGCCGCTCTGTGACCTGCAAGAGCACCAGCCCCTTCGGTGAGTGGTGTCCTCCCAGGTGCTCGATGCGGGGGGAGACGGGTCTTCAGATCTCCAGCATAGCCGATCCCGGCAGGGCATGAGGCCCCAAGGAAAAGGAGGGGGCCTGAAGGCTCTGTGAGACCACCCCCCACATACATGGCTCCCCAAACTGGGGTGCCTGTGGTCTGAGCTCTACTTTTCTTACACTTTCATTTTTCCTTTTTTTTTTTTTTTTCCTGGTTCTTGGCTCTGGAAAAAGTGGAAAAACGTATACAGTGACCATACTGTTGATGTCTTGTTCAGAGAGAAGGAAAGATTTCACAGTTACTCAGAGAAAACACTGGTTGACGTGTGGTTAATAAATCACGCCCACATTTATGCATTTGCGGGTGTGGGTCTCGATGGCATTTTTCCTTTCTCGAGAAGAAAATTTAAGCTCCAGACTTTGACACGGCCCCATTAAATAGGGCCTTTCTCTCCTGCTGAGGACTGCTTTCACATGAGTATTTGTCAGACAGCCTGGATGCCCTCTCCCCCTCCGGAGGCAGCACAGAGACCCTCGCACCAGGGCTGGCATCTCCACCCCGAAGACCCAGGCTTAAGGGAAGCAAGAGGGTTTCCTGGTATCAAATTCATGAAACCAGAGACAGGAAGGTGCCTTCCCGAGCAGGGACCACAGGGCCTCCAGCGTTCAGGACCTGTATCATCAGTACTTAGTAGGCAGAGACAGATGACTTCTGTACTCAGATGGGCAAGATCTTTGTCTCTAGCACATTGCCCTGTCTCCTCTCTGACAGACAGATCCTCCTGCCCACCCCACCACCCCCCATGCTCTGCTCCCTCTTGCTTCCTCTAGCCTGTAGTCACCGGGCTAGAAAATGACTGTTGAATAAACTATCGATCAAATAACAAATATTTTTAGCATCTATCATGTATATGCCACTGGGTTAAGACCTGGAAAATGTATGGGGCTTTGGGGAAGGGGGGAATGAGGCTCTCAGGGATGAAGAATGGCAAATACATGGTACGCCTGTCCCTGCTCTTCCCGCCCATGCTCCTAGCAGACATTACTAATCAATCACTGGACATGGAGCTCAAGAATTCGGTCTGATGTACAGTTCCAGGCTGCTCCTCCTTGGAAAGGTCTTTCAGTATGTAGCTCGGAGACAGAAGGGGTCACCTACTTCACCAGCCAAATGTGTCTTATCTGTCCTGGTGATCAGTAGAGTAGCAGACATCTTGTCGCCCTAAATAGTCTGGGTATCTTGGGAAGATGAGACATGCACTCCTCACAAAACAAAGACCCTAGAGCATCAGAGCCACGAATGCTGATGATCAGATGAGGCCTTGGCAGGAGGTCTGTGCTTTCTGAGGGGTTGCCGCCCACCTCCACCATGGCAGCCTGAAAGACCTCCTGGAGGAGGTGGCTTGCCAGGGTGTCGGCTGTCTCACTAGTGCACTGGCCTTTGAGCACGTGGCAATCTTGCATCCCTGCCCTTCAGGGAGACCCACTGCTATCCAGCCATGGGAAACTTGCGTGCATTCCTAGAACTGGCCAAACATTCCCCTGCCCAGGGGCTTTGCACCTGCTGTTCCCTCGGCTTAAAATGCTTTTGTCCTAGCTCCTGCCATGGCTGGCTCCTTCGGAGCCTCCAAGTCCCAGCTCCAAGCCCCCTCCTCCGAGAAGTGCCCTGGCTGCACCCTGCTGCCAGGTCTTCCCATAAATCTGTATCTCAGGCCCTAGTGTTGTCTACTTGATGTGATCTGGCCTGCAAGATATGGAAACCACCCGGGTGTCCATCAGTTGATGAGTGAAGAAGATGTGGTGTGAGTGTGTGTGAGTGTGTGTGTGTGTGTGTGCACTCAGCCACTTTGTCCATGTCCAACTCTTTACAACCCTATGGACTGTAGCCCACCAGACTCGTCTGTCCTTGGAAAACTCAGTATGCTGCAGTCCCTAGGGTCTCAAACAGTTGGACACGACTTAGCAACTCAACAGCAACAATATAATTGTACATCAACTATACTTCAATAAAAAAGGAATAAATGAATGACTACATTTAATGTATATATGAATGAAATTTTTAAAAGTTTTAATGGTAAAAAAATAAATAAAAATAAACACTATGGAAATGGAAAAAAAAAAGAAGGGCAGGGAAAATAAGAGTCAGCCTGGCCTGCTCATGACTTTGGCCCTGACACCAATGGTCATGTATACTGCAGGTGCTCAATAAATATTTGCCCAAAGAAGAAAAAAGGGAAAAGGTTCAAATGGCTGCATGGGAGGCGATAAGGAAAACTTTGCAAAGCCTGTCCAGAAAACAGCTACACAGTCCAGAGCCCCCTCTGTTGTGCATCTTCCCATCCAAGCATCTTCGATTTCTACAGCTGTCTCCCACCCAGGATCCAGGTCAGTCTCCAGTGGATTACATCAGTTGCCTGGGGCTACTGCAATAAAGGACCACAAATTAGGGGGCTTAAAAAATAGACTCTAATTTCTCCCAGTTCTGGAGGCCAAGTGTCTGAAGTTCAGGTGTGGGCAGGGCCAACCTCCTTCCGCAGGTTCTGTGGGAGGGTCCTTCCTCGGCCTCTTCCTCGGCTAGTCCAGGGTATCCTTGAATTGCAGCCACATCCCTCCAACCTCTGCCTTCATCTTTGAATTTTCATCTTCTCTCTGCCTCTGTCCTCTCCTCTTCTTGTAAGGGCACCAGTCATCAGATTTAAGGCCCACTGATAACTTTGATCACTTCCTCACAAGATCGTTAACTGGGTATATCTGCAGAGATCTTTGTTGTTGTTCAGTCACTAAGTTGCTTCGGACTCTTTGTGACACCATGGACTGCAGCAAGCCAGGCCTTCCTGTCCTTCACTATCTCCCAGGGTTTGCTCAAACTCATGTCCATTTAGTTAGTGATGCCATCCAACCATCTCATCCTTTGTTGCCCCCTTCTCTCCTGCCCTCAGTCTTTCCCAGCATCAGGATCTTTTCTAATGAGTCAGCTCTTTGCATCAGGTGGTATTGTATTGGAGCTACAGCTTTAGCATCAGTCCTTTTAATGAATAGTCAGGGTTGATTTCCTTTATGATTGACTGGTTTGATCTCCATGTTGTTCAAGGGACTCTCAAGAGTCTTTTCCAACCCAGAGTTTGAAAGCATCGATTCTTCGGCACTCAGCCTTCTTTATGATCCAATTCTCATATCCATACATGGCTACTGGATACATCTGCAAGGATCTTACTTCCAAATAAGCTCACTGAGGTTCCAGGTAATGTGAAATGCGGGGGATGGACACTCTTCAGTTCATTCGAGGAAGATCAGGACAGAAGCTGCTGGATATCCAGGGCTGTCCTCAGGTCCAGACTCCCCAGAGCTGAAGGTGACTTTCACGGAGAGCTGCCAGCTGGCTCGGTACCCTGGTGGGGACCACCCCCTCTCTTGCCCCTCCTCAACACTGAGCTCCCTCCAGTAGGGTCTGTGCAGCCCTGCCTTTTGGGAAAGACCTGCATTGCCTTCTTTCTTTGGGAGGTGGAAGGAGATCAGGTCACCTTGGATTCCATCGCCATCATCATCATGGACTGCACTGGGTTTCTGGAGTGTGTGTATGTGTTTAACTTTTTCTGCTTTTTTAAAGGCACACCAGAGCGGCAAAAGAGCCTGGAGGTCCTTGTAACATCACCACAGGCTGACCCACGGAGGGCCCACTGTCCCCAGAGCCAGGGGCCCTCTGGGGAGATACAGGTCTCTCTTCTCCTGGGCCCAGAGCAGGTATGAGCTGTCCCTGAATCCTGCTTTTGCAGGAGAGCGGGCGGCAGAATGGACCTCAGGAGAGTCATAAACTCCAGGCAGGAATGAAGCATGGCTGAAAATGCTGGGCTTTGAATGGAATAATATATGGCCCAGGAGATAAGCCTCCTCTTATTCCAGGGCTTGCGTTGCTGTAGCAAAGCCCCAGATGGATTCCTGGGAAGAGCTGAACTAGGAAAGAGATGTAAGGACTGGCCTGCCTGCCCTCCTGCCGTCCAGTGCTCAGAGGCAGTCAAGCCAGAGAATCTGTCCTCAGGGAGTCCCTTATTCGTGGGAAAGATGAGCACACAAGCAGGGGCTTGCGGGGAGGAGTGTGGAAGAAGGCAGAGAAGGTTGTGGGAGGGTCTGGAAGATGGGCTTTGGAACACACGCGTTTCTCTCCATCTGGTCCCCTTGCAGCTGCTCTGGTCCCTGACACCATAACAGCCCCTCTCGCTGGGCTCCCAAGTTTCCCCCAGCAACCCCAAACACTCTCCACACAGGAAACAGATGGACTTTAGAAATCAGATGAGGGAGCTGGCATAGGTAGAGCTCTTTGGGATGTCCCGGTGATAACCATTTTATTGAAAATGACAAATATGTAGTTTCTTATCCTCACACACTTTTTCACCCTGTACCGAGGCCATGAAGGACTGTTGCCAGGACACAGGACATGGATGAATATCTCCAGCCACAGTGAGCACCGGCCTGTCTGAGCCACCAAGACCAGCAATGCCCCATATGGAGCATTTCCTCCTTCCAGCTGCTTCCTGACTTTCCTGGGGAAGAAGTAGGTAAGGAACTTTGCCTATAAACCCTCTATTCTTTGAAAAATCAAACACAGCTCTTAGAGACCAAACAACTGACTTTGCCCAGACTTAAAGGGTCCTTGACACGGAGCGAGGGCCTTGGAGGAAAGACAAGTTCTCACCCAGGAGATAAAGGCATCCTCTCAGTAAGGAAGAGCACCTAGAGTTTCCATTTGGATTCCTGAAGGCGTTGGGGAAATCCAGGGGGACCGTTTCCAGGTGGTTTCAGAAGTACCTGGCATATGGTAGGTGCTGGATGAATATCTGAGTAAACCAAAGAGCAATGATATTAATAATTGTGTTAAAAACTAGAGGCTCTCTATCGGGTACTTATGAGGAACCAGTCTGTGCCGAGTGCTTGACTCATAATGGGAGACACAGCCTGTCCCCTGATGGTGTCAAAACTAGGTGGATGCCTGCCTGGCTCTCTGGAAGCCCACGTCTGGTTAGAAAGACAAGATATCGAAAACTTCACCACTGATAAGGGTTAAACAGCCGTTCAATACAACAATAGAAGAGATGTTCAAGGCGCTACATGATTAATTGCCCCGGGAGTCATAGGGATGATAAATGTTTTAGGGACTCAGGGGAGGGAGCCATTTGTCCAAGGCTGGCAGAAAAGACAGACATGGGTAGGGGGAAGTCAGTGTCCTTTTGAAGAGGGACGATGAAGCTGTCGTGGGATCCACAACGGTGTGATTTGAGGGGACTGTCTTTTTTTTTTCAAGGAGTAAGTCTTATACTTAGTTACCCACTTGCTCTAGTCTTCCCATGCTGGAGTCCTTAGAAAACCATCTAATTCAAGAAAATTGGGAGCCAGTGAAAGCTTGATATTTATTTCCCTTCCAGCTGTTTAAGAAAAGCCTACAGTGACTCAGACTGTAAGGATCTGCCTGCAAAGCAGGAGAGCCAGGTTTGATCCCTGAGTTGGGAAGATTCCCCTGGAGGAGGAAATGGCAACCCACTCCAGTATTCTTGCCTCAAGAATCCCATGGACAGAGGAGCCTGGTGGGCTACAGTCCACAGGTTGCAAAGATCTGGACATGACTGAGCAACACCACTGTCATTTCCCAGCTGTTTAAAATTCTCCAGGACAAGCCATACATCTCAGATCTTTCCTCTAGAAAGTGGAATGGGAATTCAGTGCATGCCTCCTATGAAAGAGGGTGGACATGCTGGCTTTGAACCCCAAAAGTAGTTGGGACATCTCTCCCTTGGCAAACGGGCTCCACAGCATATTAGACAAACACGTTTTCTCGTGGTAGTGATAAGACTGCCAAGTGTTTGGATTTTGCCCCAAATTGCAAGAGGTTGAAGCTGAGGGGTTTTTCTGAAGCTCTCAGAGGTCTGGATGATGTTCAGTCTGGGAATCTATTAAGAAAACAGCCATTTCATCACAGCTCATACCAGAAATTGGTTCGTGGATGCCCAAGGCTTTATCTCATTAAATCATGTTGCTATCTATAAATGGCGTTCAGGCTGTTTCTCTGGGAGAGAGGTCATCTGGCTCTTGAGAAAGTCCCACCCGGGTCAGGGAGGTGCTGTTATCTGCAGACTTGGGGGAGACCATGCCTGTCCCTGCATCTCCAAGACACAAACCATCCAGGGCTGCGTCGGATCAAGGTGCAGCTGTCCATCCCCCAACCCAATGGGCTCCACTCTGGCCCTGGCAGTGAGAAAGCAGAACCGCATGATGTCACCTGCAGGGGCTGGCTGGTGACATCACAGCTGGGGAGGGGGGCTTCTGGAGCCAAGAGAGGCCCAGAGGGCTCCGAAGATAGTGTCAATGACTGCACCTTTCTCTGTCTCTCTGCTTCTCTCTCCATCCACCTCCTCCCCAAGCCTAATGGATTTAAATCCCCCGTGAAAAAATGAAGATCTGCAGAAACCAATCTTTGCCACTGATGTTAAGCCATCCGAGGGGCACCTCTCCCAGCGGGGTCTTAAAAGACAGCCATGATGAACTTGAGATGGGAGGTGGTCCAAGGAGGAGTCAGGAGGCCCCAGCTTTGGGATCAGAGTTGGGGTCAAGTCCCCACTCTTTTGGGCAGGCCGCTTGGCTGTGCTGAGTCTTGGCTTTTTCACCTACAAAACGGGGTTTCCATGAAGATGGTAGCAAAGAATGCATTTCAGCAGTAAGAAGGTGGCCAGCTTGGCAGCACCAGGACTTTCTGTGGAGGGCCCACCCCTGCAAGTCCAAGTCCCCTTGGATTTTTCATCCAAAATGTCCCAAGGCTCTGTTTTCCTTCTCAGTTACTCTTCCGAAGGTGGGGAGAATAGATGCCCAGGGAGGAAGAACACGGTTTGCTTGCCCAGAAGTCAGGGGGTGAAGGGGAGGTAGGAAGGGTCAAGGATGTCTGTGGGGCTTTCCTGAACTAGGGCTCCTCTTCTCTGCTCTGCCACTGACCTTGCCACCCTCTGCCTCATAGTCAGGCCAGCTGGGACCATACCTGGCTTCCTCCCAAGAAAGTGAGCCCTTGACTTGTTAGCATCCAACTACAGGGGACTTGGAAATTGAACCTGGTAACCTTCCAGGGCACCACCATGCAGTCGTGCATGTATACCCCACAGACTTTTCTTGAAAGGCGACTTCAGCAGATAGAGCCAAAGGAACCCAGGTCTCAGTTTGATATTGGTCATCAAGGCAAGGGACCCTTACAAACACACTCTTCATCCTGTCCTTAGAGTTCCTTGGATTCCACACAGAGGGGAAAGACAAGAGGAACAGGGAAGTTGTAAGACAGAGGAGAGAGAGAGAAAGAAAGGAAGGAGAAAATGAAAAAGAAGGTGGGAGGGGAGAAATCAAAGGCCGAGACGCAGGAAGAGAAAACCAGAGTCAGAAGGAAAAGTTTGAGACACAAACAGACATGGAACCACTTTCATCAGTTTGAGCTCCAGTGTCCTGCTGTTCACCCAAGAAACCCAAAACCCCGAACGTGGGCCATCCCTGAGCTGGGCTCTCAGAAGGCCTTGGGCTGGCTGCAGAGGAGAAAACTGCCAAGGAGCCCGTCAAGGGAGACGCTGGGCAAAGGGAAGCGTGCATGGCAGGAAGGCCCAAGGCTCTGCCTGCAGCCCCCCAGGACTACATTGTCAGAAGTAAGAGCCAAAACCTAAGCCTTCAAAGCTCCTGCCACTGTAGCCTAACTTGTTTCTCTGGCCTCAGAGGTAAAAACTGACCTCTAAATGGTTTAGAAAGGGCTACACATGGTTTCTCCAGTTCCCAAAGGCAAGTTCATGAGGAAAAGTCAAGCTGATTGCATTGCCGTTCAAAAATCTGGGTGTTTGGATGTGGTTTGTAGACTGAGCTCACCCTGGCGGCACCCAGAGCTGGGTGGGCACCTCTGAGTGCAGGATGCATGGAGAGCCCTCGGGGGCTGCCTCCTCCCCATCTGGGTGGGCAACGTTGGTGCGGGCACAGGGTCCAGCCCTGGCTGAGGAGCCTGTGCTCCGGACACGATAAACATGGACTACATCTCAGGTGGTCCTAACACTGACGAAGGAACAGAGCAGCCCTCTCACCGTCTGGTCTGTTCCTTGTTATCTGTTTATCTGTCTGTCTGTTTGCATCCATTTCTCCTACTGGGAAGGGGCTGCCCTGACCTCCAGGGTGCCCCCCGCCCACACATGGCAGGCACCCATGGGGTTGCAGAGTGGGCAGTGTGGATGGCGCATCTGCCTGCCCTCTGCCCTCTGTCTGGCTGGGAAGAGCAACCCTGGTCTCTAGGGCTGTCACCTCCTATCCCAGCTTATGGAGGGGCATTTCAAGACAATGAGGGCCAGAAGCACAGCGTGGGCGGGTGGCGGGGCTCAGGCTGAGAACAGGCGGCCAGCAGGGACTCGGCCCCCACTCCTGCGGCTCCGCTGGGGAGTGACTCACCCGGCGAGCGACTGGCATGAGTCAGCTCGGCCGTGATGTGCTCTGCACACTGATGAAGCCAGCATCAAAATGCACATGGTAACGGGCAGCTGGTGAAAGCAGGGGGCTCACTGCACACTTGCAAGCGCGCGCGCGCGCGCACACACACACACACACACACACAGCCCCTTCTTTCCCTCCCCACCCCCACCTTCTCTCCTCTCCCCACCTCCCCGCTTCTTTTGTGTTAAGATGAAAGCATTAACTTTGAATCAGAGACCTCCTACCCCAACCCACCACACACCAGTCACATGCAGCTACCGACAGGTTACCTCGCAGCCCTGTCCCCCGTGTTCTCGTCTACTAGACACGGAGACAATGAACTCCACGTTGCAGGAATCCAAGTCCACAGGACGGGCTGAGGATGAGGCCTGGCGTGTCACAGGTGCTCTGGGGTCATTCGGGCCCTCGAGGCTGGTGTCAGTCACTGATTCGTGCATCTGACAAGCACCCAGCCAGCAGACGGGGCACCATCCCCGGCTCTGCAGCTGGAGGTCTGGGAGTGAGACGGCAGGCAAACGAGTCAGACGTGCCCTTCTGCATCCTCACAGCCACACACAAAGCAGCAAGTGAGTTACAGAGCTGGGAACCAAGTGGAGTGGGAGGGGGGCGGGAGGCCTGGGTTTTTAGGGAGAAAAGCATAGCAGTAATGAGGAGGGAGAATTGAAATCAAGAAGATAGCTCCCAGATCAGGGCAGCTCGTTTTCAGTTACTTTCATAAACAGTCGGGGGAAAGGGTCAGTGGCGACTTAAGAGCCAGTGAAGTGGCCACTGGTCAGAGGTACCCGCAGATGATCAGGGCTGTGTGAGAAGAAAATGCTCTCTCTGGGCCCCTCGTTTTTGTTCATCCCTGGGTGAAGTACAGGATGTTTTCTTGTGTCGGCCATTCTCTTCTGGTTGACAAGAGCAGAAACTCAGTTTGGTGTGGCTCAAGGTAAAATATGGGCTTCATTGTCTCATGCAAGTGCTTCTCTGGAGGGATGGGGGGGACTGCAGGCATGGTGAGATCCGGGGGCATTAAAAGTGCTTTAAGCATCTTGCTCTGCTTTGAGTTCTGGTTTCCTTCATGTAAGTTTCATTCCTAGGCAGCTTCTCCCCACATGATGGCTCACGGTGGATCCCAGTTTATAACTTCTCATATCAGCCATGCCATAGGGAAGCCTTGATTCTCTACAGCCTCCTCCCAAAGCCCCATGATTGCACTGTCTTGATCTACCAGTCATGTGCCCAACTCAAAGTGAGCCATAGTAGACAGAGAGTGGACTGCTCTGATGAACTCACTCTGGGTCATGAGCCCCACAAATATCTCATGGGCTGAAAATAGAGAAAGGGTGTGTGCCTGCATGCTAAGTCACTTCAGCGTTGTCCAACTCTTTGCGACCCCATGGACCGTAGCCCTCCAGGCTCCTCTGTCTTTGGAATTCTCCAGGCAAGAATACCGGTTCAAGATGCCAATCCCTTCTCCAGGGGATCTTCCTGACCCAGGGATCAAACCCAAGTCTCCCACATTGCAGGCAGATTCTTTACTGTCTGAGCCCACCAGGGAAGAAGCCCTAGAGGAAGGGTAGCCCCCCAGAAGAGAGAGCCAAAGTTTTCCAACTTCTATGCCAGAAGAAAGAGGACTAGATGTCCAGCCGTCAGAAGAGACTGAATGCATCTTTTCTAGCAGCAGAGCAAGGAGGTCCGCTCTTTAAAGAACCACAGAGGGGCAGAGAGACAGTGGTTGGAAGGGCAAGAGGTAGACTGGATTCATGAGTCGGGGTGGGGGGGACACTGGAGAGACAAGGACAGGCCACATCCCCAGCTAGAGACCAGATTTTAAGGTAGAGGAGAGGTTGGGCTCTATGGTGAGTTGATGGAGCTTCTTGGGATGGGTTAACGTATCAAGTAAGAGGGTGCATTGCTTTCCTAAGGCTGCCATAAACCACCCCTAGCTTTCAAACAACAGAAATGTTGGAAGGTTTGGAAGGTTTCAAACAACAGAAATGTTCTGGAGACCACAAAGTTCAAAGTCAAGGTGTTGTTGGCAGCCCAGTTCCCTCTGAAGGTTGTGGAGAAGGATCTCTCCCAGCTGCTGATGGCTTCCGGCAATCCTTGGCTTGTAGGCATGTCGTTCCCATCCCTGCCTCCATCTACACAGGGCCTTCGCCTCTATGCCTACGTCTCCTTCTCTTTTGTCTCTTGTGAGGACACCTGTCATTAGATTTAGGGTCCTCCCTAGCAGGATGACCTCATCTCCAGATTTTACCTCAGTTACACATGCCAAACCCTTATGCCAAATGAAGTCATATTCTGAGGTCCAGGATGAGTTTCTCTTTGGTGGAGTGGGGGGACACAATGCAACCGCATGCAGTGGAAAGAGGGCTTGATTTTGGGGGAGGAAATTTACAGAATTCTGGAAGAGACTGGAGTTCTTTGGTTAAGTTAGAGGAAATGCATTTGTTCCTTTGCTGATCTATCCAGACATCGTCAGGCACCGACCCAGCGCACCCATGTGCTGATGCTCAGCCAGTGCTGATGTGAATTTGACAAGCTCTGCTTCCCAGTGCTGCCCACTGGCTAGTGGCTGATGAGGAGACTGCAACAGAGCCAATGTCATGCTCTCACACACTTCCCCGATGAGGCCAGCAAAGTTCCCGGAGGAGGTGGCATGGCCAGGGTCAGCTGTGGAGGGCAGGAGATGGCAGTGAGGGCTGGTGGGAGGGTTTTAACTTGAGTGACCAGGACGGGGGATGGCGGTTGTGCTTTCCCTGAGAACAGGGTTGGTGGACGGTGGGCATGAGCAGGTCTGCAGGAGCCAGTGATTCCCTCCACAGGCAGAAGGGAGTATGCCATTGGGGACCCCAGACTCACACGCTGATGGTTGGACTTCTGGAGGAGGTGGAGGGATGGCCAGGGTGGGGAGACTGGTGTCTGGGGGTGTGATTTCCATCACAGCCATAAGCACTGCACTTAGTTCCAGGCCATGGCAGGAGCCCCCACAATTTCAGAAAGTGTTTATCATGGTGCATCTGAGCCAACAGAATGAAATTCTATATGGAGGTCAGACCCTCTGAAGGGCCCATTCTTCATTTTCTTGGGCTCCAATCTGGTGGGTCTAGTCACCGTCCAAGACCACCTCGTGAAACCAGAAGGCGTGACGGAGGCTTCCTGCAGGGTTCTCGGAAGCCCAGGGCCTCTGCCCCAAGCACCACCCATCTGGCTTGCACAGGATAAGGGAGGGAGGTGGGAAAGGGACCCCAACCAGGATGGGCGGCCCCCAGCAGGGAGGGCTCAGAGCCCCAGAGCCCTGCCCTCCCCGAGAGACGGCTTCTCAAAGCAGATTCATGTTGTCGGATTGTTCTCACATGCGTGAATACTCTGGGGCTTGGAGGGGATGGTCTCCAGACCACCCAGGAGCAGGCCAGGTTTAGATGCTAGATTTATTAAATAGCGCAATTCCTACTCGTGGAAGAAAGATAGTAAGTAAGAGAAGAGAGGCAGGGAAGGAGGGAAAAAGAAAAGGTGGGAGGGAGTGGAGAAACTGCAAAATCTTCAGGGTCACAAGGAGCCTGTCAAGCCTGCCAGCCAAAGCCCCTTGTGTGGGCTTCCTGCTGTTTTCTGGATCCCACTGACCCAGCTCAGTCCTCCTCACTCTCCCTGACAGGGAGCAGACTGCTTCAAGAGTCCTGGAACACATGGGTTCATCCTCCTCCAACAGAGCATCCATGTGCCCCAGAAACACCTCTGTCTCCCCGTTCCAGGCTCAAGAAATAGGACGTGAGTAGATAAACCACATTAGGTTAGATGCACAGTCTACCAACAAGGAAATCAAGGTGAGAGGGAGCTACTCTGCAGGGAGCACGCAGATCCACAGAGCTGGAGTGAAGATACACACCCAGTTTCAAAGAACTCTGGAGACAGTGGCATGAGATTCCTGTTGCTGTTGTGAAAAAAACCTACCACCGACTTGGTCACCTGTTGTTGTTCAGTCACGAAGTCGTGTCTGACTCTTTGAGACCCTAGGGACTACAGCATGCCAGGCTCCTCTGTCCTTCACTATCTCCTGGAGTTTTCTCAAATTCACATCTATTGAGTTGGTGATGTCATCCAACCACCTCATCCTCTGTTGCCCCCTTCTCCTCCTGCCCTCAATCTTTCCCAGCATCAGGCTCTTTTCCAATGAGTCAGCTGTTAGCATCAGGTGGCAAAAGTATTGGAGCTTCAACATCAGTCCTTCCAATGAATATTCAGGGTTGATTTCCTTTAGGATTGACTGGTTTGATCTTGTTGTCCAAGGGACTCTCTGCTGTCCAAGAGTCTTCTCCAGTACCACAATTTGAAAGCATCACTTCTTTGGTGCTCAGGACTTGGCCACTGAAACAACAAATCCATAGCCTCACAGTCCTGGAGTCGGAAGACCAATGCAGGTCTCCCGGGGAGAGAGTCAAGGTGCAGGCAGAGCAGGCTCCAGCGGACAATCCATTTCCTGGTCTTTCCAGATTCTAGCCACCTCCGCCCTGTTCCTTGCTTCACGGCTCCCTTTCCCAGCTTCAAAGCATGCATGTGCCTCTCTGACCTTGCTTCCGTTGTCACATTGCTGTCTGACTCCAGCCTGGAAAAGTCCCACGTTTAAGGCCCCATGTGATTAGAATGGACGTAACCTGATCATCCAGGAAACTCTCCCCCTCTCAAGGTCCATAACTTAATCACCTCCACAAAGTCCCTTTCCACAGTTTCCAGGAATTAGGACATGGCTTCCTAGCATCACTCTAGTACTCAGAGCTGTTCCCCAACCAGCCAGGGCCTCTAGGAAGCTCCCAGCAGAGTCCAGCTCTGTCTGCAGATCCCTTTGCCTAAAGATCCAGGTGGAATTGATATGAGGGGACCCAACTGTGCCATTGACACCCTCCCAGCAAGGGCCTGGAGGCAGACAGGCAGGATGCACAAGAATGAAGCTGGAAAGAGGCTTTAAATGTGTTCTGGGTGTGAGTCAGGGAGCATGTGGGGAGCAGGGAGATCAGGGTGGTTGAAGAGTAGGAAGTGGGATTGAGAGGTAAGTGAGGGGGCTCAGTAGAGGCTGGACCAGAAGGAGCCTGCAGAGTTCTCAGCAGGGAAAGGCAGTTTCCCAGCTATATTTCAAAAGCCTCCTAAATCTGAGATGGGAGAGTACAAGCCTGGGAGCTAGGACTCCTCAAAGTGACTGTGGCCACATGTAGGTGATAACTGTAGAGCTGGAGATGGATGAATGTACTCAAGAGCTACAAGGAGGCAGAATTGACAGCGCATAGTGATGAATTGTGTGCAAGGGTGGTCTGGGAGAGAGAGGTCAAGGACTCAGGCGGGGGCTGCCCAAACAAAAATTGATTTGGGGATAGAATGAAAGCCTCTCTCTTTCGTGAGTCAATGAGGTGCAACTCTGCTTGCCTCGGTCCTCTGGACAAGCCAAACCAACACCTCAGCTCCCAGAACGGGGCCTGGGGAACGCGCTGCTCCTTTGTTGGATCACTCCCACCCCTTCCTCACTCTCAGGGGAAGAATGTTACAAGCATATACCCTGTAACTATACTCTTAAAAATCACTTGGATTAGTGCTCTCCTAGGTGAAAACATCCTCTGGTCTTGTCACTCCATGCCGCAGTCATGCCCCAGTGCAAACTGCCATTCCATTCACAGGAAGGAGTCAGAGAAGAAAGGGGGAGAAAATAAAGATATTTGTTTTTCAAACTGACCCTAACTCAAACTGAACCCTGAACAAACTCACTGTGATCTCAATGCCACTGGAAACCTCACTTTAACTTCAACCACAATATCCAAGCAGCTAACTCAACCTCAACCTCAATTCAACTCTTACCCTAGCCCTAACCCCAGCTCAACCCAACCAACCCAACTCAACCTCAATTCAACTCTTACCCTAAACTAAACCCAACCCAACTCTAATCCCAGCTCAACCCAATTCAGTCTCAACCCCAAATATTACCCCAGCCCTAACCTAAACCCAGCTCAACCCAAGTCAATCTCAACCCCGAATCTAACCCCAGCCCTAAACTAAACCCAACCCAACATTAACTCCAGCCCAATCCAACCTAACACAATTCAGCTTCACTCCTAACTCTAAACCCAGTCTTGAACCCAACCCCAAAAAACTTTAACCCCAACGCAGTCCAACTCAACTCTAATCCAAACTCTACTCCTAACCCTAAACGTAATGGCACTCCAACTCCTGCCAAACTCAACCTCAACCTGATTCTAACTCTGAGAGGTGATGTTTAGAAAGCCCACATAGGCCTGGGAAGCAGACCCCTGCAGGATGATGTAAAGTGGAAAGGCATTGCTGGCCCACTGTCCGGATGGATAAACAGAAAGCAAGTGGCCATGAGCCCTGGGAGTAAGAGCAGAACCAAGAGTCAAGTTCTGGTCCCTGAGATCAGCCCTGGAGCTTTAGCCAGGCCTCCCTGGGTGGAGCTGGGTTGGGGCGACCAGGGCCTGTGCATACCTGGGTGGCCAGTGGACTCATGTCCACATTCACTGTCTTGCAGGCTTCCCTGGCCAGGCAGCCTAAAGACTGCCTTGCCGGGCTGCCTGGTGGGGAAAGTGGGGTGACCTTGGACCTGCCTTTTAGGTTAAAGCCTCTGCCTGCAATGCGGGAGACCTGGGTTCAATCCCTGGGTCAGGAAGATTCCCCTGGAGAAGGAAATGGCAACCCACTCCAGTTTTCTTGCCTGGAGAATCCCCTAGACAGAGAAGCCTGGCAGGCTACGTGGGGTCGCAAGAGTCGGACACGACTTAGTGACTAAACCTAAAGGTAAAGAGGCTGAAAAGGGCAGTGCAGAGAGGCCCGGAGGAGGAGCTCAGGGAAAGCGGGAGCCGGGATGGAGGAGACGCGAGATGCGCTCCGAAAGGAAGAAAATTGGTCACCAGACACCATTACCCTGCTTCCTCCAATCTGCTTGATCCTCCAAGTAGGGAGTCGAGGGAGAGGAACTCATCCAAAAAGCAGACACCCAATCCCAGGGTACTTTCTGTCAAGGGAAGCAGTCAGCAGGCTCCAGACAGAGGGTCCCTGTGCCTCCCAGGCCCCCGGCTCTTATCTTATCTCTGCTGCCAAGTACACACTGGCCCCAGCCTGTCCAGCCACCCCTTCCACAGGTCGCCTCTCAGTTCACCTGCCCAGGAGTGCTGGAATGGGGGGCAGGAAGCTGCTAGACCCACTCAGGGGCAGGATTGCTCCTCAGGGTGGGGGCCTGGGCTCTAGGATTTGAAGCATCTGCACTCACTGTGGGCAGCAGCCCTGACATATTTCATTGTCCCTGACTGCAGGGATGCGTGTACCAAGGCCTCTTGGTTTCTGCTGTTATCCCAGTGGTTTGGGAGCACAGGAGTCCTATAGTGCCCTGAGAATGTCCCAGCTTCAGTACGGAGACTGCTGGCTGCACCAGGGCCTGTGCCACTGGCTGTCCTGGCACGGGGGAACCCTGCCTCTGCCGTCAAGTCAGGTATACATGGGCCTCACTAGGGACTGGCCTGCAGAGTCCTAGCTTCTCCAGCTGCTCCCTCCTCCTGGGCAGTGACATGGGCGTGAACAGGAAAGGAGCCAAGGCTCTTTCAAGGGGACTGTAGGCTGGTATCCTCAGGGAAGTGCTGATATTTCTGTGCTTTCATTTCCCAGCTAAAAAGCACCCAGTTGGGGCATGGCTTCTGCTTGGGAAAATGTGGATCCCACTTCCACTCCCATCCCAGCCATTTGAACCGCCTAAAAGTGTTAGCGGCTCAGTCATGTCCATCTCTTTGAGATCCCATGGACTGTAGCCAGCCAGGCTCCTTTGTCCGTGGAATTCTTCAGACAAAAATACTGGAGTGGGTAGCCATTCCCTTCTCCAGGGGATCTTCTGGGACTAGGGATTGAACTTGGGTCTCCTGCATTGCAAGCAGATTCTTTACTGTCTGAGCCACCAGGGAATTCCCGCAGCAAGTCCCTGGGCCTTTCTATGCCTCAATTTGCTTATTTGCAAAATGGAGATAACAAGAGTACTTATTCATACAATTGTTGCCACCATTAAATAAGTCAATATATACAAAGACACTTATATACAATAGAATGCTTGCCATACCACCTATTAATCACTCAAAAAATTACTGATTATTACTACTGTTACTCATCCTTTAGAGCTCAGTAAACATGTAGCGTCTCCCACCACTTTGTCTAAAACACGTCGGCTTTGTTATGATCTCTCATCACGTTCTTTTCTTCTCCTTCATGGCACATTGCACATTTGAAATTATACGTTTACATGTGCGATTCTTTTGCTTCCTGTGTTTCTTCCACCAGACTGGGAGCCTCCATGGGGTGGGGTGGGGCTATCTCCCCACAGCACATGGGGGGGCCAGCACAGCCCAAGCGAGTGGCAGGAGTCAATAAACATTGACGGAAAATAGTCCCGGAATGATTGAACAGAAGGTTCGGTTTAGTAAGTGAGGGGCAGGGTGCCAACAGCTCTGCCTCACTGCACAGGGATGGCCCCAAGCCACCTGCTATGTGACCCTCAGAGGGAGGCCCAGGCTGGGAGCTGGGAGCCCCTTGGCTGAAGGGTGGTAGGGAGGCTGGAGATGCGGGGGCTGTAGGAAGACCCTCGTCAAGAGGTTGAGAAGGCTCGTGGGTGACCATGTGTGCTCCAGATGCTCAGGACAGAGCTGGGCCCTGGGCATAGGCAGGCTCCTTTGCCTGGTCCTCTCTCCTGTCTGCCCTCCAAGTGGAGACCAGGCCGTGTGAGCTCTTATGGGAACTGGGGGTGGGAGGTGGGAGCAGGGCTGGTGATTTCCAAAGCTGCTTCTGCCCTGGGCAGGGGGCTGGCCTCTGGGATGTACCACAGTCCTTGCCTTGGAATCTTATACCATTTGGGGCATCTCTCTCCAGTTTATTCTGTTTCTGCTTCTCCCAGTGATGTCCTAGAAACCTGGGTAGGCAGATGGGCCCTGTGGCTGCTCTGGCCACGAACTCCAGCCTTGGGGAGAAACCTGGACTTGGAGAAGCTTGTCTGAAGTCCAGAGGGGCACCCGAATAGGGCTCGTGGAGAAAGAACTGCCCAGTCAGTAGCAGGGGGAGAAGCATCCTTCAGCTCGGGGACCCCCGGGCATCGTCTCAGCTTACCCAGCCAGCTGGGGCAGATTTGAAACATAATTAGCAAGGCAAGCTTGCACTTCTCACCTCCCGAGGCCCTGGGACCAGTTGCATGACTGCAGCCCCTGCCTACCAAGAATACTCTTTTCATATTTCCCGACGGCCAGGGCCCTTTCCCTTGCCGACGTGTTCAAGGCACCATTTTCTAAAGCACAGACGTTTTACAAGGGAAAAGGGAAAAAAGAAAAGGCTCCTCACATCCCCAACCCAAAGTAAACAAACCTGCTTTTCATTGAAAAGTCCTGACAGAAGCAGAGTGAGCTGAATATCCGGAAAACATATAAATCATGAGGGACGTCCTGAAAGACAGTAAGCAGATGACTGGAGATATTTGTGTAGTTTTTACAGGCAGACTTGACGTGACGCTTGGGCCCTCGGCAGGAAACAAAAGGGTGACCTCGGGTGGGGGCTATGCTTTGTTCAGATCCCTGAGCCCCCCAAGGGCGGGAACCGCACCCCAAAGGCCTATGCCCCGGCCCTAAAGCAGAGTGAGTGAGACCTTGAGCAAAATAATTGCTGTGTCCAAGATGGTTTGTCATAAGGAATCTGGAAACTCCATCAAATAAAAATCTAAAACTGGGGAGAGGGGCTTTTGGACAAGGTGCTGTTCTCTCAATGGCTAAGGAGCTTTACATTACCAAGATGGAAAGCGACAAGATCTTAACATACTACAGAGCTTGGTGCCATTTGGGCAGACCTGCCTGGGTCTGAAAGGGGACTTTCCGTACAAGTGCAGGAGCAATTAGAAGTCCACTGCACAGGTCATTGTGTTTAATGGTTACAAAGGTGCCGACGGCTGCTTAAATGTGTCCCATTTTGTTGCAAATGTCAGCCTTTCTCAGCTCTGTGATTCACATGAAGTCCTTGTAGACACAAGCTGGCCTACAATTTAGGGACGGCGAATTGTGGTGTTGGAGGAGACTCTTGAGAGTCCCTTGGACTGCAAGGAGATCCAACCAATCCATTCTGAAGGAGATCAGCCCTGGGATTTCTTTGGAAGGAATGATGCTAAAGCTGAAATGCCAGTACTTTGGCCACCTCATGCGAAGAGTTGACTCATTGGAAGAGACTTTGATGCTGGGAGGGATTGGGGGCAGGAGGAGAAGGGGACAACCGAGGATGAGATGGATGGATGGCATCACTGACTCGAAGGACGTGAATCTGAGTGAACTCTGGGAGCTGGTGATGGACAGGGAGGCCTGGCATGCTGCGATTCATGGGGTCGCAAAGAGTCGGACACGACTGAGCGACTGAACTGAACTGAACATATAGCTGGAGGGATCATGCCAAGTTGAAAAATAGGCTTAGCTTCCCCAGGTCCCTTCCTAGGGTGAGGGGCAGAGAGCAGGCATGGTCCTGCCTGTGTGCCTTTCACTTCTGTGTATGATGCCCAGCACACAGTCAGCAATGAATAAATAATTACCAAATGATGGAAGGGGAAACTTCTGGATCTCTTATTCCCCAACCCCTTCCAATAAAAGTCTTGTCCTTCAGGGCCCTCCTCAAAGAACCTGACCCCGTGGAATAGTTGTGCCTTCTCCCCGCACACACCCTGGGTCATCACAGAACACAGCCCCTGCTTTCACCTTCAATCCTTGCCACGTGGGGTGGGGCCGGGCCCACTTAGTCAAGACCTGTTGACTGACTAGGGGGAGAAAGGAGACTCAGTCTGATCTACTTAGAGATCCTGTTGAAACCTCAGGAGCCCCACTTAGTAGAAACTCTTGTGAAGCCAATGCAGGGACATGGGACTTGGAGAAGGAGGGAAAGAAAGACCATTCTGTTCCTTCGATAGAGGAGGGAGCAGTATATTAAAAGTGCTAAATAAATGCCGATCTATGAGATACCACATCACACCCTATAGGATGGCTAGCATCAAAAACACATACAATTACAAGTGTTGGCAAACCTGTAGATTGGAACCCCCATATGTTGCTGAAAGTGAAAGGGTTAGTCACTCAGTTGTGTCCGACTCTTTGTGATCCCACAGACTATAGCCCACCAGGCTCCTCTGTCCAGGGGGTTCTCCAGGCAAGAATACTGGAGTGGGTTGCCATTTCCTTCTCCAAGGGATCTTCCCTACTCAGGGATCAAACCCAGGTCTCCTGCACTACAGGCAGATTCATTATCATATGTTACTAGGGGGGAAGGTAAAATGGAGAATCTTCTTTGGAAAACAGTTTGGCAGCGCCTCAGAAAGTTACACGTAGAATCACCCTCCAATCCAGTGAGTCCACTCGTAGGCACAGAAAAACGAAGAGGCATGTCCACACCACACATGTACATGAATGTCCATAGCAGCATTTTTCGCAAGAACCAAAATGTGGAAACAACCCAACCACCCTTCAACTGATGAACTGATGAAGCAAATGTGGTGTATTTCTAATACAGGGGTCAGGCACAATGGGAAATGATGTTTTGGTACATGGTATGTCTTGGGTGAACCTTGAAAACATGATGCTAAGTGAAAGGACTCATCCACAAAAGCCCACATATTGTGTGATTCCATCTATATAAAATGGGCAGAAGGGGCAGCGGGTAGAGACAGAAGCTGGTTTGTGTTTGCTTTGGGCTGGAGGGGGTTGACTGTCAGTGGATATGGGCTTTTGGGTGTGATGAAGTGTTCTAAAATTTAGCTTGGGGTGATGGTTCCCTAACTCTGTAAACACACCAAAAGCCATGGAGTTGTACGCTGTACGTGAGTGAACAATGTACAACTATGAATTATATCCCTGTAAAGCTGTTAAACAAATAGTGGATGTGGGTTCCTGTCTTGCCTTGGCCGCTTTCTCTCTGAGCTTGGAGCTCATGGCACGACCATGTTGCCTCTTCTGTGGGGCCGTCTGCCTCCCCGGCTTCCTGCTTCTGGGGGTCACAGAGATTATTTCAGTCCAGTTCCTCGGAGACGGCGTCATGGTTGGGCCCCAGGGCCCGCTTTGCCTTGCTGATCTTTGTCACAGGAAAAGCATAAAACAGAGGAAAGGCGTGCGGACAGCTCCTGACTACTGTTTCCTGGACTTCCAGCAAGCACGTCGCTCGAACCCAGCCCAGCCCTGCTGACGTCTGGCCTGTGGGGCATAGGAACTGCCTGCATCCTGCAGACAGGGGCACCCAAGGAGGGGAGACGTGTACCATGTCCATAACTGCCAGGGAGACACCCCAGCATCGGCATGGGGCTGGGGGAGGTGGTGGGAGGGGCGCTCTGGGAACATTCGCTGGCTGTGAGATGCTGAGTGAGTCCTGGGACCACTGTGAACCTCCGTTTCCTCATCCATGAAATGAGGATGGCTGTTGTGAGTCACAGTGAGAAATGTTGTGCAAAGCAGCTTCGCCCAGCGTCCAAAGGACACCCAGTGACAGGTGACACATGGGCAAGGTGTGCACACCAACCGCCAGGTAGGAGTGGGGTATCTGCGTCTCCCACTTCAAAACAAGCATGGGGATACACAGGGGCCCAACCCCGGGCAACTCACACAGGCATTAAGGGACAGGGGCCCGGGACCAGAGGGGCTTCACAAGGCAGAGGCTGCCATCAGCCTCATGCGGCAAATGAAGAGACACAATTGCAGACTTCAGGAGGTACGGAGGAGGGTTCCTTCTCATGCCAGCCAGGGTAGGTACACAGAGGCCCAGAGAGTGTCAACCAAGGATTCCTCCCTGGAGGAGAGACCAACAAGGCCTGGGTGGTTGGGGTCTCGAGCCGCAGGGCTCACCCTCTGCAGCTACTGCCTAATAAGCCCAGGGGCCTTGGCACAGCCTCCAGTTATCATGAAGCAGGAGAACCAGGTGGGCCTTGGTGTCCCGCCTCACCCGCCTCATCAGGGCATTTGCAGAACAAGTTCCCAGTGTCTCGGGCTGTGGGCTGCTGGCAACTGTGCATCCCCGCCTGCACAGGGGATCCTGATGCCAGTTACACAGCCACATAATTGGCATGAGGTGGCTGTGGTGGCCCCGGCACCAAGGGACAGACCTGCCAGGTTCCTACATACCTGGGCCTGATTTAATTTTGTCCCCTTCAATTAAAATCAGCCCTCTCGCCCTTCTGCAGGGCAGATGGTTCAGACACGGAGCGGCTTTGTTCCAGAGCTTTTCTTTCCTTCTCTTTCCCGACTGTGCATTTCAGACTTTTCTCTCCACTCCAGGAAGCTCCCACCTGCCGTCCCCCTTGTCCCTCTCTTCCTTTTTCCTTTTCATTTTAGTTTTTTCTAGGAACTGACCAGTGACTGCATGCTCCTCAGAGGGTAGGAAGGGGGAAGAAGGTCCTGAACATAATTAATACAACTTCATATACTTAGGGCTTTCCTGGTGGCTTCTACGGTAAAGAATCTGCCTGCAATAGCAGGAGACCTGGGTTCGATCCTTGGGTCGGGAAGATTCCCCTGGAGGAGGGCATGGCAACCCACTCCAGTATTCTTGCCTAGAGAATCCCAAGGACAGAGGAGCCTAGCAGGCTACAGTGCATGGGGTCACGGAGTCAGACATGACTTAGCAACTATCATTTTCATATATTTGAACCTTTGGGAAGCCAGAGTCATCCAGTGTCTCATGTTAAAGTAATAGAGGGAAAGTGAAAAAAAAACCCAGAAAACCTTTCCACCTCTGCTTCCCTCCCACTCCTCTTAAAAGAAACAAAGCAAAGGTTTCTGTTCACATAGATTCCCACAGTGATATAAGTTTTTAAAACAGCACAAACATTGATCTTGGCAGATGGCCACGTGGAAAGAATGGGCATTACCCACATGACGCAGTGGCTTGAAGAAGGCAAGATGCCCTCCTGAGAAAGCCCAGTGCAGGGCATCTTTGCAAGTCTATTCACAGATGCCAGAGCAAATCAGACCTGGGCCCATGGGGCTCTTGCTGCTGAGCAGCACCCCAGCCCCTGAGGGGTGTTTCCCTCTGCCCACTGTTGGGGTCACAGGTGGAGGGTTATGTGGGGCAGGATTCACCCAGGCAGGGGCACTGGCTGCACTGGGGTCCCTTGCCTCCTTTGAGCTCCCAGCCTGGTGGGTGCAGCCGCCAGGAAGTTGACTGAGGAGGAAGGAGGGATGAAGGACCCGTGGGAGCAGGGGTGGACGGACCACAGGAGTGGGGCGGGACTAGTGAAGACAGGAGGAAAGAGGGACGGAGGGAGGGACTGAAGGAGGGCACTTTTCCAGACACCCAGGTGTTTGAAACCAAGTAGAATGAAATCCGGGCTTCCTCGGCAGCTCAGATGGTAGAGAATCTGCCTGCAATGCAGGAGATCCAGGTTTGACCCCTGGGTTGGGAAGATCTCCTGGAGAAGGGAATGGCTACCTACCCACTCCAATACTCTTGCCTGGGAAATCCCATGGACAGAGGAGTCCACGGTTAAAGAGCAAAGATTCTGGGGTCCAATGTGGGTCTGTACCCCTGCTCTGCTGAGACCTTGCGGGTACCTCCTAACCTTGCTGGACCTCTGCTTCCACATCTGTGAGTGAGAACAAGGACAGAATCTGGTTTCTGGGGCCCCTGGGAGGCTGAAGGGGCTACGGCTTGTGGACACACCAAAGCTCAGTGCTAGGGCCTGGGTCCATGTGGCCACTGTGCTAGCCTGGGAGAAGGAGGTGGAGAGGCCGTGCAGAGCAGTGGGCTGTGAGAGGTCAATCAAAGCACTCCCAGGAGGGCAGGGCAGGCAGGTGACTCTAGGTGGGCTCAGAGGGAGGATCCCTAGCCTGGGAGCAGCCCAGCCTATGGCTTGCAGACCCTGAGAGAGCGCCCGCTCTTGGGGTGAGACCAGGCTAGGCCAGAATGTGGCTCCTGGGTCTGTGGCCTTCACAAAGGTTAAACTGAGGCTCAGGGAAGTTTAAACTGCCTAACTCATCATCCCCGCATTGGACAGAGACGGGGCCAAGAAGCACCAGTGTAGCACCACTTTCCTTCTTTGGCAGCCCCACCAGTGGGCTAGCAGGACCCAGGGGTGATCTCACCCCTCCACCCACTGACAGCTCCCCGGCAGGGCAGGGTGCTGGCTGGTCGCCCTCCTCCCAAGGGCCCTGTTTGTCTGGAGCCAGAAAGAAGGAAGTTTCCACTCAGGTGCTCTGAGCTCACAAAGCCCCGGGCCCTTGCAGGCCCCGTCTGAGCGTCAGCTTTGATTAGTGCCACCTGTCCTGTTTGTCAGACTTCCGGCTAATTGAATTCCGGGTTCCTCCACGGCCCTGCTCACACATCCACAGGCAACAGGAAAATTTTAGGAAAATGCTCCTCTAAGAGAAACAGAAAATCTGGGGCCTGAACCCCATGCATGTGGCCTCCAAGGTCCCCCTTCTAGCCCTCTCTCCCTGCCCTCTCTCCCTAGGTAAAGTGAAAAGTGAAAGTGTAGTCGTTCAGTCATGTCTGACTCTTTGTGACCCCGTGAACTGGAGCCCACCAGGCTCTTCTGACCATGGGGATTCTCCAGGCAAGAATATTGGAGTGGGTTGCCATTCCCTCCTCCAGGGGATCTTTCCAACCCAGGGATCAAACCTGGGTCTCTTCCATTGCAGGCAGATTCTTGCAGTCTGAGCCACCAGGGAATTCCCTGGGTGCTGGGTGGGAATTCTGGAAGCTTTCCACACACACACACACACACACAAGAATTACTTATCCTCAGGGTTCACATCCATAAAATGGGGTTACAACTGGAGTTAATGACCATGGAAGTGAATGACCTGGGTTGGCCTCTTGCCCACACTAAGCAGGTCCCGCTCCTTGCCAGCTCTAAAGAAGGTGCTGGAGGAGATGATAAAGCCCCTATCCTGCAGAACTTGTCCTCTCACTCAAGAAGAACAGAAACAGATACACAAATAAACAGAATTGTTGTTCATGATGAAAGCAATAACAAATGAATTCAAGGAAGACCAGAGGTGGGCAGTGTGGGGAGTCCACTTCAGGTTGGGTGGTCTAGGAAGGTCTATTTCTCTGGAGCTGTGACTCGGAGATTGAGAGGGACACGGACATGGGAAGAGAGTTCCAGGCAGTAGGACAGCACATGCAAAGGCCCTGAGGCAGCATGGGCTTGGCCTGTTCATGAGCAGCAGGTAGGGTCTACCCAAGGAGGAGGGTGGAGGAAGAGGTGGGAGAGAAAGGCAGAGCTGGACTGAGTAGGGCATCGTGAGACTTTTCTGGTATCCTAAGTCTTCACCCAGCAGTGGGTGGGCAGTGGCTAGAGGGCTGGGGACAGTGGGCCCTGGCTGCTGCATGTGACAGCTGGTTTATGCACCCAGGACCCCTTGCTCTGAGGCAGACACAGCTGTTCCCTGGATACCTGTGGGCACCAGCAATGTGCATTAGGGAGACATCAGATTGGGCTGCTGGGTTACCACTGCTCTCCTCCTTCCACTGCCAACCAGCCCCTCCTCAGTGCCAAGCACGAACCCTGGTAATTGAGGCTGGAACCAGGTGCCTAGTAGAAGCAACAAGCTCTTCAGGGGCTGAGAACCTCACCATCTCTTATGGTTCTCCCCATTTAGAATCATTGGTCCCTAAGTCCCATGCTTATAATAATCATATTAATAATCCATGCTTGTAATAATCATATCAATAATTTAATAATAAATAATAACTCACATTTATTTGTCAATTACCATGTACCAGGCTCTGAAGAAGGGCTTCCCTGGTGACTCATCTGCCTGCAATGCAGAAGACCCGGGTTCGATCCCTGGTTTGGGAAGATCCCCTGGAGAAGGGAATGGCTACCCATTCAAGTGTTCTTGCCTGGAGAATTCCATGGACAGGGGAGTCTGGCAGGCTACAGTCCATGGGGTTGCAGAAAATTGGACTTGACTGAGTGACTAATAATTCACTTCAGGCTCTGAACTATACATATTAAACAACTCAACTCAACCTGCATGATAACTATAGGAAAGACTTCTGAAAACTGAGACACAGGGAAGTCAAGCAACTTGTCCAAGGTCACACAGCTGGAAAGGGGCAGAGCTCCCAGTGACTCCTCTCTGACATCTGCTGCCGGTAATAGTCATTGCAAAGCAGCCCCAGTTTACTGAGCACATACTATGTTCCAGACACTAACTCCCACCCCTCCCCCCAAACCCCCTCTCTCCCTACCCCCGGCCATTTTCCACGTTGGCACGTTGTAAGCATTGTTCATCATTGTCCCCATAGGGAGTCTTTTTAGACCATTTTTCCTAATCACCCCTTCCTGTGAAAATTTCATACCCCAAATAAACTGTGCATCTCTTTACAGATCTGTGCTTTGAACATAAAGTGAGTAACTTTTTGATCCACCTCCCATAAATACGAGGTGGGGAGGGACACCACTCCTGGAGAATGTGAGCGTGGCCTCGAACTCATGGCTTCCTCTGGACATCTGTATAGCAGGTGTGACTATTTTGTGAGGAGCCTGAGGTTCTGAGGTTCAAGACCCTGTCCCTGGTCACTCAGGGGAGCCAGGGTCAGAGCCTGTGCCGATGACAATAATGGAGTCATTTACAAGACTGCAAACACACAGCCAAATCTTCTGCTCTGGCCCTGTGACCTCCTGAAAGTCAAATGCGTGAGTGTTTACACTAGCCTCTTCCTGTGGGTGGGGGTGGGGGTCGGGGGGCCCAATCTCTGCAGTCCCTGACCTCTGACCTGGAGGGCAGGCTTTCAAAGGAGCACTTGACCATGATTTCAGGGGCTGAACATGGGGTGCCAGGAGCCCCACTGCCATGCTCTATCCTGTCCACCTGCGGTTTCTGGATACTCAGGGGTCTGCAGTGGCGGGGGGCCGGTGGGGGGTGGTCCCTGAAATTTCAGAGATGCCCCAGAGGGGACAGGCACTTCCGGGAACAGCAGAGGCTGCCAGCAGTGGCCCCTGAGGGCAGGAAGCACCATCCCCCGAGGCCCTGGCCTGGCCGTCACCCTGCCGCCCGCCCTCCCTTCTCCCGGGAGGAAGTCAGGGACACTGTGGGAAACAGGCCCAGGGGACTGATGGACCCCCCAGGCTCGGCCCACTGACCTTCCTCCTGAGAAAACACTTGCAGCAAGCAAATCTAGGCCTTCACCCGGCACCCAAAATAGCTGGCACCTCCGGCCCGGACCTCCATGTCCTGAGGAAGCTCCTCAGAGCTGCAGAACAATAGGGCATTGTGCACCCGGGGCCTCCCAGACAGGAAGCTGGGCCCGCAGCAGCAACCCCACAGCCTGAGGCGTGCACGTGGGTCCAGAGGCCAGGTGTGGCCTGGCGTCCCTCAGCTAGAGCCAGGGGGGAGAAGAAGGGTAGGAAGCACCAAGTGGCCTCCTCAGCCCTGAGACGCAAGGGACTTAGGTGGAAGCTTGGAGGGCCACTGAGCAGAAAGAGGAATGAACAGACAGACAGACAGGGGATCATGCCAAATCCTGCCTGGACCCTGGCTGGGACGTCCTCCCAGCAGTTGTCAGGGGTGTCCTCTGTGCCAGAGGCTGTGTGCCTTGGTAGGTCAGGCCCCGCTCCTTGCTCCCGCTGCCCTGGCACCTCGTCATTCCTTGGACACATCCTGCATGCTTGTGTCCCAGGGCCATTGCACGTGAGTCAGGTGAGGAGAGGGGGCCTTGTCAGCCTGCAGAATGAGGATGCAGCCAGAGAGGCCAGGACCACCTGAGGCTGTCCAGATACAATAGATAGGAGACGACGGTGGCTTGGCCAGGGGACAGCAGGGCCACAGACAGAAATGGACAGGCGGTACAGCACCCAGCACTACCTGGGGCCTCTTTAGAGCCCCCAGGGGCTCAAGTGCTAATTCTTGGAGCTACTGCTGTGTAACCTCTAAGGAGACCTTAACCTCTCTGAAATGCACCCAGTTACGCTGGGTAATGCCATTGGGAGGTGTGGCCTCTGTGACCAGAGCTCTGCAAATGTTAGCTATTATTGCTTGAACCATGGTAAACTGCCATTTTATATGGATAAAAAAGTCAAATATTTCCTATGATTCCACCTAATAGTATTAACTATCTGAGACAGTAGCTATAGTAATTTAAAGTATGATATACTTTATATACAAAAATGCCTCCAGGGCACCCAGCAGAACATTGCAGAATCACATATGAAAGTGTTTAGCAAACTATTAGCATGTTGCAATGTCATTTACAAAGATAAATGTGGAATTCTCTTTGAAATAAAGCTCAGAGCTTTGTCTTTAAAGTCACAAGGGGTGAGGGTTTGGCCACCAAAAGAGAGACCCCAAAGGAAGATCAGACCTTTACAAGCACAGAAATTAAGCTCTCACAGATGCCTCAAATTTTACCAGTCTTTTGGGATGGATTCACAGCAATCCAGCTTACAAGAGACTGATGTGTAACCCCCTCCATACTTGTTTATCCATTTGAAGGGACAACTGTGACTGTGGCCAGATTGGGATCCTTGGGTCAACTCCCCATGGCTTGTGCTAGTGGTTGTGAAGGAATCTGGGGAGTCAGATGGGCCCCAAAAGGCTAAAAGGGACACAGGAGTCAGAGAAACACCACACAGAAGATGGAAATGCCCAGGACACAATCCGTCAGCCTCAGAGGAGTCTGATGAACAACTTGACTCACTACAGAACCCACCGGAAATCACGGCCCGTGACTTCGCACCTCTCGGACAGCATTGGCCAAATGCGGCCAAGTCCTTGTCCTCTGACCCCCATCCCCTTTTCTGTGTTCCCCAAGAGTCTCTCCCCCATCCTCCTGCATCTGAGATTCCAAATACACTGATGGGAGAGAGGATCGTAGTTGGTATGCGGCCGCATTTTTACTTTGATACCTGGAATATCAGAAGGGACCAGAGCGAAGGGAGGGAGAAGTAAAGTGTAGGGTTAGGTTTGGCATGGAACTTGGGCCTGGTACTTACCCCGCTCCACGCCCTGCCTCCTTCCCTCCAGCCCTCCGTCTACTCACGAGTATTTATTATTTTCTTAATTATTTATTTTGATGTGGACCATCCTTAAGGTCTTTATTGACTTTGTTACTTATGTTTCTTATGTTTTACATTTTGTTTCTTTGGCCATGAGGCATGTGGGAGCTTAGCTCCCTGATTGGAGATCCAACTCCCTACCCTGGAGGGCAAAGTCTTAACCACTGGACTGCCAGGGAGGTCCTGCATTTATTTTAGTGTGAAATGAGCATGCAAACCCTTGCTGTGGACCTGGGAGTACCAGTGCCCTGGGCTTTCCCTCCTGTTTCCTGCTGACGGGCTCGTGTGCTCTTGGCCTGGGACCAGAGTCTGGAGCAGGTTGCGGCAGAGATGCAGGCAGTGACGAGGACGCCCCCTTTTTCCTACCACTGAGCAGACTCCTGCCCTGGGCCCCTGTGAGTCCAGCTTGTGTAGGGAGCCTGTTCTAGCAAGCCGGGAGCTTTTGGTTGGTGGGAACATGCTGAGTGCTGTGTGGCCTGAACATCACCCACCAGGGGCCAAGGGAAACCAGAGTGGGGCCCCAGCTCGTCCATGGAGCAGTGAGCTCCATTGCTGCCAGGGCAGGGGGGAGGCAGGAGATGAGGAGTGTGTCTATTCTGGCATCAGCCAGCCTCCAAAAAGCCACAGAGAACATTCACCACAAACCAACAAGCCCCATGCAACAGACTGCCTCCCTGGCTTCCTCTCTCTGACTTGGAGTCTCTCGGGTGTGTCTGAAAGAATCAGGAGAAAGAGGGCAGAGGCAACATGCGGGGCTCAGCCTGGGAGTCACGGCCCTCCATCCTTCCACCCCCACCCCTCTCACCCTCCTTATGCCCCGGGGGCTGCTGGAGCCACGTGGTGAGCAATGAAAGTAAGCATGGCCCCTGCCTTCTGTGAACTTGGGGGCCAGCAGGTAGGGGGCTTCTGTAATTGCTCAGCAGGAGAGTACAGCTACAGCTTCAGCAAGTTCAATGAAGAGCGGGTGCTGGATGCCACCAACAGGGGGCCAGGCGAGGTCAGTGAGCTCAGGGGCGAGAAGGGCATCCTGAGCAGAGTAGACAGCATGTGCAAGGGCCCTGAGGCAGGAAGGTGTATACTAAGAGGGGGAAGGGGGCCACGAATCCTTGCTTCTGAATCCTCCTAGGTCATCAACAAGAATGGACTGGAGGTGGCTGGAGGGAAACCATGTGGCCTCAGATGAGGGATGATGTCAACTGTCCCCTCCTTGGCCAGCTCTCTGCAGGAGACCAAGGTCTCCACCAGATTCAATTTGCATTCCAGTCCCCACAACCACCTGTGAGGTAGATTCTAAGAACCCCATTCATCACAGGGGTAAAGTGAGAACAAGAGGATGCACACCACGCTGAGGGTCTCCACTGCTTTGTGCAGAAGCCAGGACTCCAGCCCAGGACAGACGGATGTTGGCACCCCCCTCCCTCCCCGTCCACAGGTCCATGGAGTGGGCAAGAGCTTCCCAGACCCTGAGGGGCTGTTTCCACATTAGGTGTGGAATACCCACATCTCCTCAATCCTTTACAAGCCCACCAGTGGAGGCTGGCTGACCCACTCTCCTACCAAGCCCCACACCGTGTCTGTCTTACACCCCTCAGTGCTGACACAGGCGCCTCCCTTCTCCTTCAAGAGAGAGGCCTGCTGCTCTCCCCGATAAGCCAGGTGTTGTTGTGCCCCACCAGCCACCAGTCAAATCCCTGTGGCTCCTGAGGCCCATCTCAGACCCTTACGGCGTTTTCCTGGATTGATTTTGTACTATGAAGTCCCCCGTTGTTGCTCCATGGAGCTGAGGCTTCACTGTCTCCCTTACACTTGAACTCTCGGGAACAGCACTGTTCCTGTATCCAACAGCCACTAAGTCCCGAGCATTTCATGCCTTGGTGAAGTGTGTGGCCTCAGGGCCGTTCCCATGGCAACCATCATGGCACTCACTCACCGGGCCCTGGTCTACTTCAGGCAGGACTGACACAGAGCTGACCTCCAGGGACGCTGTGTATAGCTAGCTGCTGGGGCCGTCACTGCACAACCCCATGCCCTGTGCCTGTAGCGAACCTGGTGGGGACAGAGTCTCTGAGCACCTGTGACCATGCCAGGCAAGGGAGCGGCACTCGATATGTATTAGCAAGGATTGTTATTATTATTATCTTCCATTAAAAATGGCAACCCAGTCCAGTATTCTTGCCTGGAAAATTCCATGGACAGAGGAGTCTGGCAGGCTACAGTCCATGGGGTTGCATAGAGTCAGACTTGACTGAGTGACTTAGCCCTCAGACATGCAACCCATTATTAATCATTGTTACGTTTGAGTGCTGTGCTCAGCACTTGCCACGTGTGATCTCAATTCGTCCTCCTGACAACCTGTGGAGTGCTCATCTCTCTATAAGACACTGGAGGCCAGAGAGGTTAAGTGACTTGCTCAAAGTCACACAGTGAGTAGAAAAGCTGGGGTTTGAACTCAGGACCACGGGACTCCACACTTCAGGGCTCTAAGCCAGGACATGGAGCTGCCCCTCGAAGCTGCCCACTCCAAGGGTCTCAACCCAGCCCGGGGGTATAGGGAGGGTTCGGGGCTTGCTGCCTTAACAGAGGAGGTAAGGGGAAGGCCATTCATTCTCAGCCCCTAACCCTGCCCCACAGGAGACACTGCATGTTTTTCCAGGTGTGGATGAAGGACGCTGTGCATTGAGGTGTCCAGTAAAGAAGATCAAAATGCAGATTCCTGGGCCTCACCCCACACCACTGACCCTGAATCTCTGAGCAACTGACACTCTGCCCAAGCAGGGATTCAGCAAATGAAATGCAGGACACCCAGTTACATTTGAATTTCAGATAAACAAGGAATAGCTGTTTAGCATGAGTATATCCCAAATGTGTCATGAGACATACACTACGAGATTACTTGCTGGTCATCTGAAATCCAGATTTAACTGGGTGTCCTGCATTTATCCTGGGAACCCTTTCCCTGGGTGATAAGGTACCTAAGGAATAAAGCCTCTCCCAGTGGGCAGGTCTGTATGGAGTCCACAGGGGTGTGCCAACCCTGGTTCAAGATCATTGCTCCAGCATAAGCAACACAGGAGAGGCCCCTGCTCTTAGGTGTACCACCCAGGGTTGCCACCAGCATGCACGACTGGGGAGAGCGAGGCTTAGAGAGGGAATGCTGGTGGAGACACCTCTGAGAGGGGCTGGTGAAAGAGGCCCAGTGAATGGCCAGACCCCCAGTGGAGCTCAGGCAGTCGGGGCCATCTGGGCTCAGACTTGAACACCTGGCACCTCTCGAACAGGAAACGGCCCCCTCATGCACCCCTGAGACAGATTCCCACCCCCGGTGACCAGATGGCCAGGCAGAGAAGGAGGGTGGTAGAGAGGCCAGGTAGGGGAGCGAGAGATCAGCCCAGATGCCTTTGCATGGCTCAGAGCAGCAGCCGGCTCTGTTTTCCTTCCAGCCGTGGAGACTGAGCTTGGTTCAGGGAAGGAGAAAATATACATGCAAACAACACCCACCAGCCCTCTGGCTGTTTCATCTCCTAGAAACCCAAGCTTCAGCAAGAGTCTAATTAAGCATCTCCTCCACTGTCTTATGTTACATGGAATGTAACTGCTTATGAAACCTGGCTCATCTTTGATCAAGTGCCAAGGGGTCAGTGGCTCTGCTGGGACCTGTCTGTGTTTGAGGTTGGGAGCAGGTGAGGGGTGCCAAGGAGCTTCTCTTGAGAGATGTTTTAACTTGTGAGATTTCCTCTTCTCCCTTTTGGTCCAGCATGCACCTCACTCCATCCCAAACACCCTTGAAGGTGCTTTGGGAGTTTAGGGGTTGACTCTCTTCCCCAGGTCCTAACAGCTGAATGGCACTGGGTTTGAACCCTCTGACTACGACTTTGGGTGAGTCGCATAAGCTTTCTGAACCTTTCTCAAATCTATGAAATGGAGCTGACCACTGTTCATTCTAGGGTCACTGTAGGAGCGTGGAACACAGGCCCTGTCGCGTTGTCGGTGCCCTGCGGGTCTTGGATGCTGTGCTGGTGAGCCCACATTTCCTTGCAGTGTTGGTTTACTGTCCATCTCTCATGAGGAACTCCATGGGGATTGGACCTTGATTTTGTGCCCTGCTGGGTCACTAGCACTAATCTGGAACAGCTTCAGGCTCCTGGGTTAGTGTTAGGTAGGTTTTCAGCGGATAACTGTTGAGGGAATGAATGCCCTGGGGTATGGAAGAAGCTGGAGTTCAAGCAGCTGAACGGCCACCTTAAAGGAGAGTAGGGTTAAGGCAAGATACAGTTCTGACAGGTGCACGGAGCGCTTGCAAACATGTTTTCAAAAGTGGAAAATATTGTCCCCATTTTCAGATAAGGAAACCAAGGCTCAGAAGGGAGAATCAAATTCCCAAGGCTGCTAAGAAAATGAAAATACAAACGTCATCACCCATCACTAGCTGACCAATTCCCACCTCCTGCTATTCCTGTGTACCCTCGTATGATCTCTCCCTATATAGACCAGAGCTGACAAAGGCCTAGGTAAAAAAAAGACCTAATATCCCTAAAACATAAAGCATGTTTTGACATATAAGAAAAAAAAAAGCAATAAAAATGAGTAAAGCATATTAATGGATAATTCACCATGAAGGAAACATAAGTTGTGTCTTAAAAGATATGTAATCTCACTCATAGGCTTCCCAGGTGGCTCAGCAGTAAAGAATCTGCCTTCCAGTGCAGGAGACTCAATTTCAATCCCTGGGTCGGGAAGACCCCCTGGAGAAGGAAATGGCAACCCACTTCAGTATTCTTGCTTGGAGAATCCCATGGACAGAGGAGACTGGCGGGCTACAGTCCACAACGGGTTTCAAAAGAGTCAGACACGACATGGCAACTAAACAACACCAATCTCACTCCTAAGGAATACAGATTAAAACCATATTGAATTGCTCACTTTTACCCATCAGATGGACAAAGAGCCAAAAGTTTAATGATATTCTGTGTTGGTTAAACTTTGGAAAAACATGCACTCTCATAAACTGGTGGGTTTATCATTTGGCACAACCCTTAATAGAATATAACAGGACAATATATACAAGAATAACAAATTCATAACATACTTTTGGAATCAGCAATTCCAATTCTAAAATTTTGAAATACCTGCAGATATATAAGTGGGTATTTGCACATCATTATTCACTGGAGTATTTTTTCTAAAAGCAAAAAATTAGAAACAATCCGGTTAAATGTGATGCAGCTTCAACAGGAGAGAGAAGGGTAGGAAGATACCCCTGCCTGTGGTTTTTCAGTAGCTCTTTACCTGTCTCCCCTTGAATGTTTCAAAAGCTTCTCTTTGGCATTTGGGGGACTCTGGAGACTCATATCCAAGCAGGAATAGCCAGAAGCATAGGTTTTAAATTTTGATTTAAGATAAATCCTCTTGGGGCTGGGGGGAAACTGCTTTTGCTTACCACAATCTGTTATATATGTTAATGTGTAAAATAATTACAGGTATATGAAAAAGTCCCTCACAACTTACCTCTCTGCTTTGAAGTGTTGTTTTTGTTGTTTAGTTGATAAGTCATGTTCAACTCTTTTGCTACCCCATGGACTAAAGCTGACTAGGCTCCTCTGTTCACGGGATTTCCCAGGCAAGAATACTAGAATGGGTTGCCATTTCCTTCTTCAGGGGAATTCCCAACCCAAGGATGGAATCACATCTCCTGCTTGATAGGTGGATTCTTTACTGCTGAGTCACCTGGGAAGCCTGATTTAAAGTTAAGAAAAAAAGATCCCTATCACTTGACAACAGTGCCAAAATTATCTGATGGGAAAAGAACAGTATTTTTGACAAATGGTGCTAGGACAATCAGCTATCCACCTGCCAAAAAATGACATTGGATCCCTACCTCACATCATATACAAAAAGTAATTTAAAATAGATCAAAGGTCTAAATATAAGAGCTGAAACTATAGAACTCTTAGAACACATAAGAGCAAGTCTCCATGACCTTGACTTGGCAAAAAGATTCTTAGACATGACAGTATGTGCAATAATTGGAAAAAAGAGATAAATTGGACTTTTACAAAACTAAAAATTTTCATGCCTCAAGGCACCATCAAGAAAGTGGAAAAGACAGCACAGAGAATGGGAGAAAATACTTGCAAATTGAATAAGGGATTTGTATCCAGAATATATAAAGAACACTGACAAATTAAACACAAAGAGAAATAACCCAAGTTTTAAAATGGGCAAAGGTTATTTCTCCAAGGAAGGTCTACAAACGGGCAATAATCTCATGAAAAGATACTTAGCATTATTAGACATCAGAGAAAGGTAAATCAAAAGTGCAACGAGACACCACGCTACAACCAGTAGGGTGTCTCGAAACAAAAAGTCTAATAGCAAGCGTTGGCAAGGATGTGGTGGGAATTTGAAAAGGATCAGATGTTTTGGAAAACAGTATAGCAGTTTCTCAGATGATTAAACAGAGGGTTACCATGTGACCCAGCAGTTCTAGTCCTAGATATATCCTCAAGAGAAATGAAAACATATGTCTACACAGAAATTTGGACACAGATGTCTATAGCAGTATTATCCACAATAGCTGAAAACAATCCAAATTTTTATCAACTGAATAATGGGTAAACAAAATGTGGTTCATCCAAATAATGGAACATTCATTATCCTCCTGTGAATAGGAATAAAGTCCTGACACATGAGACGATTTGGACAACCCTTGAAAACATTACAGAAGACGAATAATATGATTCCACATACATGGAGATCCAGAGCAGAGAAATCTATAAAGACAAAAAGTAGGTTCGTGGTTGTTTAGGCCTGGGTATGGAGGTTGGGATAGGGGTATGGTAGCTAATGGTGACGGGTTTCTTTTTGAGGTGGCAAAAATGTTTTGACATTGACTGATTGGGCATTAACTGTAAAATATTAAAAACTACTGAATTATACACTTAAAGTGGGTGAATAGTTTGGCAGATGTATTGTATCTCAATAAAGTAAAAGGAAGGGAGAACAAGATGGCGGAGGAGTAGGTGGGCGTGGAGTACATCTCTCTCCATGGATACATCAGGAATATAACTTCGGACACAGAAGTGCATGCAGAACACCAGCTGAAGGTGGACAGGAGTACCTGACCAGTGGACAATAATGTATAGAACCATGCAAAACTCAGTAGGATGAAGGAACTAGCGGGGAAAACAGGAGTGTTACTAGGACTGGACCTGCCCTTGGCGGGTGGGGGAACTGAAGCAGGAGTCTGATCTCCTGCAATTGTCTGATTCAGAGGAGAAACATTTAAGGCTGAGAGTGAAACATCTGATCTGTGGCAGCCTAAATGGAATGAGAATCAGACAGTCCTTGCTGCAGCCATACATACCCCAGACAGGGACAGAGGTACCCTGGAAGGCGCAGAGGCTGGAGTTTAGGGATGGTGGAGCAATCCCAGGGCAAGGGCTGCTGTTGATTGCAGAGAGATGGATCGAGATGATGTGAGGGAGGAGATTGTGGTGGGCAAAGCCTGTGGAGGAAAACCAGGAAGCCACGGAAGCAAGGCGATACTGCTGAGTCACCTGTAGTGGGTGGAGTCATCACCATAACCTCTCTCTCCCAACATGCCAGCATTGGCCGCTGAACGAAAAAGAGGCTGGCTTATCAAACTCCTGACACACTGAACTATAGAGCAGGACCTCACCCAGGGTGCCCCTTTAAGTGCCCGACCTGCAGATCTACAGAGTAGGACCCCACCCAGGGAGTTCCCTCTATGTGTCTGACTTGCCAAACAACAGAGGACCCCAGGCAAGGGAGCCCTCTAAGTGCCTGAATGGAGGGAGATGCAGAGAAAGACTGGCCAAAGAGGCCTTCTGATCGCCAGCTACAAAGAGGCTCAAAAAAAGACTCTGATAGGGCCATAACTCCTGTGGCGGAGGCAGTCCGTGTCCACGCACACTTGGCGCCGTCAGGGTCCCCACAGGCCAAGCAGCTGCGTCACCTTCTCACTGGGGCAGAGCTGCCACAGGCAAAAAAAAGTCTTGTGTCTATGTGCGCAGGGTCGCTTTGGTTGTGTCCGACTCTTTGCAACCCTGTGGTCTGTGGCCTGCCAGGCTCTCTGTCAGGGAGGGGTTTCTCCAGGCAAGAATACTGGAGCATATTGGCCAATACAGGTTGCCATACCCTTTAGAGCACTCTATTTCCTGCTGCCCTAGCCACCAACTCCCCTGAGTACCTGGTGCAGCCGGAACCCTTGCGACCCAAGCAGCTGCACCACCTCCACACCTGGCCCTCACAGGGGCAAACCTAAGTCCTCCAGGGCAGCCTCAGGAGCAAACCCCAGTGGACAACCACATGCAGAGCTGGAAATAAAACCACAGTTGAAATCCAGGGGCAGTGTGGCTAAGGAAGAACACCCAAAACCTTCCCACCATCTGTACAGGGTGCAGATTAAATCCACATGATCAACTAGGCAGACTCTGTCTATGGAATATACAAAAGATTATTGAGAGCTCCCCCAAAAGAAAATGTACTAGTTCTGATAACTGTGGACATTGGAGGCAAGAACACACAAGAATTCAAGATTAGAATCTGATTTGAACCAGAGTAGAATCTGAACTGCCCCCTCAGCAGGTCCAGAGATCAGCACAGTGTTGGAGAACATCCTAGGGAGGTGAGGTGGACTATGACTCCCAGTGAGGGAAAGGACTCTGATAGAAGTGACTCAAGAAAAACATTTATTATTCTTATGCTTTGACTTGTTCTGTAGATTCTTTTGGATTTTTTTTTTTTTACTTCCCCCCGGGGCCCCTGTTGTAGTTGTCGATTTTATTGGCTCTATGAAATCTAATTAAACTTTTGAGCTTTTTTTTTTCTCAGTCACATTTTTTATTGTTGTTATAAACCTCTGCTTCTGTGTTGGGTGTTTGCAGTTCTGTGGAGTGTTCCTTAATTTTTTTTTCTCTTTTTTTAATTTTAATTTTTTAAACTATTATTATTTTTTCTACATTTATTCTTTTGCTTTTCCTACTGTCATTTCACCCTTGCAGTTAATCTTTAATGTATATAAATCTTCTTTATCTACCTCTATTTAACTTGGCATATCTATTCTTTCTTTCTTTTCTCTCTTTCCTTTCCTCTTAACATATTTGTAGTTTTATTTTCATTGCTTTATCACCCAATTGGCACCTTGCTTTAGTTTTGTTTTCCAGTTTGTGCTTTAGTTACTTTTGTTCTGGTAGATATAATTTTTGGTCTCCTTTGTTCACTGGGTCAATCTATTGTACATTATTTTTTGTTGTACTGTTTTGATTTTGCTTATGGGTGTATATGTATATGTGTAATCTTTAATGTATATAAATTTTCATCATCTACCTCTATTTAGCTTTGCACATCTATTCTTTTTTTTTTTAATTTTTATTTTTACTTTATTTTACTTTACAATACTGTATTGGTTTTGCCATACATTGACATGAATCCACCACGGGTGTACATGCGTTCCCAAACATGAACCCCCCTCCCACCTCCCTCCCCATAACATCTCTCTGGGTCATCACCGTGCACCAGCCCCAAGCATGCTGTATCCTGCGTCGGACATAGACTGGTGATTCGATTCTTACATGATAGTATACATGTTACAATGCCATTCTCCCAAATCATCCCACCCTCTCCCTCTCCCTCTGAGTCCAAAAGTCCGTTATACACATCTGTGCACATCTATTCTTTCTTTCTTTTCTATCTTTCCTTTCCTCTTAAACATATTTGTTAGTTTTTCCCTACTTAGCATCTTACTTTAGTTTTGTTTTCCAGTTTGGGCTTTAGTTAGTTTTGGTAAATATAAGATTTCTTAACTGATAAATATAAGTTTTTATTTCCTTTGATTGTCAGGTCACTAACAGTACTTTATTTTTGTTGGACTACTTGACTTTGCTCATGGGTGTATATCTATATGTGTATAGTCCATTATTTTAATTATTATTTGTCTGATTTTGTAACTGGCATTTGTCTGGGGTTCATCTTTGGTTTCTTGTTTTTGGATATTTATTTTAATCTCACTTAATGCCATAACAAACCACTTGTGGAATCTTCATTCCTGACCAGAGATCAAGCCCTGAGCCTTTGAAGTGGGAGCACTGACTCCAAGACCCTAGACTACCAGAGAACTGACCCTAGGGAGTACTAGATAGAACTCATAGAAAGGAAACCACTTGAACACAAGACCTGGCATCACCCAACCACCAGTAGCACCCTGTGCAGGACTCCTCATCTAAACAACAAACCAAACAAAAATATAAACCCAATCATCAGCAGACAGGATTACCACCTCCCTCAGCCTTGCCCATCAGAGGAAAAACAAACAAACAAACAAAAACTCAACACAAATTTCACCCTATATGAAGCTTACACAAACCACTGGACCAACCTTAGGAGGGCAGAAACCAAAAGGAAAAAAGAATTCAACCTTGAAGCCTGGGAAAAGGAGACTTCAAACACAGTAAGTTAAAAAATAATAATAATGAAAAGGCAGAGAAATACTATACAAATGAAGGAACAAGCTAGAAACACAGAAGTCCAAATAAATAAAGAGGAAATAGGCAAACTACCTGGAAAAATTTCAGAATAATGATAGTAAAGATGATTTTAAAAAAACCTTGAAAAAAAATGGAGAAAATGCAAGAATCAATTAACAAAGATCTAGAAGAATTAAAGAATAAATATACAGAGATGACACAATTACTGAAATTAAAAATACTCTAAAAGGAATCAATAGCAGAATATCTGAAGCAGAAGAACGAATCAGTGAGCTGGAAGATAAAATGGTGGAAATAACTTCTGAAGAGCAGAATAAAGTAAAAAGAATGAGGATAGTCTCAGAGACCTCTGGGACAATATCAAATGCACCAACATTTGAATTATAGGGGTCCCAGAAGAAGAGAAAAAGAAAGGATATGAGAAATTTTTTGAAGAGATTATAGTTGAAAATTTCCCCAACATGGAAAAGGAAATAGTCAATCAAGTCCAAGAGGAAGAAAGAATCCCATATAGGATAAACCCAAGGAGAAACACACCAAGACACATACTAATCAAACTAACAAGACTAAACACAAGGAAAGAATATTAAAAGCAGCAAGGGAGAAGCAACAATTAACATACAAGGGAAATCCCATACGCTTAGCAGCTGTTCTTTCAGCAGAAACTCTGCAGGCCAGAAGGAATGGCAGGATATATTTAAAGTACTGAAAGGGAAAAATCTACAACCAAGATCACTGTATCCAGCAAGGATCTCATTCAAAATCGATGAAGAAATAAAAAGCTTTTCAGACATTAAGAGAATTCAGTACCACCAAACCAGCTTTACAATAAATGTTAAGGGACTTATATAATCAAGAAATACAAGAGAAGAGAAAAGATCTACAAAATCAACCCCAAACAATTAAGAAAATAGCAACAGGAACATATATATCAATAATTACTTTAAATGTAAATGGATTAAATGCTCCAACCAAAAGACACAGACTGGCTCAATGGATACAAAAATAAGACCCATATATATGCTGTCTACAAGAAACCCACTTCAGATCTAAAGACACATATAGACGGAAGGTGAGATGATGGAAAAACATATTCTGTGCAAATGGGAAGCAAAAGAAAGCTGGAGTAGCAATTCTCATATCAGACAAAATAGACCTTAAAATAAAGAATATTTCAAGAGATAAGGAAGGACACTAAATAATGATCAAGGGATCAATACAAGAGGAAGACATAACAATTGTAAATATCTATGCACCCAACATAGGAGCACCTCAATACATAAGACAAACACTAACAGACATTAAAGGAGAAATTGACAGTAGCACAATAATAGAAGGAGATTTTAACACCCCACTCACACCAATGGACAGATCATCAAAACAGAAAATTATTAAGTAAACACGTCTTAAATGATACATTAGATGAGATGGATCTCATTGATATCTTCAGGATGTTCCATCCAAATGCAGAAGAATACACCTTCTTCTCATGCACATGAAACATTCTCCAGGATAGACCACATCTTGGGTCACAAATCAAACCTCAGTAAATTTAAGAAAATTGAAATCATGTCAAGCATCTTCTCTGACCACAACGCTATGAGACTAGATATCAATTACAAGAAAAAAACTGTCAGATACACAAACACATGGAGATTAAACAACACGTTCCTAAATAACTAACAGGTTACTGAAGAAATCAAAAGGGAAATCAAAAAATTTCTAGAAACAAATGATGACGAAAACCTATGGGATGCAGCAAAAGCAGTTCTAAGAGGGAAGCTTATAGCAATACAATCCTACCTCAAGAAACAAGAAAAACACTGAATAGACAACCTAGCTTTACACCTAAAACAACTGGAAAAAGAAGAACAAAAACCCCTGAAATTAGTAGAAGGAAAGAAATCATAAAGATCTGAGCAGAAACAAATGAAAGAAACAATAGTAAGATTAATAAAGCTAAAAGCTGGTTCTTTGAGAAGATAAACAAAACTGACAAACTTTTAGCCAGACTCATCAAGAAAAAAAGAGAGAAGAATCAAGTCAGCAAAATTAGAAATGAAAAGGAGAGGTTACAACAGACAATGCAGAAATACAAAGGCTTATAAGAGACTATTATGAACTACATGGCAATAAAATGGATAACCTGGAAGAAATGGAAAGATTCTTAGAGAAGTTCAATCTTCCAAGACTGAACCAGGAAAAAAAATAGAAATTATGAGCAACCCAATTACAAGCACTGAAATTGAAGCTGTGATCAAAAATCTCCCTCAAAACAAAAGCCTAGGACCAGATGGCTTCACAGGAGAATTCTATCAAACGTTTAGAGAAGAGCTAATGCCTATCCTTTGAAAACTCTTTCAAAAAATTGCAAAGGAAGTAACACTTCCAAACTCATTCTATGAGGCTACCATCACCCTGATACCAAAATCAGACAAAGACAACACAAAAAAAGAAAACTATAGGCCAATATCACTGATGAACATAGATGCAAAAATCTTCAACAAAATGTTATTGAACAGAATTCAGCAACACATCAAAAAGCTCATACACCATGATCAAGTTGGATTTATTCCAGGAATGCAAGGATTCTTCAATATATACAAATCAATCAATGTGATACACAATATCAACAAATTGAAAGATAAAAACCATATGATAATCTCAATAGATGCAGAAAAAGTCTTTGACAAAATTCATCTCCCATTTATGGTTAAAATTCTTCAAAAAATGGGCACAGAAGGAACCTACTTCAACATAGTAAAGGTTATGTATGATAAGCCCACAGCAAACATTATTCTCAATGGTGAAAAACTGAAAGCATTCCCATTAAGATCAGGAACAAGACAAGGGTGTCCATTTTCACCACTATCATTCAACATAGTTCTGGAAGTTCTAGCTACAGAAAACAGAAAAGAAAAAGAAATAAAAGGAATTCAGGTCGGAAAAGAAGATGTAACACTCTCACTGTTTGCAGATGACATGAAAACCCTAAAAATAGTATAAGAAAATTACCAGAACTAATCAGTGAATTTAACAAAGTTGCAAGATACAAAATCAATACACAGAAATCACTTGCATTTCTTTATACTAACAGTGAAAAATCAGAAAGAGAAATTAAGGAATCAGTCCCAGTCACCATTGCAACAAAAGAATTAAATATCTAGGAATAAACTTACCTAAGGAGAAAAAAGAACTGTACATAGGAATTTACAAGACACTAATGAAAGAAATCAAAGATGACATAAACAGATGGAGAGATATTCTGTGTTCCTGGATAGGAAGAATAAATATTGTGAAAATGACTATACTACCAAATGCAATCTACAGATTCCATGTGAGCCCTATCAAATTACCAATGGCACTTTTCACAGAACTAGAAAAAAAAATTTCACAATTCATATGGAAACACAAATAGCCAAAACAGTCTTGAAAAAAAAGAATGGAGCTGGAGGAATCAACCTTTCTGACTTCAGATTATACTACAAAGCTACAGTCATCAATACAGTGTGGTACTGGCACAAAAACAGAAACACAGACCAATGGAACAAGACAGAAAGCCCAGAAATAATCCTATGCACCTATGGGTACCTTATTTTTGACAAAGGATGCAAGAATATTCAGTGGAGCAAAGACAGCCTCTTCAATAAATGGTGCTAGGAAAACTGGACAGCTACATGTAAAAGAATGAAATCAAAACACTTCCTAACACCATACACAAAGATAAACTCGAAATGGATTAAAAACCTAAATGTTAGACCAGAAACTATAAAACTCTTAGAGGAAAAACATAGGCAGAACACTCGATGATACAAATCAAAGCAAGATCCTCTATGACCCACCTCCTAGAGTAATGGAAATTAAAACAAAAGTAAACAAGTGGGACCTGATTAAACTTAAAAGCTTTTGCACAGCAAAGGAAACTATAAGCAAGGTGAAAAGATGACCCTCAGAATGGGAGAAAATAATAGCAAATGAAACAACTGACAAATGATTAATTTCCAAAATATACAAGCAGATCACACAACTCAATGCCAGAAAAACAAACAACCCAATCAAAAAGTGGGGAAAAGACCTAAACAGACATTTCTCCAAAGAAGACATACAGATGGCTAGCAAACACATGAGAAGATACTCAACATCACTCATTATCAGAGAAATGCAAATCAAAACCACAATGAGGTATCAATTCACACTGTCAGAATGGCTGCCATCAAAAAGTCTACAAACAATAAATACTGGAGAGGGTGTGGAGAAAAGGCAACCCTCCAACACTGTTGGTGGGAATGCAAACTAGTACAGCCACTATGGAAGATAGTATGGAGATTCCTTAAAAAGCTAGGAATAAAACCACCATATGACCCAGCAATCCCACTCCTAGGCATATACCCTGAGAAAACCAAAACTGAAATAGACACATGTATCCCATTGTTCATTGAAGCACTATTTGCAATAGCTAGAACATGGAAGCAACCTAGATGTCCATCAACAAATGAATGGATAAAGAAGTTGTGGTACATATACACAATGGAATATTACTCAGCCACCAAAAAGGAATGCATTTGAGTCAGTTCTGATGAGGTAGATGAACCTAGAACCTATTATACAGAGTGAAGTGAGTCAGAAAGAGAAATATCATATTCTAACACATATATATACGGAGAAGGCAGTGGCACCCCACTCCAGTACTCTTGCCTGGAAAATCCCATGGATGGAGGAGCCTGGTAGGCTGTAGTCCATGCTAAGGGTCAGACACGACTGAGTGACTTCCCTTTCACTTTTCACTTTCATGCATTGGAGAAGGAAATGGCAACCCACTCCACTGTTCTTGCCTGGAGAATCCCAGGGATGGGGGAGCCTGGTGGGCTGCTGTCTATGGGGTTGCACAGAGTCGGACATGACTGAAGTGACTTAGCAGCAACACATATATATGGAATCTAGAAGAATGGTACTGAAGAACTTATTTACAGGGCAGCAGTGGAGAAACAGACATAGAGAATAGACTTATGGACATGGGGAGAGGGTGAGATGTATAGAAAGAGTAACATGGAAACTTACATTCCTGTATGTAAAATATATAGCCAACAGCAATTTGCTGTATGGCTCAGGAAACTCAAACAGGGGTTCCATATCAGCCTAGAGGGGTGGGATGGGGAGGGAGATGGGAGGGAGGTTCAAGAGGGAGGGGACATATGTATACCTATGGCTGATTCATGTTGAGGTTTTACAGAAAATTCTGTAAAGCAATTATCCTTCAATAAAAAAATAAATTAAAAAAAAGTAAAAGGAAGGATGGAAGGAAGGGTGGGAGGAAGGGAGGAAGGAAAGAAAGGATGGAAGGAAGGAACAGAGGGAGGGAGAGAGGATGGGAGGAAAGAAAGGAAGAAGGAAGGGAGGGAAGATGGGAGGAAGAAAGGGTAGCCCCAGCCTGTGCTGGGTGGAAGATGGGAAACCCCAGCCAAGCCCTGGGTAAGGCTCCTGCACTGAATGGAGACCACTCACCCCACACCAGGTACCACCAGTCTTTCTGGCTGAGAATCCATCTTAATGGTGGTATTTTCAAGATATTCCCATCCCATATTTTCCTCCCTCCCGTCCCATATTTTCATGTGCCCCAGAAACCAGAAATTCGATTTTGGGGTGAGTCTGAGACCAACCTTGGCTTCTGAGATGTGGCCTCCAAGGTCACGGCTTGAGAGAATTCAGGAAGACATCAACCATCCACACTCAGCAATGCCCCATCCTCTGGGCAATGCTTCTAACCTTGGTTCTGCCAGGCTTTCCCCAGAGAGGGAATTTAACTACAAGTCATCCTCAGGGAGGTTATGGGTCTTTTCCAATGAGTCAGCTCTTCACATCAGGTGGCCAAGGTATTGGAGCTTCAGCTTCAGCATCAGTCCTTCCAATGCATATTCAGGGTTGATTTCTTTTAAGATTGACTGGTTTGATCTTCTTGCTGGCCAAGGACTCTCAGGAGTCTTCTCCAGCACCACAGTTTGAAAGCATAAATTCTTTGGTACTCACCGGTCCTGCCAAAATCACTTAAAAGATCCCTGCCCCTGTTCCTCTCTTTTGGAAGGATAAGCTCTTTTGGAAACTGGCCCTCCTAATGCTTGCTGGATATCATGGACACTCCCTACTCTGCACCGTCCCCCTACCCCCACCCCCACCACCCACCGCCTGCACGGGACAGCTCCTGGGAAGATGAACTCAGAGGCGGTTTTCTGCCCTGCCAGATGGAAACATGCTCTCCCATCCTGCCAGAGAAACAGATCAGCGCACTGGGTCCGCAGAGGGAACCACTGGCTGCCTTGGAAGAACGGCTAATAGATCATGGAATTCCACCGCCAAGCCATCATCTCCAGGCCAACGAGCTTGAATTATGACAGAAGGATTAGGAGCGGGTGGAAACTTGGAGGTCACCCACGAAGACGTTTGAACATTTGTTTTCTATCTGCAGCCTCATTTCCCAGCTGCGTAGGACACTTAATCCAACGTGAAGTCTTGCATATTAAACTTTCTCCCTGATTACAGTCCTTCTCAGTCTTCACTGATCTTTGGCACCCAGGGGGCACTTTGATTTCCCTTGATGTGTGTGGACGTGAGGGGTTGAGGCCAGACCCTTTGTATGTCATCCTGTTTTCTCTCGGGGGTCAGTTCGGCATGCTAGCTGGAATGGCAGTGGGGGAACATGAAGCATGCGCTATGCCTGTCAGTGAAGCAGTGGGCAGGCTTGTGGAGGTAGGCCCAGACAATCAGGGATGGCGGTGGTAATTGGAATGGTCAGGGCAAGACAGAGGCTCTTCCGGAGGAGCTGAGATACTGCAGGGTGAAGATTCTGAGCTTCAGATGAAGCCTCCCCAACTTTAAGCTATTAAGTTATTATGGCTGATTACATTCCGAGGGGCCTCGGCTGGCAGGTTCTAATTGGCAGTACTCCTGTGATTTTATGGGAACCAGGCTGGGATAGGGAAGGCTGAGATCAGCCCCGCCCAGCAGAGGCCAGATGAGCCGGGGACTGGAATCTCTCTTCCGACATCGTGGCAGCTCATCTGCAAACCTTTACAACCTTCTGTTCCCGGCAGCCCCTCAGCACAGCTGACCGGGGGTTCGGGAGCTGCCTCCATTCACAGAGCAGGAGGCCAAGGTGAGGGTCAGGGGGTTTCTCAGGACTAGAAGTCTCCATTGGCCTCAGCTGGCCAAGAACCCCCACCCTTTAACCTTCTAAGCTTCTTCCATCCAGAAATGCATGTTGAGACCTGGCTGTGGAAGGGAGTTGGCAGCTGGCTTGTAGTCAGAAGAGGGAGGCTGTCTGGATGCACCGAGGAGACTGCAGAGCAGTAGCAATGGGACCCCAGAATTTCCAAGGGGAAGAAGCTTCAGAGCTTCATTTACATAGCAAACCTATCATGCATATTTAATTGTATGTTTATTTGGAATGCCTTGGGGGTTTGACTGCTATAACAAAGACCCGATATGATAGTGGCTTAAACAGCACAGACATTCATTTTTCTCTCCCGTAAAGGCTTAGGGTCATAGACCTGAGTTGACAGAACAGCTCCACAGCCATCAGAGACCCAGGTCCCGTTCACCTCATTCTCTGTATCTTTCACGTGTACTGTCCATTTCAGGATGCAAAATGGCTGTTCCTGCTTCTGTCATTACTTCTGCATTCCAGCAGGTGGCAAGGAATAAAGGGGGCACGAAGTGGGCCCATTCCTTTCCCTTACAAGCACAATTTGGGACTGGATTATGCCATTTCCACTCAAGGCACAATGACTCAATCTACCGCATGGTCATCTAGCTGCAAGAGAGGTTGGGATGTGAGATCTTTATATGGGGGTGATCACATGTCTAGTTATAGTCTATTAATGTAGAAGAAGGAAAATCCAAAGGAGGCTCCCCAGAGGAGTGTGATGAAGGTAGTTGTTTTTCAGTCACTAAGCCATCTTTGACTCTTTGTGACCCCATGAACTGCAGCATGCCAGTCTGCCCTGTCCCTCCCCATCTCCTGGAGCTTGCTCAAACTCCTGTCCATTGAGTCAGGGTGAGAACCAAAGCCTCCAGCCCCAGCCTATCTTGAGTACACCCTTGGGCCATATGGATGACTGCCCTCCCTTCTCAATGCAATCAAAGCAGTAGGCAAAATTCATCTCCTCCAGGCAGACTGTCAGGGTTAATTACTCCAGCTGAACTTATCATCTTCTTTGGCCCACCCTTTCCTCTGCTGAGTGCCCTTGGCTATTCTGGAACCTGGGCATTTCTGTGGACTCTGTCCCAGCAGACCCTTGTTTCCTGACCCAGGGATCCCATTTCTTCTTTGTGTGTGTGTTAGTTGCTCAGTCATGTCTGGCTCTTTGTGATCCCACGGACTGTAGCCCATCAGGCTCCTCTGTCCATAGGATTTTCCATTTCTTCTGTAGTCTGTACCCAATCCACCACCCTCAGTCCCAGATCTGTACTTCCAGGAAGTAAACACCCAGGGCTGAGTGCTCTGGTCATGTTTTAGAGGAAAACACACTCTACTATCTCAAGGTAGAAAGGTCTGTGAGGGCAGGGACCTTGCCTTGTTCACTGTTTTATTTCCAGGTCTCAGCACATGCCTGATGGGCAGTAAAGTACCTGCTAAATGAAGAGTCCTTCTGGATCATCACCATCATCATCACACCTGATGTTTACTGAGGACTCCTGCTCGCTAAGCAAGGGTTGTGCAACAGTCATCTGAAACAAGAGTTGGCAGACTTGTTCTGCAAAGATCCAGCTAGTACATATTTTTGGTTTTGCAAGCCACAGGGTCTCAGTTACAGCCACTTGACTCTACCATGGTGTCTAGAAAGCAGCCACAGACAATATGTAAATGAGTGGGTGTGGCTGTGTGCCAATAAAACTTTATTTATCAAACAAATGTAAGCCGGATTTGGCCAGTTGGCCATAGTTTGCTAAAGCCTTATACAAAACAAAAAAGGATGTCCTCGGGGTGGGAGTGGACATCCATAGGCATCCTGTAGAGCTAACATGGAGGTGTGTGGGAGACAGGGCACGGGGTAGGTGCTGGAACCTAGTGTCCAGGCCTGAAGGAGAGCCATTTTTTGGGTGCTGGCCTTACTCAGTCTTCCGGTCTCTGAGCTGTATGTCATCTCCCACTCATGGGAGAGGAGCCCAGCACAGCCATGGGTATACTATGTATCACCAACCCGACTGTGGCTAATGGGGTCACAGGTGGATGTCCACCCTGAGGGGGTGTTTGGAATTAGGACACAGCCCCTCTGGTCCATCTCACACTGGGGACCCGCAGACTTGGGGATCTGGGGAAGCAGAGTGGGGGCCTGCAGAGAGAACCAAAGAAGCATTTGAGAGACACCCAGACTCACCGAGACCTGTTGGTACTCTCGTTCCGGTGCCCTGATGCCCCCCTATCTTTCACTGAACAGCTCTGCCCCTGCGCTGTGTCCTGTGGGTTTCCATCATCTCCCACCTTGGGGGCTCAGCGAGTCGGCTGCTTTCACCTCCTCTGCAAGCAGTGACACCCGCAGGTCTCTCCTCTCCCCACCACTGCCCTCCTCTCTCCTCTTGGGGCCCCTCTCTTGCCGTTCCTGGGCTCGTTTTCCTGGAGCAGCTCAGGACATTACCCCGCGAAATGAAGAATGTGGAATACTTGAGATTTCCACTCACACACTCCTGGAAAAAACACATTAACCTTTAAGAAGGGAATAATAGCTTCATTTTCAAGTGACCTTATGGATTAACCCTCGAAGAGCACTTTCTGACGGGGAACCATGGCCCATAGCAGGGACCCAGCAGGTGCAAACGATGAAGAAAACACAAAACCTGGCAGAATCCCTTGGTTAGCCCTGAAGAGAGGCAGATCCCTGTCCACTGACGGCAACAATAAAAGCATCTTGGCTCCTGTGAGACACCGAGTCTGCTGGACAGGAGGTCGCCAGCTTCAGGACAAGACCAAAGCTGTCTATCCTGGATCTGCCCTTGACCCAGGGTTGACGGAGCAGCTGGGGGTTGGCCAGCACAGCCTGCTTCTCTGTTGGTTTCCTCTCCCTCTGCCAGACTGAAGGGGGTTCCCACCCCCCAGAGAGCTTTCCTGCCAGCCTGCCGCTGCCCCCCACCCCCTGTCCTTGAAACACAGACTCCAGGATCCATGTGTTGGAGGAAACGGCACAGTCTACACGCCTGGGATATTTGCAAAGCATAGTAAAGGCTCTGAGAAGTCCTGCCAGCAAGAAACCTTTTTGACTTTGTTGAACACCAGTATTTTCCAAACTATTCTGGCCACAGGAAGCCCTCTCCCCTTTTTGTATTTTTTGGATAACACCTACAAGGGTTTGGCAGAGTTGCTTATCCGTGGAGCGTGCTTTACAAAAGGCAGACCGTACACATACCTTCTGCGAGGTCATTTGAGCCACAGGGAAAAAAAGAAAAAAAGAAAAACCAGAGCTCACTGTTCATTCTCCAGTTCATCTGTTCATTTATCACAGAGGCATGCATTCCTCCATCCATCCATCATTCATTCATCAACACAGGTGTCCGTGGCCAGGCGTCTCCAAGAAGCAGAGACAAACCTGAGTGCTTCTTTGCTTTTGCCAAGCTGCACAGATGGCAAGGGAGATAGCAATGCCCATGGGGTATGAGATAGAAAAGACAGGCACCTACATTGTGTCCGCGGACTTCAAAGGCCCAACTTCCCAAGATGTTCTCTTGAAACTAAAGGGGCAGAAACAGAGACACAAATGTAGAGAATAAAATGATGCTTCAGTTCAGTTCATTACCAAGGAGGAAAGGGGTGGTGGGATGAATTGGGATTGACGTATATACACTACTGTGCATAAAATAGGTAATTAATGAGAGCCTATTGTGTAGCACAGGGTACTCTTCTCAGGGGAGGAAATCCAAAAAAGGGGAGATATGGATAGCTGACTCAATAGCTGATCTATAGCTGATTCAGTTCGCTATACAGTAGAAACTAACACAGCATTCTAAAGCAACGATACTCCAGCGAAAATTTTTACAAAGAAAATAAAGGGGAAGAGGGTTTTAAAAATGTCTGTTCTACCAAAAGCGTCAAAATGTAGGCAGGCAAGAAGCAGCTTGAAGGAGAGGGTGGAGGGAGAGTGGGAGGAAGACTGAGGCCGGGACCCAAGGTGGGATGGGAGTGTGACATCAGCCGCACTGTCACGGCCAAGCTTTGGCCAAGGACTTGCTCTGTGCCCTGCACGGTACTAAGAGCTGAACATCCCCATGTGCTTCATTCACTCAACAAGCACCAGGAAGCTGTTTCTCATGAGCTAGGTACTGAGGACACCATGGTGAATATGCCTTAACCAGGGAGACCATCTTCCCAGTAACCCACAAGGATGGGGAACAGCTGCTGCAGGCAAGTCTCAGAGGCTTTCTCAAAGCCACAGAGCCGAGAGTGTAAGGCAGGGCCCCCTGACTCCCATGCCCAGTCTCTGCTGAACCAGTGGGCAAAGGAACGAGTTTAAAGCACGATCAATCCCATTAGGAAATCAGTGACGTGCCCGGGAGAAAGCAACGTTGGCAGAGGCCAAGCTGGATGCTCATGATGGATGGAAAGTGGAAAGAGGTGCAGCCAAGAAGACAGAGCGGCCGGGGCCACGTGGGTTCTGCCTGTGACAGCAGCGTCTGGCCCCCGTCTCTCACCCTGGGGCCAGCTAATCCCATTATGGTCCAATCCTTCCCGGCAAGCTGACTGCTGATGGTCAAGATCTCTCTCTCCAGCCACCCCCTCCCCACCCCGACCTCTTCTCAAAGGACAGCTTTGAACAGCTGTGGGCAAGACCCTGTCTCCTTTGCAGAAAGCCTTTGAGGAGCACAGAGAGCTGAAAGACCGCTGGGGGTGCTATGATACCAGTGGATGGTGTGGCCAAGAACAGTGCAGATGGCCACTCAGATGTGACCCAGAGGGGACAGCTCAGCCCCGTTGGCCACCGTCTGTGTCCCCACCCCTCTGCGTTCCTTCAAGCACCCCCAGCTCCCTGTGGTGCTGCGGTTTGGAATCATCTCTCCAGATACAGTCTCTATGAGCTTCCTGTGGCTGCTGTAACAAATGGCATGAAATTAGTGACTTCAAGCCACACAAATTCTTTATCATACGGTTCCAGAAGTCCAAAGTCCTAAATTCAAGAGGCTGATTTCCTCGTGGAGACTCTGAAGGAGAATCTCTTTCTTTGCCTTTTCCAGCTATAAAGCCAGCACATGCCCCTTCAATCTCCCTCTTACAGGGACCCTGTGACACATTGGGATAATCCAGGAACCTCTTCATTCTCCTGGTCCTTAGTCACATCTCAGAACCTCTCTGACATGTAAGGCGATATGGTCACAGGTTCTGAATTTTAGGGTGAGCACATCTCTCAGGGGCTGACTTCAGAGTCTCGCCCTCAGGCCTCTGGACTTCACTGGTGGCCTGTCCTACTGCTGAGGGCATGAGCCTGAGCTTGGGGTCTGGAGGGTTGCAGGCGACGCCTGGAGGAATTTGCTCTTTGTCCTCCAGGCTCCCCCAGAATGCCGCACGGGCTGAATCTGGCCATCTATTTCCTCTGGACTTGGACCCAGTTTCTCCTCTGTAAATAGGGTTCACATTTATAGAACCGCTCTTGGGAGGACGAAATGGTACAAGCACCCCTCCTGGAATACTCTAGATGCACAATGAACGTTGGCCAAGTGAATGAATTGCTCTGGATGAAATGACTGCTGGACCCTGGAGCAAATACCTTCCCCTGTGAAATTGGGGTATTCACCCCAGCTCCTCCTCCAGAGGCCTGCTGTGCCCCTCACCCACCCTACAGAGGTGAGGAAAAGCTCAGAACAGCACCCCAGAGAACAAAAGGTTAAGGCTGCTGGCCATAGCACAGCCTGAGAAAGCTCAGCCTTCCTTCATGTCAGGGATGCTCCCGCTGATCCTGGGGCAGGTAGGGGTCAGACCTGAAGTTCAGCGTGGTGAGTGAGCTGCCTGAAGACCCGAATAAGTGGTGAAGTCAGGACTCCAACTCAGGACACTGGGTTCCTGAAGCTTATGATCTGAACCTCTAGGATGGGCGGCCTCCAAACTCCAGCAGAACCAAGAGGAGAGATATGGGTATAGCTCACAGACCAGGGGACAAGCAAGCACAGCAGGACAGAGGGACCATGTGAGAGCAAAGAAGTCTGAAATGTTCAAAGTACACAGTGGTGAATCCCTTTCCTGAGAGCCAGAAGGGAACTCTCAGTGGCAACAGGAGTGGCAGGTGGCAACCACATGACCCCCACCATGACCGGTGGTGTCCGCAGGGAGGGCGCTCTGTGCTGGGACAACTATCCCAGCTGACCCAACCTTTACCGCCACCCTCTAAGTCACTCCTATTCACACACATTTTCTCAAACAAATTTAGAGGTAAAAATAACCTGGGAGAGGGGGCTTTGTATTGCTCAAGGTCTCCATCCATCGTTAAGACCCAATCAAAAATGTTTTTTTAAGATACTAAAACCAGCTTTTTAAGGTACACTCTTTGAGCCAAGAACTGGTTCTAAAGAAATCACTGTGGATGTTCCCAAAGGCCCATAAACAGGCATATTCACTGCAATATTGTTCACAATCATGAAAAATGGAAGCAACCTAAACGGCCCACAGAAAATCGGTTAAACAAATGCAATGCATTCACACAATGCGATACCGTACAAGCAGTAAAAACGGTGGTGTAGGAGACTCATGTTTATTGGCACAGAACAGCGTTTATAATAAATCGTTAGGAAAACAGAAAGTCACAAAGTAGTATATTTAGAAGGATCTCATTCCCATTTGAAATGTGTGTATTGATAGATGATAAGTAGATATAATTGACAGAGAGATGATAGACAGATGGATGGATGGACGGACAGTCCTGCAGAAGAGACAGCTATTCATAGTTTTGCTTAATTCCAATGTATCTGGTCACAAGCCCTCTCTCCTGCTCAGCTTCTCTCAGCAACTTCTAGAAGGACTATCCTGAGGCACACAGACACTCAGGTTCTGTTGGCAAGTAAAACTTTGCTCTGTCGTTTTTAACTTTCTGGTTTGTGCTAAGAAAACTGCTCCATTGCCAGTTCCTCTAGGGCAGTGATGATGACCTCTTCCTTCTTCTGCGTCCTCCAGGCCTGACATCCACACGGAGGAGGCACAAAACAAATCTCCCTGAGAAGCAAATGAATCAGTTCACCGTTTGTTTAAACTGGGGAGTTCTATAGCTGGCTTGGGGCGGGTGGGAAAAGAACTGTTCTCCCCTTGGAAAATGTGAGGTGAACGATATTTAATAAAGTACAAACTTTTGGTACAGATGGAACACAAACCAATGACATCAACAGAACCACCAGCCTCTTATTAGAGCTACACACAGAACCCAGCGGCCACAGCACCGAAAACCTAAAGGCTCTGGGAGGCACAGGCCCCAGCCTGGTGGAAATCAATGACAGGTCACAGAGGTGAGGCCGCCAAGGACCCCTGACGACTGTCATCCCTCCACAGTGTTTATAACAAATTGTTAAGGGAAAACAGAAAGTCACAAAACAGTATGTTTAGAAGGATCTTATTTCCATTTAAAATTTGTGTTGGATGGATGGATGGAGGGATAGATAGTCCTGCAGAAAAGGCAAGACTGGTCACCTGGCTTGAGAGCCTTTATACGGAGGGCAGGGGGTTGGCTGGAGAGGAATTCTCTTTCTGCTCTAACCACTGAAGAGTAGAATCCAAACTCCTCCCCAGGGCCCCAGGCTCTGTGGGATTTAGCACCTGCCTGCACAGCCCACCTCCCCATCCTCCGCCCACCCTGATCTATCCCCTCTAACCTCACCAAGCTTGTTCCTGCCTCTGGGTCCTTGCGCCTGCTGCTCCTGCTATGTGGAAAGCTCTGCCCAGAGCTTTACTTGCTGCCCCTTCTCATCACTCAGGGATCAGTTCCAGTGTCCCTTCCTCAGGAGTCCCAACTGGCAACCCCACCTCTCACAATGTAGCCTGCAGGCTCTTTTATTCTCTTTAGAGCATTTCCATTTTCTGAACATCTTTGTGTCTGTTTTCTTAAGAACTGCCTAGAAGGTGGCCTCCACAAGGACAAGGACCACATCTACCCTTGCTCTTCACTGTGCAGCTGGCTACCAAGAAAAAAGTGAAAGTGAGGTAAAGTCGCTCAGTCATGTCCGACTCTTCAAAACCCCCATGGACTGTAACCTACCAGGTTCCTCAGTCCACGGGATTTTCCAGGCAAGAATACTGGAGTGGGTTGCCTTTTCCTTCTCCAGGGGATCTTCCCAACCCAGGGATCGAACCTGGGTCTCCCTCATTGTAGGCAGATGCTTTACCGTCTGAGCTACCAGGGAAGCCTCAAATACCTGAAATGATGAAAGAAGTGAGGGAGGGAGGGGTGGAGGGGAGGAAGGAAAGGAGCAGATGAATGGATGGCTCATATGACTTTGCCTCCATTACATGATGTGGGTTCTTGGGTGAGGCCAGTGACAGAGGAGTACAAACTGTAAAAATGATCTACATTGGTGTGTGTGTGTGTGTGCGCGCGTGTGTGTGTGTGTGCATGTGTGTGTGCGCATGTGTGTGTGTGCGCGTGTGTGTGTGTGCGCATGTGTGTGTTTTCCCCCAAAGCGAAAGTACAGAATCGTAGCAAAGATCGGGTTAAGTTCTTACAAGGTACTTAGGCAGCATTCTGAGTACTTTAGATACATTTTCATAACTTAAATCATCATCCTAACAACCCTCCGAACTAGTTTCCATTCTTATACTCACTTTACAGATGAGAAAGCTGAGGCTCAGAGAGTTTGAGTCTTTCACCCAAGGTCACTCAGCCTGGGGCACGTCCACCCCTTAGGCTGGTGCCCAGCTAGGACCCCTCTTCCTGGTGTGACCCCCCACTTTGTCAGAACAACATCTACATTTACAGCTTAGTGACAGGAGTGAACTATTGTGTATGGCCCCGGGGACCCCCAAAAGGCAGGGAGCCCTGAGAGTTCAGTTCCTGCCTTCTTTCTCCTGATTGCGGAACCCCGCAAGTGGACTGGGTCCGTCCATTGTGCTGTGTTGGTGCATGGCCCAAGGGAAGGCAGAAACACAGGAAGGCCAGAGTAGTGTTTGTGTGGAATCACAACTCAGGGCCACGTGCAGGACAGATGAACCCCAAGGCGTGGAGAGGGCTGTCGGATACATGAGCCGCCCCACTTCTGCAGCAGATGGATCCCTCTGAACCGGAATTGCCAGCAGGTGACCCCGAGGCCCAGCGTCCCAAGGGTTAAGCCCCCTGTGCTTGACTGTTCTGACTGCCCTCCCTCCACCCCCAAGGGTATTGAGGGAAATGTCAGTAGAAAAGATGCCTGGGAGCCCTACAGAGAAACTGCCCTATTGAGTTTTTTAAATTAAATCTATTTATAATTTATACCCTGCCTGCTTCCAAATAAAGGATTGGAGGCGGTTTACGATAAACGACACATGAAATGGGAAGGCTGTTAACTAGAAACAGAAAAATCAAGACCACCACCCAGGAGGAGGGTCAGAAAAGCTCCCGGATACTTAGGTTTAGGGAACTGGCCACACATTTAAATAGTTCAGCTTGCATCCTGGTAGATGAGAAGCCACAAAGGGAATCGATGCTCTGGGCCGTGCAACTCTCTCTGAGTGACTTGGGGAAGCTCGGTGATGCACTCCAGCTCCTGGGCTGGCACTGCAGGAAGCAGAAGGCAGGCTGGCTCTGCAGTCGCTGCTGCCCCTTCTCACACCTCTCTCCCCTGCTCCTCTGCTGTTTCCAGCAAACTGCTGCCATGTTCTAGGAGTCCTGACAACAGCCTCTCCTCCTCCCTGTTGGTTCCACTTGTGGGGGCCCCTGGGTCACTCCATGTCAAGGATGCTCCGCCCAACACCAGTACTTCTTCTGTGGAATATCCCGATTTTACCACCATCATCTGCTCCCAGTGCATATAGTGGAGGTCAGACTTACCTCCTGATCCCTGGCTCCAGGGGTGGGTATGTGACCCGAGATGGTCCAATCAGAGTTAATCCTGTGACTTCCACAGGGACTATGAAGATTGCTGAGCTAAGGGAATGTAAGCCAGAAGCTGCTGCTTGGCCATCATTCAGGGACAGTCTGCCCGAGGGTTGGGCCAACATAAAACCTTCAGGTTGATGGTGAAGGGATCCAAGTCCTGATGACATCATTGGAGCACCTGGATCCAGTCATTCCTGAAGCTGATACACTCCTGGTCTTTTCTGGTAAAGGAGCTAATAATGTCCCCTTTTCTGGCTTATACCTGTTTGAGTTGGATATTCCCTGATAGCTCAGTTGGTAAAGAATCTGCCTGCAATGCAGGAGATGCCAGTTTGATTCCTGGGTTGGGAAGACCCCTCTGGAGAAGGGTTAGGCTACCCACTGCAGTATTCTTGGGCTTCCCTTGTGGCTCAGCTGATAAAGCATCCATCTGCAATACGGGAGACCTGGGTTTGATTCCTGGGTTGGGAAGATCCCCTGGAGAAGAGAAAGGCTACCCACTCCAGTATTCCAGCCTGGAGAATTCCATAGACTGTATAGTCAATGGGGTCGCAAAGAGATGGACAGGACTGAGCGACTTTCACTTTCACAGTTTCCTTGCAAACAAATGCCAGTTCACACCTTCCACATCCACAGCTTTGAAGCATTTCTACCCCAGGTCCCACCAACATGGTTTTACATGATTACCAGTAAGAGTTCTCCTTGTCCTTGTCTTACAGGTGAGGAAACTGAAGTGTACAGAGGTTACAGCAAGCTGCCAAAGGCCCCACTGCTGAGCAAGTTGCAGAGTTGGGACTGAAGGCAAGCAGCCTGGTTCTCCAGCTAATCTCGCTACCAGGTCTTCCTCTCCATCTCTCCCGAGAGCCTTTCCTTCCTTGACATGGGGTGGCCTGGCCCATCTGGGAGATGACTGTGCAGACTGGCCCTGATTCTAACTTGCAGGTTGATACCTGATTCCCCATTTGCTTGACCTCTTCAGACCCATAACTTGTGGGATATTAAACACTGTGTTATTCCCTCCCTTTTATACCTTCAGCTGCACCTTTATGGAAGGTTCTTTGCTTCCTTCTTACCCCCACTAACTCCTATTCCCATAGATGTGCTGCGGCTGCTGCTAAGCCACTTCAGTTGTGTCCGACTCTGTGCGACCCCATAGACGGCAGCCCACCAGGCTCCCGCGTCCCTGGGGTTCTCCAGGCAAGAACACTGGAGTGGGTTGCCATTTCCTTCTCCAATGCATGAAAATGAAAAGTGAAAGTGAAGTGTTTCAGTCGTGTCCGACTCTTCGCGACCCCATGGACTGCAGTCTACCAGGCTCCTCTGTCCATGGGATTTTCCAGGCAAGAGTACTGGAGTGGGGTGCCATTGCCTTCTCCGCCCATAGATACAGGGAAATACAAATAAAAATGACAAGGTGGTATCACTTTGCACCTGTGAGATGGGCAGAAGGTATCAATGCTGATAATAGTCGGTGAGCATAAGGATGAGGGGAGAAGACAGACGACTGCACATCCCGTTAGCGTGGATGGGACAGGGTGGTGATAGCAGTGAGACTGTCAATGTGCAGGTCGGTCAGCCCAACAGAGCTGTGTCTACAGACCCAGAGCACGTGTGTGGGCACCCAAAGGACACGAAGAATCTTCTCATGGCAGCATGACTCAAAATGGTAAAAAAACAGCAAACGACTACAATTCCATTGATAGGGGAGTCATGAAATAAGCTCCTATGAGCCACAATCTGGAATACTAGGCAGCAGGTAAAAAGAGTGATGACTCCTCAATAAGATACTTGTGGAGTTTCCATATGGCCAAGTCTATGCCCTGGTATACCCTCCACCCCCAGAGAAAGGAAAAGCAGGGATCCTATGGAAGCTTTTGCACACATGTTCACAGCAGCACTTCTCACATAGTCAAAAGCTGGAAATAACCCAAATGTTCATCATCAGAGGAATGGATATAAAAGATGTGGTCTAGCCATACAATGGAATACTCATCAGCCATAAAAAGGATTGAAGAATTGATACATAGACAAATCTCAAAAACTTGATGCTAAGTAAAAGAAGTCAGACACAAAAGGCCACACCTTGTATGATTCCATTCATGGGAAGTTCCCAGGAAAAGCAAATCCACAGAGATAGGAAGTGGATCTGTGGTTGCCAGGGACTGGTGGGGGTGGGGATGGGGATGGGGTTGAGAGCTAATGGTGGTAGGGGTTTCCCTTTATGGTAATGATGTGAACTAGACAGCAATGTGGATTCACTTAATGCCATTGAATTGTGTATGTTAAATAGAGACAATGGTATATTTTACATTCTATGTATTCATCACAATTTTGAAATGATAAAGAATGGGGTAAAAACTAATCAGGGTGATTTGTTTAAAAAAACTGGGGGCACTTCTTGGTATGGCTTGTAAGGGCCTCTGAGACATACTAAGTGGAAAAGACAAGTTGCAGGATGAACTTAAAATACAGTCTGTTAATGGAAGAAAATGGTTCACATGCGAAGTGTTCACACTTGATAATGAGGCTGCCTTCGGGGAAAATGAAGGACCAGCTCCTCACTGAAGCGTCTGGGAAAGGACGCACCCTTGGATCCTTGAGTCCGTACTGTTTCCCGCTCTTTGCATCCTCTCCTTCCCCGCCCTCCAGCAAATCCCTCCAGTGGACTCACTGGCCTTTCCTGGGATCATTTAGGGTATTTGCTAGGGACCCCCTTTCACTCTTTACGTTTTCTTTCCCTTCTGTCTCACACTCCACCAACCTTCTCTGCAGCTTGTTCTGGCCAACCAAAGGCAAGATGCCCAGCCCACTGCCCCCAAGAACTCCCATCCAGCAAGGGAGGAGTCCCCCAGCAGGCCACTCCATGCAGAGGATGGCAAGCAGCCACAGAAGGACCCTCGTCTTCTCTCAGGGCATCAAATTCAAAGATGCTTTCTGGCTAGAAGATTCTAGATGAGCCTCCTGAAGACCTGCGGCTGAGGACACTCATGGTTACCTGAGAGGCTTGTGAAAGCCCCTACACCCCAAGCTGGACCCCAAATCCACTGAACCAGTATCTGCAGCCCAGGGGTTCCTCCATCCAGGCAAGTTCGGGGACACTGGCCATTGGCCACTCTAGCTGCTGCCTCCTGTCCTCAGGGCACCTCACACTTCTCTGCTGCAGGCAAGACACTTGGCCTGCTCATCCACAACTGACCCACCGTCCGCCAGGGCCCTGGGGTGACGGTAATGCTCGCTTCACATCAGCTTGGTTGGCACTGGCCTCTGGTTCCACAGAGGCACCTGAAAATCAAGGATGTCCCAAATCTGGAGATTTTCCAGCCGGACCAGGGGGCCTCTGGGTCAACGGCAGACCACCCTCCTCAGCGGGATCAGTAACCAGTAGCTGAAAACCATCTGGGTTCTGAATGAACGTGAGGTTGGATCCAAGCTGTCAATTAGCCCTCAGCCCCAGCCCCTACCGGTGGGCCTGTTTGTTCAAGGTGATGGTCTGCTTATGGAAGTTATGAGCTTTTTATGTGCCAGCCCGCACCCTCCCAGCCTCCTGGCAGGGCCATTCGGCTGTCTAAATCAAGACATCTCCGTCTGCAGCGACCGTTAGTATGTTCGCGCGTCGGCCGCCTTGCTCCCCTAGTAATCTAAATCTAATTTATTGGCCCAGGGCTGCAGGGAGCAGTCGGCGCACAAAGCTGGTGTGCACTGAAGAATGTAATATACAGCGTTGCCGTGTAATAAGGCTCTTTATAGAAGGCATTAAGGAGGGTCTGGCTCAGAGCGCAGAAGAAACCGTGATTAATTCCTGCCTGGAAAATACCTACGGCACAGACCTTGGGAGGCTCAGTGGGGACAGCACAGGGCCCGGCGCGTCTGAATTCTCACACTGCTTTACCATCTGGGCTGGTTATAAGATTAGATGTGCTTAAGCTCCCTGAAGGCAGGAGTGGTGTTTTACAGCCCCTACTTCCCCATGTAGCCATGATGAAAGGTGTACAATAAACTCACTGAATTCATCTGGATGGAACTGAAGTGCAAAGCTACTCTTTGTACACTTGCTGTGACTTTGGGGTTGGCTTGCTCGGCTGATGAGGAACTGCATCTCCAGAGGCCCATTAATCTGGATGTCACTCGAGCCAGGAAACCTGGCCCCTGCCAGGACCCCTGTGACCAGCTGGCATGAAGAAATCCTGGATTTCCTGGGGCCCTGGTTCCCACTCAGTTGCCGTGGGACAGCGGCAGTCTCCAGGAAGAGCCAAGGCTTCTTGGAGGACGTTCACGAGATATTCATAGAACCCATGGCTGGGGACTCAGCTTCCCTGGCCAACACTCAGGGGCACCCACTCAAATGTATCATTCACTCACTCACTCATTCATTCACTCAGCAAATATTAGATCTCCTTGATGCTAAGATTAAGATGTGCAGCTTTTCATATTATAATTTCTCTGAAACCAGAATGGCTTGTAACACTGACATTGAATCAACAACATACTGTAGGAGTTCACAGACTGAGACCCACAGCCCCAATCTGGCCCACCAGTTGTGTTTGTAAGTAAAGTTTTATTGGAACACAACCACAACCATTTGCATGTTGTCAAGGGCTGCTTTTGCACTTAGCCACTGGGTCAGAGACGGTGGTACTGCCTGAAAGCCAACAGCGTTTGCATCTGGCCTTTATAGAACAAGGTTGCTGACTCCTTTTATCTGGTATTTATGAAGTACCCACAGTGGCACCTGTCAGCACAATGGTTAGAGGCCAATATGGTGGCTTCGGGGGCAGTCAGCACTGGATTTAAATCCTACATCCCCCTCTGGCCAGCTGTGTAGCCTCCAGCAAGCTGCTCTCTGTATCCCAGTTTCCTGATAAAGATTAAGTAAAAGTTTGGTGCCTGCCACATGTTAGTCATTCCTTAATGAGAGCCTTCTCCTTTTTTGAGGACATGACTGAAGTGACTTAGCCCACACACATGCAGCATTGCTATTATTGATGCAGGCTAAGCCTGAGCTATAAAGGCTTGGGAATGGAATCTTGAACAAAACAAACTCTTTGCCTTTAAGGTGGACTTTACAACCCAGGTGAAAGGAAGGGGGAAAGGAAGGTACATTACAGAGAAACAAACCCTGCATAGAAGACCCCAAAGGGAGCCCAGTGGCAGCTCCTAATCCAGTTGTGGGTAAGTCAGGGAGGGCTTCCTGGAGGCAGTGAGGTCTATGCTCAAATCTAAGGGATGTCTAGGAATGAGCCAGTGTTCAAGATAAGAGCAGGGGTCTTGAGAATTTGTCAGTCCTGAGTTTGAGTCTCTACCTTCATACTTTCTTGTGCAACCTTAACTAAGTCTTTTAATCACTCTGCTTCTGTCTCCTTACTTATAAAACATGGGTGAGGACTGATGATAACAATTGTTATTACTAGTGGTAAAATAATAACAATACCATCCCCAAAGGGCTGTAACAATAGTTATTTAACAAATATCCATCCATCATTTTCTGTTTGCTTAGCTCCAAGAATAAGGTAGAAAACACATGCCAGTTCTCAGGAAGGGAGGGAGACAGCAAATAAACAGGTAAAACAGAATGCAGGAGTAAACTGGGATAAATGCTCTAAAAACTGTGTGGCGGTAGAGAACAGGGGGTGCAAGATGGGATGGGGTCAGGGACACAGGCATGGGTGTGAACACCCAGAAAGTGCCAGGGTCGTAGTTCACAGCAATAGGTTCAGCTCAGTACCCAACACCAGCAGTCCCCCCATCCCCGATGCCCACCTTGGGCCCTTCCTGGCCAGGAGAGTAAGTTTAGCTTGATGCTTCACACGTGTCCATCTCATGGTCCTCACTGCCCAGAAGCCCATTAACCAGCCACTCAGGAGTGACAGCCAGCTCACAGACAATTTACATTTGTCCTGCCCATAAAATGTTTTCTTTTCAAAAACTTGACTATTAAAATTCGAAATCAAGAGAAAGCTCATAATGGGATCTCCTTGGCAGTCCAGTAATTAAGAATCCACGTTGCAGGGGCTTCCCTGATGGCGCAGTGGTAAAGAATCCAGCTGCCAATGCAAGGGACACAGGTTCGATCCCTGGTCCGGAAAGATCCCACATGCCTCAGAGCAACTAAGCCCATGTGCCGCAACTACTGACCCTGTGCTGAAGAGCCCAGGATCCACAGCCCAGGTGCTGCAGCTACTGAATCCCAAGCACCCTAGAGCCCATGCTCCACAACAAGAGAAGGCACCTCAATGAGAAGCCTGTACACTTCAACTAGAGAGGTGGGCCCTGATCCCTGTAACCAGAGATAGTACATGCAGCCACAAAGACCCAGCACAGCCAAAAATAAACAAATAAAATTTTATATATATATATATACATATATATATATATATATATATATAATCCGCCTTGCAATGCAGGGGATGCGGGTTCAATCCCTGGTCTGGGAACAGAGATCCCACATGCCATGGAGCAAATAAGACTGGACGCTGTCAAATAAATAGACAGCTCATAAAAAATTAAAAAAAAACAACTTCCAGCTTCTATCAAAAAAAAAAAATCCTGGAGATACGCCCCTCTCCTTCCCAGGGTGAACACATTCATTTGCCACACTCTCTACCCCTCCTTTACGTTGCTTACCTGCAATATATAGATCTGTGCTGGCTCAGCTCCAGTGATCCCCTCAGAGCCACATCTGCCCTCCCCTCGTCCTGGCTGCAGGAGGCTGCTCCATATGGACTTTTGGCAGGCCACAGCCCACCGGCTTCTGGGTTCTTTGGCCAGTGGAGTGACCCACCAGAGAGCTGAGGGCATTTCCTCTCCAGGCTCTTTTCTGGCCAGGTAGCCAGATGCTGGGTCCTCTTTCTAAAGGCCAAGGCTCCTGCCAAGCAGCTCCTGTAGAGTCGCCCTCCCTGGGCTCCGGGCATCGCCCCGTCCCCTCAACCCCTCCCCCAGGGGTGGGAACATCTCCCCACTGGTGCCGGTCCTTGCTTTCCCTAAACCCTGCCCATGCCACACTCCTTTTAAGAGTCAGTTTATCACTTTGTAAATGACCCCACTCCCGGCCAGCTTTGAGCCATGGGCTTGGCACGTGGTGAAAGCTCGGTGTGTAGATGCCAAAAGAAAGGATGGAGTTTTGCCCCCATGTTCTCTGGGCTTCTCCTTTGACAAAGGAGCTGGTCACCTGAGGTCCCCATCCCACCCCCCAGTGGTTACCCCTCCACCTTCTCAGCCTCAGGGCCGCACCCCAGAAACAGCTGCAGCCCCGAAACCACCCCGTCTCCCTCTCCCAGGATCCACTGAACTGCTTCACATGCAGGTCTCGTCCTCCCGCAAGAGCATAAACAAAGCGTGTTTTAAATCATTTCGACGTGGGCCGGCACTCATTCGCAGGTCTCTGGGAGGGAGTCCCAGCTGCCAGCAGGTATTTTAATGTAGCCACGGAAAGCCATGGGCAGGCATGGGTGATGCCTGGCCTTTGTTGGCGTGACAAGCGGAGGCTGTCACAGAGGCGGGGAGGTCAAGCCACCTGACCTGGGTCAGCAGTTTCCTGCGTCTCTGAGGACAGAATCAGAGAGTAAAAACACCACTTCCCTGCCCCCACTGTGGGCACCCAAAAGGACCTTGCTCCAAAGCACTGCCAGTCCTCTCTGGAGCCCGAGCTTTGCCGTCAGTCAAGAACAGGGGCCATAAATCTTGCATGGTGTGTTGGGTGCCTACTCGGCAGGCCCTGTTTTATCTCCAGTTTACAGAAAATTAACCGAGGCTCGAGGATGACAGGGCTCTCTCCCAGCATCGAAGAGCTAACTGGACGAGGAGTGAAGGTTGAGACTCCCCAGCCTGCGATTGAGACCCCTGCTTGCCATTATGGCCCTGACACGGAAGGGTGCCCTCCCAGGAACAGCCAGGCGGACCCTCTGGGAGTTGCAGGGAAGGGGGTCTGCTTGGGGACCCTGCCCAGGCTGCAGATATTGATAGAGGATGCCAGACTGCAAGGCAGTGAGGCGTGAACCTCCTCGGGTCACGCCAGCCGTCTGCAGACATCTGGTTTCATGAGGCTCCTTGGACGGCCCTGGAGAATTGATGGAGGCAGAGCTGAGGCCAGCCCGGTGTGGGGGAAGATGGAAGTCCAACATTAAACAACCGGAATGGAGCAGCTGGTCCATTTCTGCAGGCGTGAGACAGGAAATGAAGCATGAACTCAGAGAATGGTTCCTCCGGGGCATCTCAGGGAGGCGGTCGCTGTCCTGGGATCTGAGGACTCCTTCCTCACTAAACATTTACTGAGCACATACTAAGTGCCAGCCCCATGCTTGGCACAGGGGTTAGACATAAGCAGAGTCCCTGCCTGCAAACAGTTCACCGTCAAGTGACCCTCACAGATATGCATTTCAAACATATAAGTCAAACTTATTCAAGAAATTAAGAAAGAATCTCACACTTTAACTTGCATTTTTTCGTAGAACAACAATAAAAATGATACTAAAGAAAGAAACCCAAAGAACAGAACAGGAAAACTTCTGGTAGAGTGGGGGAGGGGAGCCTAAGAGCTGTCTTTAGATGATTTGGGCCAAGTGGAAATTACCCTGTGAAGGAGGATGGATTGGGGTTTGAAATTCCTGAAGAGCCCTAATGTGTCCACAAGAAATTGCAGGTGGCACTGCAGATAAGACAGACGAATGTGAATAAAAGGTCAGGACCCATTTCTTTGCTGAGAGAGGGCTCGGGTGGTTCTGGTGAACACCTGAGGGTGAAAATGCATTATGGCACCACTGCCAACTTGCACTGAGAAATTCTGTTGGACTCAGATTGAAACGGTCTATGTTTCACCCTAAAACAGAAATAGCGGCACCTGTGAGCTCTTGCTGGCCTTTGAAAGTCTGAGAATCACAGCTTACATTCTATTTTTTTCTCCCACCCAGTTTCCCTCTGAGACTCATTCACTTCACCTCCACTCACTCCTGTCCCAACACCACAGAGTCTTTTCTTTTCCCTCTTTCCTTTCTCTCCTCATTCTTTTTTAAATGTAGGTTTGCAGCCTATCTCACCAAATAAAAGAGATGGTCCCCTTCCCTCCTCTTATCCAAATTTCTTCAGCCCTTTCTCTGGGTCTTGGCATTTGGTTGACGGGACATAATCACTACAAAATGTACAAGTGGTGGTTAGGTAGATATATGGATGGATGGATGGATGGTTGGATAGATGGGCAGATAGATGGTGAGATGGATGGATGGATGGACGGTGAGATGGATGGATGGATAGATGGACAGATGGATGATGAGACAGTGGGATGGATGGATGATGGGATGGTGGAAGGGATAAATGAATGGATGGGCTTTAGAGAAGCCAGCTAGGAACCTATTGCCATCATCCAAAAGAGAGAGTGGTGACCTGGAAAGAGATAGTGATAGAAAGAAGGGGTTGGTTTGAAGAGTTATCTAGGGCCATACTCTGCTGACCCCTGTTGTAGGATAGAAAATGGAAATTCGCCACATGGACATTTTACCTCAAATATCCGTTCTCAGATTTGTACCTATCAGTCAAAAATGGGCATTTACTGCAGTCTGGATGCTGTCTGGTGTTTTCTGCAGAAAGATGTGTAAGGAATCTCACCTTGGTATGTCTCCATGGGAGATACTGAGCTGATAGGGTTTTCTGATCGAATGCTAAGCCTCCAAATGGCTGGGTTCATGAAAAGGTTTTCTTTTTTCCCTCTTTCAACGTCTTTTAGGGAAATAAGCCACTATTTCTGTGTGGGTGAGGGGGAAAGGCTGTGGTGGCCTGACAAAGACAGGTCATCTCCTCAGCCACTCAACCGACCGCCATCTTGGAGCTGCACCTCTCCTGGGAGGACACCGCTTATGGAAATAAATGTGATTTTCGGTGGAAAGAAAGTTCAGATGTGTTCCTCAGACGAGCATATTGCTTCTGGACACCAGTACTGGAGCTCTTGGAAATATTTTCCAGAGCGCAGGGCTGGTAGGGTTGAGGCCACTTTCTTACTAAAGCTTAGATCTTCTGCCGTCTTTCCATGGTGCTGGGGGCTTCCAAAGTCATCACTGCGTAGGCAGGAGGAAGGGAGGGGTGGGGGGAGGAGCACAGAACATGGGCCTTTTGGAACCCTGGGCACATTTATAACAGAATGGTAACTGTACAATGTTATTGTATCATTTAACTGACATGTCTACTTTGGAATGTTTATAACTACCGTAAATCAGGAGGCCGCAAAGCCAGGGCAGCAGCCACGTGTAGACATTCCAAGGAAAACGTATAAAATAAATAAAACAATCACACAGGATCAACATTCCATTCCTGCCTAGAAAACGGAAAATGTAACGGCTCCGGCACAAACGCAAGTGTCCAAAAGCGAGTTTGGTGGGAGCTGAGGCAACAGGGGCCTCCTTGCTCACTCTCAGTAAAGATGTGAGGGCAGAAAAAAGTCATTAAAGCAGTAAGAACAAAATGCCCAACCCCAGAGAGCAGCCTCACCACCTGGCTTCATGGGCACCCTCTCCCACATTCCCCTCTGGGGCACAGACACATTTCTAGACCTGAGGGTCCATGATCTTCTGAGTCTGGGAGTGGATAGGAAACCACAACCATTTTGTTATTCCCTGTTTAGGACATCTGCCCAGTTTACTGAAAGAAAAAATAAAGATTTGTTCTTCCCAGCCATCAAACTTTGTGCATTGACAAACTGCTTGCTTTCTGACTTTTGTAGCAGTTTGTATCATACACAGCTAAATGAATTCTGGCTAAATAAACATCTGGTTATTAAAACTATGTGGGCTCTGGGTTTGAAGGGAGGAGCTCTATAATCCTTCTGGGTTCGTCAGCACTTTCAGGACACCTGGAGCCTGTAGCTTTCTTTTACCCTATTAACTGGGACCTGGAAGAATACAGTTAGAGCAATGAATCCGAAAACTGTAGCGTTTCTTGGCATTTTTTCTGGTTTATTTGTTTTTTGTAAGTATTTGCCAAATTCTTTTGGGCCATCTTTCCTGTCTTAGGGCCTTTGAGGCAGAATGCATAAGCTTGGGTAATTAAAGCCATCAAAAGTTAAAAATTAATAACCTTGAGGAATTAATCACCTCTTGGAGAACTTTGAAGCCGTTTTTCTTTCTCCCAGGAGAGGGTCTCTGCTTTCTGACTGGAAGAAAATGCCTGAGAATATTTCCCCTGAAAGGTTCAAGAGGACTATTGCAAGATAATTTTCAATGTCTCATTTTGTCCTTTTGACTTCAGTTATCCTTTGGTCATCAAATCAGGGAAAAGGACAGACTTTGGGTTTTCCAAAGCTTGGGATCTGAAGGTAGGAATCTGGGGTTGTTTTCCCCAACCTCATCAATGGCTTGGAAACAGTTTAGCAAGTTTAGAATAAAAGAGGCTCCAAGCACACAGAAAAGAGAATTTCCAGAGGGACTCAGCACAGATAACCGAGACCCTGGGCAAATTGCAGCCAATTCAGCCTCCTGGAGGGCAAAGCATCTTCTCCTTTCCCTGACCTTAATTCCAGAAGGAAAAAGACAAAATCCTCAGATTCCTGGTCTAGAATTCATCATTTTAGCCCAGGATAGAAGCCCATAGGACAAGTGCAAATATTTGACCAAGCCTGGCTTCTTTCTTGGGGCTCTTCAAACCTCACTGGTTCTGAGGGTATTTTTCCCAGGCCTCTGTTGGTTCAGGTTTCTTTGGATCATCAGTCGCTGAGGGTAGAGACCTGACCGATGATGGCCCTGCACCCTTGGAGCTCCTCAATGACAATCGCACTGAGAGATCTGCTTTCCCCAAACGCCTTGCTCTCTGCCCATGAACAGAGAAGACATTGTGCCTGATTAGCATTCCATTTCTAAACAGATCAGGCAAAGAGAGAGACTGCAGAATTCCAGATGTTGATATTTGTATTATTGGATCATAATTACATTTCAAAACAATCACTGCTCCCTGGAAGTTAGAGCTATTGTCCCTTCTTTGTCCTTTGTCAGTCTCCTTGAGCAGCCCTCTGGTGATTTATTATTTCACAGACCCCAGAGGGGACACGCCACTGCCTCTCTGGAAAGGTCACACGCTGAATGCAGACTTTATCCGGGTCAGAAGTTGCCCTCAGACACCGAGGGGAAACTCCTGGTGAAGTTAATCAACATCCAGTCCAGAGCGGGTCAGTGATCAGGTGCTGGATGTGGGTGGGGAACTCGCCCTCGTGGTGAGCAGGTTTTCTGCACCACCCACCTCCCTCTGGATGAAGAAACTGCTGTTTCCATAAGATTTACAGTTCTGAAACTAACCTTACTTGCAGATGAAACCATTGGAAATTCATTATCCATGGAATGATGCATAAGAAGATCATTTAGCTTGAGGCTTCCCCCCACCCCAGCCCACCATAGGTAGTTGAAGACTTCAACTATGTCTGGGGCAGGTCAAGCAAGCCAAGGTCCCAAGGCTGCCCAAGGTGAAGTTGGGCCTGCTTGGTAGGACCAGCCAAGCAGATAGAAGAGGTAAAAAGTAAAAGCCAACAGATAACTCCCCAGCCAGAGCTGACCCCCACAGTTCCAGGTAGAGGCAATGTCCTGACAACCTTGCAGAGCCCACAAGTCCTGCTCTCGGGGTGATGCTTCTAAGCTTTAGCAGGGTTCGAGCCCACTGCCACCCATACCTGTCCAGTCTGAGAGGTTCTTCCATGGCCTCGGAGGAGAGAGTCCAGTCTACCCTGACCCAGGCCAAGACCACAACTTAGACACTTCATTTTAACCGGCACACAGCATGGCGAAGAGTATCCATGGGAGTATTTTGTGTCTGAGAAGGTCCAGGACCCTCCTCGGGCCCCTAAGTTTCCTTTCTGTGGTTTTCTCTGGTTAAAGAGATGCAAGCAGGGAGGCAGGGAAGCCTGCTCGGGGTGATAGCTCTTAAGTAGATGACGGGAGGGAAGCAGCATGAAAGATAGCTGGGTTTAGGGAAATCATCCTTAATTCCATTAAAAAATGCCCAGAAACCCCAAAAGCAGCGCCTGGCCCTTCCTCTCCGTTCCGGAAAGAGATGTAAGAAGGGACAGCGGCTGCTCAGATCCACCTGCCTCCCCAGGGGCTTCGAGGACACCTCGGGACTGGCAGCCTCTCGTGGAACTAAGCTGGCCTCACCAGCCCCGGGCACACACCGGATGGAGCTTTCATGCGGCTTCCAGGGCTGAGACAATGCGGGCAGAGAACAAGCCAGGATCAGTACAATCACCGTCACTGGCTGTCTCCAGCTCGATATTAATCTTTCAAAAAAGGCTTCACTCTGGAGGCAAGGTATTAGGTGGCTCAGCCAGCTTCTTGAAAAGTTCCTCTTTCTTTACAGAATGTCAAGTGAGATTTCAAGGGGGTGTACTTCATAACCGAAAGCATGTTTTCCTTAGGACAAGAAACCACTGAGAAACTTATTCTCCCTCCTGCCCGCCCCAACTCTCCCGGACTTCTAGCCAAAAACCCTCCCATGTTTTGCAGAGAAATAACAACACCAAAAAACCTGTAGGTGTTTTTTTTTTTTTTTTCTTCAAGTGTAGTGAAGGTCCCTCTTGGGTGGCAGAGGAAAGTTAGGCGAACTTTGTAAATCTGGAGGGAGAGCTGGTTTAGGCGGTATTAAGGAGCCAAGAGGTGTTTTTCAGCCAGCATTGTTTTAAATGGTACCCAGAGGAGCTCCATCACCTTCGGCACCCCTAGCCCTGTGTGCAGAAGGGCAGCCACAGAGTAAAAAGTCAGGTTGCCCTGTCACCTGGGTGACCACCATCTTCTCCAGGGCGTCCACTAAGGAGAGCCAAGATCAGGGGTCTGAAGGGATAGAGTGGGGAAATGGGAGTTAGGTGGAGACAAGAACCAGTCGATGTAACTGCCCTCATCATGGGAGCCACACAGCACAGGGCATGCTTAGTCGTGTCCAACTCTGCGGCCACGTGGACTGTAGCTGCCAGGCTCCTCTGTCTATGGAATTTTCCAGGCAAGAATACTAGAATGGGTTGCCATGTCCTACTCCAGGGAATCTTCCCAACCCAGGGATCAAACCTGTGTCTCCTGCTCGACAGGCAGATTCTTTACCACTGAGCCACCTGGGAGGCCCCCAAACAGCACAGACCCAGGTATAATTTGTGCCAACTGAGTAACAGCCATCGCCCTGGGGAGCAGCTTTGTTGAGATTATGGACACACCCTCCTGCAGAAATCACAGGTGTGATACTCTAAAGACTTTCCACACTCAGTGGAAAGAAGGCCCCTTTCTCGTAGCCCTGTGAGGCTGAGGGGACTTTTCAGGGGTAGGGGACGGTGGCAGGTAGGAAGAGGGGCGGTAGGCTTGGGAGACCACGGCTGCTTGGCTGGGAGGAGCAGGCAGGGGTCTATCCCCTGCTTCCTGCAGAGCAGCCAGGACTTGCCCAAGGTCACAAAGCAAGTTAGGAAGAAACAATCAGCTTAAGCTCAGTCCCTCACAAGCAGAATCCTAAAAAAAAGAAGAAAATGACCCTGGGGATTTGAACAAAGGAGCCGGGCTATAAATCCACTCTCTGAATAGCTGCTGGTGATCTTCCTAAAATGCACATCGGGGGCCTCCACGCGGCCAGGAGGTGCCCTTCAGAGGTGCCGGAGCCTGCGGGAGAGAGGCCCACATCCTCAGTCCAGGCTGCAGGGCCAGGTGATCTGCAGCCCAAGGGCATCTGGATCCCACTGCCAGCCCTCTGCCCCTCCTTGCTGTCCCCACTCTAACCACGCAGGCCTTCTTGGAGTTCTCTCTGTGTGTGCGTGTCTCTCCGTGTCTCTGTGTGTCTTCTCTGTCTCTCCCTGTCTCTGTCTCTCTGATCTAGGGACTCATTTCCTTGTGCAACCACAACTTCCCAGGCACTCACAGCTGGCTGCGTGCTGTGTGGCACCAAGGACACGATGGGGAGCAGTGGTATACCCCTGTCCTCTGGGGCATCCAGTGAGCAGGGGAGGCAGAAGTTAAACAAAGAATCACACAAATAATTAAAATGTAAAACTATGTACATATATATCTTGAAATACCAGCCCAGGGGCCAGGAGGGGATTCCAGAGGCCCTGCTGTAGTAAGGGCTGGGGGACACGTCCCTGAGAAAGGCAGTTTTGGGGACTGAAGCGTGACCAGAGCTGGAGGCCAGGGAGACAGGTATGTTCCCAGGTGAGCCCAGAGCCTGAAGGGGGGGCACCCTGATCCAAGGGGGCCAAGGGGCCCGAGAGGAGATTGGATGGAGTCTCAGGCCAGGGGGGTTGGGTGTCAGGGTCCTGGTCTGAAGGCTGAGCACGTGCCTCCTGGGAACGTCTGGTTCTGACTCTCACGTGTGGGGCGCAGGCTGACTCCTTGACCTTGGCTCACAGTTCCCACGCCCTTGTTGACAGGTACTTGCTCCACCCCTGTCCTGCTCCCTCTCACCCACCACAGCCTCATGAGGCAAGTTCTGGGGAATCTGAGGGCAGGGGGAGCTCCGACACCTGCCTAGGTACAAATCCAGTGGGTGGCAGAAGTGGAACTCAAACCTGAGACCCTGGGGTGCGAGCGACCGCTTCCCATCCCTCCTCCAGCTTCCTCCCAGGCTTCGCCTACACCTGGCACATCACAGAGATTGGTGACTGAATGAGCAAGCAACCTCAACCTGCTGGGGGCTCACGCTTCTCGGGGTGAGACTAGGCCTTTGTTTGTGGGCTGCAGCATCCCCAGGCTGAGGGCAGAGACAGACTCCGGGAGGGGAGGGGCGCTGGTTTGTGTCAAAGCCTTGCGAGGCCAGAGAAGAGCGGCCAGCTCAGCTCATTACCTGCCCTGCTGTGGAGCCCACACTTTGAAGACGGAGTGTGGACCAGCTCGTGGGGATATGAAAGGATGTGCTGAAAGCCATCGACACGGCGTGCGGACTCATATCGATCACAAGGAAACCTATTGTTTTGGAGGAGGGCTTGGTTGGAGAGAAGACAGTATGTTAAGACTAAGCTTAGGGGTGGGAGTGGGGCCCAGACAAACCGAAAGAGGAATCAGAGAAAAATCAAGAACATACATCCTTATTCCCTCTCACAAGTGAGAGGAGCTGAAACCCAGCTGGGTTTGGCCCAATAAGCAGGGGACCGAGGTGTCATCCCTGGGCTGAGAGGTGCCCCCTCGTGCCACCCCACCCACAGGTGGAGGACATGTATCTTCTCTCGCAGGAGAGAGCGAGGCAAGGCCAGGGGACAGGGTGCACGACTAGGGCAGCCCCACAGAGCCCTGGGCTCAGGGCATCCCACACTCGGTTTTAATGCACTGATGTCTCCACTTTGAAATTCTGAATGTTATTTGAATGAGTGCCTCACATCTTCATTCTGCACCAGGTCCTGAAACTCCTGCAGCTGCTCGTGCTTGGAAAGGAAGTGGACAAAGAGGGATGCCTTGGGGGTGGAGGCTGACAGCATGTTCAGACACTGGGGCCCCACCATCTGCTTGGAGCCTTCCTGGGACAGCTGCAGGAGGTGTGGGCTCGCCTGCCGGATGCGACTTCCCACTGCCACGGGAACGTGCTCAGGAAGAAGTGGAGCCCATTTACCTGGGACTTCGGTCACTTCTCTGATGTTCACACTCACTGTGGCTGCTTGCTCTCGCTGGGGAAGGGGACACCCCTCGGAGGGGAGCAGACAGGGAGGAAAAGAAAAGCTGTTATCTCCTGAGAAAGGGAGAAGTCCCCGCAAACGGCAACAGGAAAGCTTGAAGGGGGTCTCTCTGTGCGGTGCCTGACTCCCAAGCCCTCTCCTCCCTCTTGCAAGGGGAGGGGACCTGGCCTCTTGGGGAACCAGCTCTAGACAGCGTGGCTTCATCCACAAGGGCTGTTAGCTAGGCTAGTACTGACCCTACAACGGGGCCCCTGGACCTGATGACTAGGCCTGGCATCACACCACGGCCTGGCATTCGAGGCTCAGCACATCTGGTACAGAATGCACTGTACTCAGGCTCTCCCGCCATCCTCCCAGGTGGCCACTGGGCTGGTCACCTAGAAAAACTAGCTGGGCTTCAGACTCTTCTCTGCTGCTCAGAGCTTCGAGACTCAAGATCCCGTCTAACTCTGGGAAGCCCGCCTGCCCCTGCAGCCCCTCCCCAGCCTCCCCCATCCAGCTCAGTCTCTGCGCGGAGCTGACTGCTGAGTTCAAGGTTCACACTGTCAGCTCAGCACTTGTGAACACATTGGAGCCAGGTCTACCCAGATCTGAATCTCAACACTGTGCCAGCCCTGGGGACCCAATGGTAATCACAGAGACAGTTCCTGTCGTGGCAGATGACATGAGATAATGTGCGAATAGGGCATAAAGAACTGGAGCCAGGAAACAGTCATAACAATAGCATCCTCGCTCTCATTAAGAACTCAGCAGATTGAAAGCAGAATTAGAGAGAGGGTGCTACAGATAAGAACACTGACAAGAATTTACTCTGACAACCCAACGGCAGAAACCAGCTAGAAAAACTATCACAATTACATGAGCACATAAAAAGACATACTGCTCTGAGACCCAGCAGGGCAGTGTGTGGTTGTAGCAGACCTGAACCATTAGTGGAGTTGATGACCAGCAAATCTCCAATGATCACCAACCAGGGGCACATATGCAAAGCAATTGGATTGTTGGATCAAATGATAAGAATATATTTCACTTCTTAAGGATCTGTCCAGCTTCTTTTCCAAACAACCACGTAGGAAAATTTACCCTTTCATATCCTCATCAACACTTGTTGTTATCTGTCTTTTTAATTTTAGCCAGCTTATGAGCACAGTGGTATTGCACTGTTGTTTTAATTTTCATATCACTGATGACTAATGATGCTGAACATCTCTGCATGTGCTCATTCTGTTCAGTTCAGTCGCTCAGTTGTGTCCAACTCTTTGCGACCCCAAGAATCGCCATTCATACATCTTCATTTGTGAAGTGTCTTTTCAAATCCTCCACCTACTTTAAAAACGGTTTATCTTGTTATTATTGAAGCATAAGAGCTGTTTTACTGTTGAAGAGTAAGAGGCCTTCCCTGGTGGCTCAGTCGGAAAAGGGTCTGCCTGCAATGTGTGAGACCCAGGTTCGATCTCTGGGTTGGGAAGATCCCCTGGAGAAGGAAATGGCAACCCACTCCATCGCCTGGAGAATCCCATGGACAGAAGAACCTGGCGGGTTACTGTCCATGGGGTCACAAAGAGTTGGACACAATTGAGTGCCTCAAACTTTCACTTTTTGAGAGTTGTTCATATATTGTAGACCCAAGTCCACTGTCAGATGTGTGTGCTTCAATATTTTCTCCTGGTCTCCCCGCTCTTGTCCTTTGTTTTCTTTTTAATATCTGTTTTGTTTATTATCTGCTGCATGCGGGATCTCCCATCTTCATTGCAGCATGCTGACTCTTGCTTGCGGCACGTGGAACTTTAAGTTCCCTGACCAGGGACTGAGCCCAGGCCCCCTGCATTGGGAGCACAGACCACAAGGGAAGTCTGTCTTTCCATTTTCTTAACTGTGTCAGAAGTTCTTTTTTCATACTCAAAAAAATTCCTTCATGCCCCTTACAGATTGCCGTTACAGAGTGTTCTGTAAATGGAAGCATGTAGTACGTACTCTCTCAAGCCCGGCTTCCTTCAGTCGTCATGATACCGTTCACACTCAGCCAGTTGCGGTGTGTTTCAGTATTTTGTTTCTCTCTGTTGCTAAACTGTGCCTCTGTATGAATTTCTTTTGTATGGATGTACCACAGGGTATTTATCCACCCTTAGCTGATAGACATCTGGGTTGTTTCCAGTTTGGGGGAGTTATGAATCTGTACACTATAAACTTTTATATACACTCTTTCCGTGTATTTTTTTAGGGGGTGAATACCTATAAGTGGGATTGCTGGGTGTTATAGTAAGTGTGTATTTAGCTTTGTAAGAAACTGCCAAACTATTCATCAAAGTGGCTGTACTGTTTGACGTCCCCATCAACCAAGGGTGAGAGTCCAGTTATTCTGCCTACAGCATTTTCGGTCTTATTTTTTAAGTTATGATCTATCTTGGTAAATATTCCACATGGATATAAAAGAAAGTGTTTCCTGCTCTTTGGTGGAGGGTCCTATACATAAAAACCTCAATTAGACTAAGTTATTCAGCCCTTCTATATCCTTACCAATTTTCTTTCTACTTCTACTGACTCAGGGGATGTGGGGATTTCCACCCTATATTTGAATTTGTCTATTTCTTCCTGCAGTTCAGCACTTTTGACAAACACCTGTGACTCTGATGGAGAGGATGACCACTCTGTCTTGTGAACAAGGACTCTGGAGCCAGGCCGTTGTCTGGTCCCAGTTCCCTGGTCACAGGACCCCTGTATCCCAGAGTCTTCACCTGTACTGCATATATAAAAACCTCCTTGGGAGGTGGTGAGAGTGGACCCTGGACTCAACAGGCTTCTCCTTCACATCCATCTCTCCATCCTCCCCTTGTTCTAACTCTTCCAGCATCCATCACCATCTCACTGCTTGTCAGGCGATGGCAGGGGCTGCATCACTGCGCTTACCTCTTCTATTCCATGGGGTGGGTGGAGGTGTCTCGTTTTGCAGTGACAAGTAGCCCAGGCTCTCACAGAGACTTCAAGAAACCAGGCTGATTCGGCCACACTCTGATAATATGTGGTGGGGGGGGGCGCTGATCAAGGGATAGTTCAATACTCAAGTGGGGAGGAGAGTCATTTAAAACACAGCAGCCATTTAAAAGACAGGGTTCTCACAGGCCAAACTGGAACCGACCCCTCCCCACCCACCCCACTGACCCTGTTCAACTGCTTTGGAAAAACCCATCCAATAAATTCAATATGACCCTTGGCAGGAGTTAACCTTCCTGGCCCTGGGGAAGGTTCCGGATGACTGAACATGTTCCTGACAAATCGGAATTTCTCCTGTACTCGGGGAGGGCAGGTTTGGAGGTGAGAAAGCCATAAACCACTGCGGTGCCTTCAAAAAATGAGACGATGCACTCAAGCGGTACCAGCATTAGACCAACAGGGGAATGGCTGAAATGCTATTTCCTCGGGAGGGACCACGTGCTCCATGGCCCAGGGGGCCACAAAAAGCAAGGAAGTTATGGGGTGGGGGTGGAGGGGGCCAGAAATCACAGTCTCCTGGACTCCCGGGACTTTTCCTTGAAGCAAATGATAACTTAATGGGGCGAAAAACTTGGGCTGTTTTGAAATTCAAGCACAACTCCTCCCCCCCGCCTGCCCCCCTTCCCCGACTGAGCCAAGGGCACGGTTTCAGCCACTATTATTGATGTTTTAATGCCGCCCACCGTCCAGATCTGACAGCTGGAAGGGGGCAGCCATGGGGGACCGTGGGGAACAGCGACAGAGGTGGCTTTAACCAGAATGACGGCAGAGACCATCCACGTGGCTGTGACTCAAGTCCAATTTCTCCCTCTCTGCCTCTCGCCTTGGATAAACTCCACGTAGGTGATACCAGAGTGATTGTCTGGCTGCCATTTGAAGGCACTGTGACATATAATAAGCCACTCAAACCATAAGTCAACATTTATCTGTAGGGAGCCACATTCTGCATGTCCAGAAAAGGCGAATCTTCCAGATGAGAGGGACCTTGAAGATTCTCTACTTCAGTGGTTTCCATCCTGCCTGCTGCCGAGCATCACTTTGTTCTCCTCCCCGCCAGACCTCATGTTTTCAAAGATTGTGTCGTCTAAACTGCCTTCGTTGAGTAATAATTAATTTGTTTCCCAATTGTTCAATTAATCAAAGACATAAATAACTGCCAACCTGAGCTTTTAATCAGTGTGTGTGTGGTGCGGCGGGAGAGGGAGCCAAAACGCTGACACTTACAAAGCACCTGCCGTGCACCCGTCCCTGGCCAGACACCCTCCCTGTTTCCTTTTTTCTCGTCCTTACACAACCCTTCCAGGTGAGGTTGCAGACACAGAGAGGGAGAGAAGCCAGTCTCCTCATCCAAGGTCACACAGGCAGCCAGAGGCAAAGCCAGGACTGAGCCCATCGGGTCTGCTCGGTGTCAAAGGGTTCCCTCTTTCTAATCTGTTACTACCTCTCTGCTCACCACCCTGGAGTGATGTAAATCTAGCTCACAGCAGGGGGGAGGCAGTGCAGTCAGCCTGGAACACTGAAATTGACTCCTATGTTGGGTTAAGACTCTTTCCACTGCAGGTGACAGAAGCTGGACTGAAACTGATGCAGGAAGCCAAGGAGGGGGTGGGATTCATATGACTAGAGCTAGACAAGGTGGTCAAGCTTCAGGTATGGCTAGATCCAGGAGCTCAGACCAGAGTTGTGCACTCTCCCGCCTACCATGCCACTTCCCGACTCCAGTGGGTTCTGCTTCTCCTGGTTCCCAGACTTCCCCATTAAATCCAGACTTATACATGCAACTTCTTCCTTGATGTCTAAAACGCATCTCTCATGCAACAGGGTCATGTGGAACTCTGACTCTCCTGCCTCCCAAACCTGCTCTCCCCACCTGCCTACAGCCCAGGAAGTGCGGCCACATCTACCCAGCTTCTGAGGCCCTGATTTGAGTAAACCTTCAGGCACCTCTCTCTCCCACCTATAACCAATCAATCAGGCTTCACCTCCACAACAACCTCAAACTCTTCCCTTCTCCCCAGATTCCCTGACAATGCAGTCCAAAGCCTCTGGTCCTGCAGCCCGTCATTGGTCCCCAGGCTTCGACTGCCATCCCCGTCACACCCCTCAACCCCACATATAGAGCAAGGATTTCAAAATGAAACTCTGGACTTCCCTGGTGGTTTAGTAGTTAAGAATCCACCTGCCAGTGCAGGAGACACAGGTTCGATCCCTGGGCCAGAAAGATTCCACACGTTGCAGGGCAACTAAGACCATGTGCCGTAACTACTGAGCCCGTGCTTAGAGCTCAAGCTCCATGAGAAGCCACCTCAACGAGAAGCCTGCACACTGCAACTAGGGAGTAGCCCCAGCTAGCCACAACTGGAGAAAGCCTGTGCCCAGCAATGAAATCCCAGCGCAGGCAAAAATAAATGAATAAATGTTTTACAAGAGAGCAATTTAAAAATGAACAAAACAGAGCTACTCACCTAAACCCCCCTGTAGCTTTTTACTACACTTAAAATCAAAACTCCTTCCCATGGCCTACAGGTCCTACTTGATTTTGGCCTCTGCCCAGCTTCCCAGGTGGCGCTAGTGGTAAAGAACCCACCTGCCAGGGCAGGAGACGTAAGAGACACGGGTTTGATCCCTGGGTCAGGAAGATCCCCCAGAGGAGGGCATGGCAACTCCACTCCAGTATTCTTGCCTAGAGAATTCCCTGGACAGAGGAGCCTGGTGGGCTACAGTCCATGGGGGTCACAAAGAACTGGACACAACTGAGTGACTTAACACACACACCTCTTACCAGTGACTTTCTGTACTGTCCCTCACCTTGTTTGAGGCCCTCTTGCCACACTGAGACTTCTGCTTCTTAAAATGTCTTAGTTCCCCTCTATCCCAGGGCTTTGCACTGGCTGTTCCTTCCTCCAGCCCTTCCCTTGTCTGGCTCCTTCTTGGCACCCGTGTCTTGGCTTACACCTGCTTGGGAAGCCCTCCCCGACTACCTCTTAACTCACTCTCTAAAATTGTCCTCCCCTAAACTCACCCTCGTGTACATCGTTTGAGAGTTTATGTCAATGTGCAATTATCCCACTGAGTTGTTTGCCGGCTTAGCGTGTGTCTCCCCTCATTAGAATGCTGCACAAATGGTTCTATTGGGTAAAATTTCTCTGCAGAGGATCAAGGCTCTTCTCTCCTTCTGTGTGTGTATGGGGATCTCATCAACTCTCTGCTGCCTGCCCGGGGGCAGAAAGTCCCGGAAAATCAGCATCCAAGGGTCCAGGTGCATAATGCTGGGTGCCAGGTGGAGACAGGCTAATGCACCCCCAGCGTAGCTGCAGGTGAGGCTGAGGGCCCTGTCCCTGAGGGCTGTGATGACAAGCACACCTCTGCGTTTGATTCTAAACGGAACTGCGTGTTCTTGAAGCCAGCACCAAGGAAGGCACTTGGACTGAAGAACGAGGGTTTGTTAGAGACCATCTTGTCAGTGCTGGGGCCTCTGGGCAGCAGTTTTCATCACTGCTGCAGCCATGACTCAGCCAAGCAGAGATCTGATGAAGAAGGGTGTGCAGGGTGACCCTCCATCAGCCTGCCCTTGTGGCCATGTGGTCCTCTGTTCATACTGGTCTCAACTGCAGGCAGCCGTCACCCAGCTCTTTCTCTCCACATCCAAATCTCTCCTCCAACTAAACGGCCACCTCCTCTTCCAAGGATTCACCTGAGGAGGGGAGCTTTTGCCTTCTTGAGCTTCTAGCACTTCATTTCCCCAAAGACAAAAATCACTTCCAACGGACGTCTGGTTATTTGTACACCAGAAGATCCCCAAAGGCACCTTAGACCTACCAAAGTCCTATTATTGAGCCCAGAGCATGGAAAGACCCATTCAGGAAACATCTGTCAGCTAGATGCTGCTAGCTGGCTATCCAAATGACAAGTGGATGGATGGTTTGTTGGATGCATGGATGGATGTTGGATGGATGGATAGATGGATGGCTTCATGCATAGTTGTGTGAGTGGGTGGGTGGGTGAGCGGGTAGGTGGATATTTGGGGATATGGGTGGATGGAAAGACGGATGACTGATTGGATGAATGGACAGATGATTCAATGACTAAGTGGTTGAATGGATGAATGAATGGTTGCTTGCTGCCATTATAAAATTTATTCCTGATGACAACAGTGGTAAATGGGGCAATAATATCAGATTAAAGCAGCAAATCTCAAGCTGATTCCCAGGAAGTCCTCAGTCCCTAAGATATATATCTCAAAACAAATATTCATACTTAAATAAGTTTGAGTGACACTGTATACCATAACCTCCTATGTAATGGTCATGGTGCCTATCAGCATATTAACAGAATTAGTGGTGAGGGAACGTGTTTAGTTCAACACCCTTTTTACTGTTGGCTTAAAGCCTTTACTCACAGAGCATCCCTCATCCAAGGTTTTTAAAACTGGTTAGCATTCTAAGCAGGTGGATGAGATGGTGAAGACCCCAAGCTCAAGGACTGGGGCCAGGCACCTGGATGTCTGGTAAATGAAAAATATGTTTGGAGCCTGGGAAGACATTTGCTCCCACCAGCCTGTATTCCTCTTGCACCCAGGCTGGAGAGGGGGCTGGTGATGCTGTCTCGCTTTCCTGAGCTCTCACAACCCAAAACTGAGTCATCCCACTTTATCTTCCCTTTGTTACACTGGCAAGCATTCAGATGGTTTTAGCTGTAGCTATGATACAATGCCACAATGATAAAATACTGTCTATTCTCCTTGGAACAAGAGGTCGTGAGGAATCTGATCATTTTTCCTGAAGAAATCATCTTACATTTCAAACTAAAGGCTCTCCAACCTCTTCAGGGGCTCCGGAACACAAAAACTTAAGATGCAAAGGCTTAGAAACTTCAGAAGAAATCTACCTGTCACCCCTTCCCCACATCCCCTAAGGGGAGGGAGGCAGTCTATGGAGACCGCGCCTGCAGAACTTGGGAGGGCGGGTCCTATTGAGGCCAGTGTCAAAAAGGTCCAGCTCTTCTCACCTCTCCCTTCCCTGCCTCAACGCCTCCAGTCACATGGACCCTCTGCTGATTTCTGAAATGCCCCATTGGCCTCTGCATATGCCCCTGTTTCTGTTTGGACCACCCTCCTCCCACTCAGCAGAAGGGTCTCTAAGCATCCTTTGGTCAGCTCAGCTGTCCCCTCCAAAGAATTGTCACTTGGACCACCCCCTTCTACTTCCTCCTTTCTCAGAGTTTGTTCCCATCTGGAGTTATATCTATTTGTCTGCATCTTTGCCCTCGCCGACCTCCCTCTCCCGATGACCAAACTTGTGTTTACAGTACTTCACCTCACACATTACCTGCCCCTGACATAGTGTTTGGCTTCGCTCACCCACTCACATGCCTGCACGTGTGCTAAGTCACTTCAGTTGTGTCTGACTCTGTGATCCTATGGAGGGTAGCCCCCCAGTCTCCTCTGTCCATGGGATTCTCCAGGCTAGAGTACTGGAATGGGTTGCCATGCCCTCATCCAGGGGATCTTCCCAACCCAGAGACTGAACCTGTGTCTCATGTCTCCTGCTTTGGCATGTGGGGTTTTTGTTTTGTTTGTTTGTTTGTTTGTTTTTACCACTGAGCCACCTGGGAAGACCTGCTTGGCACATAACAGATGCTTAATAAAGATTTGTCAAATTAGTAACTACCTAAAAGTGGCATATCCATGCAGAATTGGAGAGTGGTATTTTGAGATGGCGTTACCCATCACCACTCAAAAATCTACCTGCCCACCTGGCACTACCTCCACCTTGAAGGTCACTCATGGGGCCGAAAGAAGTTGTTGGGATGATAATCCATCTTTCCTCTTTCCTTCCTTCTGGCCAAACATGGAGTGATGGACCTGAATATTTATTTCAGAAAGAATTTCACTTTCATCCCAAAAAAGGAAATTGCTCCTTGTCAAGAGCCAAGATGAGAAGTTGGAACAGAGTACCCAGCACAGGGCTCACTCTGCCATGCCTCACACCATCACACAGATTTTCAGTGCAAGTGTCTAGAATCCACTGTGATTAACCCCAGAAAGAGAAAATGCATGCAAGTCCTGGCCTTTGGGTCTGCGGATGCTGGTATTTCAGTCCTGGCAGTTTAGATGCTGGTTTAGAAGCCACTCCACGCACACCATCCAACCCGCTGCGCAATGAGTAACCGCACCCTTGCAGAATGCTGCTCTGTAATTAGATCCCTCCAGCAGGACCTGGCTGGAGCCATTTCAGAATTCTCTCTTGCTACTTCAAAGCCTTGGGGTTCCCCCCACCCCTTCCTTAATTAGATAATGATAGAGGGAAGCAGCTACGTAATCTCACCAGCAGAATCCTTTTCTGCTTGTGGTTTTGCTCTCACTCCTTGGAGAATCCATCTTTAGCTTTCAAAAGGGGTTGTGGGCACTAAGCACAGAAATCTTCAAAGCCATTCCCAGCTCCCTGGCCCTAATGAAATCCCACCCACTAGAAAAAAGCTCCCTGCACCCACCCCAGCAAGGCAGAGCTGATGAGCAGCTAGGCACCATCATGCTCCTTCCTATTCTCTCTCTTCTGCTTCCACGAGCCCCACATCCCACCCACCAGCTAGTTTGCAAGTCCTAATATTCCCTGGATATGCCATCATCAATCTCAGCTTTGATCCTTTGCATATAGAGCTTCTGTTCTTGAAATGAACTTCCCCTTTACTGAACTCAAGGACTCCTCGGCACCCATCAAAACCCCAAGCTCAACACCCCTTCTTCCAAAGATCCATTGCTGACCTCCCCAGTGGGTTTCAGTGACCTTCCCTGTGCTTCCCCAGCCCAGCAACCATGTCCCAATTATCCTCCAGCCCAGCAGTGTGGCAAGACTGTCTTTGTACAATCCAGCACCAGACTGCACCCCAGGGTTTCTGGGGGAACCAGGAACACGTAGGCAGCACTAGTTGCGCTCTGCTCCCGGCTGTGCACTGCACCTGGAGTTTCTAATCCTTGGTTTAAGTCCTGGATTTGGCACTGGTTATTCACACTACTTCAGGCAAGTCACCTCGCTTCTTGGGCCCCCAAATTTCCTGTCTTGCAGGAGTGTGGTGGGGGTTGGGAGAAAGGATGACTATGGATGTCAGATGAAGACACGGCTTCACCTTTCAGCAACTGAAGGAATAAAGGCACTGTTATGACTGCTTCCTCTCCCTTTTTTCCTTTCTCTCCTCTCCTGTCCTCTGGACCTTCCTACTTCCTGCATCACACAAATAAGGTCTTCGAGAAAACTTCCCCAGTCCTTGAAGGAAAACACTAGCTGACACCCCCAAAGCTGCCTGGTTCTGGGGTTGAATTCCTCCTCCCGGTGAAGCTCTGCCAGGTCCAGGCACGGAGACGCCGAGCCATTTCACCACTTTGTTAAGACTCCATCGATCTCTCCAGGAAAACCTCCTGCAACAGCAAAACTGCGGCCAACAGATTACAGGGGGATTAATCACCCCGCCCCGCTGTGCCCAGGACATTCTGTACCACCTCCTCTAACTACAGTTAATCAAAGGATGGACGGAGGGCCTCCCCTCGCCCACCTCGGGGACTTCACTTCATGTTTTAAGACTTGGCTCAAGGCTACCTCCAGGGGGAAACTTCTCCCAGCCCCTCCCCCTCAAGTATCTGCTCAGGGCCTGCAGAGTCTCCCCAGCCACCACCCCTGCCCACAGCACACCGTCATACCATCTTGCTGGCCTGACCTGTTGACTTCTCTTTGTTCATGGGGTACAGGTGCCTGGGGGAACCGCTGCAGGGCTTGGAGACCAGCCCCCCACCCCACCCCCAGGTCCCCTTAGACCTACTCCAAATTTCCTGTCCAAGCAAATCCTATTTCTTTAACCTGTAAGCATTTATGTAAGAAGTAAGGTTTCTGCGGAAGACCCCAGATGTTTCATTTACCCACTCTGAGCTTTGAGTTCCTCATCAGTTAAGGGGGGTTCAGGGAGTGGGTCATGATTCTTGCCTCTGGGGGTTGACATGAGCTGTTGTAAGTGACACTTGAGCATGAGGCCTGGGCCCTCGAAAGGCAGAATAAATACAAGCAAATTGTGTTACTATTATCGAGACAAATGCAAACTGATGCATCTCATGGGGAAAACAGGAGTCACGGGAGGAGAAACAGGATCAGTCTGTCGTGATGGATGAAGTGTGCTAGGCTTCAGCTCTGATCACGATTGTCGGTGTGTGGGGTGGTGATCAGGATACAGTTGCCCCTTGGGGGAGATTTCTTCAGCTCAGCCTCCCAACGACTTCTCCCCTTAGATTCCAGCCCAGTGAGGTAATGTGTGGTAGCCACTGCAGTCGGGTCCGACTCTGTGGGACCCCATGGACTATAGCCCTCCAGGCTCCTCTGTCCATGGGACTCTCCAGGCAAGAATCCTGGAGTGGGTGGCTTTGTCCTCCAGGGGATCTCCCTGATCCAGGGAGTGAAGCTGCATCTGCTGTGTCTCCTCGATTGGCAGGCAGGTTCTTTACCACTAGGTCCACCTCAGAATCGCCCTACAGGGGGGCAGCATTTGACCCACTTGATTGACGAGGAATCTGAAGACCGGAGAGATCGGCCCTGATATGCAATGAGATGCTGATACAACTTGAGACGCTGAGTGAGAGAAGCCAGAATCTTAAGGGCCAAGGTGGGAGGACTCCATTTACAGAAAGTGTCCAGAAGAAGCAAATCTGTAGGCACAGAAAGCAGATTAGAGGTTGCTTAGGGCTGGAGCGGATGGGGTGTGGGGTGGAGGTAGCTAAAAGGTACAGTTTCTTCCTGAGATGATGGAAATGTTCCAAAGCAGACTGAGGAGATGGCTGCATACATCAGTGACTATATGAAAATCCATTAAATTCTAATTCTTTAAATGAATGAATCACATGGCATGTGAACTACGTCTCAATAAAGCTGCTCAAACAGAAAGGAAATGCATCAGCTTGCAGCCACACAGCCAGAAAATTGAGGCCTGACTCCACCTAGGTCTGCTCCCTGAAAGACCATCATCTAAGGGATTTCCTGAGAGTTGGACCGTAAAGAAGTCTGAGCACTGAAGAACTGATGCTTTCAAATTGTGGTGATAGAAAAGACTCTTGAAAGTCCCTTGGACTGCAAGGAGATCAAACCAGTCAATCTTAAAGGAAGTCAACCCTAAATATTCATTGGAAAGACGATGCTGATGCTGAAGCTGAATCTCCAATACTTTGGCCACCTGATGCGAAGAGCTGACTCATTGGAAAAGACCCTGATGCTGGGAAAGATTGAAGGCAGGAGAAGGGGATGACAAAGGATGAGATAGTTGGATGGCATCATTGACTCAATGGTCATGAGCTTCAGAAAGCTCTGGGAGATAATGAAGGACAGGGAAACCTGGCATGCTGCAGTCCATGGGGTCGTAAAGACTTGGACATGACTGAGCAACTGAACAACAACACCTTGGTGGTCCAGTGGTTAAGAATCTGTCTTCCAACGCAGGGGATGCCAGTTCAATCCCTGGTTGGGGAACTAAGAGCCTACATGCCACAGAGCAACTAACTCCACCAGCCACAACTACTGAACCTGCCCACTCTGGAGCCTGTGTGCTACAACGAAAAGATATCCTGCATGCTGCAACTAAGACCCAATGCAGAAAAATGAATTACATTAAAAAAAAAAAAAGGACCACCATGTGAGCCCCGTGTGCTCTTTTATAGCCCCACCTTCACAAACAGCTCTTGAGTCTCTGCATTTGGAGCACATCTGTCCCCGCCCACCCCTGTCTCCCATCCGACCAGAGCCCTGTTTTTCAAAGTATGTCTGATGATCCAGTTCCTGGTCACACAAACAGACTGAGGATGGTACTTTCAGGAAGCCCCCCGCTTCCCTGAGTCCCAGCTTATCTGATCTGGTGCAGACAGCTATAAATAAACAGTTACAGACTGCCCTGTCTGGATGAGCCATTTTCTGAGATCATATGAACTTGCTTTTAAGTACCAGCTTTTCACAGATCGGTTGCTATGAGGCACTTTATTAAAAACCACCCATTTGCAGCTAAATTCCAGCTCCAACCAAATCCAATTTTCGTATCTACTGCGTTTTTAGACATAATGATCAGAACATCGTTTCTGTTTCTATGGGGAAGAGTAGATTCAAAGGGTTGTTTTTCTGTGTTTTCTCTTTCTTAACAGGCAGGTGGACTGTGCATGTTTAAGGCTGCTATTTGCCATGGCCCTGGAGGCCTTCAATAGAGAACAAATATTTATGCTTTGTTAGTGCACACAGACATTCTCAGCAATGTTGATTAGTGCTTGGGGCTGGTCCAACCAAGGTCAGGGGCTCGTGGTCCCCCACCCTGAAACTGGGCCTATTAGCTTTTCTTAAAGGTAAGAGTCTGGCTTTAGCCTCCCCTGCTGACAAACATATATTACTGATCGTTTTAAGAGACTGCGTGGAATACATTGGTGGGTAAAAAATGCTCTGCACCAGGACAAAAACAAAGAACATATCTTTTTGTAAGGGTCCTCCACAGGACCTGTGCCTCACACAGCCTTTACAGGAGCCCAGGGACCACAGCTTGTCAGTGGGAGGGGCCTTGAGTCCACCCCCAAGGACTCATGTATTTGCTTAGGGTCTCCTGCTGTGTGATGGTAGCTTAGGCTTTCTAACCATCCACCACTTGACCTACAGCCAGGGTCAGTGCAGGACGTACTTCAGATGATTTTCTAGGGTCAAAACAAGCTCCTGCATGCAAAGTCCTTGGCATGGAGCTCAGGAGAGACCTGATGCTCAATCCATGGGAGCCATGATGACAATAATGATTAGTACATTCCCAAGGGGGCCAGTGTACATTGAGGTCTTTTCAATTCTTTTTTTTTTTTTTTTAATTTGCAGTGAGGTAGGTCAGAACTGATCAGAGCTGGAAACCATTTCTTAGCCTTCTGTTTATCAAACCCTCCTTCCCTTCTTTCTTTCCTATCGATTGGGTTTGAATATATGTGCATTCATTTAAGATGTATTTGCAGAGAACTATTGGGTGTCAAGGGCTTCCCCAGTGACTCAGTGGTAAAGAATCCACCTGCAATGCAGGAGACGTGGGTTTGACTCCTGGGTCGGGAAGATCCCCTAGAAGAGGCCATGGCCACTCACTCCAGTATTCTCGCCTGGAGAATCCCATGGACAGAGGAGCCTGGTGGGCTACAGTCCACAGGGTCACGCATAGGCAGACACGACTGAAGTGACTGAGCAGACAAGCCCTGGGAGTTCAGCTCTTGCAAGGAAATTCAGCCAAGCAGAAGCTGACCATGCCGTGGGTCACATGTGTCTCCCTGATGAACCAGAAACAAATCTGGGGGATGAACACAGTGGTCAGATGGATATCAGGTCCATAGGAAGCCAGGGCTGCCCCTGCACTTGGGGGTGGGACGTGGCCCCTGGATTAAGGTTTTAAAACACAGGGGACAAGGTGGGGCAAGATGTACTGCAGGAGAATTGTGCACAGGACATCCTGTGTGTGGGTCTGGAGCTCAGAAGACAGATGACCCCTAACGCTGTCCTTCAAGAAGCCTTGTAAACCTCCATACCCCCATAGCGCCCAACCAGCTGCTGCACCTGGGCCCACTCACAATGGCTTTCTCCCAAGCTGGGCTTCATCTGGAGAACAGTCTCTGGACTTTAGCGCATTGGTGGGCGTGGAGGGTGGGAGGAGGGTGGAGGGCGGAATAGCTCTCTCCTCAAAAAAATTAAAACTCACGGTCATCAGGCTGAAATAAAACTCTTGCCTCTGCCAACAACTTCAAAGTATAGATTAAAGGCTGATCTTGAGACTTAAGGCCACCCAGCTGACAGCTTTGGGTGGGAGCTGGTTTCTGCAGAATTAATAGTAATAGCAATTGTACAAACAGGATCTAATAATAGCACTCAGGAGAGACACACTGTGTCCTGAGGTCTCCAGATGATAAAGTGGATGGAAAGCACTGATTTCCCTCACCAAATTCACTAACAGAAAGCAGTTAGCCAGGGCAGATCGCGGGTAATGATGCTCGGTTGTCTGTGAATTAATTTCGGGACAGTACTGCCAGGAGCTAATGCGTTTTTCAGGGAAAAGGGGCATCAAGAAATGTTGATGCTCATGTGGACTGGTTCATCGTAATATTGACATCTTCTCAGTGGAGCAAGGGGCCAGCTGGAATGTCCTCTGGGATTAATGGACATTTTGGAAAATGTGAGAATGTAGGCTTGGCAGGGCAAGATTTGTAAGCCGTCTCTTCCAACTCCAGGAGCGGGGATGTTCTGCCTGTTGTCAGGACTGCTGAATTGCTGCCCAGTCATCTTGGAATTAAAAACACATCTACCTTCTGATTAGCAGAGTTCAGCTTCTTTTGTGAAACTTCTCAGATAGTCTTATTCCCTGGTTCCCTCCACGTTTATTCTCAAATCTGTCCTCCAAGGAGAGGTCGGCGTCAGGTCAGAATTGATTTGGCAGCTTAGTGTTAACCTGATTTATTGATACCGGTGTGTGATGATGTACAAATCTGGCTTATCATTTTGATGTATTGGCCATACCCGATGATAAGGTATGCATTCCTATAAAAATAAACTCTTCGGGGCTTCTGAATGCCTGGGTTGTTTTTCTTTTTTTTTTCTTTTTGGCTGCCCAGCATTCCTGGGAAATGATTAATAAGATGTTTCACTTAAGTAGCAAGCCATCTAGAAACTGAACAGGAGCCCAGGCGCCCGGATGCAGGAAAGCCTGAAATTAACAGGCAGCCATAGAAAGTATAAGATTAATTTCATTTTCTTTTCTTATCTTATGCTCTCTTTTATGTCTTTGCCTACGCATAGGGGAGATTAATTAATCCAGGAACAATCTTTTTGTTGGCAATTTTATATTATGTTTGACTACTTAATAGAAATCTGAACTATAGCGGGTGCGGCACAGAAAGTGTATCCTGAAGGATGGAGGGCAAAGTCATTTCTGAGAGGAGACGGCAGATTTCAAGGCTACTGTCAAAAGCCAAGAGCTGGAAGGATAAAGCAAACCAGGCATTCATCCCTTCCTGGAGTCATTCCTTTGGAGACACCGTCTGACACCTGCAGCAGAACCTCCCTGACTCTGCCCTCTCCTCGAGAAATCCTTGGAGCTGCATCTGACCGAGTTTTAGGGTGATTTGGAGCAGATCTGAAATGCAATTCCATTCAGTAAATATTTATTGAGTGGCAGCCATATGTTTGGTACCATCCTGGCTGTGTGGGGATATCAAAAGGGGTGAGACGTGGTGCCTGTCACCGAGAATCTCCCATCTAATTGGGGAGATGAGATATACACACACAATACCAGGCAATTATGGTAATAGCATGCATTTAAATACCGCTCTCCTGTTTACCCACATTTTCATATCACTCTCTCAGACATTGTGGGAACCTCTCAGCAACTCAGGGAGGGGAGGCAGGGCAGATTCAGTGAGTCTCATTTTGCAAATGAGGGATCAGAGGCTCAGCGGGGTGGGGAAGCTGGCCTCAAATCACCCAGCCATAAATGACAGCGGCGGGCCACCAGCCAGGGTCCTCCACCATTCTGTGGTATGTTGCAACTAATCAGTTACACTGATTAAATGCTGAGAGAGGGGGTGCAGAAGGCAGGCTAGAGGAGTGCCGATCCCCCTCACTGCCCTGGCCCCAGAGAAGTCTGCCTCTGGGGGGGGATGGGTGACGTTGATCTTGCTCTTGATTCCCGCCCCAAGTTTCCAGCAAGCATATTGAAAGACAGCTTCCTTCTCTTCAGTCCCAAGCCCAGTGACATGACCAGCTCAGCAGGAGGGGAACGGTGGGTAAGAAAACATCAGCCTTCGTGAGGGCGTCCCAGGGAACCAATGACTGGTCCAAGAGCACTGAACGTGGAAAAGTGGAGCAAAGTCTTACAGATCCCCTCTTTACATCAGGAGCAAGCATCAGTTCTAGGGGACCATGTCAGCCAGGACAGATGATGCCGGGGCTCAGGTATCTCCGGGATCCGAGCACAGGGCACAGTCTGGGGACTTATAGGCAAGCACCCGAATGAATGAGTCTGGCCACCTTGACTGTCAGATGCCTGGCTGTCTTTGTTCAGGCTCTCCTTCTGTCTCTTGTTCCGAGTCAGAAGGATGGATGAAATCATTCCTATTCAGCCCCATTAACCACACAGATCAATGGCAAAGAATAAAGTTTAGATTTTTCAAAAATCTTTGCAGAGATGGCCCCAGGAGACCAATTGCTGGCTAAAATATTACAAGATTCCTAATTAAATATAATTAAATAAGCATTAAGAGAAGGACTGACGCTCTATCCCCACACTACACCACAATGTGCCAAAGAGTTCAAAACTGAGAATGTCAGATTCTGGGAAAAACCACCGTGATTGTTGACCTAGCTGAGAAGTCTAAGGACAGAGTTATGGCTGTGACTTCAACCAGGGCCAACGACAGAAAGCTGATGGAGAAGATCAGACTCATGTACCAGTAGAGGTGATGCCGTTAACTTCTTAAAGATGTTGCCACTAGGATGCTGTGTGGCCTTGGGCAAGTTGCTTAACCTCTCTGTGCCTCTTTTCTTCCTCTAGACCAGCACTATGCAATAGAAATATAACGCACGCCACAGCTGTAATTTTTATTCTGTGGCAGCCAAATTTTTATACAATTAACAACAAAAGTGAAAACCCTAAAGAAGATAATTTTATCATGTTTTATATAACACAATATGTCCAGAATAGTAGCATTCTAGAATGCATAATCAGATTGAAAATTAATAGTTCACATTCCTTTTTTTTTTCCTCCCAAATCTGAAATTCAGTGTGTGTTTTACTCTCAATGTGGACCAGCCAGACTTCCAGTACTTAAGAGCCGCTCGCCATGAGCTGTCATGGTATTGGCCAGTGCAGGTCCAGAGAACACGCCCAAGGATCGAGTCTAACTCAGGTTTCATGTTTGAAAACAAACAAGACAAGCAAGCATTTACCAGTACCTGTGTGTCACCAGCACCCAGGAAACATCAGCTGCGATTATGATCAGAAAACTAATGTCAGACAGTTCATCCAGAAAGAAGTGTGATCCAGGGCTCCTATTTCTGAAATTTTCACTCTCAAATCCCTTCCACAAAAACAGCCCCAGACAGAGCTTACAGGGTGGGCTATGGAGGATTGAGGGGAGGGCAGGGATTTCTTTAGGCTCTGGGTAAAGCTATTCAAAGCAAATGGCAGCCTCTGGGGCTTGCCCTTAAAGCAATCGGGGGATCCCAAGATTAAAATTCAACTGCGGCCAAATTCTGTTATAAACGGCTTCACTCCACCTGGGGTCTGGAAGCCAGGCAGATGTAATCCCCTCTGCTGGGCACAGGCTGATGAAAACCCCGCCTCACTCCATCACCCATGGCTTTAAATCAGCCGTTATCCCGGGGCCTGACGCTACAGTCACTGCAAGGTTTTACTCCCCTCCGTCAGGCTCTCAGTTATGGGGCTGGAGCCTCCTAAGGCTTCTTCGTAGCCAGCAATCCAAATACAAATAGCACTATTGATCACAAAGGCATCAATAACGTCAGCCCTACAGCTACTCATGCACATTTTTAATTGTCCTGTCCCTTTTTATATCTGCAAATATTACCATAAGCTTCCAGGAGACACATCACCCCTGGCTGTTGGGGGAGGGAACCGCCCTCCTGGCTCAGACCCACTCATCTCAGCGTGGTAGGGAGGGTGGCTGGCGCACTATTAATAATCTTGAGGTCCCTCTTCGTAAAAAAGAAAATAAAACACCGGCTAATCCCATTTGGGGGCTCGGTGTTATAACTCGTCAGGAAATGCTGCCCAATTACACCTAATTTCTCCTTGTTTTTCCGACTGGTCCGCGTCCCGGCAATTATGCTTCATTTGCGGTAACAGAGAAAAGTAAAATACCCAGCTGGTAGGCAATTTCCCCGTGATTAAAGCATAGGGCTGATCAGAAAGCTGCCGTCCAATAAATTAATCAAGAAATAAGGAATGAACGCCCGTGTTTGACGTTTGGGGATCACACATGTGGATCTCCAGATGGTTCGACTTAATTTTTACCTCCGTGAAAACGAAGGAAGAGAAAACCAGGAGTGACTCTGACAGCCAGGGGAACCACCCGGCCTCTGAGCACACACCCTCGACCCCAGCACAGTGGCTGCTCTGCAGCCTCTGGAATCCTCTTCTCACCTTCTGGCGAGAGCAAGGCTGCTCCTCAGAGCCTGAAGCACGGGCCTTTCTGGGGCCTGTGCAAGCGCGTGCCATGTGAAGAAAGATGATCGGCTCTGCAATTCGACACGAAAGCAGCAAAATCAAAATTAATAAGTGCTTCATTAAACGCCTGCCAAAGGCAGCAGTGAGCCCCGCCGCCCCACCACCCCCACCCGCGGCTCGTTGGCTGCAGTGTTACGATGTCATCGTCATAAAATCTTCATTACCTTTGCGAAAACAGTTTCGAGCATTCCTCAGGATGCTATTGGTTCTGGGAGGGATCAGGGTAATTGCGACGTTGATGAATTACCCGCCAGCCAGATAATTGAAGAAGCAAAATCATTAAACTCCTTTCAAATATTTTTACTGCCAATAAATTACAGTTAAAGTGTGGGTGTGTTTTAATTTGTGGGAGATGATGGGGAGTGAGACATCGGAAAGAAATTCTTCCCAAGGGCTCCCATACTTCAGATGTTACCCACGCACAGAAGGGGGCCCCTGAGATGCTCAGAGAGGGCCCCACAATCTGCCAGAGCCCAGGGGCTGCCTGTCAACAAAGGCCCAGTCCCTGTCATCTCCACTTTCAAGACCACTTCCCCCATCCCCCCCTTCCTGCAAGGAGCACCCTGTTCCCCTGTGTCCCGTGGCTGAGGGTGCAAACTGGTAATTACATGCAGCAACACATCCAAACAGCTCACAGCACTGATTAACCACCTGGTTTGCAGACACAGCTCAAAGGGACACCTGGAAGGCGGGCCACCATGACCGGCAGCAAGGTTGTCCCAGCAAAAAGATAATCCCTGAGTCAGAGCATCTCTGATGCCTGCCACCCCACAGCCTCACTCACCTAACCCAGTTTCTGAGGCTTTCAACCACCCAGTGAAAATGAAGGGACAGCAAGGGGCAGCCTTGAAAGGGCTCATGGGACCCCACAGCTCCATGAAGGACTACCAGACTGACTTTGACTTCTGGAGCCATTTGGCCATGACTGGAGACATTTGGGGTTGTCCCAACTGAGGCAAAGGGGCAGCTAAGAGCATCCAGTGGGTTAGGGTTTGGGATGCTGCAAAAACCCCTACAGTGTACAGGATGACCCCACAACACTGGATGGCCCAGCGCCGAGGACCAGTAGCACCGTGGCTGGGAATCCCTGCCCTAGGGAACCAACCAGACCAAAGCAGCCTGCCTCCTGAAGGGTCTTTCTTGTGGACTATTGGACTATTTACAACTCAGAAGGGCAGGAAAACTCAAATTGAGGGACCTCACAATTTCACGTCACACATTACACCCAGGTCCCCTGGCTGGAGGAGACACTGTGTGGGGTCTCACAGACGGCAGAAACCCACCTTTTTTGGCAGCTCTTGCAACTAGACATAATTTTGATGGAGTCAGACCCCCAAATGAGGTCGTGAATCACCCACTTGCCAGAAGAAAGAGCTCTCCATTTCTAAGCCATAAATTAAGGGACCCGGCCTTCCAGCGTCTTCCGTGGCCTCCAGACCTCCCCCCACCCAAGTGTGTTCATGTCTTTTCTTCTCCACAAACATTCTCTTCTTTCACCTAGATTTCCCTTTTCAGGAAAGTTGATTTTGTCTGTGGCTGGTTTTAGATTATTCTTTCAAATAAAATAACATCAGAAGAGATTAATCATAGCCTGCAACAGAAAGGAATGAAGCCACATCCCACTGTGACCTTATAATTTCCACCACGATTGCCTGCCCAGGCTCAGGAAGAAGACACGGCCCTGGGTGGGTGGAGAGTTTTTGCCAAGTGGCCCTCGGCTCTGAACCCCACTCCTTGTGGTGACTATGACAGCTTCTTGGATTTATGAATTAAGTGGCAACCTCATAAGTATGAGTTTGGAGCCTCACAATGGAAATAGTGATAATAAATACCACTCATCAGCAACTACGCTATCAGATATAATTTGGGGGCTGTTGGTGGATTGCCTTCCGCCAACAAAGGTAAGAGATTAGCCCTCTGAAAAACAGTGACTAATTCCTGTGCTACTATGAGTAGGGTTGATATTAACTCTATTTTCCAGAAGATGAAACTAACACAGAAAGGTTAGACAAAGCCTGCCCTGCTCCACAGGGAACTGAATCTGGGGTGGAAATTAGAACCCCAATGTTGTGGGCACCAGACAAGAGATAAAACGTTCATCCACATGATAAATTACAGTTTGAGAACTCCGTGTGTCCGTGTTCAGGCTTGAGAGCACAACACAGCCAAGGATTCGAATAAAAATCAGGATGGAGAAGAAAAAATGGTGGTTGGGGAGTGGGCTGCTCCAGAGAGAGGGTGGGAGTGGGCAGAGGCCTTCCTCCTAGCAAAATGCAGAAACCATCAGACTAGAGTGAGAATTTACCCACCCAGCTACACCCCAGCCTTTTCCCTAAATCTAAGCCCTTTCCTTGAAATCAGAGACTCCAAGAAGCATCTTGGAAGCAAAGCCCAGTCCTCTAGTCTCAGGGCTCCCAGCTCCGCAGCAAGACGGATGAAAGACCCAAGACTGATGATTATTAATCGTAAGACATGAAGTTCTGAAAAATGACTCCTCGCTTGCTTTCATAACTTTTTAGGAAATGCGGCACAATTATCTTTTCTCTTCTCTCGATTAAAAATCGAAACTGAAATTAATTTTTTTTAAACAAGCCAGTTATAAAAGAAAACCATAATACCTTGCCACTGAGTAATTCCTCCTTGATTAAAGATGGGGATGTTGATAAAACTGATGCCCACTAAACTCATAACAGATGAAGACCTCTGTCTGATGCTCATTTGTGGCCGGATGGGTTTTCCAGGCAGAGAATGGACATTTGGGGAAGTGAGTTTTCTTATGAGGGCTTCCCTGGTGGCTCAAACAGTAAAGAATCTGCCTGCAATGCAGGAGACCTGGGTTTGATCCCTGAGTCGGGAAGATCCCCTGGAGAAAGGAATGGCTAGCCACTCCAGTATTCTTGCCTGGAGAATTCCATGGATAGAGGAGCCTGGAGGGCTGTAGTCCATGAGGTGGCCGAGAGTTGGGCACAAATGAGCGACTAAGCACTACCCAGAACAGCATTCTCCCTTCAAACTGGGAGTGGGTGGATTCCATGGTTGAAGGGTAAAGGAAGAAATGGGAAAGATGACGGATTTTTCCTGCTCAGAATTGACTCTTTTTCTAGTAATAACCCTCCATTTTACTTTAAAGGCTCTCAATTCAAGAAGTTCATTCCAGGTAGCCTTGTAGCAGCCTATCCCACCTTCCCTGCCTTCAGGGAAGGACACACATCCTAGCCTGGACATTGGCTCTCGATTTCCTGCTCCTATTATTGAGGATGAGGTACTCTCTCTCGGAGGGCATTATGAAACGGGCAGAAAGTAAGCCTGGTCCTGCTGAAATCACTGGTAACACAAAAACGGAGAACCTCCTGAGAATTGAGCCACTCTGGAGGAATTTAAGACCTGAGAACCAGCTGGAGCCACCACATACAGCTGGGCAGAGTGTGCACTGCACAAATCTTCCCACGGAAGGGGCAAGTGGGGCTGAAAACTAGCCCATGCTGTGCGTACTCATGTCCCCTTTACCACGTGCAAAGCCCACCAACACACCAGTTTCTGCACAAGTCTATGAGCTATATTACTATCATCACTAGAAACATAAGGGATAAAACAGAGGTGGTCTGGTTCCAGAGTCCATGCCTTTAACCTCTAAGTTATTCTGCCTTTTGTCAGATTCCAGGGCAGAGAGAGCAGAATATTCAGGAGACTCCAGCCTGGCTGAAGGCAGGGAGGCAGAGATGATGGCCCATGGGGAGGCTACAGAAGTAATGAGGTTAGAACACGAGGGCCAGAGAAAGAGGAGCCATGAGGGTGATGTGATCAGACTTCTCTTTGGATTAGATTCACTTTTCCATTGAGTCACATACTAATGGCAAAGGGTCATATACCCAGATTATATTAATACCAAGAACTACTACAAGTCAAAGAGAAGATACAAGTAACCTAATGCCAAAAAAAATGGGCAAAAGACCTGAACAGGCACTTCACAAAAAAGATATGCAAATAACCAATAAGCAAAGGAAAAGAGACTTAACCTAATCAACCATCAGGGAAAGGCAAACTGAAGGCACAATGAAGTGGATGCAACCTCAATATCCATGGACAGAAATGGAAAGAGAGGCATGCATCTGTACAATGGGAAGCTCTTCAGCCTTAGGAAGGAAGGGAATCTGATATCTGCCACAACGTGGATGAACCTTGAGGACAGGATGCTCAAGGAAATAAGTCAGACGCATGGTTCCACTTGTACAAGGTATCTAAAATAGTCAAATTCATAGAGACAGAGAATAGAATGGGGTTGCCAGGGGCTGGGGCGGGGGGTGGGTAGGGAGCACAGAAAGATTGCAAGCTGTCATTTGATGGGTAAAGAGTTTCAGTTTTGCAATATATAAAATTTCTACAGATTTATTGCAGGTTACTTAATGCGTGTGTGCTCAGTCATGTACGACTCTTTGCGAGTCCATGAACTATAGCTTTCCAGGCTCCTCCGTCCATGGAATTTTCCAGGCAAGAATACTGTGAGTTACCAGTTCCTACTCCAGGAGATCTTCCCAACCTAGGGATTAAACCCACGGCTCTTGCATCTCCTGCATTGGCAGGTGAATTCTTCACTGCTGCACCACCTGGGAAGTCCCAATAGTTAACACTACCATGGAATATACTTTAACATGATTAAGATGGTTTAAAAAATTGAACACATAAAAGCACAGGAAGATACTATATCCACCCAGAGAATGATAAACTAAAGACACAAAAATAAACACAAAACCACCAGACAGCAGGAAGTGTTTCAAGGGTACAGGACAGCTAGAATTCTGGTACACCGCTGGCAGGCAGATAAACTAGGAGCACGGCTTCAGAAAACTATCTGGCCATCTATAAAAACTGACCATACCCTATAACCCAGAAAATCAACTTGTGCCAACAGAAATAAACAAGTATATTTACATAAGTGTTGTTTGTAGGAGCTTCCCAAATAGAAACAACCCAAACAGCCATCAGGAACACAATGGGTACACAAATACTAGCAAATTCATCAAAAGAATACTATATGGCAAAGCAGCAAAAGAACTATACCCACACACAACAGCACACTTGAGTTTCATTTTATAAATGTTATGCAATACAGAGTGAAGTAAGTCCGAAAGAGAAAAACAAGTATCACATATTAACGCATATATATGGAATCTAGAAAAATGGTATTGATGAACCTATTTGCAGGGAAGGAATGGAGACTCAGATGTAGAGAATGGACTTGTGGTCACAGTGGGGGAAGGAGAGAGTGGGACGAATGGAGACAGTAACACTGACATATATACACTGCTGCTGCTGCTAAGTCACTTCAGTCGTGTCCGACTCTGTGCCACCCCAGAGACGGCAGCCCACCAGGCTCCCCCGTCCCTGGGATTCTCCAGGCAAGAACACTGGAGTGGGTTGCCATTTCCTTCTCCAATGCATGAAAGTGGAAAGTGAAAGGGAAGTCTCTCAGTTGTGTCCGACTCTTAGTGACCCTGTGGACTGCAGCCTACCAGGCTCCTCCGTCCACAGAATTTTCCAGGCAAGAGTACTGGCGTGGGTTGCCATTGCCTTCTGCAACTACTGTGTGTGAAATAGATATCTGGCGAGAAGTTACTACATAACACAGGATGCCCAGCCTGGCGTTCTGTGATGACCTAGAGGGGTAGGAAGGGGGAGGGGTGGGAAGCTAAAGAGAGAGGTGATATATTTATAACTATGGCTGATTTGCATCGTTGTATGGTAGAAACCAACATAACATCGTAAAGCAATTTTCCCCCGAATTTAAAATAAATTGAAAAACATACTGATGTTAGAAAAAGAGAGAGGGAGCAGGGGAGAGAAAGAAGTGAAGGACAAACAGGGAACAAGAAGGAAGAAATTCTATCTATTGTTTGATATTTCAAAGGTCTTTTTCAGATCCTAAATAGAAGACTGGGGATCATTTGTTTAATGCCACTAAAAAACTTAATCTTGTCTAGAAAATGTAGCTCATGGGATTTCTACCTGTACAGTCTTAACCTCGCTTGGAGGAGGTGGTCAATGTTGGTCCCAGTAAAAGTACAAAGTAGAATTTGGCAAACCTGTAGGACATACCTAGTACCTCTGTTCTATAAATAAAGTTATATTGAAACATATACCAAAAAAATGTTGGGCAAAAGGAACCAGATGTAAAAGAACACAATCTCAATTACTCTCTGCTGTGGTGGTGGGTGAAGAAGCTGTAAGACATGTTAGTGAGCAAGGGCTGGACAACACTGACCTGCGATGGGGATGCCCAATGAAGGGCCAAGCACCATGCCTGGGCCAAACGGCTTCATCCTCCTAATACCCTTCGGAGGAAGGGCCATTTTCTAGATAAAGAAGATGTGATATATACATACAGCAGAATATTACTCAGCCATGAAAAAGAACGAAATAATGCCACATGTAGCAACACAGATGGACCTAGAGGTTATCAAACCAAGTGAAATAAGACAGAGAAAGACAAATATCATGATATTGCTTATATCTGGAATCTGAAAAATGGTACAAATGAAATTACTTACAAGACAGAAACAGACTTGCAGACACAGGAAAAAAAAAAAACAACAACAACAACTTATAGTTACCAAAGGGGAAAGGTGGGGAAGGGATAAATTGAGAGTTTGGGATTAACATATACACACCACTATATATAAAATAGATCAGCAACAAGACCTACTACATAACACAGGAAACTATACTCAGTGTCTTGTAATAATCTATAATGAAAAGGATCTAAAAAATAATGTATATATATTTATCACTTTCACATACATTTACGTATGTATGTATAACTGAGTCACTTTTCTGTACACTTGAAACTAAGACAACATTGTAAATCAATTACACTTCAAAAAAAAAAAAAGCCCACTTTGTACCTGGACCACTTGACCTTTAAGAAAAGGTTTGCCAAGTCTTGGTTTAACCAATCAGAGAAGAATCATATTTGGTGATTTAAAAATATACTGATAAAGATGTGCACTCTGGCTGGACAAAAAGAACTGCAAAGAGATCTTAAACTCTTTTTAGGAATAATGATCTTGTTAGTAATAATATTGCTATCATTACTTTGAAATGGCTACACGAAGGGCTTCCCTGGTGGCTCAGCAGTAAAGAATCTGCCTACAGTGCAGAAGACTCAGGTTCGATCCCTGGGCTGGGAACATCCCCTGGAGGAGGCATGGCTACCTACTCCACTATGCTTCCCTGGAGAATCCCACAGACAGAGGAGCCTGGTGGGCTACAGTCCATGGGGTTGCAATTCAGACTCGACTAAGCGACAGAGCACCCAGCTACACAAAACCGAAAGAGAGTTATTTTAATTATTTGCAGCCTAAGAGAGAAAAGACCTATTGATACAAATATAAAATCACAGCACTCAAATACTCATGGTCAGGACTCATGGTTTGGTTGGGATCCAGCCTATAGCGCCTGGCCCCTGCGTGGGGGGCTTGTGTTTCCACCTGTCCTTCTCCCCAAGATGTTCTCCCACAGCCCCACCTCCTCCACCCCACTGCCCATGTCCTAGTCACCTGCTTGCCCTTCAAACCTCCGCTCCAAACTCACATTCTCAAGGAAGTCTCCGCAAGCCCTCAGACCCTCCAGGGTGTCGTGTCAACCTCTGGAACGAACAATTGTCATTGGCTCCGTGTGTGTGTGTGTGTGTGTGTGTGTGTGATGACTTGTGACCACAGGTCTGAGTCAGTGCACCCATCATAATATTCCCCACCCAGCAATGCCTGGCACATGGGAGAAGCTCCATACAGATCTACCAAGAGAAATTATAAACACATCATAACAGCTAGTGTTTACCAAGCACTTACTATGTGCTGAGCTACAGTGAGTGTTCTCTCACCTCATCCTTGCCCCAGTAATAATCTAACATCTATGGAGAGCATACTGTTTGCCAGGCCCCACCCTAAACGCTGTACAGATAACCCCTTATCTTCTTTCCTTCAATTCTGTGCATCTGGGATGGACAGTGGCACATGTCCGTCTGGCTGGTTTACTGCACCTTGCTATTCCACCAAACATGAACCTAGGTACTGCGGTGAAGGTATTTTGTAGATGAGTGAGCATTGACAGGTGACATTTAAAAAATTTTTTATTGGAGTTCAGTTCAGTTCAGTTTGATTCAGTCGCTCAGTCGTGTCCAACTCTTTGTGACCCCATGAACCGCAGCACACCAGGCCTCCCTGTCCATCACCAACTCCGGAGTCCACCCAAACCCAAGCCCATTGAGTCGGTGATGCCATCCAACCATCTCATCCTCTGTCATCCCCTTCTCCTCTTGCCCTCAATCTTTCCCAGCATCAGGGTCTTTTCAAATGAGTCAGCTCTTCACATCAGGTGGCCAAAGTATTGGAGTTTCAGCTTCAATATCAATCCTTCCAATGAACACCCAGGACTGATCTCCTTTAGGATAGACTGGTTGGATCTCCTTGCAGTCCAAGGGACTCTCAGGAGTCTTCAACACCACAGTTCAAAATCATCAATTCTTCAGCACTCAGCTTTCTTTATAGTCCAACTTTCACATCCATACATGACCACTGGAAAAACCATAGCCTTGACTAGACGGACCTTTGTTGACAAAGCAGTATCTCTGCTTTTTAACATGCTGTCTAGGTTGGTCATAACTTTCCCTCCAAGGAGTAAGCGTCTTTTAATTTCATGGCTGCAATCACCATCTGCAGTGATTTCGGAGCCCCCCAAAATAAAATCAGCCACTGTTTCCACTGTTTCCCCATCTATTTGCCATGAAGTGATGGGACCGGATGTATCATTGCTTAATAATGTTGTGTTAGTTTCTGCTGTACAGCAGAGGGGATCAGCCAAACGTATACACGCATCCCCTCTTTTTGTTATTTCCTTCCCATTTAGGTCACCGAAGAGGACTGAGTAAAGTTCCCTGTGCTATACAGCAGTTTCTCATGAGTTATCTATTTTATTCATAGGCAGCACTAGTGGTAAAGAACCTGCCTGCCAGTGCAGGAGACAGGAGAGGTACAGGTTTGATCCCTGGGTTGGGAAGATCCCCTGAAGGAGGGCATGGCAACGCAATCCAATATTCTTGGAGAATCCCAGGGACAGAGGAGCCTGGTGGGCTACAGTCCACAGGGTAACAAAGAGCTGAACACCCCTAAAGATGCAGTGTATATACATTTTTTCATGCTTAATAACGAGCACTCATGAATCACACAAAGCTTAAGGGGAAGAATTTGGTGTTCTCTTACTTAATTTTCACGACATTCCTACAGGACCTATACTATTATTTTCTCACATTGTGCTCTTATTAAATGATATAGAGGAAGGTTACACAATTCCCAACGACCGTAAAGTACCAAGAGATAAATGTGACATCGAATCCATCTCCGTGTCCCCAGATGCTCGGCTCTTCGCCACCCCATGTCACACATGCAGCTGAGAGACTGGATCAGAGCCCAGCAAGGCGCCTTTCTGCATACATTTGAACTCCATGTGCCCTTTTCTTTATTTTTTTGAGCTGTAAATTGACTTCATTCAGAAAACAAAATTTGAGAGGCTTCCTTGCTGGCTCAGTGATGAAGAGTCCTCCTGACAATGCAGGAGACTTGGGTTCGATCCCGGGTCCGGGAAGATACCACATGTCGAGGAGCAGCTAATCCTGTGTGCCACGACTGTTGAGCCTGTTCGCTACTGAGCCTGCACGCCATAACTACTGAAGCCTGCACACCCTAGAGCTCACACTCCAAAACAAGAGAGAAGCCACTCCAATGAGCAGCCCATGTACAGCAACTACGGATTGCCCCCTTCCAGCCACAGCTGGAAAGAAGTCTGTGCAGCAACTTAGACACAGCACGGTCAAAATTAAATGAATAAATAAAACAAAATTTTTTAAAGGAAAAGAAAAACTTTAAACTGACGTGTGACCTTCACCCCCAATTTTATGGGTTATATGAGTAAACTTTTTACTCTGTGGTTCCACTGCTAAGTCATGTCCAACTCTTTTGTGACCCCATGGACTGTAAGTCGCCGGGCTCCTCTGTCCATGGGATTTCCTAGGCAAGAATACTGGAGTGGGTTGCCATTTCCTTCTCCAGGGGATCTTCCCCACCCAGGAATTGAACATACATCTCCCACACTGCAGGCAGAATCTTTACTGCTGAGTCATTGGGGGAAATTTTTTTTTTTTTGGCTCTAAAAGAAGTAAAAAATTAAATATCTTTTTGAAAAAACAAGACAGGTGCCTTTAAATAAAGGAGATGGTCCATGATAACGTGAGGGATTCACCCAATTGGTTGAAAGGCAGAACGGAAGTTTCCTTGAGGAAGGTAGTCTGCCTGTGGACAGCAGCCTCAAGCATCAGCCTGCAGATTTCAACCTACCCCCTCTCCATCCTGTAATACAATTCCTTAAAATGCATCTCTTAGGGCTTCCCTGGTGGTGCAATGATTAAGACTCCATGCTTCCAATGAAAGGGATACAAGTTCAATCCATAGTCAGGGAACTAAGATCCCACATGGTACGTGCCATGTCCAAACAATAAAAATAAATAAATAAATGCATCTCTTAATATAAATACCCTACTGGCTCTGTTTCTCTAGTATAACCCTGACTGATATATCGTCCAAATTTCTAAACAGGGAAACTGAGGCAGAGGAGAGTTTCTACGGCTGATCTGCAGTTAGCATAGTATAGGTTGAAGTACAGGCTCGGGCTGGGTTTCAAACCCAGGCAGTTGGGCTCCAGAGCCACAATTAACCTCCAGTGTTCAGTCTCCAGCAATGAGAGCTTCCTCCTCCAACTAGCCTCCTTGATTAAAGAGAGGGATGGTTGCAGGGGAATGGGGGTGGGGGTGCAGGGGGAGGGAAGAGGGGGTGGCAATGGAGAGAGAGAAGGTCTAGAACAAAAGTTGAGTTAGAAATTCCTGCCGCAGTTGGCTGTGGGTTGAGTTGGGTCAAGGGTGGCAATCAATAAGATGAATACAGCATAACTCGAGTTTTTATTCCCTTTGTCGTGATGGATGAGGCCTTTGAAGCAACTGGCGGAGGCCTCACCCTGAGCGTCCAGGAAAGATTTGTGGACACGTTTATATGAAGGATCTCCCTCCAGCTCCCACGAGTGTTTAAGATGACTTGCTTCAAACCAAGATCAAAGAACAGGCTGGAGATATTGTTTCACCGATTTGTATAAATCAGCCAGACAAACCGTGGCCTCGACAACTACTGATGTTTCTCTGGTTGGAGGTAACTTGTTAAGAAACATGTCAGGCAGCTGCAAGAGTCCCAGTGCCTCCTTGGGAGAGAAGCTTCAAAAAGAATTGATCATGTACCGACTGGCTTCACCTTAACTATTCCTGAAGCCGTAATTGAGAAGGCCCTGAGGTCCACTATCCACATATCCTTCACCCTTTCAGCATGGATTGGAGTGATCATTTTTAACACTAACGTCTTCTATGTTTGTGGAATCTTCACATGGTTGAAGACACTGCCCCATATTAACCTCATAACAATCCAGGAGCTAAGTGAGGGCAGCAAAGATGTCTGCCATCTTGCTGGTGGGAAATTGAGTCTCAGAGAGGGCAAGGGTCTTGCCCAAGTTCAACCAGACGCATGACTGACAAAAATAAGACTAAGCCGGGAGTTTAGCCCCAGCCCTAGCTGACTATTTCCTCTTTTTCTCATCTTGCCAGTGTTTGCTGAGTGCTTTCTAGATGCCCCATGCTAGGCTGACTACATCCACCTTCTCTCACTCCTTAAAACAGTTCCTGATCTAACCATTCTCTTAGGATATGATTCCAAGGTGGGGGTCGTGCAGAAGCTTCCTCACGCTGGTCAGAATGGCCATCACTAAAAAGTCTACAAATGATAAATGCTGGAGAGGGTATGAAGAAAAGGGAGCCCTTCTCCTACACTATTGGTGGGGATGTAAATTGGTGCAGTCACTATGGAAAAGAGTATAGAGGTTGCTTAAAAAAGCTGAAAATAGACTTGCCATATGATCCAGCAATCTCACTCCTGGGCATATATCCAGATGAAACTATAATTCAAAAAGAAACATGTACCCCTATGTTCATAGCAGCACTATTCACAATACCCAAGACATGGAGACAACCTAAATATCTATCTACAGATGAAGGGATAAAGAAGATGCTGAACATGTATATTATGCCATATCACTCAGCCATAAAAAAGAAGGAAATAATCCCATTTGCAGGAACATGGATGGACCTAGAGACTGTCATACTAGGTGAAGTAAGTCAGAAAGAGAAAGGCTAGAATCATGATGTCACTTATACGTGGAATCTAAAATATGACACAAACGAACTTATCTATGAAACAGAATCACAGACATAGAGACTTGTGGGTCCCAAGGGTTAAGGAGGGTAGGGGAGGGATGGAGTGGTGGTTTGGGATTAGCAGATTCAAATTATTATATATAGGATGGATAAACAACAAGATCCTACTGCACAGCACAGGGAACCTTTATTCTATATCCTCTGATCAACCTTTATTCTATATCCTCTGATCAACCATAATAGAAAAGAATATGAAAAAGAATGTATATATTTATATAAGTGAGTCACTTTGCCATACTAACAAAGTACACTGTAAATCAACTATATTCAGTAAAATAAACTTAAAAAAAAAAAAAAGAAAAGAACCCAGTCATTTCTTATCTGTGGGCTTCTAGAAGTGCCTCCCACACTGTGAAAACAGTTTTCAGATTTATGAAAACGAATAACCTCCCTTTACTGAGCACGGAGCATGAATCATGCCCCATACCAAGCACTTTCTATATATTCCCAGGCTCCTCCATCCATGGGATTCTCCAGGCAAGAATAATGGAGAGGGTTGCCATTTCCTGCTCCAGGGAATATTTCCCACCCAGGGATCGAACCCGGGTCTCCTGCACTGCAGGTGGATTCTTTACCACTGGGCCATGAGAAGTCAATTAGCTCTTTTAATTCTCTGGAGTGGTCACATTTGATTCCCAGTGTACAAAAGAAGAAATGGAAACAGAGACTTACTGAGGTCAAGTCCCTCACCCAAGGTCACACCCAAGGTTACACAGTCATCTTGTGGAATGATGGTTCCAAAACTCCTGCCCCTACCCCACAGTTTTTCTAGATTACAACCTTGCCTATCACCTCCCCCCTCCTTTTTTTTTTTTTTTTTTGGCCATTTCCTTGTACTACCCTTGGTTTCATGTTATGAATTTATTATTTAAAGGAATATTTTTTATTTAAAAAAGTTAACTTTAAAAGAAGTCACACAGCTTCAGATGTAGAAAGCTAGAAAGAGCATCATTTCCATCCTTCAGTTCAGTTCAGTTGCTCAGTTGTGTCCAGCTCTTTTCGACCCCATGAATCGCAGCACGCCAGGCCTCCTTGTGCATCACCAACTCCCGGAGTTCACTCAGACTCACGTCCATCGAGTCAGTGATGCCATCCAGCCATCTCATCCTCTGTCGTCCCCTTCTCCTCCTGCCCCCAATCCCTCCCAGCATCAAAATCTTTTCCAATGAGTCAAGTCTTCGCATGAGGTGGCCAAAGTACTGGAGTTTCAGCTTTAGCATCAGTCCTTCCAAAGCAACCCCAGGGTTGATCTCCTTCAGAATGGACTGGTTGGATCTCCTTGCAGTCCAAGGGACTCTCAAGAGTCTTCTCCAACACCGCAGTTCAAAAGCACCAATTCTTCGGCACTCAGCTTTCTTCACAGTCCAACTCTCACATCCATACATGACCACAGGAAAAACCATAGCCTTGACTAGATGGACCTTAGTCAGCAAAGTAATGTCTCTGCTTTTGAATATGCTATCTAGGTTGGTCATAACTTTTCTTCCAAGGAGTAAGCATCTTTAAATTTTATGGGTGCAATTACCATCTGCAGTGATTTTGGAGCCCAAAAAATAAAGTCTGACACTGTTTCCACTGTTTGCCCATCTATTTCCCATGAAGTGGTGGGACCGGATGCCATGATCTTCGTTTTCTGAATGTTGAGCTTTAAGCCAACGTTTTCACTCTCCTCTTTCACTTTCATCAAGAGGCTTTTTAGTTCCTCTTCACTTTCTGCTATAAGGGTGGTGTCATCTGCATATCTGAGGTTATTGATATTTCTCCTGGCAATCTTGATTCCAGCTGTGATTCTGCCAGTCCAGCGTTTCTCATGATGTACTCTGCATAGAAGTTAAATAAGCAGGGTGACAATATACAGCCTTGACATACTCCTTTTCCTATTTGAAACCAGTCTGTTGTTCCATGTCCAGTTCTAACTGTTGCTTCCTGACCTGCATACAGATCTCTCAAGAGGCAGGTCAGGTGGTCTGGTATTCCCATCTCTTTCAGAATTGTCCACAGTTTATTGTGATCCACACAGTCAAAGGCTTTGGCATGTCAATAAAGCAGAAATAGATGTTTTTCTGGAACTCTCGCTTTTTCCATGATCCAGCGGATGTTGGCAATTTGATCTCTGGTTCCTCTGCCTTTTCTAAAACCAGCTTGAACATCAGGGAGTTCACGGTTCATGTATTGCTGAAGCCTGGCTTGGAGAATTTTGATCATTACTTTATTAGCATGTGAGATGAGCGCAATTGTGAGGTAGTTTGAGCATTCTTTGGCATTGCCTTTCTTTGGCATTGGAATGAAAACTGACTTTTTCCAGTCCTGTGGCCACTGCAGATTTTTCCAAATTTGCTGGCATATTGAGTATAGCACTTTCACAGCATCATCTTTAAGAATTTGAAATAGCTCAACTGGAATTCCATCACCTCCACTAGCTTTGTCTGTAGTGATGTTTTCTAAGGCCCACTTGACTTCACATTCCAGGATGTCTGGCTCTAGGTGAGTGATCACACCATCGTGATTATCTGGGTCGTGAAGATCTTTTTTGTACAGTTCTTCTGTGTATTCTGGCCACCTCTTCTTAATATCTTCTGCTTCTGTTAGGTCCAGACCATTTCTGTCCTTTATCGAGCCCATCTTTGCATGAAATGTTCCCTTGTTATCTCTAATTTTCTTGAAGAGCTCTCTAGTCTTTCCCATTCTGTGTTTTCCTCTATTTCTTTGCACTGATCGCTGAAGAAGCCTTTCTTATCTCTTCTTGCTATTCTTTGGAACTCTGCATTCAGATGCTTGTATCTTTCCTTTTCTCCTTTGTTTTTCGCCTCTCTTCTTTTCACAGCTATTTGTAAGGCCTCCCCAGACAGCCATTTTGCTTTTTTGCATTTCTTTTCCATGGGGATGGTCTTGATCCCTGTCTCCTGTACAGTGTCACGAACCTCTTACTAGGATCACAAAAGAAGAAGCCAGACAACTTGAAATTCTGCAACTTTTCTTTAACCCAGCAGAGATCTGAGGGTGTCAGGGAATCAACTCACTGAAATCTAAGGAAGATAGATGCCTCCAGGCACAGACAGAGCTGGGGCACTTGCTTACCCAGGGTACTTGCCATTGGACAAACAGCTAAAATATTTCACAAACTGCTAAAGGTTCAATGTGGGCTAGAGAGACAATGCAGGACATCTGGGAGCCAAAGACATAAGAGAAATTCATTCTACATGTGGGGTTTAAATCAATTATATTTAACTTTTAAATTTTAAAATTATATTTAATTTAATTTTAAAATAAATTTCCTTAAATGGATTATTTACTTATTTTATCTGGGCGGTGCTGGTCTTTGCTGCTGCTTGGCTTGTCTCTTGTGGAGAGCAGGGGCTACTCTCCGGCTGCAGTATGCAAGCTTCTCACTGCACTGGCTTCTCTTGTTGCGGAGCACGGGCTCTGGACCACAGGCTCAGTAACTGTGGTACATGGGCTTAGCTGCTCTGCAGCATGAGGGATCTTCCCGGATCAGGGATTGAACCCATGTCTTCTGCATTGGCAGGTGGATTCTTTACCACTGAGCCACCAGGGAGGTCCTGTACATGCAGGCTTGTTTCTACCACTGAAGTGGTATTCAGATAAAGATAAGACAAGGCAGGCTGAAGATTCTGAGAAAGCTCCCTCATAGGGCAAGACTGAAGGATGGGAACGGTGGCCACTGCAGGAAAAGCACAAAGCCCCACCCAGGTCTTTCTCCCCATCTTCTAAAAGTTCTAGGGGCAGGGCAATAAAACCTGGTACCCTTAAGACACTGGTGAAGACCAATGAAGCTGATTGAAGGAAATAACAATAAACCCCCTCTATTCCTGTGGTCGGGAAATGCAAAGGAAGACATCCTGAGCCCAGACCTCCAGCTGGGGCTGGACAGGATCACACAGGGCCTGGCTGTGATCAAGGCATATTCAGAACAGAGAACACTTCCACCACCGGGCCCATCAGTGCAGAGTCACTGACATTTTAACAGCATCTGCTGCCAGGAGAGGGGCGAAAGGGCGCAGAGGGATTTTCTCTCTGGTGAAGTGCAAAGGAAGACTTCAGCTGAGGGTGGAGCAGACATTAAGGAAAATGCTCTCACAAAGCAATCCCCAAAATAAACACAAGCTAACAAAAGAGGACTCTGAAGCTAGTGGTGCATTGAGGGTAACCATAGCAACAACAAAACCTTAAGATCAGCTGAACTCTTCAGTGATTGACTCATCTCCCCATCCTAAAGACCCGGCAGAAATAAAGGCACATTCCGATTCCAGACTTTAGAAACTATTTATCTCAGTCCCTATTGTCTGACACTCGATGTCTGGCTTTTAATTAAAAAAAATTTGAGGGCACTCAGAGGGGGGAAAAAAAAGGCAACAAACTGTCAAGAGACAAAAGAATCAACAGAATCAGACTCAGATATGGTACCTTGTATGTGTGTGTGTTCAGTTGTGTTCAACTCCTTGTGACCCCATGGACTTTACAGGCTCCTCTGTCCATGGGATTCTCCAGGCAAGAATACAAGGGAGTGGGTTCCCATTCCCTTCTCCAGGGGATCTTCTTGACCCAGGGATTGAACCTGCATCTCATGAGTCTCCTGCATTGGCAGGCGGGTTCTCTACCAGCTGAGCCACTGGGGAAGCCCAGATATGGTACAGATGTTGGAATTATCAGACAGGAACGTAAAATAACTGATGAATATGTCAATGGCTCAAGTGGAAATGATCACAGGGGTGATTTCAACAGAAGAGTAGAAACCGTAGGAAAGAATCAAAGATTTGGCAACAACGAAAATAAAAACCACAGTAACAGCGATTTTGACAGAGTCGTTAAAAAATACAAGGCAGGTAATAACAAACTTGAAGACAGACCAAGAGAAATTATTCAAATTGAAACTCAAATAGGAAAAGAGTTTTTAAAAAATCAGAGCATCCAACGGTTATGGGACAAAAACAAATGGTCCAACAGAAGTATATTTTGAATCAAAGAAAGAGAGGAGAGAATGAGGCAGAAAAACTATTTGAAGAAATAATTATTTCACTGACATGTTTAGAAAATTCCATCCCAGTACACAAGGAATATTCAGCAAGACAAACCGTATTCTGAGCCAGGAAATCAATGCTAACACTTCAAAATTAATCATCAAAATCAAACAGAAAGTATTTTCCGAAGCTAATGACTGACATCAAACCAAAGATCCGAGGAGCTCAGAGAACACCAACCAGGATGAAATAAATAAAAATGAACACCAAGATACACATATTCAAACCGCTGAAAACTAAGGACAAGGAGAAAACCAAAGGCAAACAGAAGGAAAATAAACACCTTTCATATAGAGGAACAAAGATAATTATTACATCAGACATCTCATCAGAAGCTAGGCAAGAAAAAAGACAATGGAAACAGCATCTTTGGAGTGCTAAAAGGAAAAAGGACGTACCAAGCCCAAATCCATTCCCGAGTTTGCGGGCCATATTCCACCTGCTGTTTATTTCTGTACATAAAGCTGTATTGAATTTACACAATTCAAACATGTATTGGCTGTGGCTGCTTTCACGTGGCAACAGTAGAGTCAAAACCCTGACGGAAACCACATGGCTTGAAATCCTAAAATATTTACTGACTCTAAAGAAAAAATTTGCCAACTCCAAAAGATAACTGATTTTCAAAAAAGGAGTAGCAAAAGTATTGGCAAGCTTCTGTGTGCTCATATCATATATGAAAGTGAAATACTTGACCCCCCACTGACACAAAACATTTGAATGAAGAATTACTAGTATATTGTTGTAAGTTTCCTAGACTAGACATAAAGCAGTATCATTTTAACTGAAGTCAAAAATTTTAATTTAAGATTTACACTGTAAAACCTAGGGCAACTGCTAAAAAAAAATTAAGATATAAATACTAAGCCACTAGGGAAGATAAAATAGAATCATGAATAGAAGAATGGAGATAATAAAGATAAGAGCAGAAACTACTGAAATTGAGGACAGATGAATAATAGGGAAAACGGATGAAACCCAAAGCTGCTTCTTTGAAAAAATAAAGCAGATAAACCTCTAACTAGATTAACCAATAGGAAAAGAGAATAACACAAGTTATCAATATCAGGAATGAAAGATTGGACCCTCACACTGCAAAGATTAAAAGATAATAAGGGAATATTATAAGCAACTCTATGCCTAGAGACAGAGTAATCCCTGAGAGGCACCAACTGCCAAAGCTCATTCAGGAAAAAATGAATAATCTGAATAAACCTTCACCTATTAAATAAATAAAATGTACAGTTAAGACCTTTTTAAAAAAGGAAATCCCAGACCTGGACGGCTTCAAAGGTGAATTCTACTAAATATTTAAGGAGGAGATAATACCAATTTTACACATATTGTCCTGGAACATGAAAGAGGAACGGATACTTCCCAACTCATTTTATAAGACCAGCATTACCCTGATGCCAAACACAAAGACATCACAGTAAAAGAAAATTATAGATTAGTAACCTCAGTGTTCTTTGGAAGGAATGATGCTAAAGCTGAAACTCCAGTACTTTGGCCACCTCATGCGAAGAGTTGACTCATTAGAAAAGACTCGGATGCTGGGAGGGATTGGGGGCAGGAGGAAAAGGGGACAACAGAGGATGAGATGGCTGGATGGCATCACCTACTCGACGGACGTAAGTTTGAGTGAACTCCGGGAGTTGGTGATGGACAGGGAGGCCTGGCATGCTGTGATTCATGGGATCGCAAAGAGTCGGACACGACTGAGCGACTGAACTGAACTGAACCTCTGTGAAGACAGATAAAAATCTTTAACAAAATATAAGTACATCAAATCCGACAATGTATATAAAGGATAATTCATCACAGTCAGGTGGGCTTTATCCCAGGAAGGTATGGCTGGCTCAACATTCAAAAAGCAGTCAGTGAAACTCACTGTACCAACAGGTTAAAGAAGAAAAATCAAATGATCATGACAAAAGATGCAGAGAAAGTATTTTATAAAGACACATCCATGATTTAAGAAAAAAAAAATCTCTCAGAAAACAAGGACTAGAAGAGCATGTAAACTGATAAAGGGCATCTACAGCTAATATCACACATATAAAGACCAAATGCCTTACTGTTGAGATCCAGAATAAGCAAGGATATTGGCTCTCAAATAGTCCAGAGGGAAAAAGAGCATATTCATTGGAAAGAAAGAAATGAAACTGTCTGTATTTATAGATTACATAATTATCTACACCAAAAAAAATTCCAAAAAATCTATGAAAAACTTACTAGAACCAAACTGTTGGGGAAGATTGAGGGCAGGAGGAGAAGGGAGTGACAGAGGATGAGATGGTTGGATGGCATCACCGACTCAATGGACATGAGTTTGAGCAAACTCCGGGAAACAGTGAAGGACAGGGAAGCCTGGTATGCTGTAGTTCATGGGGTTGTGAAGTGTCAGACACAGCTTAGGGACTGAACAACAACTGGAACTAAAATGCAAATTTAGTGAGGTCCTAGGACGGAAGGTCTATATGCAAAAACTGATTGTATTTCTGGACACTTCCAATTGAAAATGAAAATATTTGAAGGTACCATTAAATACAATAGTACCAAAACCATGAGTGATTAAGTATGAATCTTACAAAATAACATGCAAAACCCATATGCTGAAGACAAAACAGTAGTGATGAAGGAGACCAAAGACCTCAATAGATGGAGAAAGATGCGATGTTGACGGATTGGGAGACCATATTAAGGTGTCAGATCTTCTAAAACCAATGTATAGAATCAGCACAATTCCAATCAAACAGTCCCGTGTTTTCTAGAATGGAGGTGTTGATTTCTTCGTGAAAACCCAAGTCTTGGCTCCCCTCCCATTCCAGCCTCAACAAGGGTCTGCTGAATGAACGACTGAAGGACGAGTAGATGCTGGTCTTCCTGGGGGCTGTTTCTGCTTATTACAATTTTCTGTAATAGAAAAGTATTTTAGGCTGGAATTAGAAAAACAGAAAGAGAGGGAGAGGAAAGAAACCTGTACCACTGGAGACCAGAAGTTTCAGGCTGTCAGCTTCTCAAGATCACTTCTTACCTCCCTCCAACGCACTTTGGATGTTTTATGGACAAATAGGCAAAGTCCAAAAGGAGGCAGGGACTTGCTGAGGTCACTCTTATGGTTTGACTGGGCTGGAGCCAGAACTCCTAACACCCTGCCTCTTTCCGTTCATCATTATTGTCATCGAAAATCGACACCATTCAACAGTCACCATAGGCCAAGCACCAGGACTGCAGCTTTACATGCATCTTCTCATTTACTCAGAACAGCCATTGGAGACCCATCGATGCGGTCCAACAAAACGTGCATCTTAAACACCAGGATCGAGCCAGCCCAGGGCACCTGCGTCCCACCGTGTCCACCCTGGGGCAAAGCTCAGCCCATTAACATTTCTGCTAGAGCACAGATGGCTGAAACCCACCACACACTCTGCATGCGTACCAAGTTGCTTCAGTTGTGTCTCTTTGTGACCCTATGGGCCATAGTCCACCAGGCTCCTCTGTCCAAGGGATTCTGCAGGCAGGAATACTGGAGCAGGTTGCCATGCCCTCCTCCAGGGAATCTTCCTGATCCAGGGATCGAACCCCCATCTCTTAGGTCTCCTGCCTTGGCAGACAGGTTCTTTACTACTAGTGCCGCCTGGGAAGCCCCCACACACTTTACTTTCAAATAAACCACACAGCCCAGCCTGGAGACACTTCCAGAACCTATGAATTTAAGTGGGGCGGGAGTGGGCCACCCAGTGTGGTGTCAGGGACCAGCTTCCAATGAAAAGCCCACTGGCTCTAGGAGTATGCGGGGAGGTGGGGGGGCGCGGGGAGGGAGGTGGTGGTGTGTGTGTCAGTTGCAGACCGCATATACCCCGCCCCGCCCTGTGCTCCCCCTCCTTCCCATTCCCTGTCTCCTCCTCCACTTTGGGAGCCTCCATCAGAAAGGACAGGACCACTGACGGTGTCTCTTCAAGATCCCAGGCTTTTGGCGGGGTCTTTGGTTTGACTCTGCTTACATTGTTCCCTAAAACTAACGGCATGCTTCTTAATTTCCTGGAGCTTTGGGGTAATGGGCCAGGGAGAGGGGGGAAAAGGTCTCTGATTCATTTTCTCTCCACCTTCCACAAATGAAAGAGAAACCGGAATGAATGGTGTGGTTGATAAATGAGAGCAGCTTAAATCAAAGACCTGCTTGCCCCACAGCGAGATAGCACTGCATAGTTCCCGAGGGACCTGGAAGCCGCTCCTCTCAACAGGTTTCAATCTGAGACCCCGCCAGCCTTGAGGCATAGCAATCTCAGCCGCATCAAAGCCACCTAGAGAGCTGGCCAGGAGATGCTTGGAGAGGGGAGGGGCAGGGGAGGCAGGAACAGTATCTTGCTAACCCTTTTCCTTAGGGGCATTTTGCACCATCACCCCAGGTTCCATTTACCTTGGCGTCGCAGAACTGGGACATTCTGCAGTACACTCTATAAATTCTTTTTTAAGCCAGCTTGAGCCAAATATAACAGGTAAGCCGTCCAGACCTGTTTAAAAAGGATAAACCCCAGCTAAGAGCATAAATTACACCCCACTGCTTTTATCATATAAACACGGCCAGAGAGCCAAGTGCATTAAAGAGGCGAGACACAGGCCCTGGTTGCTATCTCATTAAGCCCATTAAATATTAGGAAAGAAAATACCTTCACATCTTGGGTCTGGTTTAAACTATCAGGGAACAGATTAGAGTTAATTAATGTCGTGAACTCTGAAGCCGCCAGCCAGGAGGCTCCCGGCGGAATCCACACCTGTCACAGACTCGATTTCAGAAAATCTAAGTGGACACCCAGGAGCCCTCCCCTCCTCCCTACCTCCCCTGGATGTGGGAGCCCTAGGTACCTAATCTGTAATTCCCGAATCTGGATCAAGAGATAAACCCCACCCCTGAGACAGAAAGTCGGTGCAGTCCAAGCAGAAACCGTGCAAAGGTCTCTCACTGGGCACTCCGGAAATTGCCAGGGGTTCCAGGCCGCAAGGCGAGACAGCTAAGTTGCTTCTGGCAACTTGGAAAGAGCTTATCAATTATTCATGCAACTGGATAAACAGGGATTTTATCTTGTAGCATGAATCAAGAGATAAAAATTCCATTTCAAGAGGGAGGGTGGAGACTGAACTCTGAATGTTAATTGTAAAAAGAAAAAAAGAAAAAGAAGGAAAGGAAAAAATATGTAAGGTCTTCTGCTTGGGCTGTGCCTTGAGCCCTTGTAAACTTTCCCCCACCCCCAAATTTCTGTCTGTTCACCGACTGTAGCTCACCTGCTCCCCAGACAACGCGCTGTCTCTTCTATTGATGTACCAAAGCAGCCGCAAAGCCTCCACTTGGGAGGGGCCCTCCGGATGGATTTCTCAACCCCCAAACACCACCACCTTCGAGGTATTTCTATTTAAAATCAATTTGCTAAAAAAAATAAAAATTAAAAAAAATAAAATCAATTTGCTGCTTCCAGACTGAAATTGGAAGCAGAGGAAAGTTTACAAACAGATGCCTGTCAAAAGGCTCAAACAAAACAAGAGCTAGTCCCACTCTTGGGACACGCAGGCCAGGAAAAAGAATATGACTTCCATTGCTGGCCTCTTGTCCCCTCTCCCCATGTGGCCCTGCACCTGACAGTTCCTTAAAGGCTGGAAAATTAAGCCAAAAGATGAAATTGGGGGATTACTGATTTATTTAGACATTCACTTTATTAAATTTGACCACAGGTTGGAAAATACACACACAAATGGAAAAGAAAGTGGTAATGTCCCAGTGTCAGCTGCACTCATCCTCCTGTGGCCAGACACCAAGTGACTTTCATTTCTATCCATTCTACTTTGTATTTTCCAAGAAAATTTATTAGGAACGTGTTATAATGGGAGAGAAATAATCAACTTTGTGCTTTTTAAACACTATGTTAGGTGTATATATAGATGTTTCTAATTAGGGCAATGTGGGAGACCTGGGTTCAATCCCTGGGTCGGGAAGATCCCCTAGAGAAGGCAATGGCAACCCACACCCTTGTATTCTTGCCTGGAGAATCCCATGGACAGAGGAGCCTGGCAGGCTACAGCCCACGGTGTCACAAAGAATCGGATATGACTAAGCACTACCACCACCATAACATTTATTGTTAAAAAAAAAAAAAAATCAACCATCTGCAGTCATGCGTGCCCCCAACATTTTTTTTTCATAATTTTCCTCCTCTGACAAAAGCTCCTCAAAACAGGAATCGTCACAGTAGGTTTGCCTTCTAGACACTCGGCTGGTGGGTGGGCAAGGGGCCGATGGCTGGGGAAAGGTAAGTCTCTGCTCTGGGCAGCCCTCTTGCAAACACCACAGACAGGAGAAGTTGGCACCTGCACGGTGCCCCAGGGTCGAGGAGGAGAGATGAAGAGCAAAGAACCACCTGGGCGGTGCCTCCTGCCCTTGCTGCATCTCAGTTGCCCCTGTTCAGGAAGGGGAGTCCACGTTCTCCTCTCTCTTTTGTTCATCTTACTTTTCAGACTCTGAGCAGAAAGCTGCAATCACGTAACTGAGTTCATGGTGAGCTAATAACTCAGCTCTGTGTGAGGCCTCTCATTTGTTGTATTTTATCATTTTTCCCTTCTCCCACCCCATGCCCACTTCCCTCCTCTCATGCCTGAAGGCAGCCTCTCAAATCTGTCGGACGTGTTGCCTTAGATACACACACATGAAAACCTGTGGATGCAGCTTTATGTCTGGAGCTTCCGTGAAGAAGCCCTTCTGCTTCCTACCTCTTTCTCAAGACACTACATTTTCTAGATCTCTCTGTTTGGTTGTGTATATCTCATTGGTTTCTCTGACAGCATCAGGAGCCCCCCTGCAGTTTAGCTAGGCAAACCCCTGGACACTGCTGCTAAGTTGCTTCAGTCGTGTCCGACTCTGTGCGACCCCATAGACGGCAGCCCACCAGGCTCCCCCGTCCCTGGGATTCTCCAGGCAAGAACACTGGAGTGGGTTGCTATTTCCTTCTCCAAGGCATGAAAGGGAAAAGTGAAAGTGAAGTCGCTCAGTCGTGTCCAACCCTCAGCGACCCCACGGACTGCAGCCTTCCAGGCTCCTCTGTCCATGGGATTTTCCAGGCAGGAGTACTGGAGTGGGGTGCCATTGCCTTCTCTGCCCTGGACACTAGGAGGAAGCTACTCATATGGGAACACATGGCCCCACCTCTGTGAATGAGGACACCTGTGGATGAGGGACTGGGATGTATCTCCACAGTGTGGGGACAGGCAGCCCAAGGGTGAGTTGGTATGTTAGTGAATTATTACGAATCAGTTAATAAATGAGAGGATAAAATCAACAAACCAGCTTGGGGACCACCCAGAACAACAATCATGACAACTGTAATGCTATTCATTCTATCCGTCCATCCACCCATCCATCCAATCACCCACACAAACATGTATCTATCCATCCATCCACCTACTCATTCATCTACGCATCCATCCATCCAAAATGTGTTCACTCAAAACCTCTGTGTCTGTGTGCTGAGTTGATCCCTCCAATGTCCCCTACCCCTACTACCGCCTGATGGGGGAAGAAGACTGAGGTGTGAGGGCTGGTGGGGAGGTTTCTGGGCATCCCAGGACGTTCTCACAATCTGCCTCCCCAGGAGCTGGTGAACTGGAAGTCATCCAGGACTCAGGCAGTTTAGGGTCAGGTTGAGGAGCAGGACTCTCAAGCCCCAGAGCAAGTTCTCATTCAGGCTCCATCTCACACCAGCTGTGTGACCTTTGACTTTCCTCCAGGGAGTCTCAGGGCCTGAGAAGACTGGATCCTATACCCAATGTCTACTTCTGTAGACACTGTCTTCTTAATCCTTCAGGGTCACGTGGGCATTATCCCCATTTTACAGAGGAGGAAACTGAGGTGGGGAGTTGCAGGCTAGGACCAGATGAGGCCAGGGAGGCACCCAGGGCTCAAAATGTAGGTGGTGCTTAGCTTCAGGCACCCACCCGGTACCTCCATAGCCTGAGAGTGAGCAACCCCTCAGCATTCGAGCCCCAGTCCCTCACCCTGGCTGTGGCCCTGGTGAGCTGCTAAGTGGTAGCATTAAGTTTTGCAATTGAGGGACTTCCCTGATGGTCTAGTGGATAAGACTCTGTGCTCCCAGTACCGGGAGCCTGGGTTCGATCCCTGGTCAGGGGACTAGATCCTGCATGCTACAACTAAGACCTGGAGCAGCCAAATAAATAAATAAAAGTCTTTTTTTAAAAAGACTTGCAACAGAGTCTTCTGACAGGGCCCAGTGCTCATCCTGTGACAGTGTGTTTGATCATTTACTCATTCATTCAACAAAATGTAGTAAGTCCCCATCACACACAAGGTGAGATGTACCAGTGCCATGGGGGACTAGATGGACAACTGCGGGAGGATCGAGGGCTCTCCCAAGGGACAAGAACACAGGCTCCCTGCCTCAGTTTCTCCGTCTGAAACAGAGGGGTGGTCATGAGGCTCTGGGGGGCTCCAGGACAGGCAGTGTGATGCTCTGCAGGCAGAGATGGTCACCAAGTTGGGGGAAGGGTGTTCAACCTGCCCCTCACTTCATCTAGAGCAGCCCCCGCCTGCCTTTCCCACCAGGGAAGCTGGCCTGGATGTTTACTGGGTTATTAGATAACCAAGCCCGGGCAAAATTTCTTTGATCAGACACCCCTGATAACGAGCAGGGGAAACAGACCATTTTACAGCAAGATTTCGTGGGGTGATCTTATCTTCCCGTGGTGCTGTTAATATGCAGGAGGATGAGGAGGTAAGTGTTTGGTGGGGAGGGGAGAAAGAGGCCCATTCTGCAAAGCTCTCCTATTGGGCCAGCCCCGGGCTTTGATTTGGGGGGAGGGGAGGGTAGACGTTTGGCTCAGGGCCCCTCCCTCACACCAGCTGTGCATGGCTCCAGAAAGCCTGCCCTGTGTCCCTGCACTGTTCCTGCAGCTTTGACCACTTGGGAAGACCACTGCAGTGATCAGCCCAGAGAAGTCAGCTCTGGAGGCCGATGGTAAAGCCCACAGACATGACTCATGGCTAGCAGAGTCGAGACTCAAGAAAAAACCTGCTTCTCCCTCAGACAACCTTATAATTACTAATCATTTCAAATGTTCTCGGTGACAGGTCTGTAGGTACGAAAGGGGTCAGGAATCGAGCAATTAATACCCTTCCTGCAGCAATGTCTGGACAATACAACTTTGGGGGGTTAAAAATAAATATCTACGTTTGAAGTCAAGAAAGTTTAGCTTCAGTTCCTTCTCTCTCTTTTGTTGGATCTTCTAATGATCAGAGGGTTGTTCAAACACTAATTGTTCATTTTCTTTCTTTTTTTTTTTTTTGGAGTAAAATCTGCATTGAACAGGGAACTTATCTGACCCTGTGATTCTGTTTTCTCACCTGTAAATCCAGGAGAGCAGCACCAGTGGGCCTTGAAGACCCCGCCTAGCTTCTCCCATCCTTCCAAGCATCACCCACTGTTCATGTCAGGCTGGGTGAGTACGATACCACCTATAATTCTCAATCTCAACAGAGGAGTTTGGCTAAGACCTAGGCAGCACTTTGCAATAGGGCTTCCCTGCCATTCCTAAGCCTCTTCGAAGAAAGGGTGTTATCATATTAATAGAATGGGCTTTCTCATTTAGGAACTTGAGATTCAGAATGGAGCCAAGAGCCCGGTCAGTCAGGGAATCCCATGGAGACACAGAGCATCCCAGACACAAGCAGGGTCTAAGGCGTTCTGCCACCTTCCAGCTGTGTGGCCTTGAGGCAGTGGCCCAACCTCTCTGAACTCAGTTTCCCTGCTCTGTAAAATGGGGCCAACAATACTTCTTACTTCTCATCAGGCTGTCCAGATATAAAGTCTATGCTTCAAAGCATCTGGCCCACACCAAGGTCTCAATGTGGGTGTTAGTTGCTCAGTTGTGTCCAACTCTTTGCAACCCCATGGACTGTAGCCCTCCAGGCTCCTCTGTCCATGGGATTTCCCAGGCAAGACTACTGGAGTGGGTTGCCATTTCCTTCTCCAGGGTGCAACAGTTATCAGCAATTCCTCTTATAAATAAGCCAGTATAAATAAATAAGCCAATATAACAATTAATACATGAGCACCAGGCTTTGCAGGGAAGTTCTATTTTCTAATAGTAGTACAGTAGGTTCTGAAAGTACCAGATCATAACCCCACGTTGCATCAGTGTAACACCCACCTCCCAAGCCAAACCATTCATACTCAAAGCCCCATCAGTGACCTAGGACTGCAAAATGCCCTCAAGCAGGAAGCCCAGAAAGTACAGCCTCAAACAGTCAGGGCCAAAAGAGCATGCAGTTGTTAAAACTATCCATAATTGTAAATTTTTTTAATTTAAAGGCACATAATTGCCACAAACAATCACCATTATGCAATTATAAATAATCACACCCCACCCCCCCTGCCCACGTTACCCCTTTCACCGAAACTTAATATGTGGCGCGCGACTGCTGTCTGCCGGGGAGCTGATGGCATCTCGGCTTCAGCAAGGCCACCTCGAGCCTCATGCTGTTCTCAGCAATCCATAGAGACCAGAAAAAATGTCATTTTCAGGAAGGGAATTGATCGTTTCTCTCACATTTCCATTTGTGTAAAATCACGCTGTGGCCTCCTTCCACACTTATTGAGTCTGTTCCTCCAGAGAAAAGGAAAGCTAAGGACATCCCAGGGACGGGGGTCCCTGGCTGGGGGTTCCCTGGTGGAAGTTGAAGGGCTCCAGAGGCCCAGGGTAAAAAATCAAGAGACGGGGTGCTGTCTACTGACCCCCAGGGTCAAGCAGCCCACAAGCATAGACAGGTGGGTCTATAAGCCCTTCAGAGGGCAGGCCGGCTGCCTGGACACACACCCTGGGCACAGACATGTCCCCACCTGGCCAAGTCCTCCCCAAGGGACATCCTCCATCTCTCTCTCTCCCTCTTCCCCCCTCTTTTTCATTCTGTTCTTCTTCCTCCCTTTCGGACCTGCCTTCCTGTCTGCCTCTCTTCTCTGCCTTTTTTCTTTGTCCCTGCCTTTCTCTCTCCCTCTCTCTGCCCTTTTCTCTTTCCTTATCTTTCTTCTCCCTCTCTCCTTCTAGGTTCTCTCTTTCACCTCTCTTTTGGTTCTGTCTACTCTCTCTTCCTCTTTCACTGTTAAGGACAACACAATGGAAATGGACACCTTGATCTACGCATCTCAGCCCCCCAGCAGCCCCCACTTCGCGACTTGACTTCTGTCCTCCTGGTGATCCCCGCAGGTGGGAAGCGCGTCAACTTCCTCTTCTCCAATCCAAGTGATTTTGTCGCTTCTTCATTCATAAATCCAATAACTTGGGAGGCTCCTTCCCAGATGCTACTCCTGTCCAAGACTTCCCTACCACTGAGGAGCTGCCTGGGGGAGCCCAGACCCTGAGGTCAGGCCCTGAGGTGGCCTGACCCATCCATCTCCCTCCTCCTTCTCCCAGCTGCCTTGCCTCTGAGCAGCCACCCTCAGCTGACTCACTCAGATGGGGATTAGGGGTGGGGGCAGGAGGAGGAGTTGGGGGTGGGGGGAACCGCCCTGGTCGGCTCCACACTGTTTGCCCAGATGCTCTTTGGAGCAGAGAAGAGCTAATTACAGGGAGCGGCTGTGGGCTGCTGGGCGCCCAGGTTGGCCACATTCACTGCGCTCCTGCGCTCCAAGTTGACGCGACTTTTCCAAAAGTGTCTGGAAGGCCTGAAGAGAAGCCTTAGGGGTCTGAGGACCCAGCGGGCACAGATGAGCTGCCCCCCGACCCCCTAGCCCTTGGAGGGGACAACCTGCATAGGGGTGCGCTTTGGCGGAGGAGCGCACCGTACCGTCTGGCTTGGCCAGGACAAGAGTTTTCGGGAGGCCTCCTGGCTCAATGCAGAGACTTGGTGGGGAGAGGAAAGAACCAGGGCACGGAGGGGGGTCGACTGGGTTCTGAATGGCAGGAGGAGCTGCGCCAGAGGGCTGGGCGCGCTGCGAGGCTGTGCGCGCAAGGCCGGGGGCTGTCTCCACCTCTTCTGGAAAGTTGGACCTATGAGTGCGCTGCTCTCCTTACAACTATCAACAGCCCAGGAGGGCGAGCGCGTGCGAGCGCGGAGGGGGGCGCAGGACCCTCGCGACTTCTTCGCAGGGCCCCAGCCGGGCCGCCGCTGTCCGAGGCCGCCTGAGAGCCCTGCGCCGGCGCCTCGTCTCCACGCAGTGTGGAGGCGCCCCAGGGGCTGTCCTGCCACCCTCGGCGGGATGCCGGCTGCCATGCTCCCCTACGCTTGCGTCCTGGTGCTGTTGGGAGGTAGGTGCCACCCTCCCCCCACTGGCTCGCCGCCTGAGGTCAGAAGGGAGGGAGCTGCCGTCTGATATTCCTTGGGCTTCTTGGGGACTGCTGTGTGGGCAGGTGAGCCAGGCCGGCGGTTCTGCGTCTTGCGCGCTCTTCTCCAGCCTCACCTGGCCGGGCACCTGCTGCACCTCCAGCCTCCTCCTGGACCCTGTGCTGGGAAGCCGGGCGCCGAACCACGTGCGCGCCCCTCTGTGTTCAGTGCCCGCGCGGCCTGACCTCCAGGGATCCCGAGCCCACTGGGAGCCCCTCAGCAAGGCGCAAGCTCCATGTCACTGGGCTGCGGAATCTGGTCTTGCCCACTGCATCCTAGATGGGCTGGGACTCAGAGATGGTGTCCTACAGCAGAGCCGCAGCAGAAGTGAGGGGAGGGCACAGCGACCCTCACACCCCTCCTCAAATTCTGGTGCCCAGAAGGCTTAGGGTAGGGGGGCAGGGAACCCAACCCCCCGAAGAGGGGACCGCGTCGACTCCAGAACTAACTGCCCTCCAGCTGCCTCTTCTTAGAGGATAGGAAGATCAAAATTCTGTAATGCCCGCTGACCGTGGTGTACCACCATTGGCAAAAATGACAATAATAACCACAGTGTGCCGGGCTCACCCCCAAGCACCCTCACTTTGTGAAGGATTAAGAATCCTACCCCTGGAGTCAGATCACCTAACTCAGAAGTCCAGATCAGCTTCATATCACCCTGTGTGAACTTGGACAGGCATGTCCATCGGTTCTCTTAGCCTCAGCTTTCTCATCTGTCAAACTGGCTCACGAGATCCTCACCTCTGTCTGGGGTTATTGTGAGGGTTACAAGAAGGAGAGCAGGAGAAGCGACTAGCACACTGCCCAGCCCTGAGGCGTCCATCCTGCAGGAGGACACAGCTGAGCACACTTTTCTCCACTTACAGGCAAGGAGCAAAGTCAGGTCTCTCTGCAGCTCTTCAATCAGCCCAGAATTTCTCAGCTAGATATCGGAAAAAGAGATGAGCTGGGTCTGAAGGAAGGTCGAGGGACGATGTGTAGGTGGTTTGAAGAGCTGCAGACGTCTCCGCCAAAAGGGGACATTTACCTCAGGGCTGGGGCGAGAGGTCCCACGGCTGTCCATGGCCAAGCAGTTCTCACTGGGCACAAAAATAGGCCAGGAAAGTAAGACTGGAAGGAAGGGGGCGCGGAGGGGATGGCTGGGCAAAGAGTGTGTGTGCTTGCCCTGTGGGCACAGAGCTGGGAGGGGGAGGAGGAGGAAGCTGTGTCTTCATTTCTCCTCCACCTCCTCCCAGGTGGTTCCATCCCGTGGGGATGGGATGGGCCAGCCCAGTAGGGCACATTTCCCCAGAAACCTGCAGCCTTGGGCACAGCACAGGGCCGTTGTCCTTGGCAGGCCCCGTGCTTCTGTCTCGCCAATAAAATCACCGCCAGTGTGGCTCTCTGGAGTCCTGCTGCTTCGCTCCCAGGTGGCCTCTCGCCACCCCAAGTCAGGCAGATTCCACAGGAGAGAAGCCTAGAGTACCCAGAGGCCTGGGTGTACAGAAAAGGCGGCTGCGGAGCCTGCGGTTGAGACCCAGGGTCTCAACCCTGGGGTGACAGACCCTTGTGGGCTGCCTTCACAGCTCCTCGCTCTGAGCTGGGCCTCATTTTCCACTGAACCCTTTTCCCAAAGCCCTTCTCACCACTGGCTGCATCACCAGGCAACAAGTTCCTTGTGCTTTAATGAAAGGAAACAGAAACCTTTTACTCCTTCAGATACTTAGATAATTGAGGTACCTGAGCGAAGGCAAGCCTGGACTTCATGTCTCCAGGTTCAAGAAACTACTGTAGGCACACCAATGGCCGCACACACACACACACACACACACACACACACACCCCACCAGGGTTTCTCAGCCTCAGCACTGTTGACACTGTGGTCCAGACCCTTTTCTGCTGGGGGCCATCCTGTGCCCTGGAGGACATGGAACACCATCTTTGGCCTCCACCCCCCACACGCCAGTAGCAACACCTCCCAGCTATGAAAACCACAAACGTTCCCAGAAGCTGCTGGATGTCCCCCGGGACATCCATTGTCCCCGGCTGAGACCCACTGGTGTGGGCAGATCAAATTCAACGTTCAGATGAATCTGTCGAAAATCACCAGGTTGGATGGATTTTGTTATTCTTGCTCTGAGCAATCAGGAAATCAAAGGCTCAGTGGGACCTCAAGAAAAACCACACAGTCGAAGTAGTTTCTAATCTAGACGTTGATTTTTCCCACTTGTCCTCTCTCCCCTGGTCTCTGAAAATGTCCTCCCTGGGGGTGACAGGAGCTAGCTGTGGGTGAGGGTGGCTAGTTACCGGCTGCAGCAGACCCTCGTCAAAACCCTGCATCGCCAGATGTGTCTTGTGCCAGTGCAGCGGCTTCCAGCTTCGGTTCACTCCTCAGCAATTTCTGGCTCTTAAAAATCTCCTTACTCAACAATTTATGCTTGAGGGGGAAAATGAAAAACCACAGCTTCTTTTTTTCCCCCTCTCATTTATATTTCTTTTTTCTAATTTCAGCCCTGCTTTTATCTCTAGCCATATACTTTGCAATGGCAAGTTATCATTTAAAGACAGATTAACTAGGACAAAATCACAGGCTATTCCATAATAAATTGTTTGTGGATATGGGGCTCTGTTTCAAAACTGAGAGTGAAAGCTGGGGAGAAAATTAACTTAGTAGATGGGTCCAAAAAATCAAAGGTGAAAGGAGATCGGTAATTGTATTTATTACTTAAAACAACAAAAAAAAATGTTTTTGAATGAAAACTTCCTCTCACCACTTGGATCATTGTGGCCAGCTGTTTCACTTGTATTCTGACTGACGCTGGAATCTCCAAAGTCTAAATAACTAGCTCAAGACAAACAGAACAGCTTCGTTGGTTTCCAGACCATCCGGATGGCAAACTAGTAAGAAGCTACATGTGAAGAACTATTTGGGAAATGTATTGGACGCTCACTATGTTCATGGAAACTGAAAGCCAAATGAGCCCCTGTTAAGATTTCCAAGATATAGTAGAGCTGAGTCCCTTCATGGTTCATCTGAAACTATCACAACATTGTTAATAGGCTCTACCCCAAAGCAAAGTAAAAATTTAAAAAGGCAAAACATAAGATAAAAGACCTGGTGCAGCCAAGTAAATTAATCAATCAATCAACTAAAAAGACCCCAATGCAAAAAGAGGTCACTGAGTTCGGTTTGAACTTGAGGGCAGTTCAGGCTGAGCTGGGGGTAATCCGGGGAAGGGACTGAATTCTGAAGCTGGTGCCAGAGGTGGCCATGAGTTGTAGCCAGGTGGTGGGCAGTGTGACTGATCCTCAAACCAGAATGGCTTTCAGAAGCATATTGCACAAAGCCAGCCCCCGACCCAGAGTGGGGAGTGCAAGGGTCATGGTGAACAGATGTCCCAGAGAACGTCAGACGTCCCTGTGTGAAGGACCACCACGGGTACACCAGGGAGGCAGGACTAGTCCTCCAGGACCTCCACCAGTGCACTGGGAGGTTGGTTGGTCTTGGCTGAGTTTAACACGTCTTGTGTGCTATGGAGAGCTTGAGAGCAGCATCTTAGGAACTGAACAGACCTGGGTCCCATCCTGGCTTTGTCACCTTCCGGCCCTGTCACCTATGTCCCCATTAGCGAGTTGGGAATGATGATAGCCCCACCCTCCAGGGACACTCGGTCCCAGCCAGAGCCTCTGTCCAGCTCAGCTGTGTTCATACCCGTGCCTTCTAGCTTCCCTGGTGGCTCAGGGGTTAAAGCGTCTGCCCGGAATGCGGGAGGCCTGGGTTCGATCCCTGGGTCAGGAAGATCCTCTGGAGAAGGAAATGGCAACCCACTCCAGTACTCTTGCCTGGAGAATCCCATGGAGGGAGAAGCCTGGTAGGCTACAGTCCATGGGGTCGCAAAGAGTCGGACACGACTGAGTGACTTCACCTCACCTCTCCTTCGAGCCCCTGTCAGTGCTCCTGATCCCTGTGTGACCCTCCTCCCCTCACACTTCACAGACAAGCTTTCTTCCTCCTGAGAGAAGGTATCACCAGCCACCACCAGGATATGGAAACACACTGTCAGCCTGTCCTTCAGGCCATGCCCCTTTCCACCACAGCCTATACACACACACATGCTGTTCCTCTGCTTAGAACACTGTTCCCTGCCCCAGCCTCCCCTTCTTCTGCAGATTTGGATGTAAATCCCTAGTCGTGAAATTGCTGCAGCAAAATATGTGTATAAATTCTCCCCAGAGCCTTCCTTTCTAATGGCTTGCACAGTCAACAACCTCCATGGATGGGCTATGAGACCCTGTTCCCCACATCCTTGCCAACCTTCATCATTACTTTTCTTTAAAAATCTTGCCAGTGGCAATGCCTGGTTTATTTATACTTGCATTCCATCAGTTATGAGTAAAGAAGAATGTCTGTATATTACCCCTTTCATTGACTTTCCTATGACACGTCCAGTAATCTCCTTTGCCCATTTTTATATCGAATTTAAAAAAAATATTTTCTTCTTATTGATTTGTTAGTGCTTTTTATATAGAGAGAAGTAGCTGTCTCCCATATACATTTTCCCTAGCTTTCTGTTTGTTCACCCGAACTTCCTTAAAGAGAATTTACTCTTTGTTCCTGGTCTCTTTCACATTTATTCCACTGAAACATGCGAAGGCATGTGGTTTCTAAGCAAAATGTGCATTTTTTCACCCAAGAGGAGAATAGATGGCCAGATAGTCTTACTAGGAATGACCACATATGGTGTCTGTGTGTGAAGGAGAAACTGACTTTCCTTGGGGGGAGAGATATAGCCCAAGCACTATGTTAACAAGCATCTCATAAGTGATACCCCATGATTCTTGCAACCTCCTGTGCCATGGGCACCATTCTACAGATGACACAAGCAAGGCCACACACCCAAGGTCATCCAGCCTGCAAGCCCAGGGGCTGAGATTTGTGGGCCCCCGAGCTTCCTGCTTCAGCTGCCCTCTCCTGGGGCAGTTCAGCTCAAAGCTCAGGCAAGAGGCTCCCTGCCCTGCTGCTGCTCGAAAGAACTGGGCTTTTGAGCCAAGTTTGGGCGCCGGGAGATCCACAGGCTCTGTGGCATCTGGGCTGATGGTTTACATAACACGACTTAATGGGGAAGATCGCAGCGCAGAGACCACAGGCATGCTAACAAGAACAGCGTTTTAAATCCCCAATTAAATGTTAATCTGAGAGTTGTTGAAGAGGGAAGGATCCTAATTGTCCATCTGCAAAGGCTGCAGAGCTGCTGGGCTCTGGAATTCGGCTTCCCACATTCCAATTCCGGCTGCTCCATTTGCTGCAGATTACCTCATCCTTCCATGCCTCAGTTTCCTCCTTCATGAAGTTGACCCCAAGGGACTGCTATGAGAAGTCGGTATTGCTATCCATGTGGAGCATTTAATACAGCACCAGGCACACAGCAAGGGCTTGGTGAGGTCACTCACATCACTGTTAAGGTGACAGGACACTGCCCTGCAAGGTCCAATCTGGGGAGTATGCTATCCTTCTCCTTGCGGGATTGGGGGGCAACTGCAAGGCAGTCTGGGATGTCAGGAGTGTGGCTGGGGAGGAGGGGTCAGAGAGGCTGATGGACAGAGTCAGAGGAGGACAGGGATGCAAAGTACGAAAAGGGAGTCAGAAGCCTGAGTTCCTGCTTTCAAAGGCATGTGGGGGTTTGGGTTGCCTTTGCCTGGTAGTGGACCCAAAGTGCCCATCCAGTGGGTGGGGTGGCACCATGTATTTCAGGAAGGAGGGATGGGGGAGGGTCTTTGTGAGGAAAGCTATGACAAACCGAGACAGCGTATTAAAAAGCAAAGACATCACTTTGCCAACAAAGGTCCAAATACTCAAAGCTATGGTTTTTCCAGTAGTCATGTATGGATGTGAGAGTTAGACCATAAAGAACGCTGAACGCTGAAGAATTGATGCTTTTGAATTGTGGTGCTGGAGAAGACTCTTAAAGTCCCTTGGACTGCAAGGCGATTAAACCAGTCAATCATAAAGGAAATCAACCCTGAATATTCATTGGAAGGAGTGATGCTGAAGCTGAAGCTCCAATGCATTGGCCACCTAAGCTGACTCATTGGAAAAGACCCTGATGCTGAGAAAGATTGAAGGCAGGAGGAGAAGGGGGCAAGAGAGGATGAGCCCTGGGTTGGGAAGATCCTCTGGAGAAGGGAATGGCTACCCACTCCAGTATTCGTGCCAGGAGAACTACGTGGACAGAGGAGCCTGGTGGGCTATAGTCCATGGGGTCCCAAAAAGTCGAACAAGACTGAGCAACTAACACACATGCACAGAAAATGGACTTGTCGACACAGTGGGGGAAGGAAAGAGTGGGACAAACAGAGAAAGTAACACCGGCATAAACATACTACCATGTGTAAAACGGATAGCTGGTGAGAAGCTAGTGTATACACAAGGAGCTGAGCGTAGGGGTCTGCAGTGAGCTAGAGGGGTGGGATGGGGGAAAGGGAGGAAGGCTCAAGAGGGAGGTGATATGTATATAATTATGGCTGATTTGCATTGTTGTATGGCAGAAACCAACACAAGATTGTAAAGCAATTTTCCTCCCATTAAAAATTAAAAAAAAAAAGTAAAAAAGTCAACATCCACTGGGCACCTGCTTTTGTTAAGCATTGTAGGAGCATTATATTACTTCTTTACGATTGCCTTATTGTTTGCACACCGCAGTCATTGCCATTTCATGCCTGAAGAAATGGAGGCCAACAGGCTAGGGTTCCTAAAAAGTTTGCAGACCAGTGAGCTCTTTGTTGCTCAGCAACCATCCACAGCATGTGAGATACCAACCCAGTAATTCCACACAACTCACTGCTCCCTGGTGGCCCTAAGGTACTAATAGTCTGTCTACACAGTTAGCTCAGGGACCAGGAGACCCATTCCTCATCTCCGAGAGGAACCAGGGGAGGTGGGATCCTTCACAAATGTCAGGGAGATCCATGGTGCTACCTGTTGGTCTCATTAGCAGTGGAGGGTGTGCCCTGAGTAATCCTCTCCCGCCACCCCCTTCTCAAGTCTTCTTCTGTTTGAAGCCAAACTGCAGTGGACAAGTGCTGGGTCTGCCTGCCTAGGTTTCTTGCTCCCTTTTTCTGCCAACAGCAAAGTTTCCCTTATTGACTCTAGTCCTGGAGGACTTGTGAGCCAAGGTGCCTCCCCTCCTACCTGGGACATGAATCTCAGGCCTGTGCCCATAGCTATCCCAAGAGCTCAACATGCATTACAAAATCTGAGCTGCCCTCTCCAAACCTCAATATTAAATTATACAAAAAGGGAGAAGCAAAACAGTCGCTCACACCCAACCCTCTTCTTGCCCCCAAATACGGGTAAAAACAGAGCTCAACACAGAGATGTATTTAGCTTGGAATTACCAGTGACCACAGCAAAACGAAATTACTTGTCCTCTGAAATGTACAATTAAGAGTTGTTTTAACATGTGTTTTTGGTGGTTGGGTGTGGTTTCTAGATAGTTTGAAACTGAAGTCTACTGTTTGGTCCATCAGCTCTAACCGGATTCAGATGGGCTCCGCTTTCCTTAGCAGCAACCCCAAGTTAACTGAAATGAAGACCAACTTGCCAGGGGGTGAGAGTGCCTGGGCTTTTCCGGTTGATGTTTGCCCTTATTTTTTTTTTTTACGATAGTTTTACATTTCATCTGCTTTTACAGGGAGGTCAACTTAAAGTAACCAATGAAAGCTCAGAAAACTGTTAACCTGGTGATGGAGTGACTACCTGCGTTTTCCTAGTTAACCCCACCCCAAGCCTTCAGGGACTATAGATGCCTGTTTGGCGCCAATTCAGAGATGTATTCATCTCTGCCATAGTGAAATGCCATCATGTTTAGCAGTGAATTCCTGAAAACTTCCTGATGCTGACTTCCTGAAAACTTGGTGTTCTAGATACCAGGTAAAGAGCTTAAGCCCAGTCCCATTATATCAGGCTATCCATTATCACTGGGGATAGTGAATAGAGGGAATAGAGGTTAGGGGCCTCAGGGAATAGAGGTTAGGATACCGAGCTTCCAGAATCCTTTAAGGGCTTCAACAAAACGTGGAATCGCTTGGAATTTGCATATTCATCATCATAGAGCTTCTCAGAGTGTTTGAGGCCAGAGCTGCTGGAGATCATTATTAAGAGGGTAAAACATATTCCCCTGTTTACACAGATAATTTGCTCAGAAAGTTCTTTTTTTTTTAATCCCACTTAAGTACAAACTTCTTTCTCTCTCTCCTCCAAATTCTAATTTAGAAGAATTAAATGAATGAGTATGCATTTACTATGTTTTTGGATAACTTGGTATAATTTCAACTCAACGATGGAAATATTTCTTCATTCAAGTATTCTTCAAGGGGTGTTCAGTGGATGCTGACACCGTGCCAGGCACTGTTCCACGTCTTGGGGACACAGGCATGAACAAGATGGGCCTGGTATGGCTTTCGTGGGGCTTGCCTTCCAATTGAGTGGTGGGTTGGGGTGGGGAAGCGCAGACGATAAATAAGAAACGAGAGAATGACTGACGGCAGAGGCACTATGGAACGAAGGAAAGAGGGTGACTGGGGAGGTGTGGCTGCAAGAGGAGGTGAATTGAGCTGCTTGGTGATAGGAAGAGGGGGTGTGAGAGAGACCTGAGAGGACCTGACTAGGTCTGAGGCCCAGGAAAGGAGGTTGAAGATCCCAAAGGAGAGAAGAGCTAGAGGGAGGGGCGTCTGGGCCAGGGGACACCATGCTCCCGGGTCACATGCTCTGAGAACATGGGGGCCTGCTGTCTTGGTGGTGGGGTGGGATGTGGAGCAGAGCCTCAGGAGCCTATGCTGGTGAAGGTCACAGCCAGGGACAGGGCAGAGCGGAAGGCTTGCGTCTGGAGAGCTCTGCCGGACACAGCAGACATACCAGCCCCAACCGCAGATGAGAAATGAATGTCCACCCGACCTTGGTGACTGCTGCTGAGGGTCTTGACCACAACACCCAAAAGTGGTCCTGATGCAGGTGAAGGGAGTGAGCAGTCAACAGGGTCTGAAGCCAGGATGAGGCCAGCCTCCGAGGTGGACACGGGATGGAGATGAGACTCCACAGAGGGCATGGAGATGTGAGAGTGGGGCCCATGGCCTTGGTGAGAGAAGGACAACAGCTGGAGGTGACGTCTAGCAGGAGGTGATGAGGGTCAGGGCAGCCTCCGCGGATGATAGGCTTTGGTCAGAGGGAGGAGGACCTGTGATCTCCAAGCAGCACCGGCTCAGGACCTGCCATCAGGGAGGCTGGCATTCAAGTGGAAACCAAGGTTCTCAGGGATGGGAGGTGTGGGTTTGGCTGGTCTCCACGTCCAAACCGGACTCCGCGTCCAAACTGGCAGCCAGTTCAGGCAGACACCTTTGAACTTCCTCCTCCATCCCTCCCAGCCCCTTCAACCCTTTTCCTGGCCAGGTGTGTCCCATCAGCTCCCACTGGACAAATGGCCTTTCTTTGTGTACAAGGGCCAGTTCAGGATAACCAAGGGTGTGAACAGAGTCCTTCTTCCCTTAAGAAATTATATCTTTGTTAATCAGAAATGCAGTATCTGAAGCCGCGCTTAAGCATCATCTAATAGGTCCCCAATTACTGAAGGGGTGCATTTCGGGGGCTGAAATTTCAGCCGCACCACCACCAGTCTGATTATCTTGCTGCTTCCCTCCCCGTACCGAAAACATTTCATTATTGAGCAACACGCTTTCGAAGCTAGTTTACATTGTCTTTGCTTGGCTGACCTTGTATGCTATTGAGTTGGAAAATGTGGTTTGTATTGTAAGGCCTCTTAATAATGTTTTTTTTTTTTTTTGAAACGAGGGACTTTTCCATTGCAAATGAGACAACACCATATTTAGCACAAAGAACGCCTCTGTCTGTTTTGAAACATAATTTTCATTAGCTAGGTTTTTCACCGTAAAGAGGATTTAAATCTTGTTTTAAAAACAGTCTGCCCCCCACCCACCCACCTGCAACACATATTTCTGTGTATCCCTCCATAACAAAGGTCTAGAAAGACAGACAGATTGATAGTAATGGTCTGCTGGGAAAGGAGGTTGAAGGCTGATTAAAGGGAATTCTGCTGCCCTGCCTTATTTCTTAGTAATGCCAATACACTAATAGGGGCTAGATAGAGTCCTGCCTCCACCAGCCCCGCAGGCAGGGGCCAGTGTTATGGGTTGAATCGTACCCCTCCACCCTGCCCCCCAAAATTCGTATGATGAAGTCCTAACCCCAGAACTCCGTAATGTGCCCTTCTTTTCGGAAAGGGTCTTTACAGACTGATGGCATTAAAGTGAGTTCATGGGAAGGGGAACTGTAATTCAAAATGACTGACATCCTCATAAAGAGGAGAACCAAGGTGAGGATGAGGGGAGGGAGTCATCTGCAAGCCCAGGAGAGAAGCCTCAGAGGGAACCCCCCCTGCCACACCTCTACCTGGGACAGCTGGTCTCCAGAGGGAGGGAGAATCCATTTCTGTTGTTTGAGCCCCCAGTGTGGGGGGCTAGGTGATGCTCCCCTGGGACCTAATGGAGTGAGGCATGGGTGGGGCGGGGGTCCAGTGTCCTCCTCCCTGAAGTTGGACAACAGGCCCAGCCCCCACCCAAGCAGCTCTCACGCCGGCACCCCTCCCCAGTCCCTGTCTGCCGTTGGCACAGGAAGCCAGGCAGTTTTGGAGGGATTAGGACCATCGCATCTCACCCACCTGGCCCCGCACGGTAACCACGTTCCCCTGTTCTGTCCTCAAAAGGCCCACTGAGACCTTAGCACTGCTGACTAGGTGTCTCACGTCCCCACCAAGATCCTATGATCCCCCTCAGCTGGGTCCCCACACGGCTCCTCCTCTTCTCGGGGCATCCAGGCCTCTGTGGGGCTCCTCCTGGGCGTGCCCTGCCCTAGGCCCTTCCTCCCCCTCCTCCCCCTGCCTTCCCCTCCTCCCTTCCCCTCCTCCCCCTCCTCCCTCCTGCCTGCTTCCTGGCCCCCTGCCGGCCCACCCAGCCTCCCTCACTCTGACACCCCTCCCTCCTCTCTGGATATCCCTCTTCAGCCATTTCACAGGCTTCTATCACTCAAACCAGCACCGGCCAATGGAAATTAGATGCTGGCCACATAGCCGCTATTGCACGTGAATCCTAGTTCCTTGACCAGGGATGGAACCCATGGCCCCTGAAGTGAAAGTGGAATCTTAACCACTGGACTGCCAGGGAAGTCCCCATATATGTAATTTTAAATTTTCTAGTAGCCACACTTTTAAAAGGAAAAAAGAATAAAATGAAATTGTATAATTACATAGTTTGATTCAGTGACTTGATGGACATGAGTATGAGCAAGGCATGCTGCAGTCCATGGGGTCATAAAGAATTGGATGCAGCTGAACTGAACTCATAGTTTGATTCATATTTAAAGATATTCTTATTTAACCCAAGATATCCAAAATACTATCATTGCCACACACAACCAATATTTTAAAATTATTGAGAGTTGGCATTATTTTTTAAATAATGTGCGATAATATTCAAAATATTCAAAATTTGGGGCACAAAATTTCCATCAGAAATCATTATATATTTAAGGTTTATAAAATTTACTGAAAAGGAGAGGCACACGCTTACCCAAGTTGTTCCAGAGCTTAAAAGTGTTCTAATAACTGAACTGAATTTTAGTTTTTAAATGTGAGCTAAAATCATGTTTCTCAGAAAAGGGGCATTAGATAAAACTGGAGAAAATCTGAATAAAGTATGTATGGACTTTAGTTAATAATGTACCAAGATTGATTGTGTAATTGTAGTAAGTGTGGGCTTCCTAGGGGGCTCAGTGGTAAAGAATCCGCCTGGCAATGCAGGAGATGCAGGTTTGATCACTGAGTGGGGAAGATCCCCTGGAGAGGAAAATGGCAGCCCACTCCAGTGTTCTTGCCTAGGAAGCCCCATGGACAGAGGAGCCTGGCAGGCTACAGTCCATGGGGTCACAAAGGGTCGGGCATGACTTAGCCACTGAAGAGCACAATGGCAACAGGCACTGCCCTCACAGAAAATGCTACTAACGGGGGAATCGGGGCTACTGTAGATGAGGGCTCTCTGTGCTTTCTTCCCAGCTTTTCTGCAATCTGAAACTCTCCTCATACTCTCTCCTGCAGCCTCGATCCCCACAGGGGTCCCTGTGAGCAGGTCTGAGTTCAGACCTAGCAACGAAAGGGAAAGCTGCTCAGTCGTGTCCGACTCTTTGCGACCCCATGAACTATACAGCCCATGGAATTCTCCAGGCCAGAATACTGGAGTGGGTACAGCCTTTCCCCTCACCAGGGGCTCTTCCCAACCCAGGGATTGAACCCAGATCTCCTCTTTCAGATGGATTCTTTACCAGCTGAGTCACAAGGGAAGACCTCACACGCTTGCAAATTCACACAGTGACTTTTGTTTTTCATATAGTTTGGCTTGCCTATCTTTTTTTGTTTCACTCCAAGTAGATCAGAATCTCATTAACATCTCCTCAGTGCCACTCATAAGAAGCCCTTTCCCTTTTCCCTAGCCCCTGAGTGCAGGCATAGCCTCACCCATCCCTGCCTGGCGCCAGGAAGACCCCCAAGGGGTCCCCTGCTCCCCGCCATCTCTCCCCTGCAGGTCCATGCCCCCTCAGTTGCTTCTGCCTGAAGCACCTCCAGGGCTCCTTTGCCTCCAATATGGCCCCACCTGCCCAAACCAGCCTTCTCCACCCAGGCAGTCTCCGTACCCTGTGGGCCCCACTCTCCCTGCAGGTAGAGCTGCAGCTGCAGCAGCTTTCTGTCCTCCCCTTGCCCGTTTCCAGCTCAGCCCATCCTCAGGGCCTTTGCATGTGCTGTTCCCTTAGCTTGAACGTACTTTCCACGTGTCATTTCCCCAAATTCCCCTGGACCACCAGCCAGGGAGCCCTCCTGGCTAGCTTTCCCCTTCACTCCCTCAAATCCATCCTCAGCATTTGTTGTGATATTTCATCCCTGAGATTATGTGAACACTATCTGTCCCCACTCACCCAGCACAGCACCCACCATCCCACCCCCCACACTCCACTCTAGGGACCCACCTCCCTGCCCCACCACACACTGTTGATTTATCTGGGATCTGGCTCCCAGGCGGGGCTGTGAACCCCTCCAGGGCACAATGGGTTTTATTCTTCTTTGAGTCTCTCCCACACCTGACCCAGGGTTTGGTGTAGATTATTGCTAAATAAAAGCTGTAATTGCATACACTAAAACTTCTTTTCAGGATTCAGAAAATCAACCTGAACTCATTAACCTCGGGGGTAGCAGGACTGAATAGAAATGCCCCCTTGCCCTCCTCTGCTCATAAAAAATATTCATAAAGCGTGAGCGTGGCCGCAGCTCGCCTCGTGGCAGGCCCTGTGCTCAGCTCTCCACCACCTCAGCTCTGTGCTTTGTCCCTGTGCTGGAAGTGAGTGATGGGGCTGCATGATCACACAAGCAGTGACCCCAGGGCTGAGGGTCCTGACTCCTGCCAAGGCTGGAGGAGAGCAAGGAGACAGCACTTGTCGTGTGGATGGTTGGGTCAGTGCCGAGGAAACGGGGGTCCCTTAGTAAATGCAGCACATCACAGCCTGGCGTTTGACGTTCTAGGTTACAACAGTAATCACATGCATGGACTGAACGTGGATTACTTCACCTGTGTTACCTCCTTCTGCACAGTAAGCCTCTGAACCCACATATAGATGGAGAAACTGAACTTCTCCCTCAAAGCCACTAACCTGGATTCCAGCCTGGATCTGCTGGGTCCAGTCTGGGCTCTAGCCACCATGGTCCTTGCCTTCAAGGGGCCTCAGCATGGAGGTGAAGCACAGGTGTGTACTGGGAGCTAGGGAAGCACAGAGGCCCCCTCCTGCTCCTCGGGCAGAGGCGTGCCTTCAGTAGGGACATGATGCACAGCCTGGTTAGATGACACAATGTGATCCCAAGGCTCTGGCGTGCCTTCTTAAGACCACACCCCTTTCATGCACTGATCTGCAAGAGGGCAGCTGTAGACATTCACACATGGAGCCTAGTGGGTGTCACACTCTGCTCCCAGTCTTGAAATTCTTAACTTTCTGAACAAGGGCCCTGCTTTTTCAGCATGCACTGGGCCACCAGTTTATGGAGCTGGTCCCAGTGGCCAGCGTTCTTGGATGCATCTGGCAGGAGTGGCATGACCCTAGGCAGAAGTCGGCTGAAGATGCCCATGATCCCCAAGTGCTGCATGAACAGCAGTCATCGCTGGGAAGGTGGTAACCAGAACCTCCCTTGTTCCCTCTGGAGACAGTGAAGTGGGGCTGCAGGCCAAAGAGGGAACTGGAGGGCAGGCTTGAGACAAGATCATGGGGAAATTGTCACTAAAGAGGTGACATCTGAGCTGAAGGATGAGAAGGAGCTGAAAGGTCCAAACGAGCATTCCTGGGCCAAGGAGCTGCCAGTGCAAAAGCCCTGGGGTTAGTACAAGCTGGGCGTCTTAGTTGTTTCTGGCAGCTGTTACCACATGGCTATTACCATGGCCTGGGCAGCTTCACCACAGATGTGTTTCTCCCAGTTCTGGAACCTGGGAGGCCCAGGATCAAGGTGCCAGAAAATTCCATATCTACTAAAGGCCTGCTTCCCTATCTACCTTCTTGCTGTGTCTTCGGGGGGCTCAGGACTTTCTCTTCTTATAAGAGGGCTAATCCCATCCTGGGGGCTCCACCCTCATGACCTCATCTAAAATGAATGTCTCCAAAGGTCCCCACCTCCAAATGCCATTGCACTGGGGGGCAGGGCTTCAGCTTATGTATTTGAGGCAGGCACAAACATTGTCACAGTACTGGGTGTGATTACAAAAAACACTGACAGTAGATCAGTGTGTGATGTGCCAGGTGCTGGGAGAAACTAAGAGAAAGGAATTGGAGGCAAAGACTGGGTTTTGAAGGACTCGGAAATGGGAAGGATTTTAAATAGGTACCCACTCACAAATAGGTTTTTATGGCATAATGTTTGATAACTATTAATGCAAAAAAATAAAAGTAGAGCTTCGCTGGTGGCTCAGATGGTAAAGAATCTGCCTGCATGCAAGAGATTCAGGTGTGATTCCTGGGTTGGGAAGATCTGCTGGAGAAGGGAATGGCAAGCCACTCCAGTATTCTTGCCTGGAGAATTCCATGGACAGAGGAGCTTTGTGGGCCACAGTCCATGGGGTCACAAATAGACACCAGTGAGCCCATCTCTTACGCCAAGAACGAGAACTTTCCTAGTATCTTTATCCTTGTCTATTTCTTTCCTTCCTGAATTTTGTGTTTTCCGTTCCTTGCTTTTTTCATGGTATGTATACCCTGGATGTAAGTTTGTTACCTTTGTTGCTTGTTCTTGAGCTGAATAAGTTACCACCTGCTGTGCATGGGCTTCTGGGCTTTGGCCACTCTGTATCAGGTCTCTAAGTTGTGTGCGCATGGTGTTCTATGTGGCTGCCGTCATGCTTTTTCACCGCGCTGGGTTATATTCCGATATGTAAAACAGTCTAGATTGTCTTTCTGTTCTTCGGTCTGTTACATTTGTTTTCAGTTTTAGGCTATTACAAGCAAAGCTGTTACAGACATTCTTGTACTTGTCACCAGGTACACGTGTGCAAGAGTTATAAAATCAGTGTCGTGATCTATTAATGCATCGGGAAATCACACTAGAGGACCTTAATCTCTGTGTTTTCTTAAATGTTTTGTTTTGTTGCTACTGTTTTTAGAGAAATACTGATTTTAATTCAACATAATAAAGCAAACTCTAGGCATCATTTTTCAGCCTAAAAATTGACAAAACTACTGAAACAAGGGAAAATTTCCCCCGTATTTGATACATGGCTCCAGTTACCAAAAGAAAAATGATGAAAATGCTAAAACATGAAAAGAGAAGCCTAAGATTGTTTAAGTATATGAAAAAACTCCCACAAAACCTGTCAACATTGTTCTACAAAACAGCACCAGTAAGAAAGGCATGGCTGTCTCATGGTAAGAACCCATATCATTTCCTAAATCCTCCGGTTCTAAAATTTGCATGTGTGAATGCTGCTTGTTGATGTAAAATGGATTTCTGACCGTGAGTACCAGCAAATATTTGTAAAGCCCACTGGTCTCACATTGCTAACTTTTATGATGTTCATGTATGGGAGTGGTTTTATAAAACACCAGGGTTCCCACTAATCTTTACCTACACTTGCTATTTGGGGAATTCCTGATTTTTGCTCATCTCGTGAGTGTAAAATGTTACCTCATTGGGCCTTAATTTCCATGGCCCTGACAATTAATGGGCTGGAATGTCGCTACCGAGCTTTACTTAACATCCTGTTTTCTCTTCTGTAAGATCCTGGCTTGTGTGTTGCACCTATTTTTCCACCGTGTTGTTTTTCCTTAAGACCTATGGGACCTCTTCACATTCTGTACATCAGTCCTTTGCTGGTTCTCTGTGTGGCAGCTGTCTCCTCCTAGTTGGTGGTCTTCCTCTCACTCCCTTATCTGAGTAACAGGAGTTCCTAACTTTAATGTATTTATTCGCTTGTCTTTCAGTATAACACGTTTTGCATCTTGTTTGAGAAATCCTTCCCTACCCTGAAGTCATAAAGATATTCTTCCATATTTTCTTCTGAGAGTTTCAGTACTTTGCAGTTTACACTTGGCCTTCCCTGGTGGCTCAATAGCAAAGAATCCACCTGCAATTCAGGAGGCATGGGTCCAATCTCTGGGTTGGAAAGATACCCTGGAGATGGAAATGGCAACTCAGTCCAGTATTCTTGCCTGGAGTATCCCATGGGCAGAGGAGCCTGGTGGGCTACAGTCTACGGGGTGGCAAAAGAGTCAGAAATGACTTAGCGACTATGCAGTAACAACAATTTACATTTAAGTTTTTTATCCATTGGAAATTAATTTGGGGGCTTGGTGTGAGGAAAGGGAAGAATTTCTTTTTATTTTCCGTGTGGATAACCAAAGGCTATGTATTGAATAGCCTTCATCCTCACTGATCAGCAGTCCTGTCCCTTATCAATCTTCTGAATTTCATGAGTCAGTATCTAAGGGATCTATTCTATTCTTCTGGTCAATTTGTTTATCTCTTCACAGAATGTACAATGCTACAATTACTCTAGTTTTCCATAAATCTCTAATACAACACACCCGCATTTCTTATTTTTCTTCAATTTCTGACACTTTTGCTCTTTCATATAAATTTTATAACCACCTCGTCAAGATCCTAAAATAATAAAATAAAATAGAATAACCTATTGGGATTCTGATCTGAATCCATTGTATCTATGGATCAGTTTTCAGTGGACAGACATCTCAATATTTCCTACCCATGAATATAACATTTCTATCTTCTTTAATATCTATCAATGTGTTTTTATAATTTTCTCCAAATATGTTTTGCATATCTTTATGAGACGTAGTCCTGGGTACCTTATACTTTTTATTACTATTATAAATGGTATCTGCCCCCTCCATCTCTTTCTTGCTGTTATAGAATGTAATCAATTTTTTTTACATTGATTTATTTTATTCAGGGATCTTGCTGTTTCCCATCATTTTTCTGCAGATTTTGACTTCTATTCTAAGATAGTCATATCATCCACAAATAGTGACCATGTTATTTCTTGTTTAATCCTTAAATCTTTTATTTCTTTTTTTATCCTTCCTACTTTAGTAAAAGTTGAGAGTAATTGGCATCCACTGTGATGTCATCTCATTTCTGATCCCAGCTGGCCAGTATTTTACTATTCAGTTCAGTTCGGTTCAGTCGCTCAGTCGTGTCCGACTCTTTGCGACCCCATGGATTGCACACACCAGGCTTTCCTGTCTATCACCAACTCCCGGAGCTTGCTTACTATTAAGAGATATTAGGATAATGCCCTTAATCAGCATAAGGATATCTTTTGATAAGTTTTTTTTTTTTAATTGTGAAGAGGTGTGGAATTTTATCACAAGTTTTCCTGCATGCTGAGTGCTGAAGAGTTGATGCAGTTCAACCACAGTTGAACTGTGGTTTTGGAGAAGACTCCTGAGAGTCCCTTGCACAGCAAGGAGATCCAACTAGTCCATCCTAAAGGAAATCGGTCCTGAATATTCATTGGAAGGACTGATGCTGAAGCTGAAACTCTAATACTTTGGCACCTGATGCGAAGAGCTGACTCATTTGAAAAGACCTGATGGTGGGAAAGATTGAAGGCGGCAGAAGGGGATGACAGAGGATGAGATGGTTGGATGGCATCACCGATTCAATGGACATGAGTTTGAGTAAGCTCCGGGGGTTGGTGATAGACAGGGAGGCCTGGCGTGCTGCAGTCCATGGGGTCTCAGAGAGTTGGACATGACTGAGTGACTGAACTGAACTGACTTTCCTGCATCTGTGAGTCACATCACATGGTGTTTCTGGTCCTATGGGAACGTGGTGAATGACATTTATAGATTTTTTCCAACATTAAACACATTGCAATAGACCCCAACATGGACATAATGCATGATCTTCTTATATACTATGTATTTCAGTTGCTAATTTTAAAAAATATTTATTTGTCTATTTTTCCACCTCAGGGCTTCGTTGCGTGGGATCTTTTCTGGTAGCACGTGGGCTTGGTTGCCTCTGCAGCCTATGGGATCTTAGTTCCCTGATCAGGGATTGAACCCACATCACCTGCACTGTAAGACAGATTCTTAAGTGCTAGACCACCAGGGAAGTACCATGCTAATAGTTAATTTAGGACTTTTGCAACCAGGTCCATCAATGAGGCTGTCCTGTAACTTTCCTTTTTCACATCATTCTTAATTTCCATTCCTCACACGGTCCTCAAAAGGCTTCAGGGTCTCTCTCTCCTTAGTGTCCTTTCCAAAACCGGGAGGAGAAGCAGGACCCCAGAAGCAAGTACTCCAGGAGAAGCAAGACCCCACATATCTTCATGTGGACATCAGTGTTTGCAGACATTGGAACTCTGTCTGCAAAAACTATGTAAGCTGTGTGAACATGAGTCACTTAGGAGACAGTCTCTTCCTTTTCTTTCCCTGGTCGGTCCTTTTACCCCCGACTGCCTTCCATCCCTGCCTCTTGCTGTAAAGTGTTGCAGTGACCACAGGCACTCAGGCATCAGCTTAAGGAGAAGTTGAGCTGGAGATTCTTTTACTTAGTGAGATGTGTCCATGTGTCTCAAAGCCACTCCCCTGTGTAGTTATAGCTGGCTGAGCATCTGGGGAGGCTGGCTTCCAAGAAGACGTGCCTCTCAGTGGAGTCCCTTCCCACTGTGAGGACGTGAAGGCATGTGTGAATTTGTCCTCTGGCATCAGAAGTTCAAGGGTGGAGGAGAGATAAGGCGTGAGCCGCCCAGAGCTGGGGCTAGTCTAGGAAATGGTACTTCATATCTCCTAGCCTGTAGGTGAAAGCAGCTTAACAGAGGTTAGGGTTTTCCAAAGTTTGATGACAACCTGGAAGATGTTTGCTATTATAAAGAGCTGTGAAGCTAAAAAGAAACATTTCTAAACTATCAATAGCCAAAAATACATTCAGCCAACAAAAACAAAAGAAAGACTGAATGGCCTTTCCACTCTTCCCATAAAGAAGGAAAATACAAAGTCTTTGTCATATAAAGAGGGAATCGAAGCCTGAACAACCCAGAAGACACAGGAAGAAATTGCTGTAGAAGATTCAAGTCATTGATTAATGAAAATAGTATGTTCTGGGTTTTGTAATGTGTATTCAGTTCAGTTCAGTTCAGTCGCTCAGTTGTGTCTGACTCTTTGTGACCCCATGAATTTCAGCAGCTCACCAGGCCTCCCTGTCCATCACCAACTCCCGGAGTTCACACAAACTCTTCTCCATTGAGTTGGTGATGCCATCCAGCCATCTCATCCTCTGTTGTCCCCTTCTCCTCCTGCCCCCTATCCCTCCCAGCATCACAGTCTTTTCCAATGAGTCAACTCTTCACATCAGGTGGCCAAAGTATTGGAGTTTCAGCTTCAGCATTAGTCCTTCCAATGAACACCCAGGATCTCCTTCAGAATAGACTGGTTGGATCTCCTTGCAGTCCAAGGGACTCTCAAGAGTCTTCTCCAACACCACAGTTCAAAAGCATCAATTCTTCGGTGCTCAGCTTTCTTCACAGTCCAACTTTCTTCACAGTCCAACTCTCATCTATACATGACCACTGGAAAAACCATAGCCTTGACTAGATGGACCTTTGTTGGCAAAGTAATGTCTCTGCTTTTCAATATGCTATCTAGGTTGGTCATAACTTTTCTTCCAAGGAGTAAGCATCTTTTAATTTCATGGCTGCAGTCACCATCTGCAGTGATTTTGGAGCCCCAAAAAAGAAAGTCTGACACTGTTTCCACTGTTTCCCCATCTATTTGCCATGAAGTGATGGGACCAGATGCCATGATCCTAGTTTAACATTTGTCAACTGTATAAAATTTGTAATCTCACATGATTTTTTTCTCATTTTCAATCAATATGTACTTTTATGCCGATTTTGAATTTTTGTATAAATTTGCACCGCTTTTCTTCGGAGGGTCTTGAAAATTGAATAAACTTCAGGCTTCACAAAACCTGGATCTGCCCTGTGTGGACAAAGGGCCACAGAGGAGCTTGGGGCTGCCCTTTCCTCCTGCTTTTTGCAGGAGATTTAGTAACATCAGAATGATCTGCCTCTTTAGCCTTTAGTGGAACTCTTTTGTACAAACATCCTAGCCTGGGTCTTCTGTTTATTTGGGGGATAGTGGTAAATTAGTGTTCAATTTCTCAGTTATAGAACTATCCATGTATATATACCAGTATGTATAAATACTAGATCATGGATTCTTTTAATGAGACATAGATGATTTATATTGTTGTTGGATCAGAAGCTTATTTTCAATATTGCTGCAGGGTCTGTAGTTATGTCCCCTCCCAGTGTTATTAATTTCCCTCTCATCTCTCCCCACCCAGCCACTATGCTGCTCTTTCTTTCTTTTTCTGATCAGTCTTACCAGAGATGATTCCCATTTATTAAGGATTTTAGAGAATGAACTTGAGCCTTGTTGATTGTCTGTTTTCTATTTTCTCAATATCTGCTTTCTTTTTTTATTATGATTATCTCTTTCCTTTATTTTTCTTTGGAGTTACCCTACTTTTTGTGCTCTACCTTTTTCAGTTGGATAAATATCTTTAACTTGGAGACTTTCTTCTTTTAAGTATAAGCCTATAAGCTTACTTTGAAAACTTGCTTTCTCCACATATGAAATGTGTTTTTATAGGGACTGTTTTCTCTTTTTGCTCAGTTCTAAGCTCTATTTCTTTATTTTATTTGTATTCCTTAGTTGATGTCTGAGTGTTTCAGAAGTATTTTAAATTTACAAACACAGATTTTTTAAATTGTTTTTATTTCTGATTCTTCTTTTATTTTGGTTATAGAAGTGTCACCTGTATGATACCAGTCCTTTGAATTTGTTGAGACATTCTGTGGCCTCATATGGATCAGCTTCTGTAAATGTTCCATGTGTGCTAAAAAAAAAAAAAAAAAAAGGTGCATTCTCTAATTGCTTGGCACAGTAATAATTGCATATATACATTTAAACAATACATACAAATGTGCACAGGTACATGTATATGTGTACTGTACACACATCTGTATAAAATGAATTATGTTTGTTGTGTTTTTTAAAGTCTTATTATCATAACATTACTACTCTTGTCTGCTAGACCTATACATAATTGAAAGAGCTGTGCTAAAGTCTTTCATTAAGATGATGGATTTTTCACTATCTCCCTATATCTGTAGCAATTTGTGCTTTGTGTATTTTGAGGCTGTTTTATAGTCATATCTTCCTGGAAGATTGGATCTTTTATGGAGTGATCACTATCCTTAACAATGCTTTTTCTAGTAATCCTATTTTATCTGATATCAGTTTCCTTTTATTTTGTATTTGGTAAGGACTCTCAATTCTGTTAACTTTCAACCTTTCTGTGTCTTTACACATCAAGTATATAAATAAAATAAAGCAGGAGTTTTAAACATCCAATTTAATAGTGTCTGTTAAGAGGTTAGTAAATGAGATTTGTTTTATCATATTTAGTTTTCAAAAAAATTGTGCTTTATATTTTTTTTCCCCTATTTTCTCTAAACAAGGGTTTTAGGTTTTTTTTAAAAATAAGGTTGGGTTCTGTTTATACCATTTTTTCTTTCTTCCAATTTAGAAGTTATATAATACTATTTATTATTTTAGTGGCTACTTCTGAAATTATAGCATCTTAATATCTTAATCTTTTTCCTGATAGTACAAAGAATTTAGAACATTAACCTGATCATTTCTTCTCCAAATTACATGTTACTATTTTCCAGTAATTTTGTTGATGTCCTTTTTTTAACTACACAAAATTACAGATCATCAGTTTATTCAGTTTTTTTTTTCAGATTTACAACATTTTCAAGTTCTTTGTTCATTATATCTTCTTAAAAATCAGACCTTCCTTCATCATAAATTCCTTTGCATAGAAGATCATTTCATACAGTCATAAACATTCTTAGTATTGTTTATCTGAAAGTGTCTTTGTTTCATCCTTAATCTTGAAGGGTTGTTTGGCAGGGTCCAAAAAAGATCTTCACAACCAAGATAATCACGATGGTGTGATCACTCACCTAGAGCCAGACATCCTGGAATGTGAAGTCAAGTGGGCCTTAGAAAGTATCACTACGAACAAAGCTAGTGAGGGTGATGGAATCCAGTTGAGCTATTTCAAATCCTGAAAGATGATGCTGTGAAAGTGCTGCACTCAATATGCCAGCAAATTTGGAAAAATCTGCAGTGGCCACAGGACTGGAAAAAGTCAGTGTTCATTTCAATCCCAAAGAAAGGCAATGCCAAAGAATGCTCAAACTACCGCACAATTGCACTCATCTCACACGCTAGCAAAGTAATGCTCAAAATTCTCCAAGCCAGGCTTCAGCAATACGTAAACAGTGAACTTCCAGATGTTCAAGCTGGTTTTAGAAAAGGCAGAGGAACCAGAGACCAAATTGCCAACATCCGCTGGATCATGGAAAAGCAAGAGTTCCAGAAAAACATCTATTTCTGCTTTATTGACTATGCCAAAGCCTTTGACTGTGTGGATCACAATAAACTATGGACAATTCTGAAAGAGATGGGAATACAGACCACCTGACCTGCCTCTTGAGAAACCTATATGCAGGTCAGGAAGCAACAGTTAGAACTGGACATGGAATAACAGACTGGTTCCAAATAGGAAAAGTAGTATGTCAAGGCTGTATAGTGTCACCCTGCTTATTTAACTTCTATGCAGAGTACATCATGAGAAACACTAGGCTGGAAGAAGCAAAAGGTGGAATCAAGATTGCCGGGAAAAATATCAATAACCTCAGATATGCAGATGATACCACCCTTATGGCAGAAAGTGAAGAGGAACTAAAAAGCCTCCTGATGAAAGTGAAAGTGGAGAGTGAAAAAGTTGGCTTCAAGCTCAACATTCAGAAAACTAAGATCATGGCATCTGGTCCCATCACTTCATGGCAAATAGATGGGGAAACAGTGGAAACAGTGTCAGACTTTCTTTTTTGGGCTCCAAAATCACTGCAAATGGTGACTGCAGCCATGAAATTAAAAGATGCTTACTCCTTGGAAGAAAAGTTATGACCAACCTAGATAGCATATTGAAAAGCAGAGACATTACTTTGCCAACAAAGGTCCATCTAGTCAAGGCTATGGTTTTTCCAGTGGTCATGTATGGATGTGAGAGTTGGGCTGTGAAGAAAGCTGAGCACCGAAGAATTGATACTTTTGAACTGTGGTGTTGGAGAAGACTCTTGAGAGTCCCTTGGACTGCAAGGAGATCCAACCAGTCTATTCTGAAGGAGATCAGTCTGGGTGTTCATTGGAAGGACTCATGCTGAAGCTGAAACTCCAATACTTTGGCCACCTGATGTGAAGAGTTGACTCATTGGAAAAGATTGTGATGCTGGGAGGGATTGGGGGCAGGAGGAAAAGGGGACAACAGAGGATGAGATGGCTGGATGGCATCACCGACTTGACGGAGAAGAGTTTGTGTGAACTCCGGGAGATGGTGATGGACAGGGAGGCCTGGAGTGCTGCGATTCATGGGGTCGCAAAGAGTTGGACACGACTGAGTGACTGAACTGAACTGGAAAAAAAAGAATCTAGATTGATGGCTCTTTTCTTCTCTTCAGTATTCTGCAGATTCAAGTGTTGATTTGTTTTTAGTAATCCTGCTTAGTATTCACTGTCCTTCTGGGTACCAGTGATTTGGTTTCTTTTATCACTTCTAGAAAATATTGAGACATTTTTTTCCTTTACCTATTGCTTGTTCTATAACTTTCTTTTCTCTCCTTCCAGGACATATTATTTAGGCTTTCTCATTATAGCTGCTATGTCTAGTAAAGCCTTTTAAAGTTTTCAGCCCCCTCTCTTTCTTTCCTGAATTTTGGTTAATTTCTTTCCATCTATTTTCCAGTCCACTAATTCCTTTTCCAACAGTATCTAATCTACCCCATGATCTAAGTACTAAGTTTTTATACCAACAAGTACATTATTTTATTTCTTAAAGTTCCATTTGATTCTTTTTTGAATCTGGTCATTTCTATAGGTTCATGTCTGTTGTTCATTTTTTTAATTCCATATTTTACTTCATTAAATATTTCATACATACTTTTCCTTATTATGTGACAGTAACTCCAATATCTGAAGCTCTTGGTATGTTAGCCTTTTCTTTCTGCTAACTCTTACTCCATAGTGGGTTGTTTACTATGTATTTGGTGATCTTAAACTGGGACATCACGGAAAATTTTGGAACCTAAAATGATCATGCTTTCCACAGGAGAGTATTCATATTTACTTCTCCTAAGTGTCAAGGGGCACCAACAACCCTGTAAGTCCTGGTTCCCTGCCCCTCAGTGCTGACGTTGGCGTCTGCCCTCAGTAGAGTCTCCACAGGTCCCACTTCAGCTCATTCAGGGGACCAGGGAACTCAGAGGCTTCCCTAAATTCAGGTGAGAAATGATGGCTTTACCCAGAGTGGTGGCAATACGAATAAGCATAAGAGTATGAATCCATATCAGTGGAGTAACTGCTTATTAACCTGTGCCCCTTTATTTAGCAGTATTTTATAATCACACACACACACAAATATGTGTTTGGCCACAAACTTTCATTAGCTTCTAATTTCTCTTCCATTGTTCATATGTTAGATTTGCAAAAAGGGAAAAATCTGATAATATCCAGTGTGGTCAAATGTGTTAAGGACATAGATACTTTCATATACCACTGATGGAAGGTAAATTGAAATGGCATTTTTAAAGTGCAATTTGGTCAAATCCTATCAACATGTTAAATGCACATACAAATTTGTTAGGAATTTCTCTAAAAGCCATCCATAAAATTTATACCAAGATATATTAAAAGGATGTCCAACATGTTGTTTTATGTTAAAAAAAAAAAAAAAACTGACCACAATCTAAATAACTATCTGCAGCGGATTGGTTAACTAAATCAAGATTCATCTATATAATGGAGTAATGTTTTGTCTTTTCCACAAAGAGAGAAGGCCAAGATGGAAAGATAGCCCCAATAATTTAAGTGTAGAAGGCAAAATGCAGAACAATGTGTATAGGAAGATTGCATTCATAAAAAAAAAATTAACAGCCAAATAAAAAAAATTTACATTTATATGCAGAAATTGGCATGAATGCATTTTCTGGGAGGATGCACAAGAAACTGTTAAAATGATTCACTTTGGAGGGAGCAACCAGGGCTTCAGGGTAGAAAGCAACTTTCACTTTCCATTTTACACCTTTTTTATACATCTTGAAAATTCCGCTGCAAGCCACATATTGTTTTGTTTGAAGAGTTTAGCCTGTTTTTATTGGACTCTTCTTGATTAGGACACCACTTTCCCTGGTTATTACCTCTTCTGTTTGTGCCATTTCATCATTTCTTCAGATTCTTCCTTCAAAGACTTCCTTCAAATTCCCTCCAGTCCTAAAAGGCCAGCCTTCCTCAAAGATTTCCAAAATCCATCATTAACTTAAAAACATAGATTTCATATAATATACATAGTATGGTCCTATTTTGTTTCATATATATAATATGAAAACACATATATATATATATATATGTTATAGTTATGATAGCTCAGTTGGTAAAGAATCCACCTGCAATGCAGGAGACCCTGGTTCAATTCCTGAGTCAGGACGATCTGCTGGAGAAGGAATAGGCTACCCACTCCAGTATTCTTGGGCTTCCCTTGTGGCTCAGCTGGTAAAGAATCTGCCTGTAATTCAGGAGACCTCGGTTCAGTCCCCGGATTGGGAAAATTCCCTGGAGAAGGGAAAGGATACCCACTCCAGTATTCTGGCCTGGAGAATTCCATGGACTGTATAGTCCATGGGGTCCCAAAGAGTCAGACACGACTGAGTGACCTTCGTTTTCACTTCACTTCCATATATATATTTTGAATATGCATGCAAGTGTGCAAAAAGAAAAGTCTAGAATGATTTATTCATTCATTCAAGAAAAATGTATTGTGCGCCTGCCATGGGCCAGACATTGTGGTAGAGGATCAAAGGGGACCAGGGTCCCTGTGCTCAGCTCTCTTGATAACACAGACGCTAGAATTCAGGGAGTCACCTGCGTACCAGCAGGTTAATGGCAGTGTGTTCTGTGTGAGGTTATGTGGGTGAGCTTTTACATCACCTTCATGCTTTTCTGTATCTTCTGATTTATTTATCTATGTGTTTTTTGCCCTGTGGAGGGCATGGAAGAACTTATATAAAAATAATAATTAAGCCATAAAACTCAATCTATCTATCCCTTTGGTCTTCTCTCTTCTCCAAACCCCTACACTCATCAGTACAATCACTGAGACATTGATGCTAAAGCTTTTTTTCGTCTGGATATCAAATATAAGTGGGTGTCTCGTGTTGTATCTGCCACTCTACTCATACACAACCTGCTCCCGGCGCTTCTGCATCTCCGGCAGGGATGGGGCGGGAGTGGGGGCCCCTTGGCCCCTGCCTGGCCCTTCTAGCAGGGTGGCTTGCCCTGGGACTCTGCCTCTGGCTAACGTGACCTCTGTCCTCGCCCCATGTATGTGCTGTGGACAGGTGTGTGGCCGAGCCAGCTCCTCATGGCTGGCTCTTCCTGGATGCCCTGCCGGCTCCTCAAATGACACACGCCCAAAATGGAACTCTCCCCAGGCTCCCTTCTCAGGAATGGACCCTCAGACCCGTTTCCCGGCTGGGAACCCACACAGCCACACTCCCTTCTCCCTATCATCACCCCACATCTCAGCCGCCCTGGCACCTCCTCCTGAGAACCCCTCTTCCCCAGCCTCACCTTTGTGCTGGGATTTGAGGTGGTCTCCCACGGGTCACTGTGAGCCGCCCCACCACCACCGCATACACTGGACCATCCTGACCACAAGCCAGCAGAGCCTTAGCGCTTCGGTCCCCGGCCACTGTCACTGTGAGCCACCAACAGCAGTTGGTCACATCTGATCCTTCTGTCCTATAATAGGGTCAACCTTTCTCTCCAAATCAACTAACTCGTTTTCACTTATTTTTAAAATTAATCTATGCTTCCCTGATTGCTCAGAGGTTAAAGCGTCTGCCTCCAATGCGGGAGACCCAGGTTCGATCCCTGGGTCGGGAAGATCCCCTGGAGAAGGAAATGGCAATCCACTCCAGTATTCTTGCCTGGAGAATCCTATGGAGGGAGAAGCCTAGTAGGTTACAGTCCACGGGGTTGCAAAGAGTTGGACACGACTGAGCAACTTCACCTTCACCTTCACCTTAAAATTAATCTATCCTTGTATGCTTTAGCCTCGTGCTAACAAAACTCCAGGCTGGATGTGTCAGTTATCAAGCTGAATCGAAATAAGACAGGTAAACTTCAAAGGTAAACTGTCCATCACCTACCCCTGTGCCACCCAGGTGGGCACAGTGCCCTTGGGAAAGCATGCCTTTCAGAATCCCCACTGGCTCTCCTCCCGCCCCGGGGCTTCCTCACTCCCCCAGGGTGAGGGCAGGCAAGCCTCCATGCAGCTCCTGCTGCTCCCTGCCTCTCCACCTCCTGCCCGCCGGCTCTATGTGCTCTCTGCCTGGGGACTAATGACTTCCTGCTCAGCCGGCTTGCTTTTCACACCTCCCCACCCCTCCAGCCTCTGCCCAGGGCCCATTACGGCCCTCTCCACACATCTAGCCGCTCCTGCTCCAAAACTCTCAAGGAGCACGGAGGCAGCAAGGCTCCTCTTGGCAGACGGGACCAGAACACCAACCTCTGTCTCCCTGGCGCAGAACATAAGGTCGCGTAGCCCCTTGTCGAAGCACCTTTGCCATCCCATGGCTGGGCACTTGGTAGGTGCAATGTGGCTCAGAGACCTGGGCCTGTGTGTGAACTTGGAAGGACTGTGGGGTTTGCAGGGAACACAGTTGGTTTGGACTTGGGGCCTTTCCACCCACCAACTCGTGTGACAGAAGCTAGACACTCTCAGGCACTCCTTTTTGGAACCTCTGTTTCCTTGTGTGTGAAATGTGGGCAACCCCAAGACCTACCCCAAAGGCTTGGTATGAGGACCCCACAGATAAGTAAACGTGGGTTCTGCATACTCTAGAGCTACAGGAAACCTGTGTCTTGTTGTCAGTATGGTAACTAGACGCCCAAAATTTAATCCACTGTGGTCACCCAGGTAGCCCTGCTGTGTCCCCTGGGTGAGCTGGGAGCTCCCTCCCCAGGATGCCTCCCTGGGATGCGAACCCTTGATCCAGGGTGGCAAGGGAAGGTAAGAATTACAAGCCTGTTTACTTAACATTTAGGAGGCCAGCACATTTCCTGTGCCTTGCCTGCAACTCTTAAGCCAATATTTACGTCGTCTTTGGGATTCTATTTGTATGGTAATTTAAAAATAGGGTTCGGACTTACAGCTCACCTTTCTCCTGAAACTCTGAAAGCACATTAATTTTCTAGACAGTAAAATAATGCAGTAATTAAATATTACCATTTCTTTTAAAAAATAAAATCTGGTAATGCCTAACAAAATGGGTTTTTCAAAACATGATGTAGGTTTTCTCACAAAACTACACCCCCGGGAAATTCCTGATTTTGAATGTATGGAAGAGACCATGAACTCCATCTCAACACAATGTAAGAAAAATTGACTTCTTAAATTGCAATAATTTTCTTGCATTTAAAATCTCCATGCTTCCCAGCTTGGCTGACCCAAAGGCCCTCCCATGTGCGTCTTTGGGGAAAGGCCGAGAGGAGCTGGGATGGTTTGTTTGATTGTTTATGAAGCTTCCCGGACCCCTTTCTCACGGTTCCAAGTTGGAGCGTTTGTTCTGCCTTGCAAACTTCTTCCAAAGGAGGCCAAGCTTGGTGACCCCGTGACCCTCACCCTTGGGTCTGCAAATGAGTTCTTGGTAGGAGTGGAGCCCAAGATTCCCCCACGTGGAAGAAGGCATGGGCCCCCTAGTCGGCCTTCCAAGGGCTCCTTCTCCACCAGCGCCAAGGTGGGCGGAGAGAGTCCCTGGCCCTCGGCTGAACGCCAAGGCTGGAGGAGACGGTGCTGGGTTTCAACCGAGGCCGCCCAACCGCCCCAACCAAAGCTCAAGAGGGCCCCCTTGTGGACACTTCCAAGAACAGCCCCGTACGTGGTGTACTTCCCCCAACGCCGGGGGCTGCGACCCGGGACCCCCCCACACCTCCGCACCGCTCTCAGACCCAAAGGCACCCAAGAGGCGACCAACAGTCTCCATTCCTCTCTCCTCGAAACCTAACTATTTCCGTGAGACAGGAGGACTCTTGGCCCCTCCAGGCAAGACCTGGTGGACAACCAAGCTTCCCAAGGTGCCTCCCCAAGGTCCTTTGTCCTGAGCCTCTTTGCGGGAGTCTTCACGGCCGAGGACACAACGTCTTCTTTCTTACTGAACATGTCAAAGCCTTGTGATTGCCTTGCCAAATTCCTGTCCTATAGAACAATGGAACCTTCAGTCTTCTGCCAGGAGAGCGAACAAGGATTCGATGCAACTGGAGACTTCTAGACACACGTTCTGTTTCGCAAACACTGACTTGTAACTACAGCCCTCAGGGCAGCGCTAGAATGCTCGGTGAGACCCAGGCAGGTTCAGAAGCCGGGAGAGATCTCACGCTCCAGCACCCCACCCCATGCCACTTATTACTCCCCTCAAAGCACAGGGCTGAAATTTGGTATCTGTGGAGAGTATGGACCAAATTTGGTATCTGCTGCATGCATGCCCAGTCATGTCCGGCTCTTTGTGACCCCATAGACTGTAGCCTGCCAGGCTCCTCTGTCCCTGGGATTCTCCAGGCAAGATCACCGAATTGCCATTTCCTCCTCCAGGGGATCTTCCCAACCCAGGGATGGGACTCACATCTCATGTCTCCTGCATTGGCAGGTGGGTTCTTTACCATTATCGGCACCTGGGAAGACCCTTCGCTCCCCACTGCAGTCACCCAGCAGTGGCTGGGACAACCCCACCCCAGAGGCTCTGGGCCAAATGTCAGGCATTCTCTTCCTGGGGTCGTCAGCCACTTTTCCCTGAGAGAAGGCAGGTGCTGGTGAGGGTGAAGCAGGAAATTTGGTATAAATTATGAATATCTACAGGGCCAACGTGCAGATCTGGGAACACAGGCACTCAAGTCGAGCTCAGGAGGACATGTGTCCAAGACACCAGAACATCTGGGTGAAAGAGGAAAAGCTCCCATGAATCATCCGGACGCCTTGGCTGTTTGGAAGCTGCTGGACCTTGGCTGGGAATTCCCAGTTTTCATCCGGGTAGAAGACCCGGCCAGAGAGAGGAGTGATTAGCATTATCATGGGGCTCAGGGAGTTTTGATGGGAACGGTTTTCGTGCTGGAACATTCCTAAGCAAACAAACAAATTAAAAAAAAAAAAAAAAAAACCTGGCTGATGAGCCAGGCCTGGTGGGCCAGACTCTGTCTCCCAAATCCCCCCTTCCCTTCCCATCCCATGATCTCTGCATTTTCTCTCCACTTAGCAGGAAACACTCAACACAGGCCTTGGGGAGAGATCTACGTGGTCAGCCAGTCCTCTCGACAACATGTTTTCAATTTTGGAAACACAAACATAATAAAACAGTCGCCTTCTCCAAGCAGCACCTATAACGTCCACCTTTTCCAACGATCACTTGGTCCAGCCCAGGCTCGAACTTTTCATGGGAAACAGGGTAGATAGTGACAAACCAAGTACGTTCCTTCCACAGCCTTTCAACACACTGACATCTGAGTCTGAGGCCCTCCTGCATCTCAGAAGCTCAGAATCTGTTTTCCTAGGCAGATTACTGCTAGGGAATCCCTCCAGAATTTCTGCTCCCTCAGGAGGGACCATGTCCTGAGGGAGCAGAAAGTTGCTCCCTCAGGACAACTTTAAACTCTCCAAACTCGCCATGCAAAGGCAGGTACATTTCTCAGTCCTGGGGAGCTGCAGGGCTGGGGAAGCTGAGTGTCCTTTTTCTAGAGCATGCCATTTCTGAGTTTCCCAAGAATACAAAGTCTATCTTGCCCAACCCCTCCCCGACAACGCCCCTTCCCACTGGCCTTGAAGGCAAGACCCTCAGATCAGATGGATAATGAGATTCAATTAAGGCCAAATGAGGGCCATATGAGGGGTGTGAGGGCTGGCCGTCCACAACAGAGGGGGAAGTTTAGGCTCCTTAGAATTCTCTAAGTTTGTATTCATATTTCTGTGACTTGCTGGTGCTGTCACCGCATGTCAATCTGTGACCTTCTCAGGGGAGTTTAAATGGAAACCTTGCGTGGCTTTTGTGCCGTGGCTGCCTTGCAAAGCACGTCTTTTGCTGTAGCAACGTGGTGACGGCTGCCATCTCAACAGCCGGTTTCTGAAGCTTGTTGGCCAAACATCCTCTGTGTGCTGTTGCACGCCAGCATTTCTCAGTGTGTAAAGGGCGGCCGCCTCTAATCAAGAGAGGTTATTTTGGGGTGGGGATTTTTATTGAAAACGTGCATAAGCTTCCAAGTACAGACATTCTAGGTGAATTACCTCAAGCTCAGGATTTTGAAATAAACCAGAGGGTTTCAGATTTTTTTTCTTAAGCAAGAGAACACTTTTTTCAAAGCAGATCTTAATTAGCCTCCCAGGACATAAACCAGAGCAAAGGGTGAGGGGCCGGCGTGGGCTGAAACAGAAGGTGAGAGGCCAGGGTCCCACTTACTGGGTCTCCCCTTCTCTCCTGAATAAAACATCTCTGGTTTTCAGAAACTAGCTTGAAAACCTCTGATACAGTGAAATTTGATGCAGACATCTCTGTACTATCCAGTACAGCAGCCACTGGCCACATATGGCCCCCGAGCCCTAAAATGTGACCCATCTAAACTGAGCTGTGCTGGAGTGTAAATGTACACCCGACTTCAAAGACTTGTGTTTGAAAGAGTGTATAAAATATCTAACTGCTAGTTTTCGTATTTATACGTGTTGAATTTATTACAGACACTATTGGGTCTGGATAAAATATTGTTAAAATTAATTGCACCTGCTACTGTTTGGCTTTTTATTATGTGTGACTCACAGTGTGTGTCTATTGAGCAGTGCTGTGGAGCCAGGTTGGAGCCTGCCCTGGGATGAAGAACCGTATCAGGGTCCTAGTTTTGCGGGGCAGGCCCCAAGGATCAAAAAAGGCTTTAAAGCCAAGGAGCTAGCGTCAGGTGTTTATGCCAGATCTGGCCCATCCTCAAAACTCTCGGCAGGACTTGAGACTCAGACTTAAATCTCCCTTTGACCACTTCTCTTTCTTTCCTCCCTGCTTGGATAAACCAGGGTCCCCTTCCTGCTGGGAACTCCCTTACTATCCTTCTTCTCTCAGCCAGATTCTTAGTGATCCCAACAGCTGCAAGCCTTCTTTTTCTTCACTTCCATTTCAAGCCTGACCCTATTAGCCACACACATGATGGAAATCACCAGCCAATTTTTAGGAGGGGAAGCCCCAAGGGATGGGAGCAGTGTCAACAAGGAATTTATGGGCATTGATCTCATGGAGCATGAGTCATTCATTCATCCATTCAACTAAAAGCAGCAACCACAACCAGCATTTACTGAGTGCTTACTATGTGAAGGCATTGTCCTAAGTGCTGTCCATGTCTTGACACAATAGATCTTTAGCATCCACTGGACACTGTCCTGAGGGGCTGGGGAATCAGCAGGGAACAAGAGAGATAAGGGCCTGTCCTCATGGAAAGGAGGGAGAAAGAAAAGAGGAAATAAAGGAAGAAAAGAAGGAAAGAGGAGAGGGAGGGAGGGAGGGAGGGTGGGAGGAGAAAGAGAGAAAGAAAAGAGGGAGGGAGGGAAGGAAGGAAGGGAAAAGAGAAGAGAGACTTGGGGTGCTTAGAGTGACACCTCAGTAGCAGTGAGCACCCAGCACCCAGATCTTGGTTTCTAAATACCATTCTCCAATAAAAGGAACCAGGACACCTTGGAGAAATATGTTCATGAGCCTAGAAGATCTAGTGCCAGAAAGTGAGGACATGCTAAAACAAACAAACAAATAAATAACAAAGACATGTAGAAAAGACCCAGGAAGGAAGTCGATAGTGCTCCCGATGGCCACAGGGATAATTTGAGCTACAGACTAAATAGTGATAGCAATGGATTGTAACCTGTAAAACAAATATCGCTGAGTTCACACTAATACAAATAATAATCGAATAAAGAGATAAGCAGGGAGAACAGAGCATGCTTCTTTATAGCACAATCCCAATCAATAGATTCAGAAAGAAGGGTGGAACTAGCAAATGACCATTTGGAAAACACCACAATTTTTTAACTTGTAAGTAAGAATCATCAATGGTCATCAATAGATGCTAAAATTAGTAGGGGGAGTATAATGACAAACGATATTTGCATGATCTCTAAGTATATCCCCATAAGATAATTAATTACAAAGAGAAAAATAGTCGTTCAACAGATGGCTCCTTAAGTGAGTGGTCAAAGTTAATATCACCAGTGCTTCCTAAAGCAATGCACTGAGAAGGGTGCAAAATCACCTCTTTGGGGTTTGGGCCAAAACCATGTAAACTGAGTGTAATCGTGAAGAAACGTCCAAAAATCCTAAATTGAAGAACACACTTCAAAATAACTGGCCAGTACTCTTCAAAAGTTTTCAAGTTTATGAAAAACAAAGACTCAAGAAGCATTTCTGATTGAAGAACTAAAGAGATATCAATGCGGACTGTGACGGCAGCCATGAAATTAAAAGACACTTGCTCCTTGGAAGAAAAGCTATGACAGACCTAGACAGCATATTAGAAAGCAGAGACATCACTTTGCTGACAAAGGTCCATGTAGTCAAAGCTATGGTTTTTCCCTGAGTCATGTAGAGAAGTGAGAGTTGAACCATAAAGAAAGTTGAGGGCTGAAGAATTGATGCTTTCAAACTGTGGTGCTGGAGAAGACTCTTGAGAGTCCCCTGGACAGCAAGGAGATCAAAACAGTCAATCTTAAAGGAAATCAACTCTGCATATTCATTGGAGCAACCGATGCTGAAGCCAAAGCTCCAATACTTTGGTCCCTGATGCGAAAAGATGACTCGTTAGAAAAGACCCTTATCCTGGGCAAGATGGAAGGCAAAAGGAGAAGGGGGTGATAGAGGATCAGATGGTTAGATAGCATCGCTGACTCAGTGGACATGAATCTGAGTAAATTCCAGGAGATAGTGAAGGACAGGGAAGCCTGGTGTGCTGCAGTCCATGGGGTCACAAAGAGTTGGGCATGACTTAGCATCTGAACAACAAAAAGACCTGACAACTGAATGTGATGTCTGACCCTGCATTGGATTCTGGACCAGAAAGGAAACATTACTGGGACAACTGGTGATATTTGTATAGAATTTGCAGGTTAGGTCATAACATGGGATCAATGTTAATTTCTTGGTTTTGACCATTGTACTATGTCTATGGAAGATGGCAACCTTTGGGGAAATCAGGGATAGTAGAGCTCTTTCTACTGCTTCAGCAACATTTTTATAAGGTATGAAATGATCTCAACTTGAAAAGTCAGAAAATAAAAGTAAATTAGCAACAGTAAGCAGGTAAGTAATTGAGAGAGGTGATGAGTGCTGTACAGGTGAGAAGAGAGGTAGAAAAGAGCAAAAGGGAAGGTTTGACATCAGCCTGCCAGGAATCCCAGTTATGCTGAGGCTGCAGAAAGCGCAGAGCACCCAGCTCAAAACAGAGGGAGGGTGCTCTGGCCAAGAAATAGCTCTGCAGTGGCCCTGAGGCGGGAGAGTCTGCTCATCCCCAGGAACGCACAGTGGAGAAGTATAGTGGGAGCTTATGGATGGCCTTGGAAGACAGCCAATTTTGAAGGGCCCTGGAGATCCTAAGGAAAAGCATGGAATGCTACTCCAAGTGTATTAGGAAGTTTTTGGCCATTGTGTAAATTTCCTTTGAGACACTTATGATTCTTTGAAACTACAATCGGGAGCAAGTCTCCTTGATTAATGCCAGCCTCCCCAAGAGAACAGGAACTCTGGCCATCACGTGCTCCCTTACAAAGCATGTAACAGCCATTCAAGGTTCATGGTAGGGGAGGGCAGAGAGAAGTGAATGGACAAAGGCTATGGTGCTGGGACGCCTGGGTGGCTTGGTATGGGTTGTGAATTGAATTGTGTCTCTAAAAAGACGGTACCAGTAAATGTGACCTTATTTGGAAACAAGGTCTCTGCTGATGTAGATGCAGTCGTACTGGATAAGGGTGGACCCGAACCCAGTGACTGATGTCTTTATAAGAGAGAGGAAAGGGAGGTTTGGCTACAAAGACATAGACACACACAGAGAAAAGACAGTCATGTGAAGACAGAGGGAAAGAGTGAAATGATACGCTTACAAGCCATGGATGCCCTAGGCCCCCAGAAGCTGGAAGAGGCAGGAAGGACCCTCCCTCGGAGCCTCCAGAGAGAGGCAGCCCTGCCCACACCTTGATTTCAGGCTTCTGGTCTCCAGACTGGGAAAGAGTAAAGTCCTGCCATTTGCAGTCCTGTAGCTTGCTGTCCTTGGTTACGAAGGCTCCAGAATGCACAGCCATGGGGGGAAGAGAGGTGATAACCTTGGCCTCTGCCACTCTGTGCACCCCTTCAGGCTGCTGACCACATCTACATATTAAATAGTTGCTTATTAAATATCATTTACTTAAAGTGTTACTTAATTTTTTAAAAATCCAATGCAGACCAAACCCCTTTTAAAACAGCCTTATCTTTGGCAATGTGGGCTGTGAAAGCCTGATTTTGCTACAGTAACAGCCACTGCTGCTGCTTTTTAACACCCTCTAAAATCGATGTGTAACCACTGGAATAAGAAATGCTCACCACTGCACCTAAAATCACCTGGCACACCTCCCAGAACCTCAGAACAAGCCAATTAGGATAGGAAAAAAAAGCGAGTGTTTTTCTTTTGCTTTTTGCCCCCAACAGAAAGATATCTGAAGACCTGATATTTCTCCATCTGCTCTGGCTACGAACCCCACGCCTTCTCTCCCCCACCCCCGCCCCTATTGATCCAGACCCACGCTTTTCATGATCTTTGAAGAAAACAGGACGGTGCACCTGGGTGTAAACCAGCTCCCAAGACTCCATTTTTCATCTGGAAAATGAAGATAATCACGTCCACCTAATAGAAGTGTTGTGAACAGCAGATAAGAAAAGGGCACATATTTTTTATTTTACGAAATACCCCAAATAGGCCAATCCACCGAGACAGAAAGCAGATTAGTGGCTGCAAGGGTTTGAGAGGAGAGAGGTGTGGAGAGTGACTGCTAATGTGTGCAGGGCTTCCTTTTGGGGTGATGAAAAGATTCTGGAACTCGACAGAGCTGATGTTTGCATGACCTGCTGAACATCTTAAATGCCACTGAATTTTAATCGTATGCTTTAAAGTGGTTAAAATGGTAATGTTTATGTTAGGTGTATTATACCCTATTTTATTTGTTAACTGAATATGAAGCACCTGCCTGGGGTAGCCAACTCTCCACCCTCTGAACCTCAGTTTCCTTGTCTGCAAAATGGGGGCACAGACGGAACCTGGGCCATGGGAGGTCTTGCAGATGGTCCGTAGGAATGGCTGGCATGTGGAAGCACTCCATCAGGGTGCCGACCGGCTGCCTCCTGGGTGGTTACAGGGTGAGACCACCTCTCGAGACCACAAAGTACCGGTGCTCAAGACAGGCTCCGAAGTCGTCTTCTCCCTAAGGCCCCAGGCAGGCTCCGCGTGATGTCTGCAGTGCAGCCCACTGCTGGTATTCTGACTCACAATCACACAACAGGCTGGAGCACATCAGAACTGAAACCCCAATAGTCTGGTCTGAGCAATTGGACGCTCCGGATTTCATTCTGCAGGTAATTTCAACAACACGATCTAATTTCAAATGTCCTGCTCTTATGAGTGCAAAAGCAGCATAATTTTTAATTAGTGGGTAAACAGTAAATAATGGATGGCGGCAAGTGGACACCACTGTTAATTAAAAATCCATGGTTGATAAAAATCAATTTGGCCCACGCATTTAACTCCGTCTATCAGGTCCCTGGGAAAAGTCGTGCAAGCCAGCCCATGGCACCATCTGCTTTCCGTTGTGGTTTCCTGAGCCCAGACTTTTCTAGGGGAGAAGAGAGGGAGAGAGAGAAAAGAAATCTATAAACAGCCTCCAAAGCTGGGACTGGAAGCATTTCATGAGTTCATTTCTCATCGGCTGGTTTCATTTTTTGTAACCTTGAAGTTGAAGCTCCGGCCAGGAGGCAGTATCATGCTCCACTCTGAGCTTTTTACCAAGAAGGGCTCCATTTTGTGTTTTGTGTGTACATGTTCTGAATATGGTGAGATTCCACCATATCTCATCATCTCCTGAATTAATTAAACCCCAAATTTTCGCAGAAAAACAAGACAAACTAAAAGACACTTAGTGGGAAGACGGTATCTGAGGATTCATGTCAAAATACAAAATGTTTTTGGTGTCCAAAAAAAAAAAAAAACTAAAATCTTTTTAAGTTAAAAAAAAGAATACCATGTTGTGAAAGCAATGTCTTCCTGGGAGCTCAAGAAGAAGATGTGAAGCGTGGATACCCTTGTGTGTGTATTTCAGCTCCAGACTCCCAATCAGCCTTGCTGGGCGTTTGGCCCAACTCAGGTGCCTCAGCGTCCTGGCTCTGGTCCCCAAAAGACTAGATGTGCCCGAGTGAACACAGAACTACTCTTTCAAGACTCTCCTTGCATGGAGCTACTCTGAGGAGTGCCCCTGACAGCCCTTGGGGCAATCCAAGTGCCCCCTGTCCTTGGGGACAGCGCAGCGCTGGCGCGCCAGCTGTCTGTCTCCATCTCTCTTATTTGGCTGATTGAAGTCCATAAATCAGGTGTAGGGCACAGCAGGAACATACGACGATCCAGTGCTGCAGCGTTTTCACTCATTCATCCCTTCAACCCCTTCCCCTGCCTGTGATTCAAAAGAAGCCACAGTTAAGCTGACAGGCCAGAGCCCACAGCCTGGCTCCAAGCCTGGCTCCATCCCCTGGGGCAGGCCAGGCCCGGGGCCAGCTGAACCCAGTTCACTGAGCCCTTGGCTCTGCCCATCATGGGAAGTCGAGACTAACACCGTTCCCTAGGGTCATTGCGATGGTGAGCTAACGTGTAAAAATATTTATAAAATAACATAAAAAAGATGCCCAGAGTCAGTACCCAGCTAACAGGGGCTGCTGCTGCCTCTTGTCGTCGTCACCATCAGCGTCATTCCAGCTTTCTCAGCCGGTCCCAGGGGAACCCAAGAGTCTCCCAGGGAGACCCCAGACCTCCAGGAAAGTGAGGCCACCATTCTGGCAGGCCAAGGGGGAGCAGAGAGCTTGGGGGGCCCGGAAGACTGCTGCAAATGGGCAAGGAGGGGACCCCAAGCCTCCTGGCCCGAGTGCCTTTCCTGAACCTGGTGCAGTGGAGGGGGAAACACCCTGGGAAGGCTGGCGATGGAGTGGGGCCAGTGGGTTGCAGCGGCTGTAACATTTGGAAGCTGCTCACCACCAAGCTTACAGCCTCCCGCATCTGGGCCATGTCAAGCCCGCCTCTCTGAGTGGGGATGACAGTTTCCAGGGGAATTGCTGCTCTTTAGCAGATGAAGGGCCTGGTGCTCTCACCTCCGAGCCACTCCTAGAAGTGAAGATCTGGCCAGGCCTGTCTGGTCTCCACCAGATGATCATATCTGGCAGGGGAGGAAGGGGTCCCTGGAGACGGTGGGGGTCCGTCTTCCATGAGCCCTCTGAGTCCCCAACCCCCACCCCCACTGCCCCTCTGTTGGCCTCATGCCTCAGCCCGGGCCCTACCACACACATCCTGAGCATCACTGTGTACCCCAGTGCCTTCCTGGTCCACCCATGTCGAGATGGACAATGTCTGGGCCTGGCACCACCGAGAGACCACAAAGGGAGTGGCCGTGAGGGGCAGGTGCAGGTCTGGCTGAGGTCAAGCTGAACCTGGGCTCTTAGGGGAGAGGATGGCAGTCCACTGTCCGGCTCCTCTGTCTGGCTCCTGACTGCCTCCTGCCCCTGGTGCAGGGCCTTTCCACAACTGCCCAGGGGCACTTGGCCACAGGAGGAGGTGCAGGTGGGCGCAGACCCTTGCCTAGCTCTCTGCTGCCCCCTGAGCCAGGAGGCTGGTGCCAGTCAGCTAGAGAACCAGGGTGTGCCTAGATCGCTGACCTGGGTCTGTCTGCTTTGCACTGCAGAGGCAGCTGGGATGGCAGGGGCAGGCCGCCTGCGCTGGGAACCACGCTGCCAGCAGCTCCTGCCCAGCAGAGCCCCGGTCACCGCGCTGCTGCCCCCACGCCTGGACGGGCCCTGGATCTCCACTGGGTAAGACCCAAGGGTCATACAGACCACAGGCCCCTGGGCTGGGAGATCTTGCCCTGAACCTCTATGTTCACATCTATGAAATGGGCACAATTCATCCGGTTGTCCAGAGGCTGCCCAGGCATGGGCTTGCTTGTCACCCTCCCTAGAATGAGCCTAGGAGGCCGGAAGGAGCCATCCACCCAATTCTCCTTTTCATCTGATAGTCTCACCTGACGTTTCCGAAGTCCCACTGCTGCTCTGAGGGGTGGGCTTGGCGCTCTGCCCTCACTGGTGGGGCAGCCAGGAGAATCCTCCCTCCCAGGGTCAGAGAGAAGGCAGGCGGCGTCCTCACCCGCCATCCCCTTGGGCCAGTCCCACTCTGGGGTCAAGGACTGGACTTTGCACATCCTCCATGCACTCCTGAGGTCAGGGAGAAAATTCCACTGACAAACATCTGTTAGCAGCTCCCTGGGGTGGGTGGGGACTTGAGATCTGCAAAGTTGCTCTGGATGTATTCCCAGGCTCTGCCCCCATCTTGGGTCCATGGGCCAGGTGGAATTCAGGCATCACGGGCCAGGGTCACTGTGAGACAGAACATAGGGAGGAAGGGGGCTGGCTGCAGGCTGTTCTTGCCCTGGGACAACAGCATTCCAGATAGTTCTAGAAGCTTCTAGTATTTTCTTCCTAGAAAGTCCTCCATTGTACCCTTCAGATAGGGTCTGCCGCTTTCTGGGAGCAGCATAGGGAAGGGCCCAGAGTCTGAGAACCACGAGGACATCTAGTGCAACCTGCTACCTTCCCCTGGGCAAATCTCCCCACGCTGGGGTGTGAGCCACTTCTCTCTGTGTTTAACTACCACCTGTACTGATTCTTACAGGCGGTAGTTCTTCTTACGACTCTTCTTAAGAAGAATCTTTACGATTTCCTTACGATTCTTCTTTAAACCAACTTGCTTTTGTTGGTGTAATTATATTAATGTATTTTTACAGCTCTATTGGGGGATAATTGGTATACTGTACACATTTACAGTACTGTGATTATGTTTTAAAGGAAGTATAATATCACTATGAATATGGAGAGCTGAGCCACTTGCCATAAATAGGAGGTAGCCATTAAAAAAAAAGTCTGAAAACAAAACAACATCATTAAGTTCTCACCCGATTCTCTCACTGCCTGCCTAAGGCCCCACGTCTGTTTGCTTTGGGAGAAAGGGGAGGTTGGTGTTAAAAACATAGGATAGAAAGAAAAGGCTGGTGAGAACATGTTTCTCCTGCTCCAGCAGCCCTAGTACGAAAAATACTGAGAACAGTCCAGGTACTGCCTGTTTGTGGGGGGACTCGTCCACTGTCCACCCCAGCTGAGTACCCACGGGAATGTCCCAGATGCTCCCTGACCCCAGCCCAGGGTATGACAGGGTCCAGGAGTCCTGTTTTCATCACCAGCAGAATAAGGCCTGAGGACCAGGGCTGGCTTTGTAAATAAAGCTTTACTGGCACACAACCACGCCCATTACATACAGTGCTGTCTCTGGCTACTTTGGCTCCAAGACCACAATCTTGAGTAATTGCAACAAAGGCCACCTGGCCACAAAGACAAAATAGTTATAGTCTGACCTTTTCCATGAAAAGTGTGCTGACCCCCCCAGTTTAGATCAACAAGTCTGTCACAGACTTGGATGAAACCTGGTTTTGGGTGGCAGGGGAGCGGTGGTGGTCAGCTTAGCAAATGGGGAGACAATGTAAGCGTTCATCATTCATGAGTCACTCAGTTAGGACCAGGGTTGGGGGATCCAGTGTGTGCCTGGTCCTGGAGCAGGTACCAGGAATCCACTGGGGAGAGAATAGGCAGGACCCTGCCTCCTGGAGCTGGAGCACAGGGTTCCCCGCACAAAGCAAAGAAGCCCCCATTTCTTAAACACCTCCCAGGTGCCATCACTGTGCTGGTTGCTTCCCGGGAGCCCGGACTGTGGATCTGATGCCTGAGTCCAGAGGAAGAAGCTGGGCGTCATCCCGGGTCACACTCCTCATGAGGGACTGAAATGGAGTTTGAACCAGGGGCCTCTGGCTGCAAAGCCTGTGTATTTCCTGGACCAATAGGGATCCCTGGGGAACCCAGGCCAGAACCGGGGAGATGTCAGCTGAAAAAGGTGCTTAGTACCGAATGGAAGGAAAGCTTACGTTGAGACCATAAGGCAAGAGGGGAAGGCCCCCAGCATGCAGAGTGGGGCTGAGGGCAGCTGGGGGAACTGAGCCTGCAGGCCTGAGAGGAAGGCTGCGGGAGGTGGAGCCTGGAGCCGCCCCGGGCTTCACCATGCACGACCTCAGCTCACTGCCCTGCACCCCGTCTCCCTCTGCCCCGCAGCTGCGAGGTGCGCCCGGGACCCGAGTTCCTCACCCGCTCCTATACTTTCTACCCCAACCGCCTGTTCCGCGCCTACCAGTTCTTCTACCGGGACCCCTCGTGCAGCGAGCCCGCCTACTCGCTGCTCATCAAGGGCAGGGTGCGCCTGCGCCGGGCCTCCTGGGTCACCCGCGGCGCCACAGAGGCCGACTACCATCTGCACAAGGTGGGCGTCGTCTTCCACAGCCGCCGCGCCCTGCTCGACGTGGCCGGGCGCCTGGACCACAGTAAGGCGGGCCGGGACTGCGCGCACCGCCTGCCCCTGGCGCGGGCCTGGCTGCCCGGGGCCCTGTACGAACTGCTGGGCGCCGGGGCTGAGCGTGACTGCGCGGCCGCCCTGGGCTTCACCATGCACGAGCTCAGCCTGGTGCGCGTGCAGCGCCGCTTGCAGCCCGAGCCCCGGGCCGCGCCTCGCCTGGTGGAGGAGCTCTACCTGGGGGACATCCACACCGACCGGGCCGAACGGCGGCACTACCGGCCCACCGGCTACCAGCGTCCTCTGCAGAGCGCCCTGGTGAGTCTGGGGCCCAGGGAGGGTGAGTTCTGAGAGCCTGTGGGGCCTGTCCCTGCCTGGAGCCCTCTTCCCCCCTCACTCCAATCCCACACTGGTCTGCTAGCCTCAGGACCTTTGCACATGCTTTTCCCTCTGCTTGAGGCCTTTCCTCAGGTCTGGACAGGACTGGCTTTTTCCAGCAGGAGCTCTTGGGTTGCCTTCTTGAGTCTGGTCCTCCTGGACTCTGGAGGGTTCTTTCCTGCCCCTGCTGGGATGGTGCAGGTCCCTGTCTCTGAGGTCTCTGCTCCACCGTCCCCTCCCATCCCCACTCTGCACACAGGGCTGCACTGTTTATTTGTAGGTTGACTGTCTTACCCCAGCAGAATGGGATCCTCTGCAAGGGGGAAGCCCCTTGCCCCTCTGTGTCCCCACCCAGAGCCCAGGGGCTGGCACACTTGCTGGGCCCATAAACGCTGCTATATGAACTGGGGGGTTGGAGGGCACTGAAGCTACAGGGCTACAGGGCTTTGCTGCCCATTCTCACTATTAGAAGAATTTTTAATTCTTTGGAGTTTAGGTTGAGATTAGTAGAAATGAAGTTAAGGTTAGGATGCTGGTTTAAGAATGTCTGTAACAGATACCCAAGGGATATTTTTCAAAAGTGAAAATCGTTCAGGTATCCTATCAAGTGCTCTTTGAACCCATAGGCAACCCTCACACATTCAGCATGTATTGAGTGCCTGCTGTATGCTAGACACTTAAGGAATTAAATCAAATGAGGTGAAGCACCCACTGTGTATGGGGGGGCGGTGAGAGGTGGGGGCACCCTCTGCTCTCTCTCCTTCTCCCTCTTCCCTCCTCCCAACTCAGGATCTGGGAGGAAGCACAATAAGAAGTTCTCACACTCAGAAAATTAGCCTGAGTTCTTTTCATGACCTCGAAACAATTCTGTTTGCCAGCCAATGTTCCAGGCTGCTCTGATGTCCATCCTTCTCAGAGCGGAGAAAGTGCTGGTGCTGGGGTGATTCCTGGCACCCATCACCTCATTGGGAGGGCAGTCTCCTCCAGACACAGAGAGAAAGGACCGCAAGGTGCAGAGGATGACACCATCCCTGGGGCCACACACTCCTACCCTTCTGCTGCCTGACCACCCAGGGTACCCATGCAGCCTGCAGTGCGATCGCTAAGCAGGACACATGTGCATGTGAGCCCGGGCTGGCAGGCCAGATGTGCAGACATTAAATTAAATGTCTTCAAACCAGCTGTCCCCCTCCCCATAGAAAAAGAAAAAGGAAGATAATTTCAAAGATGGATACACTGCAGATAGACTCTCAAGCAACGAATTAGTCATAACCTTAAGCTCTCTGGGTCCCAAGCCTTGCCCACAACCCAAACCAGATGGTAAATATGAACATTTCCAGAAGTTAATTTAAAGCCAATTTGATCCCCAAATTCATTGCCTGGATATAGAGTCCTAATCGACCAAAATCGTCTAAGCCTGGTGTCACCTCTAGGGGTTAATTAGAAACTGTTCTGTGTTGTTGGTATAACTTTATATGACAAGCTTAAATCAGAAGGAGTTTGGCTTGCACACAAGTGTGAATTCTGCTGGCCAGGGTCTTGTGTATTAACACATGCAACTCCGGACCTGTGCACAGTGATGCCCGGGAAGGTTTTTTGAGAGAGATGGGTATTTCCTTCCACCCTCTTCCAGAGCATCGGAGAAGGAAATGCTTTCTCTCCCCCTCTCTCACCTTCCAGTCATGCTTGTTCTCCATTTGTTTCTGCCATTGCAGAAGACTGGTTGCCCCAGATCATCAGCCAGCATCCCCAGATAGCCTGTATGCAGAAGATATCTTTTGAGGGAGAAAGGCAGCCCAGAGATTATTTTGATATAATACATTATGTCCTGTCAATACACGTTAGTGTAACAACAATTGGAATGTGGGTTAAAATGCCTAAATTAGAGGAGACTCTTATCAGCTAGCACTCCAATTACCAGCACTCCAGCTAACTACCCAGCTTTCTTGCTTCTTTGTTACAAACATTTCTGTAGCCATTTATTTAGCATTGCCAAGTGCTTTCAGGTCCCCTGGGTCAAAATCCCCCAAAACAAAAAGAATATCATTTTCTGTATGATAGAAGTAGAATTCCGGGCAAGTGTAGGTTCATCATAGAAATAAATAAGAAGAGCTTATAATGTAGCAATCCAAAATAGAAAAAAAAAGTTCTCAGTCATCCAATATGTCCTTTCTAAATCAGAACTCCCAAATGCCCCTTGTTTGGCATGAGACTCACCCAGCGGCAATCTTTGGAAATATGGTTTTTTTTTTGTTTTCTTGGCAAGAAAAAAAAATTGGATCTGTTTTCCCAGCTGGACCCTCAAGAAGCATTTCCCTTCCTGGCCCTGTTGTACGCCCTTGGCCCTGAGTCCCCTTCTGGAGCAGCTAAAGCTAGAGATGCTTGCTTTGACAAGAGGCTGTTCCAAGACATTTACCTTTCAGAATGATGCTCTCAACTAAATTCTGGGCAGCAGCTCCCTTAAAAAAAAAAAAAAAAAATCAGTATCTTGTTTCTTCTTGGCCTGGACTGAGCTTTTTCACTCCAAAAGCAGACTGACTCCTCCCACGCAATTTGGTTCAGCATCTGCTTCCTGTTGACGTGTTTTACTGTAAACCCAACTCATGAGAATTTATAAGGCAGAGGCAACTGTAAATAAGGCCAAAGCGAGAGGAAAACAAATCCACAGCCTTAGGCACCTGAGGACTGTGACCTCACCCGACAGTACAGTGGGGACTGGGTTTCCAGTTCTAAACAACACAGGAATGAACATCTTTGTGTCTCATCACTTTGCCAACTTTTCAGCCACCGCAGCACAGACCCTCCGCAAGTGGGTTCTGGGGGCATGAGGATTTTAGCTGCTCTAAAGTAACAGCGCATGGAAAGCGCTCAGCCCAGCTCTTGGCCCTTAGGAAAGTGAAAGTGAAAATGAAGTCTCTCAGTTGTGTCCGACTCTTTGCGACCCCATAGACTGTAGCCCACCAGGCTCCTCTGTCCATGGGATTTTCTTAGCCCTTAGGAAGCACCTAACAAAGAATGAGTTGGGAGTGAAGGGAGTAGCTACAGGCAAGGATAGTAAACGTTAATGGTCAAATTTCAGGACCAAGCAGGCCAGGTGTGGGAAAGGACACCTCCTTTCAAATCCCAGGATACAAGTTCCATCTCTCCTTCCTTCCTTCCTTCACCCAATACACCTGCTGTGAACAGGAACCTTGCTCGGCTAGGGGTGGAACAGCCAGGGAAAGACGGTTTGCTCTCTGGAGCTTATGAAGGGGTAGGGGCGGAGAGAAGAGGAAAGAGGGGATGATGCATCTCTGAGGGCCACCATCTAAGGCAAGGTCAGAAGAGGTCTCTCTGAGGCCAGTCTCTGAGCTGAGACTTAGAGGTTGGGAAGAGGGCAGTCAGGCCACATGTTGGGGCAGAGGGGAAGGTGGGTTCCAGGTAGAAGCAGCAGCAGGTGCAAAGGCCTAGAGGATGGAGCAGCTGACAGAGGTCCAAGAAGAGTAAAATGACCACAGGGCTGGAGGCAAGAATGAAGGAAGTGATGGGTGCGGGGGATGGGATCATGAGCCAGCCCACTCCGGGCGCACCCTTGCACTCCACCTCTGACGTCACCCCCTTCCCCTTTGTCTCTGCCAGCACCATGCCCACCCCTGTCCAGCCTGCAGCCTCATCGCCCGCTCTGATGAGCACCACCCACCCGTGCTGCCCCCCCAGGCGGCCCTGCCTCTGCGCCTGGGCGGCCGCTGGGTCAGCCCTGGGTGTGAGGTGCACCCCGCCGTGCTCTTCCTCACCAGGCTCTTCACCTTCCACGGGCACAACCGCTCCTGGGAAGGGTATTACCACCACTTCTCAGACCCCACCTGCCGGCAGCCCACCTTCACTGTCTATGCAGCCGGCCACTACACCAAGGGCACGCCATCCGTCAAAGTTCGAGGTGGCACTGAGCTGGTGTTCCAGGTCACAAGGGCCCGCGTCACCCCCATGGACCAGGTCACCACGGCCATGCTCAACTTCTCTGAACCAAGCAGCTGTGGGGGCCCGGGGGCTTGGGCCCTGGGAGCCGAGCGGGACATCACCGCCACCAATGGGTGCCTGCCACTGGGCATCAGGCTGCCCCACGTGGAGTATGAGCTGTTAAGGATGGAGCGGGACCCCCTTGGGCAAAGCCTGCTCTTTATCGGACAAAGGCCCACTGACGGCTCGAGCCCTGACACTCCGGAGAAGCGGCCCACATCCTATCAAGCACCCCTGGTGCTCTGTGACAGCGTGGCCTGGGGCTTCTCCCTGCAGCATGGGGATCGGCTGCAGACGTGGCCCCTCTCCCCGTCCTACTCCTGGTCCTCAGGCCGGCCTTCCTCCAGTGGTTGTGAAATAGGTATATACTTCCAGCTGGTGCCTCAGGACACTCGTCTGGCCCATGGACTCCCTCCTGGCCATAGACTCCTACACCCATGGCTGTCCTGGACAGTGATACAGCCTGGCTACGTCAGTTCAGCACCTGCAGGGTCTGCACTACAGCCAGCAACTTAAGTCACAACCACAGACTCAGGCCTGGCAGCAAAGTCACCTGCTCCGAGTTTCTACATGCTCACTCTGATTTTCCTGGATAGTCTGAGGAGTGGACTATGCCCATCTCCCTGCCCGATGGTGCCCCAGTTCTCTCCTGGAGCCCCAGGATTCAGTGAACTGGGAACACAGTTCTCCGTGTGCATACTGCCACAGTTCTCCTGAGTCTGTGGGTTGCTGTTTAAAGATTATTAATTTGCATTTAGCAATACCAACTCAAAACCAAGCCATGAATTAAAGATGCTGCTTTGGGCTTCCAGCACAACTCAGCTCGCCGGCAGGGGCTCGTCTCTCTTTGGGGGCAACTCGGCTTTCTTGAGTTGTGACTGCTGGCGTTTGTCTGCGCCCGCCTGTGCTTCTGTGAGTCAGGCCTCAAGCTGTCAACAGCGTGTGCAGAGAAATTGAGCCCTCCTGGGCCAGGGAGCAAATCAAGGCGGCCCCATCTGAGCCTAGAAGCTCGGCCTCCCTTGCCCACCCCGTATGCCAGCACGTGGAGCTAGCGGCCGGGGCCAGGTCTTTGGAGGAAAGCAGTGTCTCCAGCCTTTGGAAAGTAATTAATACTAATGACAGCGGTAACACTAGCGTGCTCTGTAATTAGGCCTGCATTGGCATCCTCTGTTTTCAAGATTCCCTATGCTTGGCTGACAAGGAGGGAGATAAATCTCCAGTGCATCTCTGGGACCATCCGAGGGTCACTGGGCTGCCCAGCAGTGTCTGGAGGATGAGGTGGAGAGCCACGCCGCGCCTGGCCTGTCCTCTGCAGTGCTGCTGTGCCCACGCTCTTAGTTCAGAGGGAGCTGTCACCACGGTGGGGACAGGCTGTGCCTCTCCAGGGACCCTGCCTGCGTTCCCAGGGCCTCGTCTGTACACCGCGAAATTAACTGGCCTCCTGGTGGGCTCAAGGGTTTCCGGGACACTGTGCTGATGAGTCACGCCCTCCTTCCTCTGCCCGAATCCTAGAATCCTATCTATCTCTGGCTCTTATGGCAGATCTTGAACAATTGTCTGTGAGGCTAATGATGCTTTCAGAGGGAGGCCCTTGTCCTCTGTTCAACAGTGTGGGGTTCAATCAGTCCGCTGAAATTGCTAACTTATCTACCCATCCTTCTTGAAAAAAAAAAAACCACCAAGTTAATATTCTCTATAGGTCTCAGAGAGCTATGAGTGTTCCTGGCATATTTACCAAAGTACAAGAAATAATTAGATTATTTACAGTCTCAGACTGCATCACAGTGGGGGTTGTGTGTGTCTGTGTTCTTGGTGGGGATGAGGGTGGGTGGCGGGAACATGTCCACGGCTGAGCAAGTCTTGTATCTGAGGCTTGAGGCAGCCATACTACCATTTATCATCAAATTTGAATCTTTTAATAAAATTAAACAGCCTGAAAAATGTTCCTGCTGGTTATTAAAGTCAACCAAGGGGATTATGGTTCTAAAGAAAGGAAGTGAAGTATCTTGTGGAGAACATGTGAAAGAGAATAAAACCAGTGGAGGTGAACCCTGGCTCTCTCTGTGCGGCTCCTTCAGTTCACACCACTGCCCTGTGCTAATTAAAGCTCTCCAGGGGCTTCCAGCACACACAGAATAAAATCCCAGGTCTGGGCATACCACGGGCTGCCCTGGCTTCCCTGGGTGTGCTTCTGTCTCCTGACCACACGAGGCTGTTTCCTGCCCCAGGACCTTTGCACGTGTCATTGCTGCCTCCCGGTTCCTCCTCCCCCAGATCCACAGAGATGCGACTCCTTTCATTCACACCTGAGACTGCATGCCTCCTCCTTGGGGAAGCCACATAAATATTCCACCCCCTACCCCCAAGGCAGCCTCCGTTGCCTGCTCTCCTCTCTACCCACCCCATCACTCTGCTTTATGTTCCTTATAATGCTTGCTGATCACTGTCAGATCTATTCATGTTTATTCTCTGCCTCGAGGGAAGGACTGACTCAGTCACCGGGATCTTTTCCAACTGGTACAGCCATACCTGGTGCTCAGGATGAATATGGTTGGGTAAACCAAGGCTGGTGATCGCAGTTAACCTTCACCAGCAAAGAAGGCACTGCCCGGTAAGCATCCCATGAGAGGGGTGCCCCGCAGTGTAGGGTGGGACTTCTGCAGCTTGCAGAGAGGATCCAGGCTTCGAGGAGAGAGGGATCAGTCCCAGGCCACTGCAGCTGGGCCCCAAGAGCCTGAGTGCAGAGCCTCTGACTCGGGGTGTCCCACTGGGGCACTGGTTCCTGGCAGGGGCGGGAGTCCTGACTGTGTTTGAAGAAAGCAGTTCAGGGCTGCTTTGGAGGACATGACTGAGCCTCCCCTAGTTGGGAAGCCTATGCTGAGGAAGAGAGAAGGGTCCTGGCCTCAGGGACTAGATGGAGGCACCCTCCCATCCTGGGCTTCCTGGTTCTGGAACATCCGATGTGTGTGTGCTAAGTTGCTTCAGTCGTGTCTGACACTTTGCAACCCTAACCATAGCCCATCAGGCTCCTCTGTCCATAGGATTCTCCAGGCAAGAATACTGCAGTGGTTTGCCATGCTCTCCTCCAGGGGATCTTCCTGACCCAGGGATCGAATCCACATCTCCGACATTGGCAGACGGGTTCGTTACCATTAGCATCACCTGGGAAGCCCACTCATTGCTGACAGAAAGTTCCAGGCTCTTTTCTCCAGGGCAAGAAGCCAAGCTTCCCAGACCCTGGGCTCCAGTGAGGGGTGGGTTTTGACCCAGAGGACTGAGTGAGGGGACTCTTCCAGGGCTGGGGACCCACCTTATCGTTATGTCTGGACCTTCCACAGAGAACTCAAGATGACTTTAATCAGAAGAGGGGAAAGTAAAACCAACAGTTCTCATTCAAAACAAAACAAAATTAATGTTCTCCATTGTATGTTCAGTCACGTTTAAAAAAAAAAAAAAACCTGTGCAGTTTATAATTTCATAGCGCAGGCTCCCAGGAGGGTAAATGAGCTTTTTTCTTTTTTAATAAAAAGTTTAAATTGTCTACAGCTCTCAGAGGCCTATTAACTAACAGATGCTGGTTATCAACAGAAGTTATTTCTTTGCTTTCTCTAAATGAATGTGCTCAGTCTCCCAGCGGTACAGCTGGCCTGAGCCACGCAGCTCAAGGTGACGCGGTGGCTCTGGTCCCTGGGGCCCATGACGCAGCCAGGAGTGGGGAAGGGCAGAGCCTCCGGCCGCAGGGAGGGACCAGCGTCAGTGCTGGCCCAGCCTGGACCCCCTCCCGGCCATTAGTGGAGCCGGCTGGGGAGGGGCTGCTCTGCTCAGAGAGGGTCACCTGGGCAGCAGTGTGAGACCCCCAGTCTGTTCCTTATGGCCTTAAGTGAAAGACAGCCGTTGCCTTGTCACACATAACCACCATCACATGGACGTGAGCCCGGCAGTCAATTACCTGCCAATATTCCCTAGGACTCAACTTTTCAAATTCGAGGCCGACCCTCCTATGAACCCCGGATTTCCCTGAGACCCCTTTGGCCACCTCCATCGTCCATCAGCCCCAGCCAGCTGCCCCTCTGCTGTCCCGAATGTGGTCCCTCTCAGGTTCTTTGCCTCTGATCCCCCCTCTGCCTGGAGCATTCTGCTCACCTCACCCCACTGTGTCACTGCCCACCAGGGCATCCTTTTTATCCCACCACAGAAATTTTCAGGATCTCAAATACCCTATTTGTTGGTTTCCTTCTTTCTGGTCAGCCTCTCTCCTCTAGGGGCTTCCCTGGTGGCTCAGATGGTAAAGAATCCGCCTGCAATGCAGGAGACCCAGGTTCAATCCCTGGGTTGGGAAGATCCCCTGGAGAAGGGAATGGCAACCCACTCCAGTCTTCTTGTCTGGAGAATTCCATGGACAGAGGAGCCTGGCAGTCCACAGGGTCGCAAAGAGTTGGACATGGCTGAGTGACTGACACTACTACTCTCTCCTGTAGAGTATGAGTTCCCTGACAAGCTGACCCTTGTCTATCTGGTTCCCCACTGTCCCCCTGGGTGTGAAACAGAGCCTGGCACAGAGCGGGGGCTCAGTAAACACTGGTTAAATGAAGAAATGCTCTGAGAACTGCCTGGGAGTGCTTTGCATTCAAGCATCAAGATGATAACCACGTTCTTTAAACCAGCTTGGAATTTTGCTTTTTTAATAAGATGGACAAAGCAGAACTCTGTGAACTTGAAGATACCTATTTTCTACTAGCCAGACTCTCTCTAGGAAGGACATTAGGTACAACTGCTGTCCCAGGAGAGGGGGTCACAGCACCCAACACAGGATCCCCTGAGAATCCATCTCGGGTTTCTCATACTTAACAGAGGTCACGGAGACTGAGGACACCCTCAGCCTCACAAACGCACCTAAGACTCCATGTTCTTGCTGCTCCGGTTCCCCCACAAGCAAGATGAGCTGAAACCTGATAATAATTCCTGGAGCCACCCATCTTCAACAGGAAAGACCATAACTGTCAAGTGATTCAAGAGGAATCAACAACATAGTCTAAGAGGAATGGCTTTAAATTAGGAAACTTGGTGAGGTTGGGTCTTTTCTCAGTGATGTCACATTTATTCACTAAAGGCTATTAATTACTAATGTACTATTCTTCCTCCTACATCTGGTATTTTTTTTAATACCTCAGGAGAAAATAAATTAACAAAAAACTTAGGTGGTTTATTGCTTCTGTTAAAATCAGCCATGTCTGTTTAATAAGACCTATAAATATTGACTTAGCATCCACCAGGAAGGTCTGCCAAGCTTCTGGCTAAAGTGGCCAGATAGAACACATGCTTTTCCCTCTACTTTCTTCTGAAATCCCAGTAAATGTCAGGAAAAGAATAAAAAGGCACAAAATCACACAGATGAAAAAAGAAAAGAGACAACAGCCAACAAGAGGAAAATTCTGGGATCTGGAACACAGATGGGCCCCTTTCTGTAGTAGGCTACAAGAAAGTCAAAGAAAAGAGCTGGCGGGTTGGCTGAGAGGTGGAGCTCAGAGGTGTGTCCACTGTGCCCTGAAGGCTAAGGAATTGGTGGGCCAAGGCAACTCAGAAGCAGGACAGCAGTAGGGCTGGAAATAGGAGGACCATTTGCAAGTCTATAAAAGGAGTTTTGCCCCCCAGGTCCTGTCCCTAACCCCTCTAACAACCAGCAGTTTAATTAGAGTATCTTTGGACGTGGAAACTATTAAGGGCAAGGACAAGGTATAAGGTAAAAATGAAGTAATGACAATTCTACACGTGAAACAGTGAAGCTGTACGTTCTCTTCCTTGTTAAGGGATGATGGCCAGACTTATGCTGCCAGGTAAGATTCCTCTTTGGAGAAATGAGCCCCAGCTAAACCAACTACAGGTACTGACAGCTAGAAATTCCTCAACGAGGTATCTGTTAGGTCCCTAACGAATTAGCTTTCATTGAAACCCACTGTTCAACAAATCCCACCTTCACCCATGCACCTCCCCATCAGCTTTTTAGTGCTTCACTAAAAATACCTGCTTCTCTGGTGGCTCAGTGGTAAAAAATCCACCTGCCAATTCAGGAGACACGGGTTTGATCCCTTGGTAGGGAAGATCCACTGAAGAAGGAAATGACAACTCACTTTGGTATTCTTGCCTGGGAAATCCCATGTACAGAGGGGTCTGGTGGGCTAAGTCCATGGGGTCACAAAAGAGTCAGACATGACTTCGCAACTAAACAACCACAAATAAATAGCTAAGGATGGTCAAGGATCACCAGGCATTTGAGAAAACCTCTAAAATGGTAGAGATAATGCAGGGGATAGGCCCACAACAAAAACTATACTTTCTTCAGTGAAAAGAATGTTAACCTTTTAAAGACCACCACCATTTTTTAGTCTCTCTTATAGAACAACAAAACAGAAGCTTCTAGAACAACAACAAAAGAACTATAATATCCTCAACGAAAAGAAAGCAGCATATACATCTAGCAACAGCAGCTGGCCATAAACAAGAATAACTGGAAAAGAAAGAAGTCTTGAAAATGATAAATACATTAACAGAAAAAAAAAATCAAAAGAAAGTTGGAGATTGAAAATTTTCCCCAGAAATAGAAAAAGGATCACACATTAAAACGGCCTCTGACTTCTTATGGGCAACACTGGAAACTAGCAATCAGTGAACAATGCTTCAAAATCCTCTAAATGATTTCCAACCTTGATTACTATACCCACTACAACTATCAACCAAGGAGGGCAGAATGGAACACTTCCAGGAACGTGAAATTCTCAGAAAAATGATCTCACCCTTACTTCTCCATTAGAAATCTGCTAAAGGATACATGCTGCCACATTCTTCAGCAGGTAGTAAAACAAGGAGAAGGCAAGAGAGCCAGAAAACAAGAAACCCAAGCCAGGAGAGAACAAAGGAAGCTCCCAAGATGAAAGGGAAGAAAGGGGCCTCTTCGGATGAGAGCTGGGCAGGCAGGCCTAGAGATATCAGTCCAGAAAATAGCAAGGGATGCAGAGGTCCCAGGAGGGAGCTTTCTAAGAAAACACACACACACACACACACACACTCACACATAAAAATCACAGGCTACCCAATATGTGAAAGTACTAAAGAGAGTTATACTTCTGTCAGAGTTGGAGGCTGAATTCCAGATACACAGAAAACTAAGAAACAAGACACTGAGATGCAGTTATTCTGGGGGAGGGAGGGGAAGGTCCTGGATACATACACTCATGGAACATACAAGGCAGAGCTGTGAAGAATATTTTCCTTGGAAGGAAAGCTATGACAAACCTAGAAAGCATATTAAAAAGCAGAGACATCACTTTGCCAACAAAGGTCCATCTAATCAAAGCCATAGTTTTACCAGTAGTCATGTACAGATGTGAGAGTTGAACCATAAGGAAGGCTGAGCACCAAAGAATCGATGCTTTCGAATTGTGTTACTGGAGGAGACTCTTGAGAATCCCCTGGATAACAAGGAGATAAAACTAGTCAATCTTAAAGGAAATCAACCCTGAACATCCACTGGAAGGACTGATGCTGAAGCTGAAGCTCCAATACTTTGGCCACCTGATGAGAAGAGCTGACTCATTGAAAAAGACCATGATGCTGGGAAAGATTGAGGGCAAGAGGAGAAGGGGGCAACAGAGGATATGATGGTTAGATGGCATCGTTAACACAATGGACATGAGTTTGAGCACACTCCGGGAGATAGTGAAGGGCAGGGAAGCCTGGTGTGCTGCAGTCCATGGGGTCACAAAGAGTAGGACACAACGTAGCGATTGAACAACCACCACCATGCATAAGGATACTTGCATAGCCAGAAACGATGACATGACATGCAAAGAGGGACAGGAGAGGAGACTGTGCTGCAGACAGGGGTGGGGAGAAAGGTTATTGGAGCTAAACCCTTATCTTCCTTAGAAGGAAATCAAGAAATAGTACCTAGACATGAAAAATCGAGAAAAAAGCAGCACATGCACACTATTCAGAAATATAGAGGTTAATTACCAGAAGAAATTAGTGCGAAAAACAGCTGCCTCTAGGCAATGGAAGCCAGGAGTGATGAGGGTCTGCTGGTTTTCATTATGAGCCTGTTAGAACTATTTGGCTGTTAATACTATTAAATGAAATGCTTGGGTTAAAAAACAAAATTAAAAATACCACAAGGCCAAATCCAATGACAGAACCTAGAATGTCCCTTCAAATTGCTTTTAATCCAATAAAGGGACAGAGAACTGGGGGCAGGGGTGGTGGGCTTGGGAAGGTGCCTTAGAGCCGGCAGTCTCAGCCAATGTCTGTAAATCTCGCTTGTCCTCAATGGCTGAGACTTAGGGGAAATACTGAGGGTATGATGGGGCATAGACTTCCCAGATGGCACTAGCAGTAAAGAACCCGCCTGCCAATGCAGGAGATGTAAGAGACGCAGTTTGATCCCTGGGTCAGGAAGATCCCCTGGAGGAGGGCGTGACAACCGACTCCAGTGTTTTTACCTAGAGAAGCCTGTGGACAGAGGAGCCTGGTGGGCTACAGTCCAGAGGGTTACAAAGAGTCAGACACGACTGAAACAACTTAACACACACATGACAGGGACACGGGGACTGGATGGCTATCCTTTGATGACTTTATCATTCATTCCTAACGGAGTTTGGAGTCACGTTTAGAATTGGCAATGTGACTGCAAGGAGAGGCTTAAAATATGACAGCGGGCCTTGGCTTGATTGTAAAGAGTCCTGCCCCTATACACATTTTCCTAACATTGTTGAAGTAGCATAAAGGTACTTTTTTCCAGAAGTCCATAACACTCATTTTGTGTTTCTCCAAAGTTTTGCTATTTCTTTGCTTCTTTGAAGTGACCTTAGTGGTCAAATATTGCTCAGAAAACAGAAGTTCAACTTGAAAAAAAAAAAAAGGAAGTCAAGACTCTGAGTATGATTTCCGAGGGCATTCTGTGTCTGATGCAGTGCGTCACTCCCATTTAGGACCCGGCAGGTTCTTAAGGAGTAGATTTGTCTTCTAATGCACTGACGAAAGATAATGGCAAATTGGTGTGGTTACTTCTTCAGTACAGCACCTTTTCTTGTTTAAAAAGGCCTCACCTAGAGATTGTCATCAGAGAAGGCAATGGCACCCCACTCCAGTACTCTTGCTTGGAAAATCCCATGGAAGGAGGAGCCTGATGGGCTGCCGTCTCTGGGGTTGCACAGAGTCGGACATGACTGAAGCGACTTAGCAGCAGCAGCAGCAGAGATTGTCATACTGAAGTGAAGTAACTCAGAGGAGAAATATGACTGACGTCCCTTATATGTGGAATCTCAAAAGAAATGATACAAATGAACTTATTTACAAAACAGAAAGAGACTCACAGACTTAGAGAAGGAACTGATAGTTGCCAGGGGGGAAGGGATAGTTAGGGAATTTGGGATGCACGTGTATACATTGCTATATTTAAAATGGATAACCAACAAGGGCCTATGGTACAGCGCAGGGAACTCTGCTCCGTGTTGTGACAGGCTGGATGGGAGCAGAGTTTAGGGGAGAATGCATAGCCGTATATGTATGCCTGAGTCACTTTCCTGTGCACCTGAAGCTATCACCACATTGTTAATTGGCTACACTCCAATACAAAATGAAAAGCTTAAAAAAAAAAAAAAAAAAGCTTCCATTTCACAGCTGGGATTTTAACCCTGTACAGATTACTACCATTTTCAGTACCTTTTATATGAGAAAGCTTTGCCATGGACTAGGAGGCTGAAACACATCCTGTTAGAGCCACAGTCAAATGACCCCAGGAATGTGATGTGTGATGTTCAGACCCCAGTGCAGTAGTGAGGCTGCTGATTTGGGTCAACAGTCTGAGCTCAGTTTGCTGGCCACACAGCGTGATTTCCTCTCCCACCTAGTCCACTTCTGTACTCTTTTCAGCATGTGATTTTCCTGTTAGTGAAATCACATAGATTCCTATTTGCACATTCATAAATGTGTCCTTAGCATCTTCATTTTTGTCATTCTGTCATCAGCCCCTTGTGTGGTATGCCTTTCAATGTCACTGCTGATCCTTTACCCAATGAAAAGCTGCTCAACCTCACACACAGAAATCCCAGATTAAAACTGGGAAACCAAGTGCATGCTTCCGATGAGCAAAGATCAAAAAGATGAGCGAGGCAAGATGCTGGTGAAGAAACAGGAGGAAAGGAGGCAGTTCTGGGGCCACATGCCCCCACGTCCTCTGTAAGATGTGGAGTCACGGGGTCAAATTTTACACGCAGGCATCTTTTCCTGTGGGGCTTCCCAAGTGGCACAGAGGTAAAAGAATCTGCCTGCCAATGCATGAGATGCTGGAGATGCGGGTTCTATCCCTGGGTCAGGAAGATTTCCTGGAGGAGGAAATGGCAACCTACTCCAGTATTCTTCCCTGGAGAATCCCATGGACAAAGGAGCCTGGCAGGCTACAGTCCATGGGGTCACAGAGTCGGATACAACTAAGTGACTATGCACGCACACAATGCCCTTTCCCAAGTCTCTTTCAGGAACTCTCTCCTGATATTTCAGCTCACTTACAGGAGCATTTGCTGCAGCTGTGTTTGCAGCAGCGAAACTAGAAATGACTTAGGTGCACCTCTCAGAAGGCTGGTTGAGAAAAATCACCCAGGGGAGACCCACGGAGCCATTCAGATGTGTGTGGCCACGAAATGATCTCTAAGATGCACTATAAAGTAGCGCTCAGGACAGGGAGGGGAGTGTGTGCTGCTGCTTGTGTGTAAGAAAACACAAGGGCTCTGCACACACAGCAGCACACAGAGGGCATCTCTGGGGAGAGCTGAACAGGAAATGGAGTGTGGGGAGCCTGGGGAGAAGGGAAGTGGGTTTGGGACTGGAGGACACTGAAGAGGAGCTGTCTACCCTTCGCTCTTGCATGAAGCCTTCCCGTTGGCATGTGTAACTTCCTCCAAAGAGGTCAAAATGTTTTCATTAATATTTTAACATGAAAACACTGGAAGATGGAGACTATCTGCCACGGCTTAAAAGACCAACACCACCCCAGTGTGTGGGCTTGGAGGAAGTTTACACCAGTGAGTAATCAGTAAGTCAACAACAAACACCTCCCCTGACAGGAAAACACAGGGATGCAGGCCTGGTCCCCATGCTGAAGCTCTCTGGGCAAAAGTTTCCTCATCAGTAGAATAAGCAGGTTGACCTAAGTCGTTCTGTAAGGCTGATTTCGGGCACAAAATATCTGATTGTTCATTTAAACCAATTTTGTGTTCCCAAGGAACAGTAAGAGAGCTAGTGATGGGCTCTAGTATCTGGTCTAAAGCACGGCTAAATGCTCTTAGGCCATCCATTCCAAATAATTTTACACTGAAGCATCCTTCAAATACATTCAGAGCACAGAATTTATTGAACATAACACGGAGACGGCTAGTATGGAAAGTTCATGCCTCGGCAGGGCAGGTTTCATCAGGCTAACATGGAACATGTGAGAACATGCTGTGAATGGCTCCTCTGATCTGGACACTGCAGAAGCCCCCGCCCCCACTTCCCTCTGGAAGGTGGAAAATCAGCCATGAAACCATGAATTTATTACATATCAGATAACCAACACGTACCATGGTAAAGAGTCCTCTCCTACATCAACTTTTTAAATGCACTCCAGGTCAAAACAGGTCATACAACTTAAAATACATTAAAAGAAAAAAACGATGAAAATGAAAGCATTCTAAGACATGTCTTAGAATATTCAATGCCCAAAATGTTAACATATATTGAAGTCAGAATAAAAACCCTCATCACAAACTGCAGAGATCTTTTTTTTCAAGACAGGGAATGAGATATAAACTATGGAAAGAACAGCATGTGTTACTGAAACTACTACTTTTCTCAAAGAGAGGAGGTGAAGGGAACATTTAAATAAAAATAGATCATTTTGAGTTTCTTCTAAGAAGTTCCAAATGGCAGCAGCTTATAAATTGTGTTTTTTAAAAAAGGAAACGCTAGTAAGAGAAATAAGAACCAAATGCATTTTGCGTTTTTCTCTGTACGTAGAAGAGTGAGTCAGTTCACTGAGGCTGCTTACGAATGAAAAACACAAAAAGACAATCATTCCTGTTGAGTAGTTTCTCAGCATCTCATTCAGGCTCTGACACTGAGAAGGTAAACTGACCGATGTTTGCTGAATGAGGGGGTGGTGAAAAGCAAGCAGCAGTTCTCGTGCACACAGTGTCAGTAGGACAGACAATAAACTCTGACCTTTGAATCCAAAGAAAATTATCAATGGAAAAAAAGATATTTTTAAATGAATGCTGCACTAGAGGCTCACAGATGAATTCAGTTTACTTCTAAAATACAAAGGAAAGATGGCAATGCAGGCGCCCAGCTCATAGAAAGAACCAGACCTTTCTGTATTACGTGGAAAAATGTCGAGTCAATGTGGGAAACACGCACGCTAATTTATTATCTGAAATCACAAAAACTATGCATTCTTGTTAGCACTAAGCCTTAATGAAATCGTGTTAAGATATCTGATTTGTCTCCCTTAGTCGGCAGTTGCTGAAGGGCAATGAACAAATAATGTAACCTTTTCTGTTCTGGCCAGACTTGTTGGGCCTCAGTGAAACAAAACCCTCTGGGGCTAGAGCCGCACCTGCGGAAGCCAGGGCCAAGCTCCCTTGGCTCAGGATGCAGAGGTGGGCAGGACAGGAAGCCAGCACCTGTCCTGCCCCCACATCCCTGAGCCCGAGGATTAAACACATCCACCCTGTGGTATAATAGAGTAACTGTAACAGGGCATTGTCAGAGGATCGATGTTTTCTGGTCTAAAAATAAACATCAGTATTTATTCAGCAGCAGCAGACTATTCATATTACCCCACCATACTGTTTTATTCAACTGACATCTTTTAATCAAAGCAATCCATATCATGGCAACATTCCCAGGTATTATAATTGCAAGTATTTATGGCAAGTTAGATGATAATAGCTTTATTTCTGTTGCGAGTTCTTTCTTTCCTCCCTACTGATTGGGTGCAGACGTTTTCTAATGAGTTATTTCCATTAAGAATACCTAAAATCATTATAGTCATTGAGACAACTGCTCACCCACCTCTACCAGCTTCACTTTTAACTATTATACACAACTGTTTATGTGTGTTCCTGTCTTCTAAGTTTTTCAAAATACCTCTCTAATGATGATAAAAGTGAAATCTACTTTTCACGGTGGGGTTACAGTGAACAGAGGGAGGTCGGGTCTGCCGACTCGGGGGTGGGGGACCTTGTGCACCCTGGCGTTCCTGGAGGCCGAGTCTCATGTGTACCAGGTATGTGGCTGACGAAGATTCAGACGCAGGAGGAAGTGAGTTAGTGAATTTATCTTGCTGGGGATGCAATTCCACAGCCTCCTCAGCCTGCCTGTCAGCTGACGTGCTTTAGTGGGGTCTGCTGTGGCGGGCCCCCCTTCAGTGATTTCCCGGAAGGGTCTGGGACCAGTGGCTGTGCTGCTGTAATCCCCAGCAGGCCCCTTCTGTGATGCCAGTTTATAATGCTGGTTTTTTGCTTCACATTTCACTTACAAGTTATGTAAAGCCTCCACGGAAAGCCTCATCATCACCTTGTGAGACAGACTAGTTATTTTCTCTCTCAAGCCCCCAAATTCATTCCCCAGGAGCGTCACGCAGAGATCTTCAGGCAATGAGAAAATGGAAAATGCACGTTTCTTCACTGTCTGAAGTGTGTTTAGTTTCCAAAAGAAAAATAAAGAAGCATCTGAATGAGATTCCTGACTCTGTCTACTTTGTATGTAAAACCAACCGCAGAAGGGATGAAGGCAAACACAGACAAGGTGCATAAAGGGCCCGCATTGTGGAGATGGGCCCCCGCTAACTCACCGAGGCCTTTCTTACTGCCCCTCTGAGGGGTTTCTGAAGCTGAAACAGCGTCTTAAGAGATTTAGGCCCTCGCAGGCGGCTTCCCAGACTAAATTCGTTCCAAACTAGAGGTTCTAAGTTGCCCTGTTTAACCTCCTGGAGGCTTCATTTCCTCTTGTGCAAAACAGAACCCTTGCTCCCCAATATATCACAGTTGTCATGAGGATTGAGTCAATGAATGAGCATAGAGGAAATGCTCTGCACAGGGTGGGGAGGGCATCCTAACAACAGCGACTTTCCTTGCAAGGTTACTATCAGAGAAGCTCTGGAAGAAGGCTTTTAAAAAAGAGTTTTCTCCAAATCCAACCAGGCTGGGAACTCTGAGGGACCCCACTTCTCATGGGGTACAGGGGGTCCCGAGTGCCTTTTCTGGTCTTGTGGGACCTGCTCGCCCAGCTGGAGTTATCCGTCTTAAGCAGCGTGGCGGACCTCCTGAACACAACCCCATTCCTGCTCACATCTCAGCACTGGCGACTGCCACCCAAGGTTCACTGCGCAAGGTCTCCTGAGAGGGAACTCTGGTGAGTTAATGTATTCCTTAGGGCTCCTCCTGCTCCAGCCCCACAGCCTCAACAGGAAGGGGCCAGGAGACAAGCCGCTCCTGCCCCAGGGCCCCAGTGAGACATGCGTCAGTGAACTGCCATCACCAACAGGGGGTGCAGGGGCCTCTCCACCTGCCAATGCTGATGTTACTCAAGTGTTCAAGGTGACTTTCAAGTCCACATCCACCTCTCTCGGTATTTTTTTCTTTTTATCAACGATTTCACAAACTGTAAACAAAAACTTGTAAATGAGCCAGTTCTTTAGAGAAGGAACTGAAAATGATAAACGGCATTCTATATTGGCGTGGATTCTGAGTTTGCAAATATACTTTTGTGTGCAAAAAAAAGACACCATTTGAAAAATGTTAAGCTACTTACATATGGTATATATGCTACACACACACACAGCTTGTTTGCAAATTAATTTGAAAGGTTATTTAGCTGTGAGCTATCACTGCATTCAGTTATATCTGACTCAACACAGCCTGCAAGTCCAGTAGCGATACTTTCCAATAGCAATTCTTTTCCTGGGATTTGTTTGAAAGCGTTTAGGTTTTCACGGATCACTGGAGGTTCTTCATTTTTTTCCCCCTTCTGTGTCATGTAGGTATAAGCTGTCTCTCTAGACATAAACTGTCCACTGGTAAAAATCAATTTTGATTTTATCAGTATTTATTACCGCTGCTGCCAGCAGTTTAGAAGACCAGAGAGAAGGAAAACATGCAAACGAGGAGGAGAAAAAAAAAAAAAGAAAGCCAGGTCCTCATGCCTACAAATAACACAGCCTGCTGGTCTTTAAGAGGTGTTCTGTATGGTGCCAAGGGAGCCTAAATTATCAATTGTCAGTCAATAAAAATTTATAGGACTCTGTTGCTGCTTGCAGTCTCTTTTGTATCTGTGAGCTCAGGGGTGGCTATTTCTAAACCAGGGAGGGCACTGCCCTCACAGGTGCTATGAGCAGTGACTAGGGCTGTAGGCACCGGAGCCGTCTGACCGTGCCTGCCTAGCCTCCCTTCCCAGCCGACACTCTAACCAGCTTCAACCTAGCCTGTTCCAACCCAGTTTATTCCAGTGACTTGACTCACCAGCTCAGGACAGAATAGTCTACGGGCAGGACCACCATCTACCTGCCTCACTCTCAATTTCCAGAAAAGAAACCCCAAATGTGCACACTCTTCCAGGTTCAAGATCATGAGTGTCCCTGGCTCTTAAAATCATGAACCAAAGCAGCAGCTGCTCCACACACGTTTTCCTCTCCTGACATGCTCTTCCCTGACCAGGGTCAGTGACATGAGGTGGGGGGTCACCCACCTTCGCATCACTACCCTTCTCTCCCTGGCGGGGGTTCCCTTCTTCCACTCAATCAGAAAGTTCAACAAACTAACAGGTGTTCACCAAGTCCTAACCCCTAAAACGGCAAGAGGTTTAATGAGATGAATAGTTTGAAAAGACAACCTTGGATTTTAAATTTTGATTTTTAGCTACACACAAATAGCCCACATCCTCTGAGACACGGATTTCTTTTTTCTAGATGTGCACAAAATACTAAGCAATTTTCAAACACCTGAAACACAGGCGCCCCAGGGCACTCTTTTTGAGAACGTAAGACACTTGATACAGGCACCAGCAAAACTGTCTCACGGGCCAGATCCCAGCAGCTGTTCTTGTGAATAAAGTTTTATTGGCACACACGGCAACCTCCTTGAAGGAAAAGTCTTCGGACTCCTGCTCTAAGGAAATGGGACTGCGCTACATCCACAGGCACTATTTGTGCGTGCTCAGTCATATCCGAGACCCCATGGACTGCAGCCAGCCAGGCTCCTATGTCCATGGGATTCTCCAGGCAAGAAACTGGAGTGGGGAGCCATTTCCTCCTCCAGGGGATCTCCCTGACCCAAGGATCAAACCCATCCTCCTGCACTGGCAGGCAGGTTCTTTGCCACTGAGACACCTGGGAAGTCCCAGGCATGATGTGAGGCCCTCCACGTCACTGCCCTTTCGAGGCCAGGAGCTGCAGCAGGTTTATCACAGGAAGATTAACCTGCTCCAACTGCTACACTTAACAGGAACTGGCAGGACGCACACACTTCCCTGCTCAGTCTTCTCACCCCTTTTCTTAAGTACCTGGATCCACACGGAATAGACACTGGAGACGAACTCACAACTGCTGGCCGGGCTTCCACAGCTTCACGCGATGGGTCTGTGATTGGGAACTAGGTCTCTTCAATGTTTACCGAGAGTGCTCAGCATGTAAACATATGTATTTCTCATACATTGGGTCATTTTTATTTTTAAATAGGGGTCATTTTTAAATCAAGCTTTCAATGACAAAATAATAATGATAAAAATAGTAAGTACCCCCACCCACTTAGCAAAAGTGACAAAATGACAAAAGATTTCTTAATTGGGGGGCTTTATTTTTTTTTTTTCTTTTTAAGATGCTACATAGTCAAACAGAACTGGATTGGTCTTTTACGGCATAAAATTAATTCACAGTCAAGCTCTCCATCACTACTTGACGGCTCATCCAAAGTTCCTCTCAAAGCCCCTCCCGCACCACCCCCACGCCCCGGCCCTGCCTAGCTGGCTCCCTCTCCCCGGCCCCTCTGCTGCCTGCCTCTCTCGCCCTGATTCCAAGTCAGGGCTGCCTGGGAAAGCCAGGACTACACTGGGGCATGGGTGCTGAAGTGTGGGTGGTGGTGAGGAGCAGAGAAAGACAGCACAGGAACTGGCTACTCTTTCCCCTAGACAGTGGCCTCGAGCTGACTGCCGCTACTGAGTCCTCTCCCCATGGTGCCTATTACTTATCTACACAGAAAACATTTCCTGGCAGTTGTTCTCCAACGTTGCCATGAGCACCCCTCCGTGTGTGTGTGTGTGCACACGCACACAGCCCTGAACCCTCGGCAGCAATGCCAGCTTCACTCCATGGTGTTAGGTAGCACAGGTGGGTTTTAGGCCACAGAATTAATTATAATCTTGTGACAGAAGACATGAGATGAAATACATTATATAAGTTAAATATGCATTAAACATCTCTGAATAATAATTCAATCTCACTACATGAACCAATAGTTATCTAGCTTGGTCCCTTGAAGAGAACAGCATTCAATGACTTTGACTTCCAGAGCGTTGGGTCAATCAGCAACACACACTCCCCACTGCTGATGAGCACAGCGCCGTTCTTGGTGCCTTCAGGCCCTGTTCATCAGTCCCCAGCAACTGGCAGCCAGGGTGATCGTGGAGAAGCTGCCTGCAGTGAGTGAGTGGCGCGGGGAAGGACATCGACAGGGTAGGCTCCAGCTTCCCAGAGGCCAGCACCAACAGACAGGGAAGAGTGTCATGTTTGCAGAGAGGAAATCCAGCAACGTGGACCAAGGCTACAGACGCTTAAAATGACATTTACAACATGCCATTACCATTTAATCATGGTTTCCCTTGTCATTAATAAGGTTCACTCTTTGCCCCAATCATTTACTATGCGTTTTAAACTTTCTAAAAGATTGTTATATTATGTTCTATTTGTGTGTGTGTGTGTGCGTGTGTGCACGCAGATGCACACAAGCGGGAAGGGGTAATTTAAAGGCAAGACCTGTGAGATGTCATCATACATTAATTTCTCTTTACACATGGTTATGATAAATTTAAATCCCACACTATGGCGGCCCCATCAATCCAATCCCCGTCTCGCATGCTGCCTCTACAAGGCGATCTTCCCTATGATCACGCCAACGATAAAGAAGAGGACGACGAGCGCCAGCAGCCGGGTGCTCAGGCCCTCCTCCTTCCCAGCCGCGGCTGACGCGGGAGCGGGGCTGTTGCTCTGCACTGTCTTCCTCATCCGAAGTCCATCTTCCTCCTAGGGGAGCAAACACGTTTCAAAGACAGTCCAAAGCACCAGAAGTGGAAGGCAGCAGTACAGCTTAGCCGCGGTTTGGCGGGGGCTGGGGGGGGGGGGGTGGGCAGGGAGTTATGCCCTGACTCCATCACACGAAATGGTCCCCACCTCCTCATTTTGCAAATGGAGAAACAGCCTACAGAAGAGACTGGCTTGAGGCCCCTCTTCTTCCAAGCATCCACCACAGTGCTGCTGGTCCCTTTGTTTGAGCAGGGCACTAATGCGTTTCTCTGAGATTTATAGAAAAAAGTTCTTCACAGAAAAGAATCCCAAGAAATGACCGAGTAGGGGACCTGCATGCTTTTAAATGTAGAGCTCTGTCCATGGTTGATACTTGGTGAGTTACACGGAGACTGCTGGACTGAAAATGGGATGTCTGTAATATCAAAGTATAACTGAACTGGATATACACGTCTCAAATATTTTCTACTTAATGCATGGAATTTCTACCAAAGAAGAAACAATCTTTTTCATACACATGAAGATAACTTGGACATTTTCCCCACCTACACAGACCTGTGAGAATCGACACTTTTCCTTTCTTCACAAGCCCAAATAGGGCATGCATCAAGGCCTTCCTGTTCTAATTACCCTCAATCCACCCCTGACACCCTCCACAACAGCTGCACTTTCTTCTCTTCTCCTTCAGTTCGTTCACACTAATCAAGTGTCTGACAGATCTGATGACAAGAGGCAGCCAGCACCTTAAGCCCACCCCTCACAACACTCATGGCCACCTCTGTGGGACTGGTTCAGTATTTGTGTCTCCCCGGCTACCCTGGGGCTTATTTTAAGGGCAGGGACCACCCACGTCTGTATCCCACAGTGCTGGGCACACAGGAGGGTCTTAGCAAATGTGTGGCCAAATGAAAGTATGAAACAACACAAAACAAGAAATCCTTGTTTGGCAAGATAAAGAATCTTCTAATGTCAAGACTGGTCTGATAATATTTTAAAGACACTTTGCTTGAGGGGCATGGCCAATATTGCTGCATGCTGATAAATGACTGGTGCTATTCGATTAACTTCAAAAAAAAAAAAAATGGGCACAGCAAAGTACAGCATTTATTTTATTGGGTTTATATAGAAGCTATTTCCACCTATTTATCACTTTAAATGGCAAAGAAGAGAAATACATTCAAGAAGAAGCTTTAGGCGTATCTTAGACTTTTAGCCAAAAGTAGAGTGTCAGCCTCATAATTTACTCCATACCAACAGCAGTCACTGAATGAGGCAAAGCATGATTACTGCAGAGAAAGACAAGGATGCCACTTTCTAAACCCCGTTGGCCCCCCATGTCTCCTACCTCATCAGAGTAACAGAAGGAAGAGTCACCTGCAGTGAATTTATGGTGTGTACCTGGTGCTACGCAGTCAGGGAGTGACAGTCTATGGTGGCTGGGGACATGATCAAGATGAAAAGAACAGATCAGCCTCAAGACTTAAGCTGCAACAAAAGATCCTACAATCAGATGTTCAGAAACACTCTCTTTAACCCTGTGTATGAAAGGCATACTTTCAACACTGGAAGGGCCTTAACAGGGTCTTGCAAACAGAGGCCAGAAGCCGCTGTGATGGACAAAGTTACACAGTGAGTCCAAGTTTGGCTGGTCATTTCCACACTACCGCAGGCCTCCAAAGCCAAGAGGAGCACACCTGCCTCGCTCCAGCACCAGTGCGACCTCACCCCCCAGCGCCAGGCCACTCGCCAGGTCCAGGGCCACAAGCTGGAGCCCCTGGTTCCCTGTAATCTCCCCCATGGATGTGACAGCATCCCAGCTCCAGTCTCCGGACCATACTGATAGAGGATGAGACCCCACTGCTAGACCTATTTAGGATATTCAAAAATCAGAATGATGATTGCCTTAAAACAGAATACACGTCAGTCTTTACTCTCTTCAAAAAGATTCTCATCCAATGGGGATGGAAAAGGGGCTTGAAAATGTGAACTCAAGATAACCATTGTTGTTTTTTTAATTTCAATTTACACTAATGGATTTTTTATTTGTCTGTTGTCATTTTATGAGGAGACAGGAGTTTAAATAGTTGAAAAAATACTGCTCAAGGGACACTGGTTCTTACTTTGGGATGCACGTAGGCATGTGTCCAGGGATTGTTTTGAGAACCTTAGGAAACTTCAGCCTGGAGGAAAAACGTGCAAATACAAGACAACTCCACAAATTGCATCAACCTCCTCACCCAAGACCATAGTAGCAAAGCCCCAATTCCCTGAAGACGATCAGGAAACAAAATGCCATTACCTTGAACTGCTTGTTCTCCTCCCGCAGCCTCTGGACTTCGCTCTGCAGCCTCTTACACTCTTCCATCACCTTCTTAACTTCAGTGTCATCCAAGGAGGAACTCAGAGCTTTAGACACCGTTGGTGTTTCTGTCTTTGATGTAGTTGTGGGTATAATTTTATTTATTTCTACATCATGCTGTTCAGAAATAAATGAAAGCCCAAGTGTCACCAACCACGTATTAAAGGACTTCTTCATGCAAAGTAAAGTAGGTCTCAGCAGACACCACCCAGGGTAGCGTTTCATCCAAACTGTACAATGTCACATTTTTTTAAAACAGATCACTTTATCACCTAGTATCTTCATAATCTAAAACTGGGCTCCAGAAATTATGGATGAGGGCAAATAATGAAGTCCGGCTGAGACTAATACTTCAAAGAAAGAGAAAAGGGGCTGTGCGCACTGCACTATCAAATTCCTGCCATGAAAAATCAGCAGAGCATAGCTGCACAAGCTCAGGAATCATCAGCCACAAGTCACTATGAAGACGCGAACATCCCCCAAACTGGCTGGGCGGGGGCAGAAGGCCAGAGGGGACGTAACCCAGAGGGTGATTTGTCTCCTGAACTTAAGACAACTGCAGCGATGGGATGAAGGTGCAACAAATTCAGTGTCTATGGTATTTCATCCTGGGGAGGCAATGTGTTCCTCACTTCCCCAGCCACGACTGCGCTGTGATCCCCTCTGAAGACCTACTGGGGATGAGTGAGTATGTGGGGGCCGGGGAAGCATGGAAGCCCTTGGGGGTCCATGCAGCAAACGGAGAACAGCGAGCTCTACCCTTAGTCTCCCAGGGGAGAGGAGTGAGGCCCTGGCAAGCAAGACCTCAACACACAGAGCTAACCTCCAAGAGCACAGCTGGGGCCAGAATACAGTCCTCAACTATCCACAACTGACAGAACATGCTGTGGGAAGAGGGAAGGGAAAAAAGGAACGAAGACCACCAATCATTCGAAGAAATGGGATAGTGACGGTGGTCCATTAGTGAGCAGAAAAAAAATGCTAAGTAGTTTTGACACAAAGCATCAGCATTCCTGGAGATTGTTATGGATAACGTTGAGAGTTTGAACATTTCTATTCCCACCACCAGCTATTAACAGCCAGGGTGGTTTAATACTCTGCATGGGTTTTAAACTGTGTTAACACAGTTTAAGTTTTTTGACTAGGGTGAAGGGAGGTTCATGCCAACCGGGCTCATGCTTTGGTTTCACACAGAGAAAAGTGAGCCAGCAGCTGGGAGGGAGTCACTCCTTACCCTCAGTGCTCAGGCAGCAAAAAGGGTGATTCTCAACGGGAACTGACTCTGCCTCGGGAAGGGCATACCTGGCAACATCCAGAGACGCTTCAGGTCATCACGACCAGGGATGCTACTGGGGTGAGGTCAAGGATGCCACAACACACCCTGCAAGGCACAGGACAGCACCATAGCGAAGGACTCCTGGCCCGAAAGTCAGCAGGGCTAAGGGTGAGAAATCCTCATCTAAAAGCACATTTTGACTGAAGAGAATCTGGGGTTCAAGAGGTGGAGAGTTGGTGCTCAGGAGAAATGCAGACAGGGAAGCCTGCAGACAGCACTGTACAAGAGGAGCTGAGCGCTCACCGTCTTTCCCACTGTTAAATATAATAGCAACCTAGAACTTTGCCCAAGTCAAAGAAGCTCTTCGGAATTTATGACATTTCAACAGTCAACAGGTTGTGCTTTTCAAAGGCAAAAAAAATTTCAATGAGTTCTTTCTGTGAATCTTTCAAAGGCAGATTTCACAAAGGCCCACTTATTTGTTGACTTCAGCGAATTTTTCTCTTCATACATCAGAAGAAGGAAAATAATTTGCCAACTTAAATCTTGGTTTTGCAGGAGATGGTATGCAAATAAGTATCAGCTTGCAACATTCAATTATTGTTAACTATAAACATACTTACTGGTTTATCATTTTCTGCTGGCAATTCAAACACACATCTAAGTTTTGAATCCATAAGGTCTTCCGGTTTTGCCTCCTTCCACTAAAACAATTTAAATTCAATAATCAGGATATTATAAAGCTGCTAGAAGAATGATTTTCTTCCTATAACTGACAATTTCAGAAAAATACGCTTAATGAGAAAGCCCTGATGTACATCAAATAAAGAACTTAAGTCTGCTGAGATTTCAATATTTTTAACGTGACAAGATTAAATACACCAGCTCCCCTGAATATTGATTATTCTTCACCAGCCCCAGTCGTGCTGCCTGACTCCTCTGTGTCCACCAGAGCTCCTGTCACCAGGCTGTGAAAAGCACACAGGACAGAGAAGACCATCACTGGACCCAGAGGAGTCTTCTAGCCTGCATCCGGATGGCCTAAGGACATCTGGGCTCTCCTTAAGAAAATACAACTTACTTAGCAGGGCATGTCTTTCTAAGCGGAAGCCCATACTACTTGGAGGTGATTTTAGAACACTGCCAACTACCAGCAGGGCATGGGAATGGGAAGGCCACTCTCTGTGACCCCTACTGTCTGGGCTGAACCCCACTCCCTCAGCCTGCTGGGAGGAACACGTTCCTGACTAAATCCATGTTCTGGGAGGAGGCACTCCTGGCTTACTGCTCCTCGTTTTGGCAGAGGAGAACAGGAATCCCAGATGTTCTGAGAATTATAGAATAAACCAGCACAGCAAGAAGGTGATACAGCAAAAGGAACAAATCCCCCCACCCTGGCCCCAGAACCATGCAAGAGGCAGAGAGAGCAACAGGTACCAAAAGTCAAAAAAGGGAAATAATCTGTGTCAAGCAAAACAGGAATGCCAAAGTAAGCCATGGTGGGCACAGTCATGGAACAGCATGCCATTCAAGGGATACTGAAGACTGTTTAATTACATGGGGAAAATTCACAGAAAATAAATGGAGAAACTGCAAGCAGTATTTTAAGTCTGTTCCTCTGTACACACACACGTGTGTGCACAGATACATGTGCCTGTGCGTGTATCGTGAGAACTTCAGGCAAGGGTCATCTCAGCATGCTAAAAGTCACCGAGTGAAAGACTGCTGGCAGGCAGGAAGTTCAGTGATCTTCGAGGATCTGACTGCTCTGAGTGTCAGAGGTTACCCCTTAACCGCGGGGCAGATGTGCTCTGCACTGGACAGAGGTGGCAGTCACCACCCTAACCAAGTAATCAGACCTGATGTCACCAAAGGAGGGACATGATGCCCACAGGACACTGCCTTGCAAAAAAACCCAAAAATACCGAACCTGAATTTAGTCATGAGGGGATAATTTGATAAATCCAGAATGTGGGACATTCTCCAAGGCACCTGGTCTGGACTGTAAACAGGATGAGTGTGCACCAGTAGAAGAACAACAAAAGGCCATTTCTTGAACTGGGAAATGCCAATATGAGTTTCTCTTTTAAGCACATTACTGAATTAACGTTAAGCCTCTTAGCCATGAGTGACAGGCTACTTAACAGAGCTGAGTCTATGAAAGAACCTGCCCTTGTTACAATGCATTCAGGGATGGTGAAGTTTCATGAACAGTCAGGGAACTCAGCAAAAAACAAAGTTTAGGACAGAAAAGAAGCAAACGTGGCAAATTGTTAAAAGGTGAATCTTAGTAAAGGTTAGACGAGTAGGCACTACTGTTTTTTCAACTTTCAGTACATCAAAAATATGAAGAATAATATTTTAAAGTAAAGAAAAACCACCAGGCTCTCTCACTAACAGTGGTTGGGTCTAGTATAAAAAACTATGTGACTACAGGTCACATAGTTTTATTCTTGCTTGTTTGTATGTATCTCAGATTTCTAACAAAGTACATTTCATTTTTTAATTGTTATGAACATTATCATGAAAGAAAGTAAAATTCACTTTTATTGTATCCTGAGGCCTGGCCTACAGCAGCACTCAGATAAGACAGCTGCCAGACACTCTGCCTCGTGCTCTACACATAGCACATTTAATCCCACAACAGCCCTGGGAACTAGGTTTTTTCCCCCATTTTACACATGACCAAACCCTCAAGAGAGTTAATGAAAACTGCCCAAGGCCACAATGTTAGTAAAAGGCAGAGTCAGCTTCACACCCAAGACACCCAAGGCCATGCTCTTGCACCAAGCCATGCAGCAAAGCCAAACAGGACACATTCCGGAGTCCACGCTGTGCATCTGCCATACATTCTTTTGCTCACACAGAGTAACATGAAGCGACACACCATGTTCCAGGAAGTGAAGGTAGTGACTGTATCAGTAATGATTTCTATGAGAAGGAATGTGGACACAAAGCCTAAGATTGCTGGTCTCTGTGAAGCCTCACTTGTCTGTGAAACTTCTTGTCTGTTTCACTTCTCTGCGAAACCTCAAATGTCTCCTTTACCGCTCACCTCCTGCCCACGTGTTACATAAGCATGAAGGTGGTCGGCTATGCTTTTCTAAGACTGAAAGAAATGGCTGTGTGGTCACACAGGGGCCTGAAGGTAGGCTGTTCAAATAAAACTTCGAAAGAGAAAAAAAAAAACCTAGTGTGAATCCTAGCTAACTCGAATTTGTAGGCATTCCTCGGACGACTCCAGTCTCTAAGTTTCAGCTGATGATCTGGAAAGTGGTGAGTATGTTGAGGCAGTCCTGCCCTTCTTTTCCAAACTGTGAGGACTAGACAGTCTGTCCTTCCTGGGCTGTGGATATTAGGGGTCTATCAGTATCCTGTGACTCTCGCTCACAGCACCAGGATGTCTGCTGATTTATTCACGAGTGTAAAAGGCTGGGGGTAGAACTGCCATTATCATCATCTTCTAGAAAAATCAATACAGGGGACTGGCTGTGGTGCTCTGTCCCCATGGCGACCAAAGTCCGTGGACGCTCAAGCCCTTCATATAAGATGCTGCTGCTGCTCGCACTTCACACCCACAGAGCAGAACCCAGAGAAACGGAGGCCCAATCATAACGTATCAATTGCTTATTTTATGAAAATGAAGTCAGCTTATTGTTACCAAAATTAAAAGATGCAGTTGAACATGTATTTAAGGGGAGGGTGTAGAAAAATCGAAGGAATCTGGGGGGGGGCAGGGATACAACAACAAAAACACAAAGAATGGCACTTACTAGAACCAAGCAGGGGGAAAAAAGCCTAAAGGGTTGAAGGATACTTAATATTCAACTCTCCCCCATCCCTCTAGATTCTGGGGGATCGGGAAGAAGAGGCAGAAAGCGTTTTCTAGAATAAAAATTGCCCTTTTCTGTAGGGGGAGGGAAGGGGGTGAAGGTAGAGAACCCTCAGACCATTCAAGACACAACCCACCAGAACAAGGAACTGCTGAAGGAAACCAGGTAGGAAAGTCAGAAGAGTGTTCTGAAAGTTACATAAAATGTTAAAATCAAAGTTCTAGAAACCCATAAAGGCAGTCAAAGTACCAACCTCCTGAAAAGCACCATTCCCCTTTAAAAACAATTTTGGCATAGTTTGAAATGCATGCACCCACAATTCTGCACCTATTTTTTTTTTTTTTTAATTACTTGGGGGAAAAAAAAAGCATTCAGTACTTACTACTGCTTCCATATCAGAAGTGTCAGTTGGAGCAAACATAGACTGAACCATAAACTTGTGTTTACTTTTCTCATTGGGATCATAATCGAAAGGCTGTAACATCACTGAGAAAGAAAATATTTCATTAGGAGGGTCAGAGCTTGGTTACCGGCAACCATTTGTTACGTTAATACTTGCACTTTGGTGGTAAAGCAGTTCACCAGGATGCTCTTTTCTGAGCCTCATGAAGCCCCTGAAGTGAGCACTTTGAGATGAGCAGCCTCTTCCCCACCCTGCGGGTGTCAGACCTGAGGTCAGGGACGTGAAGGGACCTGCCCGAGGTCAAACAGCAGACAGTGGCAGAGCCAGGACCGGGGCTTAGGACCCAGGTCTTCAGACGCGCAGCCCCTGATCTGCCACCACGGCACACCTGACCAAACACCTGCCACAGGCCTTCCATCCAGGTCAACCAGATACAGACAGCTGTGCCTGTTCTGCTCAGGGAAGCACCCACCAACGATCTCCTCAAGAACTAAGGACGGTCCACGACATCTTAGGAGTGGTTCAGGCTTCTCTCTGTGCTATTCTCCGTGTCAAGATCGTCATGGTCACACTTCAAATACAATTTTGCTAAGGATGTTAGAGAATTTTCACAACCCACACCCTCACAGCATGGAGAAGACCCCATCAGCTTCCACAACCTTTCTTCCAAGAACCTAGAGGACTCTCCCTTGCAGGCTCCCCGGACCGAGCACATCCACAGAAGGAGGGGCTGTCCTATTCTGGCTAGCCTCCCCAGGACCTACCACCCTACCCTGCTAAATGACAGCTGCTTTACAACACGAGGTTTCCTACAAGGCTCTGAGAAACCACACATCTCGTTGAGCTCCCTGAAACCTAACTTGTTCACACGCAGGGAAAGCCTGCTGTAGCCCTGATGAGCGACGAGCTCCCCGGGACTGAGCGTCCCCCTGGGGCCAGAAGCTGGACTCTGCCCTTTAGCTTTACCATCACTTTAGTTAATCCTTCAGAGGCAGGGAGTGTTGCGGAAGGTATTCTGACGTTTACTTGCAGATGGAAAAACTGAAGCACAAAAAGGTTAGCTAACTTGCCCAATACCATGACGGAGTGGCCTGACTACAGGGTCAATATTCAGGGCCACAAGAGGGCTGAATCTCTGTCCATCCCCACCAGCACCTCCTGTACTGGCCACTCACCAGTGCTTTCCTGCCTTTGAGCTCACTGAGAACTACCTGGGTTCTTAAAGCCTCACAGTCATCCACCCCTGCAGCAGACAACCGGCCCTGCCCTAAGCCTGGTTTATAAAGGAATCCGGGACCAGACAAAGTGAAGGACCTGCTCAAGGTCACCACTCTGGGAAGCAGCAAAACATGCAGTTCAGCACCCCTTCTGCCACACTGGATACTCTGAGACAGGTGGGGTCACATCGCCAGAACCCCCATCACGGATCTTACACGTGATGAGGAGGAGGAACACAAACATCCCTCTCTGTCTTGGAGGTGCACGGGTCCTTTCTCTCTTAGGGACAGAGAAAGTCTATCAATAAAATAATACGTTCAATCTGAGGATCTGATATTCAAAGTGAAACCATCAGCAGAGAGAACAAAAGGTCATTTAAAACAGGCACAGGGCTACTCCACTTGAAATTTTATTCTTGCAGGTGTAAAGGCAAGGCTCTATCCTGGAAAAGCAGTCCTTGCTGGTGGCCTGGGACCTGGGATGGAGACAAGTCTGCTGCTGGCCTCACTGAGCAAGTAGGAGCTCTCCTGGAGCATCGCTACACACTGGGGTTTGACATTGAACCCCAGGGACAAATGGCCAGACTAGCAGGTCAACATCACAGACTTTTATTCTGAAAGCTGAATTTCCATTGCATTTTTTCCACCTCTAAGATTGCAGCAAGGAAGATGTATGTGATAAAGAAGCCACTATCTTCACATGCACTGTGATCCTGCCTGGACAGGGAATGTCAGCTTTACTGGAGTTGGGTCACAGTCTTCCAACTACTATCAGATTAATGTTTATTTAAAAAAATTAAAGTGAATTAGGTTTTGAGAATTTCAGATCTCACCTAGCTATGACAAAATCACGCTCTAGTATTTTTTAGAATGGGAAAGAACTTAGTCTTAGACTGCATTTAGATTTCAGTAGAGCACAGGTCTAGCAGAAACACTGTCTCATCCTGAGGCTCTGCTTTCCCGGCTGTGAATGGGTTCCAGTCCTCCACCATGGAGGCCTCTAAGGCTGAGCCAGGATTATCTGTAAAGATGCCCAGGAGATGAGAGCCATCAGAAGACACTGCTAATTCTCAGAGAAGTTGGCTCTTTAGCTTCAACGACACTGGGTCACACACAAAGAACGGCCGCATCCAGAGACCCTAAGACAACCCCACATAAAGAGCTGTTTCCTCCCACTCTTTTCCCCTTTCCTCCAGAGGTGCAAGCCAGAAAGAAGGGCCTGTGAGTTGCAGGCCCGTCCTACAGTAAACTGACCCTTCCTTTTCATCTCTCCATCTTGTACCATGCTCTTGTCCCCAGTGCCTTCACAATGTCCCCAGAGCAAAAGAAAATAATTCTTACTGGCACCTAGTATGGACCAGGCACCAACGAAGGCATGTTTTCCTTAGTTCTCCCATCAGTCTTCAAAACAACCAGAAAGATGGTCATAGAAGACAGGGCTTAGAAGGGCTAAGCAGTCTTCTTGGGCCCCACGGCCAATATTAACTGATGGACCAGAACTCCACACTGGTTCTGACTTCCACGGCACAGGTTCTCAAAGCATTACTCGCAGACCCCGAGACACTCCCACCCTCATGTCAGGTGGGCCATAAAGTCAAAGCTGGTCCTGATGATACCAAGACATTACATGTCTTTTCCACTGCACTGCTACCCCCAGTAACAGTGGGCACAAAAGCAACAGTGGGTGAACCTGCTGGTGCCTAAGCGTGGACACCGGATGGCAGGCACTGCCACTCACATGCAGTGTGTTTAAAAGGCCATCTCACTTAAGAATATTCTTGATGAAGCAATAAACATCACTCACTTCACTAAATCCCAACTAATATGGACAGTGCATCTTGGCACTCTGCTCTATGAAAACACACATCAGGCACCTCTGCTGCCCTGGGAAAAGCACCTGCATAACCGTTCTGGGTTATCAGCTAAACTGGACACTTTCTCATGGAACCACTGACAGAAAAACCATGGTCATTCACACCCGGGTATATGGCAGATATTTTCCTAAAAATTAATGAAGTGAACCGGTCACTGTAAGGAAAACAATTTGTAGCTGCTGTTGGTGATAAAATCCAGGCTTTCAAAAAAACTTAGAATCTTGGGAAACCTCTCTCAGCCACCAAGTGCTTCAGTCTCCCCAGTGAGATCAGTAAGGAGAGTAACAAATGTACGTTTTTGATACTGGATAATGAAATCTGTCAACAGCTGGAAGGTCTGTGTAACTCAGCTGGCATAATACTACCAAAGCCATCAAGTGCAAGGGAAAGTGCAATGCATCTTGGTGAAACAAAGTTCAAATGGTTTACTAATATGGTCTCAAAGTCTACACTGTACTGACGAACTTGAAGAAAAGTGTTGCTCGGCAAGTTCTGGCATAGTATCAAAGAAGAATACCTACAATTACAATACATATCAGTGGTAAAGGTGGTTTTACTTCATATACATTCACCGAAACAACACACTGTAACAGAGAGAAATGCAAAAGCAACAAAGAATCCAGCCTGTCTTCTATCAAGCCATAAATTAAGGAAACTTGCAAAACGTATCAAATAATGCCATTTTTTGAAAAGTCATCTTTCACTAAAAATGTGTGAATTGTATTTATTAAAGTTATGAAAGAATTAATACTTTAAAAATTTCTCAGTTTAATTTGCAATACGACAAATATTGATACAACCCACACACCAAAAAAAAAAAAAAAAAGCTTTTTTGGTCTTTAATTTCTAAGCATATACAAAAGAGGCCCTGAGACCAAAAGGTCTGAGTACCATTATTCTACATCAGGGTGCCTCTCAGGCCCCTCTAGGAGGAAAATTATCTGCTTGCTAATTCAAGTGAAGGCATTGGTGGCTTCCTACAGTCCCCTCTTGGGAGAATGTGCCATTTAAAAGAAAAAGCAGTTCACACAAACCAAGTTTCAAGCCCCATGTGCACACACCTGTCCCTGAGAGGAGGAGACTGGGGCACCCCGTGCTCGGCTAACCAAACCACCTTGCTACAGCCTGCTCCCCTCTGCAGGTGCTGCCATCTTGATACCCCTGCCACCCTCAGAACTCACAGATGTCATCAGCCCAACTCCAGGCCTAGACTGCACTGCCTGCCAAGTCGCCATGTGCAGAGTTAGAAGGACCTCAAGAAGACAAGAACTTACACGGAGACCTCCAAGCTCACGAGAACGCAAGCACACAAAGAAGTGGGTACTGGTGGCAACTAATCCACCTCACAGGAGCACTGGAGACAGCGGGGGGTTGGGGGGGTGGGGGGTGGTCAAATACCCTCTGTAAAAGGCAGGGACTCAAAACATAGAAGCACAGATGCCCAGTGCACCCTTAAGGCTGGGGAGGAGAGAGCTTCCAACTGAGTGAAAACGGTGACCACTGGTGACCTTCAGGAAGCACAGGGTGTGAGACGGGTGCTTGGCCCCTCCCTCTCTGCAGCGACGCTCCCTCCGCCTAGACCAGCAGGTGGAAAACAAGGCATTTGCCACCTACCAGCCCTCCTTTTCTGTGGGCTCCCCGATCAGTGAGCAAGAGTGAGGAGGGCAGGTGGCACCCAGACTTCCTGAAACTTCATGAAGGCTCCTGGGCTTCAGCATCTGCATCGTATTGCCCCTAACTCATGCCCAAAAGGCTGTATTTCTCAGCCGCTATCATCTCATGTCAAGTTCAATTTGCTATACCCTATTAGCTGGAACTTTACGAGAACATGACAGAATAAATGTTATTAATCGTTTGTTCTCTCAGCTCCATACATGCAAATTGTGACAGAAATTATGTACTTTTTTCCATGACAGGCTATAAAAGAGCTTCCCATTAACTTATTTCACTTGAATTCCAGAGACACTGATGATAAAACCCTCTTAAATGAACCATCTATCCTACTCTTTAAAATGTATCGCTGATACTACATTAAAAAGAAGCCCGTTACCAGGAGACGGCCTGGAGACCAGGTCACCACTCACCAGCATTAATGCTTTGTGACACATTGTCAGCTGAATGCAGTTGTAAAAGTGGGATCCTGATAGAAAAGGGCCTTTCATAAAACACTGGATCAATAAGATCAGACTTTCTTCAGAAGATATGCAGAATACACACTACTTAACACACACAAGCGCACACACCTCGGAGAAGTGACTTGATTAAATGCTGCATAAAAGCTTTTGAGAACCCGGGCAAGTCACAGATCACTTTCATCTCCATTATAATGGCAACGGAGCAAATGAACAAAAGCTTAACAGGCACCTTGGCAACTGCTTTATTATTATTTTTTCATCTCAGAATTTTATCTTTGACGTGCCTCTCTCCTGTTCACAGGACCATCTCAGTGCAGGCCTCCTCCAACATCCAAGTTTCTCCTCCCAGACCTCCTACCTCCTCCCAGTTTCTCTCAGACAAGTTCTCTGCAGAGCCCCCATAACCCACGTATTCCATCTCCCCCAAGCACCCGGCTCTCCAGCTCGATAGTCCTCAAACGAAAAAACCCCCTTCCCAAGTAAGAGGTCATCAGTCCACGCCCATAGTCTCGCTTTCAGAGTGTCCTGATGTGATCCAACAACTGGTCGCGCTGCTGGCCCAACAGGCGTGCACAGGGCACCGGCCACGCCCACACCCCCGGTGCTCTCCACGGCTCCTCCCACCACGTTGGCCTTGGGTGGCTGGCTCCCCCCACAGTCCACGGGCCCTACTCCCATCCCAGTACGCCACACTTCTCAGGCTTTCTCTGACTCTGAACCTTCTACTGGTCTGACTCTGTCACTAGGGGGTCTCCAACTTCAGCTTGCAGCAGACGTACCTGGAATGTGCGTTAAAACACAGCTGGCAGGGTCCCACCTCCAGTTTCTGATTGCACAGGTCTGGGGTGGGGTGACCTGTTCCCAGCTGTTGCTGGTCCAGGAACCACGCCTGGAGAAGGTGGGCTGAAAGCACCCCCTGAAGGCCGTCTCACCCTCTCGTCCTTCCTGGGGATTTACTCTGTCAGCGGACACCACCCACACAGAGCTCTCCCACAGGCTCACCTTTCCCACACTCCACTCTTCATCTCGTGGTTTAAGACAGTGGTTTCTAAACTTCTTATCACCACTGTCCTCTCACATCTCTTCACTTTATGCCTCTGTCAAACTGTCCTCTACCAAACTGCATTTACAACATCATAATGAAGTCACTGTTCCACTTCTTGGGAAACTGATCAGAGACAAACCAGAACTCTGCCAACAGCTTAGAATAACCAGTGCTACCACAATGAAGTGACAGAATTCTAGCCTAAAGCAAAGGACTCAGACATTTTAGTTAGACTAGGTGCCCTCATCAGGAATAAATTTACTGTTTCCTTCAGGATACTCAAAATGTTGAAAACAAGACTAATTTCCTGGACTTCTGCCTATTCAGGGACCCATGGATGGAACTATGAGTCTAGTGGGTAATTAATCTTATCTACTTATAAATTAGTTGACGTGGAATTGTCCTTGCATTCTCTAAAGGATCTTCCAGTTCAGCATAGATCATCTTGGATAACAAACTCCTCAGAGTCTGATTATTTGTGCAGTGTTCACAGCACAAATGTACCCCAATACTGCTAGAAATGAGGTACATCATATACACGCCTAAGAACATGGCTCACTCACTCTCCTTCATAAATATCTTTTAAAATGCACATCTATTTTCAAAATTCCAACACACTTTCCTATCTCCATTAATGCTTTGTTGTAGAATCCCACATAGCCTTTCCTGAGTCCTCTCATGTTCTGATTATCAACTCACATTACATCTGTCTTAATATGAACCACACACCAGGGCCACTGTGCAGGGAGAAAGGTTTGTCCTGAGGCTGGGGTTAATTTCAGACCCCTGTTATCTCTCCCATACTTGTCCTCTGGAGTGTTCCTGTCCAGGCCTTCACTGTGGCCACCTCTCACAGCTCTTCCCTTTCATTCTGGCTTGTGATGGGCTGGACATCGCAACAGGTTAATAGAGAGTCTAAAGTAAGAGTATAAACAGGAGAGTTAAGGTTAGAAGCCCAGGTGTATCAGTGTGCAGGGAGCTGCCATCAATGAAGGAACATGACTTTTGGCTGCTCCCAAGTTGTGCTTGGTTTCTGCTCCTTGGCCACACTGTAACAGCTGACATTACTTTCGTCTAAGTGAGGTGGACTGAATGTACTTGGATAAACCCTCTTGACCATGATCTTTTAAAATGGAAAGACTAAGTAAACTGTGTTAAACTCATAAAAAGTGAAACATGGGATTCTTCTTAAGAAACTTAAAAATTATAGTAATCTTTTAAAGAAACCATTAAAAGCACGATTAAGCTAAATTTTTATTGGTAATCTACCCCCCTCTTTTTAAAAAAACCAGAATCTCAACTGGGGAAAAAGATTAAAGACATCTTGTAAGTATGACTCTGAGTTGTTCTTATCTGAGAGTAGTAAGCCTGATTCATGAAAACCATCTATAACAAGGTTTCGCTTATCAGAGACTTCCAAAACAGACGATCACACGAAGAATGATGCTGTTAAGATGCCCGAAGCCCCCAAATACAGCTCCCGCTATCAGCACTTAACAGACGGATGCCTGACTTCCTTCTCTAAGGGCAGTGGGCTTAGACTCTGGTGCTAATCACATAAAAGCTGCTGCCCAAGGTTGGCTGGTCCAGGGCAAGCGGGCTGCTCCACTAAACTGAGTCAGCAAAATCTTAGGAGGATTAATTATCAATTGCGATCCTACCCAATTACATTAATTGACCAGTGATTCCATCCAAGAAGAGCTGCTAATATTCATTCTCTGTCCTCAGGATTTTACTGGAAGAACTCTGTGCTTTAAATGTGATTGAAGTGAGTGCTGAAAGGGGCTATATGTCAGGAATGAACATTGTTCCTGAATTCTTTGAATTTAAAATACAGATTCAGACACCAGAAGATTTGTGTCTGTTTGTCTTTAATCCACTTTTGATTCCCAGGGTACACTTAGTAAAGTGTATCTGTACCTACATACTGGTATCTTTAACAACTCTTTCCAAGGCCCAACCCGCCAAACAGATATTTTGCATTTCTAATTTGCTTGGTACATAGGCAACCAATGTGCATAATTGAACTGCAAATGGAAGCGCGCTTGCTACCTTAGTGAAATTAGAATTCAGTGAAGGTTATAAAAATATTAAACTTAATATCATATTACAGGAAGCGTAAGTATTTTTGATGGGCCCATAATTTTACCACTTCACCTGCTGTATCTGCTGGCAAACATGGTTTGGAATATTAATGGAAAACTCCCTCGTTATTAAACAGCAGTATTAAAAAAAAAAACCTACAACCACTAACAGCTTACCACAAAGACATTTTCAGAAATTATCTACCTTAAAAATATTTCCCCACCAGACAGTTCAGAAAACAGATTTAATTTTGTAAAGCTAGAACAAATGGAGAGACCCCCCACCGCTTCAAACAATTCATTAATTCAAAAAGTTCTATTTTCCTTGCATTTAAAATCTCTGGGGGAAAAAATCCAATCTCCTCTTCTCCAATCTCCATTTAAGTGTGCCTATTTTGCTGAGGTTCAGATTTGAATAATTCAAAACCATCTCTAGTAGATGGTGTGTATCAAAGAGCAAGGGGCCAAAACCATGGCATTGTGGGCCAATTAATGCAAACACAAAGCACCCAGCACCCTCCCACCCACTGCAATGCCTCATCCAGCAGACAAGACCCTGACGGGGCAATCAGAAAGAGATGAAAGGAGGACCTATCCTTATCTAAAGGGCAAAGAGAAGGACTCACTCAAAGACTTGGGTGACTAGACCCCACCCACAACAGCCCGCTGGGAAGTCCATAAGTTTCCAGCTATGGCACTTAAAGCTCAGTTCATACCGGTTTCCAATTGTAACTTCACCATCTGAGTTTATAACACGGGGATTTGTTCCATTTAAGGACCCCAGTACGAGACAGAAAGTGCCACTTTCTGAAGAAAATAAAACAGGTCAGAGCCGAGATTTTTGACGCAGAATGCGAGGTCCCGAGTATCAAACTAAGCTGACAGTGGAGAAAAGGTTCACAGGGTACATCTTGGAAGACATCAGACAGCTAGAACGTCTCAGTCCCCCATAAAAACCCAACCTGCAAGCCTTCAAAACTGCAGTCTCTCTGGCCAGCTCCAGATACCATCCTCCTCCTCCTCTTTCTCTCCCTGCTTGCTCCCCTTCTCTAAGAATGATTTATAACCTTTCCTAATAGCTATTAGGGTTTTCAGAAATGGGGAAAGAACAACTTCCCTGTACAGTATGTTGCGACAGTCTGTGTAGACAGGGCAACACTGCTAGTTATTTTTGGTTGACCTGATGACCTCCTTTTCATATTTGAAAATCTACTAGTGACTTATCGCATAAAGAAGAAAAAGAAAAAATTTTTGAATTAGAATTAGAAAAATTCCATAAATTAGTTAAATACATCAAACTGATGTTATTTCTAAAAATGCAATTCAGATATATGTACAACCCACCTTCAACAGAAACCAGCCAGTCTTTGTCGAAGTTAGTCAAAGAAAATGCAACCCCACTCTTGTACCACACTTCCAGTTAAAATTCTGCAGCACTAGTAAAACACTTTGTGACATGAATACTATTCCCTCCATCTTGCAAATGAGAAAACTAGAATCTTCAGAGGTTAGTTTTGGCCAAAGACCGGCCAGCAGGCTCAACAGCAGAGCTTGGGTTTCCTCCCAGGTTTCTGCACCCAGGTCTACTCATCTCTGAGTAGAGTGGGTGCAATCCAGCTCAGCCATGCGTGCCCACAGAAGGGAAGCTGGCCTGAACCCTCTGCACTGCCCCCCGCTGGCATCCTCCTCCTCTTCCTGAGGAGAGGCTCTCAGCTGAAGGAACCCCGAACTCCACGTTTTCACCTAGATGGCATCACCTGGCTGTATTGTAAGAGAACCCTTGAAAAAGTACAATGCTTTCTGCCCCAATACAAAGCTGTCTAATAAACAATACAGTGGCACCTCAGCACAGAAAACCCCAGCAAGCAGAGGCTGGCCTCCTTTGCTGACAGGTGAAGCTGTCCCGGAAAGGCAACGAAATCAGGCTTCACCCAGGTGCACCTCAAGCACTGAGGCCAATGCACACCAAATAAAAACAAAGGAGCCCTTTCTCACGTGTAAGCATCATCTTGTCTCATTAGAAGGAAGGCCTGCAAACACAGGACATTTTGTTATTCAACTGCTTTTCCCCCCAAGTACATGATACTCTGAGAGCCAAGGTATTTTGTTCTATATTTATTTGTAAGCGGGGCCATCCCCTGACACTGCTGAGGCAGTTGTTGTTGTTCAGTCACTAAGTCATACCTGACTCTGCAACCCCATGAACTGCAGCACGCCAGGCTTCCCTGTCCTTCACCATCTCCTGGAATTTGCTCAAATTCATGTCCACTGATGCCATCCGACCATCTCGTCCTCTGTCGTCCCCTTCTCCTCCTGCCCTCAATCTTTCCCAGCATCAGGGTCTTTTCCAATGAGTCAGCTCTTCACATCAGGTGGCCAAAGTATTGGAGTTGCAGCATCAGTCCTTCTAGCGAATATTCAGGGTCAATTTCCTTTAAGATTGACTGGTGTGACCTCCTTGCTGAGGCAGTTGGTGTCACCAAAGAGCCACTGGATCAGGACAGACACCTGGCTTCCACTACCAGCTCTGCCATCATCATCACGTGCCTCTGATTACCCAACCCCCCCCACCCCCTGAACCTTTCCTTCTTATCTGCAAAAGGAAGGCCACAACCACAAAATCTTGGTCTTCCTTAGCAGACAATCATAAATCAAAACAAATGCCCAGGGTTAGTTATTACTTTAAAAACCACTCCTCTGATGGGGGAGGAGTGAGTCTTTCTGAAAGACATACACTTCTGCTCATCCATTCATATTTAATATCAGAAGGCACACCTACACTGTACATCTGCCTGTTGAGACTATTTTATATTCAGAAAACGATGCTGCTGCCCCAAATTTACTGTGAAAAGTGGGTAAGTCTCATCTACTGACAACCGTGCTTAAATATGTCATGGGCAACGAAATCAAGAGGTAAAAAAGAAGTCAACTTTAAAAAGGGAATAAAAAACATCAACTGCCCTTGATTTCAACAGAAAAACGCAAACCACATGAATCCAAGGAATGCTGAAATGCCAATATCCTGGGTCCCCCTCCCTGACCAGTGAGCTACAGTGCAGAAGGTTTGGGGACCAGAGCCAGACAAGCAGGATCTACATCTTGGTTTTGTCACCGGCCAGCTTCGTGAGCCTATGGCCACCGGAGTCATTCTGGTACAACAGGGTAACAACAATACATTCCACGCTGGGCAGATAACAGAAATTACATGAGATAATATGGGTGCAGACCCAGCACAGAGATCCTCAACAAATGTTGGCTCCCACCCTCCTGATTCCTCCTGGATAATAACCTGATTCGAGAGTCCGAATCAGGTCTTGCAGCCTCAGAGAGAAATACACAGGGGGACAGCCAGTGTGGGTGCACCCTAATGAGAGAACCCAGAGGATGCAGGGAACAAGAGTCTGCAGAAATCATGAGATAATGAAACACCTTGTATCTTTCCAAAGAGGTGAGTCATTTTCTTTCAGGTGTCAAATGAATAGCCAAATGTATCACAATCAAAATTCGTCAGGAAAAAAGTCAGCCAGATACCCATTTCAAATGAGGAGTAGCTTCTAATGATGCCTCAGAGGCCCTGGTGACAGTCTCCTGATACTTGAAGGATTAACACACACTCCCCCACACCTCCTCCACAAATACAAAAGGCACTGCTGAATCCAGAAGTCCTAATGAGCTCAAAGTTTATTTCATTTCTAAAATACATTTAAACTCAAACCCATCGCTTACATCTCCTTAATTCTGAAATCCAATTCTCAGTTTGGGCACTCTACCAGCATCTTTTCAAAAGTTGGACTCTGGAAAATAAATGCACTCTCAGACAGAAGGGGGGAAAAACCCATCAGACATGCACAAAACTTGCACCCTTGAATACATTCCAATTTCCTCAGCCTTCATCTCCCTTAGCTTTTCACAATCAGTAAAGTGCAGTTACCAATCATTGGAAATGACATGAGCTTAATGTCAGAAATCATTTAGCTTAAATAAGAAAATAACTCCATTTAGCTTTCTCCCACAAAGTAAAATTAAGTTTGTTTAGCCTTTTTTTAATTTATTGCCAAAGGGCAGATTTAATTTCAAGGGAGTGAAAACCCAACTCATTCTCAAGTAAAGTCTGATGTTACCACTTTAATTTTGCTCTAACTATTGAGGCACAAAGGCTGTAAGCATTAAACTAAAGAGGCATTAATTATGGAAAAACAATAGGTGAGTGGGACCCACCGAGCTTTTTAATCAGAGGGTAGGGAGCTGGGGGGAGATGCCTACCATCTTCCTTTGCTATACTGTAAACACAAGCTTGAAGAGATCCCACTGAGTCTAGGGAGCCTTTTCAGCCCACCCTTTAGGCCTTCATTCTCAAGAACTTACCAGATACGTTAATCGAGGCCCCTGCATCAATGATCCCACTGTTGGGCCTCACGCAGTACCTACGTGGTGCTGTGGTCTTCACTTTAAAACACACATTTCGATCTGTCGGGTTGCCAAGCTTCAGGTTGGTGGTGACAACATCGGTGAAAGGACCTGCAGAATGAGACAGGGACTGGTTGGGGATCCCATGAGGACCATGCGGAGGAAAGACTGATTTATGGTATGGGGTCAGGACGGATGTGGAACGTGGTTGACTCATGATCATTTCATCATGACACACAGGAGAGATGGGCTGAGGCCAACACACTAACAGTGACAGCTAAAATCCACCACGGTCTCGTCATACCACCAGGCACCTGGGCTAGTGAGCATTCCAGCAGACAGGGTCTCCCTGATACCTCACAACTTTACTGCCAGACAAGAACACTGAGGCTTGGGAGAACATACCACTTGCCTAAAATTTTCATGGTAGTTAGTGGTAGCGAGGGTCTGCAACCAAGCAGCCTGAGTCCAAGGCCAGCTCTTAACCTATGCTGAACACTGATTCCCACAGTAACCAAATGAAATCTAACACAGAGAAGGTAAAGGACTAGACTTGGGTCCAAAATGATGATCAAAGGCAGCAGATTCAAGAAAGACTTCGAGGTGTTAGTGGTCTGTAAACATAACCCCCCAACAAACAATACAGTGATGCTACAGCAAGGTCAGAGTCCTGCAGGGCAGCCCACACCTAAAATAGCGCGTTCACTTTTAACTACCCAGGGTATTGGAAGATTGAAACAAAGCTCAGTGCCCTAAGGGTATTTTTTATTATTATTTATTCATTTTCTACTTTATTAGATTTTTTTAATTAAAAAAGTAAAACATGCTTCTTAAAACAAGCCAAACAATAAAAGATGTATAAAGAGGAAGTTAATAAGCTTTCCCCTGTCCCTTGAGGTAACTAATATTAACACTGTGGGAGATCCATCCGCATCATCTATGCTTACACAAACTGTACATACATACAGGAGTGTGTGAGTGTGTGTGTGTGTGTGTCAGGGGGAGGGGGGGTAACAAAAATGAAATCATACTACTCACAGTACTCTGAAACTTCCCTGAAACCTGACCCGTAAGGTTTACAAAGGAGTCAGGTGGGAGGGTTGAACTATAATGTCTCTTAGGTCCTTTTCAACCCCTTTTCAAATTTACATTTTTTCATTGTGTACAGCAACGGTGTCTTTGTGCATCTTCCAGGCAAGCTCTTTACTCCTATCTTTATGTTCACAGGGAATTCAGAGATAGGGTGGGGAGGTATATGTGGCCCTGTGCTCACAAACTAGGAAATACATACATTTGGTTCATCTGCTCCATAAGAAGATCCTCAACAAAGATATTTACATCTGTGCCTCGAACATTTTTCAATGAGACTCTGAGCTTCTGAGGACAAGAATGATACCGTACCAGTTTTCACATCTCCGACACAGTGCCTGGGATCTAGTAAAGGGATGGGGGCAGGGGGTGAGAGATGGAGATTGACTGACTGAGAGTCCTTCACCAAGGAGGAAACCGCCTCATGGATTACCACCAGCAAAATTAAAATCTCAGGCTGCTTTCTCGCCTCTGGAGGTACTCTGGGTATGAAAAATCAATCTGATATGGGCTTAACAAATATAAATTAAGAAATCAATAACGGTGAAAAGAAAGAAAGGAAAAGAGACTCAATTCCAAAATAAAATAAACTACAGCCAGTTCTGCTAGAAAGCTTATTTTGAAAATGTGAATCTGTTTCAATGTGATTGATGTGCATATTAGAGGGACAATCTGAGCATAAAATGAATTTCACATTTGCTTATGTGTGATTTTGTCTGCAAGTAACGCTAAGTGATCACAGAAAACAACATCCAGCTGAACTGAATGGCACACAGATACAGAAAACACAGCTTCACACATCTCCATCACCACCAGCTAAGCGGGCTCACCCTGTGGCCCTCGCAAACTGTACCTCTTCCAACGACCACTTCCACAGGCAAATGTCAGTTTTTCATGGTAAAGTATCATATTTATTGCAGTATTTATCTATTTCTGAGCCATTTAATGTGTGCTAAACTGCGCTTCTGCTTATATTAGGTTCCCATTTTTATGTCTCTGACCAACAAAGCTTTTGAGTGTTACGCACCTAACCTTGTTCCTTCCTCTTAAGTCTCAGTCTTTTGTGCTATTTTGTATAGGATGGCGATTTTTAGGACTGCATATATCATATTGTAGCAGGAACTACCATACTACTGGATTATCTATAGTTTTGTAGTTATTTATACCAAAAGCTACTTTCATTCTTTGAGCAATGACACCTTCAAGAATGAAATGGCTAGGGAATTTCCCAGTGGTTCAGTGGTTAAGACTCCAGACTTTCACTGCCGAGGGTGATAGTTCAATCCCTGGTTGGGGAACTAAGACCCTACAAGCCATGTGGCAAGTTAAAAAAAAAAAGTGAAATGCCTAATAACAATTTCTCCATTTGCTTACCTTTCCCATAAGCCCTGCCTTTGACCCTCTGGCAGCCAAACTGGAAGCCACAAGAGCAGGGCATTCTCCAGGTCCAATTGTGGCTAGACATGGGGTGTTCTGTCTCACCTACTGACTCCACCACACAAAGCCTCTCCCTACAAGCTACGTCACCCCCTTACTGAGGGTGGGCACCCTGTGGCTCCAGGGGATTTGCAGCTACAGTGAGGGAAAGCCAGATGCTGACCACGCTTCATCCTTGTATCAAGTTGTTGGGAGGGAGAAACAGGACACTTGGTGCTGAAGGCAGCACCTTTATGCCCGACTATTCAGGGCCCCACCCCTTTCTAATCCCCAACACACGCAGCCTGGCTCAGAACGAAGATGGAGGAAGTTTTCTCCCAGTAAGTCTCTTTGCTTGAAATGGTGTCACTTCAGCAATGGTTAAAAAACAAACAAACACAACTCTGGTTTCCTGGAGTCAAAGAAAGCGATTAAACAAGCACACAAACATAGCTCAGACCTACACGGGCATGATCACCATGTACATGCATTCTCTGTCCCTCACATAAAAAGGGCCCACTACAAGAACTCCACATAACCATAGCTCCAGCTCTACAGGCGCCACATTACTTGGGGGGAAAGGAGAAGAAAACAGATTTTAAAAATGTAGACATCTGAAAAAAGGTGAGCTTTCAAATACAAAGCCTATGGGGGAACAGTACTCTCACTGATGATCTGAATCTGATTCATAATCCACCAGGCCTTAAAGCTTTCTAGATACAAGGTGAAATCTGTTCAACAAAATTCTGCTTCAAGAACATGGAAGCATCTTCAGGTAAGAATGCCAAGAATTCATAAGCGCCCACAAATCCACATCCACTACCCCACCCCGGCAAAAAACAGCATTTTCTAAGGTGGTTTGAAGCGTACTAAGCAGAAAACAGGGATTTGGCGAGATTTCACTGTGATGAAATTAAGAATACTCATTTCCAACTCAGTTTCTCCTGTCCCTTCCTCCTCCTGCTGCCTCATTAATCGGAGTCACGGATAAGTTTAAGTGCATTTACCCTTTGCAATGACCTTTTCTTCTAGGTAGTCCACAAAAATAAAGCAAATTTAACTGCGGACACTAATCTGCTTCTGGAAACTCCATTGGTTAACCTATTACACAGCAATTTAAATAATATTTTAACCTATATGATTCACTTACAAGGTAGTTTAAACTATTAAAAAACAAACATTATTTGTAATAAATAAGCAGAATAAATATTCCAGATTTCTCCCTCAACACTCAGTCCTAAACCTTTAAGTATTAGAGACTTATTGGGCTTACGTAGAGCTTTTATTTTTAATCTAGAGGAAACAATACTAAAAATATATGCAAGTGAACAACATCACTGATAAAACAGCAAAGTCTAATGTGAAAAAATCAAGACATTCTGTAAAAACAGGCCAACCCTTCAATCCACACTCCGGACAATTCAACAATTTTATTGAAAACAAATTCTATTTGATTTCAGTAATTACAAGAAATAAACTATGTTAGTGTTCTCCTTTTCTCCTGTATTAATGAATTAGAATACACAAAAATCCCAATAAAAATGATGTAAGAGCTTGTGAGCATCATTCAGATTTTTACTAGTTACTTTCCTTTCATAAAACTGCCATTTCCATTAAAGCATTATGTAAAAATGGGATTTTACTATACCAACATGGGTGTTTATCTCCAATGAACGTAAACACTGCTTACATAGTAGAGTCAATTTTATAAATGAAATATTCAAAAACTAGCCTTTCTTCTTTGAAGAGATGAAAAAACGATTGTTATCTCTAGAACTGCAGCACATTCATTTAATCAGTTTTCTTTCTAATCTTCTAGTCTTTCGACAGTTATGCAGATATTTTAAGAACATCTAAAATGTGAAATAGGAGGTCCCCCAAAATGAAACAACATGAGTTTGAGAGAAATTAGGAATATTCCTTAAAGTTCTAATTTTTTTTCTTTTCAGCCATTTGAATAATGTTCTTTATGCCCTACATTATGCATATTCATCTGTGAAAATGCTTGTGAGTTTGATAGATGCTCATGAATAGCATTAACTAACTTGAATTCAAATTCCGTAACATGCTTTAGAATGTATTAAGATAAAACTAAGCACAGTATAAACCATTTCCTCACTCAGGTTCAGCTTATTGTCATTTGAAAGTGTATATTTTAAGATACGAAGAAGATCTAGAATTGTCCTGTCTTAGAAAGTAAATAATAGAATGTCAGCAGAAATATGCATAGCATTAAAAGTAAAAGCAGATGACGCAGCATACAGCATGCTTGGGACTGGTGCATGGGGATGACCCAGAGAGATGTTATGGGGAGGGGAGGTGGGAGGGGGGTTCATGTTTGGGAACGCATGTAAGAATTAAAGATTTAAAAATAAAATAAAATAAAATAAAAAGTAAAAGCAGAAACAGTGAATCTTTCAGTCTTACTTACAGAAATGGAGTCTCATAATTATAAAGCTCTGGTTTTAAAGGTCAAGGAAACAAAGTCACAAGCCAGCAAACTTCTCAACAACATGACATCAGATTTCAGGTAGTGGCAATTTCATAAAAAAATGGCAGGATAAACTTATCAATCAAGAAACACAAGAGCATTTTGTGGAAAAAGTATTCCATTAAATCTTGAAAGATTTTACCAATATATGCATGGTTTAAAGCATGGTTTAAGTACTTCCTTTCTGTGACCATTCACTCCAAGATCCATGAGAGAAAAGACTATAACAAAACTCTTCCTTTCAGAAAGAGGAAACAACCATTTTCATGAAAGAATGACCTAAGTATTCAGGTCCCAATGACTTTTTAAAAGGTAACAGTGGAAACGCCAAGTGAACTCAAAACTCAATCTTGACCTTACTTATCTTTGTAACTCTAGCAGATCATATCACCCTGCATGTAAAGCGCAGGACATAATTTAAGCGGTATTACTTTTACTTCGCAACTCAACTAGAAAATAAAGATACACACACACACACACACACACACACACAACTATAAACCCCCCAGAAGATAACATAAGAAAATCTAGATACCTTGGGTTTGACATGACTTTCCAAAAGATACAACATGGAAGGCACAATCCATGAAAGAAATAGTTAATAAGCTGGACCTCATTAAAATTAAAAAGATTTGTTCTGCAATGGATACTGTTAAGGAGAATGAGAAGACAAACAAGCCAAATACTAGGAGAAAATATCTGCAAAAGACATATTTAATGAAGAATTGTCACCCAAAATATATAAAGAACTCTTAAAATTCAACAATAAGAAAATGAGCCACCGAACTTTTAAAAAAATGGGCAAAAGATCTGGACACCTCAGGAAAGATATACAGAAGGAAAATAAGATCTACAGATAGCAAAAAATATACAAATGAAAAGATGCTCAACATATGTCATTAGGAAATTGCCAATTAAGACAACACATGAGATACCAATACACACTTATCAGTGGCCAAAATTTAAAACCCTTACAGCATCAAAGGCTGGCAAGGATGTAGAGCAACAGTTCTCATTCCTCACTGCTGCAAATTCAAACCTCTGGAAGACAGTCTATTTCACACACACATACACACACACACACACACACACACTCAATATACTCTCTTACTACACAATCCAGCAATCACACTCCTTGGTATTCACCCATGGGAGCAGAAAACCCACATGCACACAAAAACATGTACACAGTGTTGACAGCAACTTTATTTATACTGCCCAAACCTGAGAGCACCAAGATGTCCTTCAGTAGGTGAATAAGCTGTGGGACATACAGACCATGGAGTATCATTTCACACTAAGATGAGCTATCAGACCACAAAAATTCAGACGCAGGTGAGTCTTAAATGCACATTACTCAGTTAAAGAAGCCAATCTGAAAAGACTATACCCTACATAACTTCAATTACATAACATTCTGGAAAAGGCAAAACTATGGAGAGAGCAGTTTCCAGGGTTTATGAAGGAATGGAGGGGTAAACAGACTGAGTGCAGAGGGTTGTCAGGGCAGTGAAACTCTTCTGTATGATACCACAATGGTGGATAAGTGTTATCACACACCTGTCAGAGCCCACAGGATGTACAGCAGCAAGGCTGAACCCGGACTTAGACCGTGGACTTTGGGTGACAAGGACATGTCAGTGCAGGTGTATCAGCTGTAACAAATGCACCACTCTGGTGCTGGATGCTGACAGCAGAGAAGGCTGTGCATGCAGGGGCCAGGCACAACTCTGCTCAAGTTTGCTGTGAACCTAAAACTGATCTTAAAAAATAAAGCTTTCCACCCTGCCAAACAAAAAGAAGCACCCTCAACATCTCAGATATTAAGTACCACTGATTTTTAACAGACATTATGTAGATATAACTGGATAAAGATAAATGAACAAAGATGCTGTATTTTGCTTTTCCTTTTCTGGAGTTCATGAAAAATTCTGGTGTTGCAAATAAATATTCTTCCTATGTAATATGTCTCCTGATGTAGCTACAATACTTTGAAACTCAAACTGTGTGTTACCAAGAAGTTATATACCAATCTGATATATTATCTATCAGGTCTCAGCTTTCCAGATATAAACTTAGAGTTATTAGTTCCACACCAGTTTTTTTCACACTGCATAAAAAGAGCTATATTATTTTATACTCTTGCAAACACAATTGAGGTACATCATCTCTCTTTTCTTCAACCCTTCCAAAAAACATGTTACCATATTTCACTTCAACTCTGAAAAGATTACCTTCTGGGAAGGTAATAATCTGTCTCCAGAAGCCTAGGACTCATGATGGATTTTGTTAAGACAATGCAATTATGCTTGAGGTTTCAATACAAGAGACTCTGTGTATGGGAAAATATATTAATATGGGGGAAATGGCCACTCTAAAGTAAAAACTGGCTGGATATCTTACAGATGTCTTCAAAACTGATCCTTTGACAGTCTGTTTTCATTAAAGGTGTCCTAATGCTTCCTGCCTTCCCAACCTACCTGCAGTAAAACAGCCTTCTCTTTATTCTTGTTTATGTTAGCTTCCGCTTTCAGAATGTAAACTGCCTGAACAGAAAGACTTTTCTTGTTCACTCCTGATCACAGGTTTCCAGACGTAGCATGGATGCTCAATAAATGTCCTGGAAAATGAGTGAATGGCCATGCCACCCTTCCATCTATTTTATTTTATTATTCTATTTATTTATTTTTACTTTACAATAGTGTGTTGGTTTTGCCATACAAGGTTTTCACTCTTCCTGCACCCTCCCTCCTGGAGGCACCACTAGGCTCCGGGTGAATCAACACTGAGCTAGCTACTGCTCCCTCTGCATGATGAGTCCCCTTTTCATCTTCTGCACAGAATCAACGGACAGCTCACGTGTTCCTTTCCTGATCGCCTCCCACCTGGAGTGAACCTCCACACAATTCAGCACCGGACGTCCAAAGCCTAGAACTGCGGGTACAACACGCATAGTAAAGGGCTCACTAAGCGTGTGCAGTCTGAATGAATACCAGGCTTCCTCAGAGGCCACCCAACTCTGATTCTGACACGTTTCCTGTAAAAGAATGCCTCATCCATAACTTCGCTCTGAAATCATGATATATTTGCACAGACCATACACAGGTTGAAGGGACTATGAATAAAAATGTTTACTTGTGTCAATAAGGCTTTCGTCACTATTATTCTATGATAATTTTTTTTAAAGTTGTCCCTCTAAAAAATGAAAAACAGATTTCATAGTAACAGATATTCAAAGAGGGTAAACTCTTAAATAACCATGAATTCAAGAATAACAACACTGGGAGATTTTTTTTTTAATCTATTTTCTTGATTTAATTCTTAGCTCACACATTAATTCAATGTTTTACAAACAAAATAAAGCTTTGCAATTAATGTGCCTTTACTGGCAGACACTGGATTCCAACATTTCAGCAGAAAGCCTTATATCTCTGATTCTGAAAATACCACAAATAAAAAGAACCTGACACACACAAAAAACTTTCCTAAAGAAATCTTAGAATGCAAAGTGTTCTAAATTAATAGAGCAACCAACCCACCTAATATTCCTGGGAGACAGCCAGCTATTGAGAAGCATCACACCCATTATTATAGCAAGAGAAATCAAAACCCAAGAATATTCACTAGTGATGCCATCAAAGGCACACTAGACGCTGGCTTGACTGAAAAAGACTATACCGCCTCTAAGGCCGCTTATTCAACTCACTAGTTTCCTAGCTCCTCTGGAGCAAGAGGAAATAAAATTCAGTCTCCCATCAACTCCATGGGTGGGAAACTACACCATAAGGCGCCCTACTGTAGTGGAAGAACTCAGGGGATCAAAGTACTATGGAAGCTCAAGAACAAACTCAGGAAAGCTCCCTGAGAAAAATAAAAAGCTGGACAGCAAGGGACAACCGCCTAACAAGTGGAAGGATATTTGGCGCTTACGTTAACAGACAAGCAATTATTCAGAACATATAAAGAACTCTTATTAAGAACAAATGCGTCAAATTCTTAAGAAGGAACTCTACACAACAACTGAAAAGAATGAAGTAGATCTGTATTTTAACAACAGATGGTCTTAAAAACATGTTAAGTGATACAAACAGCATAATACCACATTAGGTAAAACAAGAAAAAAAAACAACGAAATATTTCACACTAAATTCCTCTGAAAAGTAAAAAAGAGGAGCATGAATGGGCAGAGGCGGAGGGCAGACATGTCTTCAAATTCTTGGTGAAGTTTATTCATTACAGAAAAAGTTCAAAACAAGTCTAAAAATTATTAACATTTAGTTATTTTGTATTTAGATGTTTATTACATGATCTGTATTTTTCTGTAATTGTTTTTCCACATGAAAAGAGCTATAGTTTATGTAAGATTCAGACAATGTTCTGAGAGAATTTTCTTCTTGCCTAGAATACTCTGTATATATAAAAATACTAGAATCCTGAATGGTGGAGTTTCTTGAAAACCTATACACTCACACACACACAGACATACACATCAATAGCCATTCTTATTTTTATAAAAATCAAATTATTTAAAACATGTTTAGAGTAGCAGTGGTCTCAATTCAAGACAAAAACCCAAACCCCAAATTCTTACAAAATCTATTGTGAAAACCTTGAAGACTATAATAAGCCTTTACACAACTAGAAGTAAGACTAGAAGCCTTTACACACCTAGAGATAAATTCTATGACTACTTTCATTAATGCAACACCTCTTTTTTAAACAGAAAAATGGCAGAATGTTTATATAAGAGCTGAAGTTTTGTACATTCCATCAATACACAGCACTAAGACAGATTATGGTACACCAGTGAAGATTATTTTAAGGGGATGGCACACCTGTCTAGTGTGAATTTTACATCAGTTCTAAAAAGATCTTAGACTCAATTTTTTTTCAATGCAGAATCTTTTGTCCCACTAACAAAACATCTAGTAATTTTTCTCTATTTAGAAGATCAAAATTTGTGATTTAGAGAGATCAGGAAAATAAACAAAAAGGTAAGCAATACCTTACCGAATTAAAACTCTACTTAAATATGAGGGGCAAAACATGACATTTTTTTCACACAAAGCAGGAAGAAATCAAGACAGAATTATGCCCAAATGAGAGAGACATGCGTGATTAGAGAGCAAGGGGTCCCAATTTCTCCCGGTCATGGTTGTGGCTGTTAACTTGACTGAGTTATAAATTAACAGCTCAAGTCAAGTGCTGAAGAGTCAGTATCAGCAGAAGTACAAATTTCCCCAAAATGCTCAACCTTTAATGGAGATGAGAGATAGCATACAAACAGCCGCCACACCAAAATCAACACATCCCAATTCACAGCAGACACACAGAGGAGAGAAGCAAACACACACTTAGCATTCTGCACCTCTATGGTCCAACGTGAATTTTCAATTTGTGAACAATGAGAAACAGCAGAATTCGGTTTATCAGTTAGTATGTAATCTGCTTTGGTTTCCTTTTCAACAGAGAATCTAAGTGGCTATACCAGTGAAAAGAGATTATCAACCAGGTCAGCAGCTTCTTAAACAAATTCAACAAGAGGCCAGGGAAAAAGGCTGTGAGACTTAAATGAAAAATATCTTCTATTTTCCTCCTCTGCCTTTGGAAATCATATTCATTCTTCAAAGTTTTGCTCAAATGCGTTCTCTTTTGAAAAGGCTTACCTAATCTCTCAGTTGGAAAAATTATTCCTTCCTATACTGTGGTCTAACAATAAGCTGATGATGACCAAATTTATATCCTGACCCTCTCCTCTGGTGTCCACTTGTGGCTGTAATAAGCATCTTAAGTTTATCATGGCCAAACAGCAGAGCCCCATTCCCTTCACCCAAACACACTGCTTCCCATCTCAGGAAAAAGAAACCACCATTCACCAAAAAGCCTGGGCCAAAAGCAGTTACCTTACTTCCCCTCCCATTCCACATTTAATCCTTCAGCCAGCTCTACCTTCAAAAGAGATTTGGAATCTGAGCACTTCTCATCCCATTCTCTTCACTGCCACCATGCTGGTCCAAGCCACAGTCTGGGTTAGGGATACCTTATGGATGATGCATGCGTGGACAGATTATCAGGTAAATGTGTGGAGGGTGGATGGGCGGATGGATAATGGATAAGTGTAGCAGCCTCATGGCTTCCACACACCACCAGCCACACATCTAAATAGCCTATTTTCCCCACACCAGCCATGGTCTTTTAAAAAGACTCCTGCTCAGAATCCTCCATGGTTTTCCAGCTCAGAACAAAATCCAAAGTCCCTCCCATGGCCAGCCTGTCTACCGGGAAGGTGTCTCCTTCCCCTCTGAGCTCCTCTGCAGGCATAGTGTCTCTGCTGCTCCTTGAACATATCAAGCTTATCGCCACCCTAGGGCCTTGCACTTGTCCTTTCTTCTCTCTTGAACGTTCTTCCCCCCAAATGTGTGCACAGCTTGCAGACTCATTTTACACAGGTCTTGGTTCCAATACTGTATCGCCTTCTCAGAAACTTGGCCTTCTCCAATTGCCCTCTTTATAACAGAACCCACTTCCAAACCCCTTTAAACTTCATCCACCATCCTCTCAACTTCATTTAGCACCTACCATTATCTCAAAGTATATTCTACATATTTCCCATTTTCTTATTTAGTGCCCATCTCCACTAAGAGAAGATGAGCTCCATAAGGCAAAGGTCTTGTCAGTTCTTTCATCTCAGTCTCTCAAGCATCCAGAACAATACTCAGCACAGTGCAGGCATTCAATAAAGTAGCTGAGGACTGCACAAGCCAGGTACTGTGCTAGGCCCTCAAGCTCAGCGGCAACACTGCTCTCCTGCCCAGAACCCTGAAGAGGCCGAGCCAATACACTTGGACAGCCGTCCCAGGACCCAACCAGAACTAACGAACAGGAATCTCTGGGACTGAGGCTCCGGAATGATATATCTTGAAAAAAGAAAAAAATCAAACAATAGTGACGTCAGTTAACACTTAACAGGTCTATTCTAAGCACTTCATATGCACCAACTCACTTAATCCTTCTAACATACCCAGAAGTGAAGAATTCGAGGCATGGAGACATTAAACATTTTATCCTAGATTTTCAGGTGGCAGATCCAGCAGTCACTTCCAGGCAGTCTGGCCCCAGAATGCACACTCTCAACTGCTGTGTTGTACTTGACCTCTCACTGCACAGAAGACCATGTGGAAGTTAACACATAAAGTGTTGTGTAAACACAGGAGGGTGTGGAGGGCGGGGAGCTGAACACCAAGGGGAAATCCCAGAGTTTGGAAAGATGAAGGAACACACTTTCTGAGTTGAAGGAAAAGTGTTGGTGTGAGTACGGTGTGGTGTGATCAAAGCACATGGGGGCCTTGAGAAAGGAGGCCACATGGCTACAGCAGAAGGGGTCTGAGCGAAAGGAGTGAAAGGAGAAATGGGGCGAGGGGCAATCCCATCTGCTGTGCTTTTAACACCTTATAGTTTCAAAATAAGCTGTAAAACTTCATACCTATACAAGTCTGGCAATGGGCTCTACAGGAGAAAATGAAAGGAAGAAAATCAAAAGTGTCTCTAGGAATGCAGGTGTGATGAAGGAAAATGGGCTTCCCTCTTCTCTTCATGGGCTCTAAACAGTATCCACTGCCTCTGCCAGCCTCTGGGGGAACCCAGATGTAAGTAAGAGGAGACGCACTCACACAAGTCTGTGTGTGTCTGAGTGTTTGAACATTTCAGGTGTTTAAAATGGAGAATAAAAGCTAAGACTGTTTTAAAAATAAAAAAAGCATGGCCCAGTTTGAAAGCCTGTGATGCTGGCCTAAGAATTCTCAACACTAACCTGTAGGGTTGAGGGACCCAACAAACGTTTTCAAGTTTAGAAAAATAACTCTGACAAGTGTACGCAGGGTGGCCTGAAGGGGCGGGGAAGGAGAGAGTATATTAGAGCCAGAGGGGCACATGGGGCAATAATCCTACATTCAGGATACGGCAGTGAGGAGAAGCGGAAGCAAAGGGGTACAGGAGACACTGCTGACGACAGTGACTGATGAGATGGGAGTGGGATGGGAAGAGGGGGCAGTGAAAGACTGGTTTAGGGTTCCTGGCTTACCTACGTGGGTTCAGGGGCCACTCCCAAGACAGGGAAGGCACATTTGAGAGTGTAAGTCAGGAACGCAGCGTGGAATACAGCGAGTCCTGATGTACTTTCATGACAACCAACAGGCAGGAATGTCCAGCAGGCAGAAAGCCTCGAGACCAAGATATGCTTGCAGATATAGATTTGGAAGTTTTCTGTGTAGCAGTGAGAGTTGAAAGGACTGTGAATGCGATAACACACAAAGAATGCTTAAATGGAGAAGATGGAGAACAGAAGCTTGGGAAATGTCAGCATCCAGTAACCATGATCAAGGGCTAGGGAGTTCACCAGAAAAGTCAAAGGGGAAAGTCGCAAAGAGAAAATGGGTGAATTGCAAAGGGCTTCAGTGGAATGTAAGGTACGAGAACTGAAGGGAAACTAGATGTAAACCACTCACTGAGATTCACTGCTTCCAAAAATTAGCTGTGACGTAAGACTGGGCATCTGCTTAAGCGGGGGAAGATCTGGAGGAAGGTCGTTTCTTTTCAGGAAGGGGAAACTTAAGCATGTTTGTAGGCCCTGGGAAAGCATCAAGTAGAACAGAAATCTGAGGCACCAGGAGGAGGCTGACTAATGGAGCAAGACACCACAGGGATGGAAAAGGAATGGAGCAAAGCACACTACATGAGAGGTGGTGCTGAGTCTCTGAAACAGGAGGGGAGGATGGTGGAAACATACATTTGTAGAAGAGAAAGAAGTGACCAACCCTAGGTAGAATATCTTAATACTGAATGCCAGCTGCACACAGCAGGCCTTGTTGATGGGTTCCACCATTCCTTTCCACAGAAAGCTGTCTTTTGTTTTCCCTCTTTACCTTTCTCGACACTCTCAGACCTGGACACCGACTCCCTGGAACGTGCCAAGCACCGTGCATCGTGCTGAGCACTGGGATCAGGGGTAAAGAAAACCATCCAAAAGGGCAAAGGCATTGCTGGTTAGTGGGGAAGGAAAGCAAGTAACCAAACACAGCTGACTGTGCCAAGTGCAGGGGCACAGGCATGGTGCGTGTGGACAGTGTCAGGAAAACGACCACAAAGACACGGAGGAGGGAGCAGTGGGACAGGAGGAGAGGTGAACGCAGCTCTGGGACTGGGGGAACCAAAGGCCAAAATGCAAGCACGAGGCAGTTGACGCCGGGGAGATCAAGGGCACAAACGACTTCCCAGGTGTCATTAGAGAATGCAAATTTTATTCTTTTGGCAATGGGCATACAAAAATTTAAGATTTTTAAGAAAACAAGAGAGAAGCTGAGATTGGCCCATCTCAAAGTGCCATCAGTACAGAGACAAGCATAAGGACTGGGACAGGAAGACCAGGTAAGAAACAATTACAGTCATCCACGGGAAAAGGAGGCAGTCACGGAGGGGACAAGAAAGAAAGGGCAGACCTGAACACCGGGCTTTCAGAGTGTGAGCTGCTTAACTGTGTGCATGTGGGCACCATTCCAGAAGGTGTGTGTCAGAAAACGCGGTCCAAAGGAAAAAGGGAAAGGGAGTGGGGAAGAAGACATTTTGGGGCGTGCGGCAAGTAAAGTGCCTGCAGCCCACATCTGAGCTTGGGTCAGTCCTAGGATCATTCTAAATGCTAGAAGAACCCAAGGGAACTGGCAGAGGAGACAGGGAGACTGGGCGGGGGCTGAGAGAAGGAGAGAAGAGGAACAAGAGCCGGGAAGGGAAACCTGTGCCCCTCAGCACCATCCTCAGGGCTCCTTAAGGAGCAGGCCTAAACGGCCAAAGGAGGGGGAGACAGCCAAAAGGTGGTGCTGGTGCGGGAGGAGGTGAAGGGGAGAGCATTGGGTCCCACGCCGTCACAGATGCCAAATGCTCCAGAGAGTACTGTACATGTGAGGTAAATAATATAAAATAACGGATGAAGTAACAAGGCAGTGAAGTTCCCAAGTCATGGCTCAGGAGTGAAGCTTGCTGGCATATACACTCCATCTGGAAGGAAGGAATGAGGAGAGCAAGCCCCCCCGCGAACCTGAGAACGCAGTTAACTCCTGTCTGAAAGTGGACAGGGAAATATTCAGATGTTTACTGAAGAGGACTAACTGCCAAAGTTGGGCATGTATGCCTAGAGTTAGGCATGTAAAAGAAAAAAAAAATAAAAAAATCTTATTATGAAGGGCACTGAAAGCATAACTCATTAAAAAAAAATTTTTTTTTTTAAGGAATAAAATAAAGAGACCCAGGTAAACTGACTGAGTTTTCTCTGGACTGCTCCAGATGACCTCTCCCATCTTTTTCATTTCTGTCATTCTCTGGGCAAGATGGGAGGTTAACCAGGCAGGCACAGTAAACTGTCTCCTCCCTGCACCCAAACTACATGAGAAGTTCTGAATGACTGGATTCTCCAAGGAGTGATTCAGGACTTTGCTTTGTTCAATTAGTAAAGCAGTGTCTGACTTTTAAAAGGTCAAAAAGTATGAATTTGGATTTTCAGAGCAGTCCATCAAGATACATTAATATGCCAACAAATCAATTCAACCAAGAGAATGAGAATTCAAATAAGCCTCCACAAGGACAAACCTTTGGTTTTTCAGCAAATCCTTCTTTTTATTCTTTACGTATGTGTCTATTTCAAATGGTCAAGCAAAACACTGAAAAGATGACCTAGTCCAGGACTGTATCCCTTCTTTGGGGTTGCTATTAAATAGCAGAAGACAAGAACATACCCCATAGTTACCACCGGGGAAAACTACAGAAACAAAACCTATGGGGCCTGCAGTCTACAGCACGGAAGCCACCATAAATGAAGCACAAGGAGCAGGGGCCATAAACACGCACATGGTGCCCGGTTTGTACAGTTTGAGGTGATGCAGAAAACACTGGAGCTGGATAAGAGTACCCAAGAATGCTCAGGAAAAGTTACTAGAATACAGTGAGCTTTTCAACAGGAACAAGAGGGCTCATTAATTAAAGATCTGACAGCCCACTAGTGCAAAGCACTGGTCTGTACTAAGAGAAATACAAACCCCAGTTTCTGCCCTCAGGGGGCTTTCCATCTTTCTTCTTCAACTAAAACAAATTTCAATAGCATGTTCTCAAGACTAGAGCTGGAAGGAACTCCAAGCGGTCTTGGGGTCAAGCTTCCTCATCCAACAGGAAAAGGGATCAAAGCTGGGCAGGGAGTGACAGGGAGGGCAGGAACACAAGCCGCCCTTTGTAATACAAAGCACACAAGCTTCAGGGGCTGAAAGCCGGAGGTGCAAGTTCTGCATTCCGCCAAGTGCCAGTCCAGTTCCTCTCATCTCTGAAACGCAGAGCATGATAATCCTGGCTGTTTTCCTAGATCTGAAGTGCTGGTGATGGGGCTTGGAACATTTAGGACTCTAAAGGCTGGAGAGTGCTCAGACTATGCAGAAGCACAGAAAACTGACCCAGGTACCCTTCCTTTCTATCCCTTTCCCCCATTATACTATAAATGTTGAGTGATGTAATTAAACGGTAAAACAGTACCCAATCAGCCTGCATTGTTTGTGATGACAAGCACTGAGGCAACAGGACACGTGAGGAATGATGGTAGAAGGGAAAGTATAGTGATAATAGCAGCACATAATTTTCAGCATTAATACAAAAATGACACAATCAGAAGTCACTGAGTTAGGATGAAAAGTTCTTAGGGGAAACAGAATTGGTACAATTATTTTTTTTAATCAGTCACTCTAACACTCCAGAACAACACTGCACTTAACGGAAGCAGTGACAGGGAAGCCATTACTAGATTACAATGACAATTAAGCACTTTTCCTTCGTTTTTATACTTCATTTGTCTTTCAGTGCTCTTTCTCAATTCCCTGTGTCCCATTTCTAGTCCTCCTTTCATCTTCCTAACAACATAATAAATAAGATAAAGTCCTGGGCCTTCCTCCTGGGTCACAGGCCCACTAACTTTTTAAAAGGAGCAACATAGTCAATGTAATGATAAAGAACAGGGGCTCTGCAGTCAGAAAGATCTTGCTTCAAATCCACATCTAATTCAGGTTACAAACCTGAGAATCGTAACTATCTACTTCCTAGTCCTGTTTTAAGAATAAATGAGCACTTACTTATAAGAGGCTGGACACTTTAGGGCCAGGACGCCTCTCCAGCCCTCACCCCAGGGCCTGGCCCACAGGAAGCTTTTGGGATGTGGCAACCAGACCAACCCTGAATCCCAACCACGTTATACTCCATCAGACAAGAGGGGGCCCTCTGTCCGTGAAGAACACCTCAAAGCCTGGGCTGTGGAAAAAGAAGAAACTCCAAACATTCCCAAGTAGACAATCGTCTACTATGCACACAATCACCACACCCCTGCACATCTCATGATTCCTATGAGTGGCTGTCATCATTGAAGGAAGGAAGACTTCCCAAAGTATACCCCCTACAGAATGGAAGGGCACCTTCTAATATTCACTGTGAGTCAGTCTCTTGCAGCGTTTGAGAAATCGCTAGTCATCTTAGCCCCACCTGTAAGCTTTACGGTAGCACCAATGAAGGTCATATTTCAGACATTCTTATCTCTTTTTATTATGTGCATAATATCATATATAGTATTATAGTATAGTAAAACATAAATCTTTCATGTTGTTAGTCACTAAGTCGTGTCCGACTCTTTCGCAACTCCGTGGACTGCAGCCTGCCAAGCTTCTTTGTCCATGGGATTTCCCAAGCAAGAATACCAGAGTGGGTTGCCACATCCCCCTCCAGTGACATTCCTATTCCTAATAAACACCCTTTTGAACTCTAAATTCCCACTTTACAGATCTTCAAAAACCTGTGATATCTCTACCTCACACAAGTTTCATCCTATCTTCCAAAGACTCCAGAACAGATTTGCAGATTACGTGAAAGTTAGTGTGTTCTAAACATACAAAATCATTAAACACCAACAGTTTCTGTTACAAAAAAGAAAAAAATAAAATTCACAAGGTAAATCAAAGAATGCTTTGGAGTCATCTGTAAGACTTTTTAAAAGAAGTAAGAAATTCCTTCTAAAAATTCCACAAATAGTAACTCTTAATTAACTAATATTCTTAAGAAATTATCCTGACAGCTACTAAGACATCCATAATGGTTAAAAATTCTCTGCCTTCCTTCCCCGCAAAACGAAACCTTGTTCATGAGTTCCTTCCAGAGATGATGTGAAAGAAATGGGCTTTGCCACTACACACCTGGGCTAAATCCCTGCACCACTTTTTACCCAGTGGCCCCATCCAGGGGCACGCCTCCTGATCACCGAGTAACTCGTATCACAGAACTGTGCTACAGATTAAACAACAAGATGAAGAACCTAAAGCCTTTACCATTGTCCCCAGGCTTTGTGGACCACCTTCTGGAAATCAAGCGTTTCTCTTCTAGAAACTTTCATTCTTCCCTTCCCTTTCCTTTCATATTGCATAACGGGTGGGAGCATCACTACGGCCACTGCTTTAAATTCCAGACCCAAGTAACTGCGGGGGAGTGGTGGTGTCAGTCTAGCACTTAGCCCCTTACAAATATGCCCTCTGTTCCGAGCTCAGCCAGTTTTCTGCTCCTCTCCACTCTCTGAGCATCCTTTAAAGACAGCCCAAGGAACTTGGTTCCTAAAGGTTATAAGCAATTCAAACCTAGATAAATGGCCCCAGGGGGCCATTATACTGTCTTAAAGTGGTTCAGATGGCAAAGAATCTGCCTGCAATGCAGGAGACCTGGGTTCAAACCCTGAGTGGGAAAGTTCCCTTGGAGAAAGGAACTGCTACCCATTGCAGTATTCTTGTCTGGAGAACTCCATGGACAGGAGGAGCCTGGTGGGCAACAGTCCATGGGGTCGGACAAAGAGTCAGAAACGACTGAGCGACTAACACACAAAAAGCACAATCCAAAACACACAACAGCCTCAACCTCACTCTCCTCCAAAACATATTTCCCCAACCCCCTCCCAGACAGGTTAGGGCTGAAGGACCTCATTGAAATGCCAACTGTATACTAATTCAAGCACATCAGCTATCTGAGTGAAGGTGTGCCCACATGGGCCTGCACACAAACGCACAGGCACAAACACACACACAACCAGAAGAAGCCTGATTAAGACACTACTTGACAGATGAAAAGAACTGCTAACCTACTCGTCAGAAAGTAATAATAACCCTTCTGAAAGGATAAAGGAAACCTCTAGGAAAGTATTTCTATACCTTTAGAGTTTTGTGCCATCAATGCTAAAATATTATTAAAAGAAAGCACTATTTTCTCAAGGATATTTTTTCCCCCATGCCAGGGGCAGGGGGCCAGAGGCGGGGAGAGGGGGGATCCAAAAGCACATTAAGGCATTGTTTCTAGACATCAACAGCTTTTGTTAAAACAACAGTTTAACATTTTGAAAAAACAGATATTCTAGAGATACTATTTTGACACACTGGCATTTTAAAAAATAATCTTAAATTGACTGTTGAGTTCAGTAATTTCGCTTGCATAATGAAGCTCTTTAAACAACTCATGATTTTGGAAAGCCAACAGCCTAAGTCTGTCAGGTAAAAACTTCAAAGAATGAGCCGATCCAGCAGGCAAGGGCCAAAGCAATCCTGGATTTGCTATGCCGATGACAGCCTGAGAGGGGCCTAAAACGACAGAAAATGAGGGCACAAGCCCGCAAACCATAACGCAACTTTGTTTCTAACACAATCCCAGTGCAAAATAACTGCAGAAGACTTTTATTTTACTAAAGACATTCGATGGCAACCTTGTCTTGACTAGTGGAAGTCAGCACTCTTTTTGTTCCTCTTTCTTGTGCTGAAAGCTGTGCTCATTTGTTTCAAATCATGGTCATCCTTTAGACGGCAAATTCTTCAAATACAAATGGGAGATCTACGAAGCAATCTCGGAAATAATGCCTTATGTAAAAACTCAAGTTTCAGGTTCTAAAAATCAAGCCTAAGGGCCATGTGTGAGCATAACCAATATAGTTTATTCCCCTGATTCCTCCCCTAATTTTCAGCTACTTAGTGGTAATATTGCTGGGTCAAAGTTCTCATATTTTGCCTTCAGCACTGGAAGGAAAGATGCTATATAATTTTAATAAATAAAAGTGTTAATAATGTTTAAGAGTTCATTTCTTTAATAAGCATCAATTCAGACTAATTATTTCAACAAATCTACACTTGCATGCAGACCTACCAGGTAATTATCAAGATAATCGTGTTCACATTACAAGCACACACAACAAGGAACTATCACCATTTTCCAAATATAAGCACACAGCCAAGAACTATCCATTTTTCCCTCAAGGAGTTAACTGTAAAGAAAAGAATAAGTGAGTAAAAATAAGTTAATGTCTAGTTCACATTTTTCTCCCAGGAACAAAAATTTAGGAGTTAATAACACAATCTATGAAGACTTAAGTTTGACTAAAGGTTGGTAAGTTTAATGCCACTTGCTTCTGATGAGCAAGCTGGTTAATAATTAAATAAATGAACATAATCTATTCAGGATGGATTTAAACCACAACCATAAAGAATCTTAAGCACACTGCTGACATTTTGTTGTGCTGTAAAACACAGTCTGCTCTATGTGATCATGAAATGTTAAGGAAAGCAGGGCTATGCTAAAACTAAAGAATTAATGCTGTAATTAGCATCTGAAAGATAATTACTGCATAGAACAGACTATATCTACACCGTTTTCTATTTTTTAGCTTCCTAAACAATCTTCAGCTACAAGTTAACTAAAGAGGGTGAACTAAAGATTCTAAGCACTTTCCTCAGACAAAGAGAGGTCCCTAACCCACTGACCCAAGCTCCTCTTTCCTCCGCAAAGTGGTAATCAACCACAACAATCCAGTGGTGCTACCCCACCTGTTATCCATACTGACCAACAGGACTACCTGAGGTTTCCTGAAGGTCACTGGTTCAGTCGCAGAATCAAGCAAAGGTAAATGGGTCCACAGTGGATTTAAACCTTAACTAACCAGCTCCTGAGGACAGTCAACAGACCATTCTCACGTGACAGTATCATGAGATGGAGGAGGACGCTAGAGTATGAAGAAAGAGGAAGAGTCCTGGGCAATGACCAAGAAAATACACAACATACTACTTAACTATGGATGAATCAATGGAAGGGGAGGGAGAGGAGAAAGAAAAGAGATATGAAATGCCCTTAAAGTTGACTCTTTCAGAAAACTCTCATTGAGCTGGGCAACAACTGGAACCTCAGAGAGAAAGTAAATTAGGATTTGGCCTTGAAGGAAGAACAACAGAAAAGAATAACAATGCAAAGCACACTTTTCACAGGTTTTAAAAGCCTTTAACTCTTTTCAGAAGGGTGACTCCAATCCAAAGAGATCCTACTGTTCCACCATGGCAAGTATCATGGCACCGTGCTTCTTTTGGGAGGCCAGGAGGCCTTCTCCTTCTGACACTTAACCACGATGCAGATCAGCACTTTCTTTAAGACTGAACAAGGTCCTGTAAGGCTGTGTCCTCTTTTCTTCTGTAACATTCTTAACTTCAACATAATCACACAAAATTTCCAAGATGAAAAATATACAACTCTATACCATCTCGCCGCTGCTGCTAAGTCGCTTCAGTCGTGTCCGACTCTGTGGGACCCCATAGATGGCAGCCCACCAGGCTCCCTGGTCCCTGGGATTCTCCAGGCAAGAACACTGGAGTGGGTTGCCATTTCCTTCTCCAATCCATGAAAGTGACAAGTGAAAATGAAGTCTCCCAGTTGTATCTGACTCCTAGCGACCCCATGGACTGCAGCCTACCAGGCTCCTCCATCCATGGGATTTTCCAGGCAAGAGTACTGGAGTGGGGTGCCATCGCCTTCTCTGCTATACCATCCTAGGCTACGCTTAAAAGATGACTAGTTCTTCTCCTCTAGATGACAGACATTTAAATTATATCTTCTTATGTAAAGTTAGCTTAGAAGTTTAATTCATCTAAGTGAACTGTCCGAAGTCAAAATCATCATTCCAAGTAATCTGGAAGATACTAGTTAAATGAGCCAGTTCTCATCCTGAAATGAATGCTCTCTATACAGCAAAACAGGGTATTGAACCTCATTTCATGATTTTAGTGCTCAGTTTAAAACAAACCCACAAACAAATAATGAAAGTGCTTTACTGAAGACTGCATATGCCTCTTCTGAAGCCACAAGCAATAGCCCTCAACAATCTGATACCAGGACTTTCCTGGATCACTTCCCCAGGCAACATATCCAGCGACTTTGGCCATCATTACTCTGGCCAACCCTAGGCTGAGAGATCACTCTTCAGCCACACCGTTCAGGTAAAGAAATTGAAACGATGAAACCAGTTGTGTAAAACACAACCAATCTCTGTACAATACTGCAGATTTACGAAGCAGCTGAACAGCCATAATCTCAACCAAACTTTCTATAGGAAGCAAGGTAGATATGAGCGCCACTCCCATGGAGAAAAGAGTAATCCTAGGTTTTGGAGAGCAAAGTGGTCAGCCTAAGCTCAAACATCATTAAGCAAAAGAACTGGAACAAGAACTGAGGAGAGTGTATGTACAAGAGTGGGGTTAAGGCTGCAGGGAGAGGTGGGGTCAATCAGGGAGAACTAGCTGAGGAGACACAACACAATCTGCACTTGGACACAGGCTGTATCTGTTCACAAAGGCCTTGGAAGATATGACTCCTGTCAACCAGCCAGCCTCACAGACTGTTGCCTCGTGACCCCAACAAAGGCTCTGTGCCCTAGTCATTCAGATATACTAATGGCATCCCAAAGGAGCCCAATAGTCTCAGCCTTTGTGCCTCTGTACCTGCAACTTCCTCCAACTGACACACTCCCCACTCCTTTCTCCCTTTCACCCACTTCCATCTGACCTTTGAACTCAGGTCAAATGATACCTTCTTTGGGTGTTGATCTTGGAGCAATCTGGATTGCCTTGTATCACAGCACTGTTCTGGCTGATTCTGTTGTTAGCTATCTTGCCAAGACCTAAGCTCTGGTGTGGGGGGTTGAGGGAGAATGGGGGCATCTATGTGATGTGATTCATCTTTTCCTGTTACCTGTCACAGGGAGCAGGCAATGGGTAAATGCCTGTGGACTCACAGAATGGACCTGCCAACTTCCGGGAGGAGTTAAGCCAGGCTTCCAAGGTAGAGAATTTCAGACAACTCAAGTGGAAACCATCACCTTCCACATTCACTTGAGTTACCAGATTCCTCTCTCAGCCTGGCTCCTCTAGAAGGCCTGACCTTAAAGTACTGCCATGGAATTATAATCCACGTCACGGTTTTGTGGTCTGTGTTTGTTTGAACTGGAAAACCTTCCACTGTTTATACATTTGGAATCACTTCCAAATGTGACAACCTGAGATTGTTAACCTGGGAGGCAAAATGACAGCCACCACAGTGGAAGAATGCCCAGGGATCAAGAAAGCATAACTGTTAAAAGAGCGTGAGCTCTGGAATCTGGGTCCCAATGTGCCATTTGCCAACTGGGTGACTCTGGGTAAATTACCCACACTACCTCCTGCCTTAAAGTGGGGTGTGTGTAGCCAGCAGGCATAGCAATGCCCCCAAACATCTACTGAGGAGCTACTCTGGGCCAATGGAAACCATGCTTGCATCATGCCAGCCTGTGTTAGTCCCTCCTGAAATACTCTGGAGTACAGGCTTGCCAACCTTCACTAGAAGCTAATCTTTAAGAAAGCAAGGGTCTTGTCTGTCTTGTCCACTCACCCCTCTCAAGTGCCAATCAAATGTCTGCCACACAGTCACTCAGTACATTTGGAAAGAAGGAATGGTCAAATCAGATGAAGACCTTCTTGTCCCCTAGCACTGTGTTTTGGTGAAGAAAGTAGGGAATAATAACTAAAGATGAAGGCACACATTACAAGGGGCTTGGGCTCGCCACAAACATATAGGTGGCCCCCTGGGCTTCCTCGGACTCCAGTTCCAGGCTCTTCTGGGTGGGGAGGGGGAAGATCTGACAGCCCTTCCCCCACCCCCTTCCCTCGGCTGCACAGCTATGAGCCACAGGCACAAGAAAGGCAGAAGAAGGAAAGTTGAGTCCAGTCCCGTTGAAACTTCTGAGGAGGTTTCTATCATTCACTTACTCAACAGGTGCTTATCAAGGACCTAAGGTGTGCGGGGGATAAAGCGGAGACGTGACCAGGTCCTGTCCTCATGGAGCTTCCCTCCCAATGTGGAGGAGACACAGTACTCAAGTGTGTAAAGTGGTCCTCGTACGCAGGACTAAGTTGCCAAGCTGCCAGGAGTGATGCTACAGGGGCGGCCGCTGGTGTCCTGGGCGGGGTGGCGGGGTGGCGGGGTGGCGGGTCGGCGCGGGCCTCCCGGGGAGGCGACCTCTGACCTAGGACCTGAGCCTTCCGGGGACAGGCGGTCGCCGGGGCCCACACTCTGGGCGGAGGCCGCAGACCGGAGAGAAGGGTCACAGCGGCAACTGTGCGAGTGTCTGGAGGGCGAGGCGCGGGAGGCTGTGGAGGAGCAGGCCCTGGACTCCCGCACCCGACCCTCGGGGCCGGGGAGGGGGCGCAGGCGGACTCGCCGTCGGACGGGGGCGGGGCGGGGGCTGCGGCCGGGGGGCCGACGTCACCACCGCGCCGCCGGGCCCTCCGGAGCGCGGGAGGGAGCGCGGGGCGGCGGGCCCGGCCCGCGGCCGAAGATGGCGGGCCTCCGGGCTTACCTCGGAATTTGAGCTCGTGCTGCGGCTCGAGGCTCAGGACCTGCTCCACCTTCGCCATGTTCCTCGGCGGCGGGGCAGCTCGGGCGGGGAGACCCCTGAGAGGTCACCTGGGGCGGGACGCGTGAATGCTGCGCCCCCTTTAAATTTGGAAAGGGGGGGCCTGCCGGGGCGCGGGCGGGGGTCGCCTATGGGTTGCGCGCGGGGGGGGGGGGGGACGGCCTACGCGGTGCAGGCGCAGGGGCGGAGGGCGAGGGTGAGGCCGCGGTGCCCAGCGAGCGTACGACACGCACGCACGCACGGACGCGCCGACGCACGCACGCACACACGCAGCAGGCCGGCCGCCTTAACCCGGCGCGCGCTCGGGAACGGCGGGGAGCAGAGCGCGCGAGCCCCTGCCGAGCAGTGCGCAGGCGCGGCGGTGGCCGTGGGGGCGGGGCTGCCGGGAGGCAGGGGGCGGGGCGTCGCGCAAGTCCGGGGGAGGGGCGGGTCCGGGACACCCAGAATTGAGGACCATCATCCTGAAGATTATTTATTTAGGCAGGGCGCATGGGAGGCAGATTTTGTGTTAAGTGCTTTAGTCAATAATTAATAAAAATGAACTTCCACTTCTCCTTGCTAATGTGCCAGGCACTTAGAGATTTTGAATAATAATGAAGTACGATTTATTCTTATTATAAACATGATGTTTGTGAGTGAATGATGTGTGTTAGACACGGTGACTTGTGGTAAGCAATAAATATAAATTTAGTAAGCTACCAATTATTGCTTGCTTATTTTGTGCCACTCTGCTGAACGCTTCACATAACAACAGCATCGATTATAATAAATAAAAGCTACTCTACTTTAAATGTTTACTATGTAACAAGCACTGTGCTGAATCCTGTACTGCTAAATGCAACAAATATTTAGAAATACAGTGATCAGAAAAAATGACCTGGTTCCTGCTTCTTACTAGGGGCCATAGATGAGACAGCCTTTGAATAAATAACCACCCACTCAAACAAATACACTTTTAAAAATTACTGAGAACCTATATCTGTTTGGTTTTAAAGTGAACACTCTACCTCATTATCTCATTATTGACATTTAAACTTTACTTCATTATGTAGTGTGTACTACCTGAAATATGTGTTAAATATTTTCCTTTTCATATATAAATGAAAATAGCAAATAGCTAACATTGACTCTACATGACAGACATAGAGGTATTCTTTGTACTGTTCTTTGCACTTTCCAATTTGAAATTTTTTGTAATTTTTTAAAAAGGGTTTTTTTAAAATATAATCTTTGTCTTTTAACTACAGCATTTGGTCCATTTATACTTATTATATTTATGATTATATATGGATATATTTCTACCATCTTATTTTGTGCCTTCCGTTGGTCACATTTGTTTTTTTCTTTTTCCTTTCCTTTTTGCATTTTTAGAGCTAATTTTTTTCTCATTCCACTTTTCCTCCTCTTATATACTCTATGCTGTTTCAATGATTACTCTTTACTTGGCTCCCTGAAAATAAAAGGACTTAAGTGTACTTTAATAGCCCATCCTCTAAATTATATGCCTTAATTATACTATATTTTAAGTTTAATCTTTTCCTTTTTCACCCTGTGAGCCATTACTAAGTTATTTTATACAGTCAATATTGATTTGGACTCAACCACACAGTTACCAATTTCTTTGCTCATCTTTTCTTCCTGCATCTCAGAATTTACAATCAGGATCACTTTCCTCATGCCTGAATCTTGAAATTCTGTTTCAGGAAGTTTGTTGGAGCAAATGCTGTTGGATTTTGTTCTTCTAAAATTGATTTTATTTTTCTCCTGTTTTTACAAGATATTTTGGCTGATTTACTAGAGGGACAATGGTTTTCTCTGAGAGCTGTTGGAAGCTACCACTGACTTCCAGCTCCCATTGTTACTGCTGAGGTTTCAAATGACAATCTCCTCATCATTCCTTAAGAAATGTCCTGTTTCTTCCCATTGTCCTGGGGTTCTGCAGTTTTATCACAATGTATCTTCTAATTTATTTGTCTTAGCTCATTCAAGCTGCTTTAGCAAAATACCATATAGACTGGATGGCTTAGATAACAACATTTGTTTCTCACAGTTCAGTTCAGTTCAGTTCAGTCGCTCAGTCGTGTCCGACTCTTTGTGACCCCATGAATCGCAGCACGCCAGGCCTCCGTGTCCATCACCATCTCTCGGAGTTCACTCAGACTCATGTCCATCGAGTCCGTGATGCCATCCAGCCATCTCATCCCGGGTCGTCCCCTTCTCCTCCTGCCCCCAATTCCTCCCAGCATCAGAGTCTTTTCCAATAAGTCAACTCTTCACATGAGGTGGCCAAAGGACTGGAGTTTCAGCTTTAGCATCATTCCTTCCAAAGAAATCCCAGGGTTGATCTCCTTCAGAATGGACTGGTTGGATCTCCTTGCAGTCCAAGGGACTCGCAAGAGTCTTCTCCAACACCACAGTTCAAAAGCATCAATTCTTCGGCGCTCAGCTTTCTTCACAGTCCAACTCTCACATCCATACATGACCACAGGAAAAACCATAGCCTTGGTTAGACAGACCTTAGTTGGCAAAGTAATGTCTCTGCTTTTGAATATACTATCTAGGTTGGTCATAACTTTTCTTCCAAGGAGTAAACGTCTTTTAATTTCATGGCTGCAGTCACCATCTGCAGTGATTTTGGAGCCCCCAAAAATAAAGTCTGACACTGTTTCTACTGTTTCCCATCTATTTCCCATGAAGTGATGGGACCAGATGCCATGATCTTTGTTTTCTGAATGTTGAGCTTTAAGCCAACTTTTAACTCTCCTCTTTCACTTTCATCAAGAGGCTTTTAGCTCTTCTTCACTTTCTGCCATAAGGGTGGTGTCATCTGCATATCTGAGGTTATTGATATTTCTCCTGCAAACTTGATTCCAGCTTGCGTTTCTTCCAGTCCAGAGTTTCTCATGATGTACTCTGCATAGAAGTTAAACAAGCAGGGTGACAATATACAGCCTTGACGTACTCCTTTTCCTATTTGGAACCAGTCTGTTGCTCCATGTCCAGTTCTAGCTGTTGCTTCCTGACCTGCGTACAGATTTCTCAAGAGGGAGGTTAGGTGGTCTGAAATTTCAAGACTGAAGCACCAGCACATTCTGTGCCAGGCGAGAGCCCACTTTCTGGTTCATAGTCAGCTGTTTTCTTGCTTTCTGGAGTCATTTTTATAAGGGCACTAACACTATTCGTAAGGTTTCCCCGCACGTGACCTTATCACCCTCAAAGACCCCATGTCCTAACACTGTCTTTCAGGAATCGCATTTTGCGTATGAATTTTGGGGAGGATACAAATGCTCAGTCTGTAGCATTTATCCTGTTTGAATACTCAAGAGTTTCTGAATTTGTTGACTGGAATTTTTCATCATTCTGGAAAATTCTCAGCATTTTAAAATTTTTAAAAATTATTGTAAAATACACATATGATTTACCATCTTAATCATTTTAAGTGTACAGTTCAATAATATTGAATACACTTACACTGTTGTGCAACCATGACCACTATCCATCTCCAGAACTCTTTCATATTGCAACTCCATATCCAATAAATAACACCCTCTCTTTATTAAAAAAGAAAATTTATTTATTTGGCTGCATTGGGGCTTAGTTACAGCACACATGTGGAATCTAGTTCCCTGACCAGGGATCAAACCCAGGTCCCCTGCTCCCATGGAGTCTTAGCCACTGGATCATCAGAGAAGTCCGAATAGTTATCTCTTTTACATGTTACCTTAGCTCCATCCTCTCACTCTTTTCTCCTAGATATCTGACTAGTAGTTTATTCAATCTAGATTTTTCAAGCTGTAGGTTGTTTCCCAAAGGTGACTTATAAAATCAATTCAGTAGGTTGTTACCAGCACTGAGAGAGAAAATGAACATAAAATATCAGACTGCATTATATATTTTCATGAAAATTTTGTTTCATTGTGTTTATTAACAACATACCAATACATAAAACTGTCAGTTCAGTTCAGTCGCTCAGTCGTGTCCGACTCTTTGTGACCCCATGAATCGCAGCACGCCAGGCCTCCCTGTCGACCACCAACTCCCGGAGTTCACTAGACTCACGTCCATCGAGTCAGTGATGCCATCTAGCCATCTCATCCTCTGTTGTCCCCTTCCTCTCCTGCCCCCAATCCCTCCCAGCATCAGAGTCTTTTCCAATGAGTCAACTCTTCTGTAGTGAGTTGCAAATAAAACCCATTCATTAGACCTTCTCGCACCATTCTCCCTGTCTCCTTGCCTCTCTGTCAGGGCTTTGTCTCTCATCTCTGTATCCCATATTGTGGGTATGTCTTCAGATCTTTCAGTCCATAATTGTTCCTGAGCCTGCAGATAAACCTATTCCAGGAGTTTTTCATTTCAGTTTTTTTTTAAGCCTCTACGTTCTATTTGGGCTTCCCTGGTTGCTCAGTTCCTTTACACAACTAAGGATCACACAGGCAGGTCTTTAACATCGGTTCCAGCCACGCCCCACCCCATTGAGGGGTTTTGGTGTTGGTCTTCACTATTGTCACTTTAGGCAGCGGCAATGGCCAGGTCATCTTGATGGCGGCAAGTCCATGTTCTTGGGCCCATGCAGAGCTTCTACACCTGCCTCCACGGGCACTTTAAAATAAACTCAGCATGTAAGCAATGGCTGAGGGGCCCAGAATGAGTCACCCTGTCCACTGGATTATTACTGAGTCACTGATGCCCTTGGTGAGCATTCACAAGGGACACTGTGAACACCTTCAGATTGTGCCCATCCCAGGAGGCATCCCCATAACCCCTTCCCACACCTCCTTCTCATGAAATTCATTTCTGCTGTATCCGTTCCTAGCTGCCCACTACCAACGGGTCAGTGTACATCTATGCTTCTGGTCGTCTCTCAGCCCAATAAACATCTGAATGGACATCTTGAGATTCTGGAAAATCAATGGATTCTCTTTATGTTGTAATTCTGCAACCTAACCAATTAAGTTTTGGGTAAGTGTGCATGCTAAGTCACTTCAGTTGTGTCCAACTCTTTGTGACCCCGTGGACTGTAGCCTGCCAGGCTCCTCTGTCCATGGGATACTCCAGGCAAGAATACTGGAGTGGGTTGCCATGCTTTCCTCCAGAGGATCTTCCCAACCCATGGATCAAACATGAGTGTCTTATATCTCCTGCATTGGCAGGCAGTTCTTTAACACTTGTGCCACCTGGGAAGAACCAATTTGGGGTATGGTTTTCAGCAAGGTCAAAAACCTATAGTTGCAAGAAATAAAGGATTATTTTAGGGCTCCATGGAATCCCTCTGGCTTTCCCACTGGGACTTAACTGAATGTTTAGAGAGCTTGTCATTTTCTTTCCATAATAGCTCCAGGGAACTCAGACATAGCTACTACCCACAGTCCCGGGATCATCACGGCGACATCAGGGCAGCAGCCGCAGGACTCTCCCGGGCCCTTGTGGTTGTGGGTGCTAGTCACCCTCATGATGTGAAGGCAAGTAGTAGGGCTGCCACTGCATATACTTGCAGATTACTTGTAACCCGTGCTCAATGCTAAACTGACCCTCTGGGGTAAAAGTAACTCTGAGCTATAGTTTTTGCAGATTTCTGTGGTGCAAACACTCACTCCATGACTAATTTTAAGCAACCTGGAGGTCATTGCTGAACACAGAATTAAAAGAGGAGTGCACCATTGGCTCCTGCAAGCTAGTCTGAGCCCAGCACACCCCTGCCTCTATTCCACGCCCTGTGGACACCTCAGTCAGGCATGAGGATGTGGACTAGTCAGACTCTGCATCCTGTCTGAGGGTCCATCTCCTGGGACCACTCTTGGTACTAAGTCTTCTACCAGTCCAGGTCCAGCCAGGAAAGCAGAAGTTACACCAGTTATTTTGACAAAGATAACTTAGCTTGAACAAATGGTTAGTGGGGTAATGGGGAACTGTAAAAGCAAGATGAAGACACCAAGGTGTCTTGTGGGTAGGGGAGCAGGAGAGCCAAGAGACACAGGCAAGATATTGGGTCATTAGGACCCAGAAGCTCAGAAGAGGGACTTCATTCAGGTAGGAGCAGAATTCTTCTTCCTCTTTTTTAATACTTACTTATTTGGCCATGCTGGGTCTTAGTTGTAGCACATGAAATCTTAAATGCTGCGTGTGGGATCTAGTTGCCTGACCAGGGATCAAACCCAGGCTGCCCCTGCCTGGGAGTTCAGAGTCTCAGCCATTGGACCGCCACAGATGTCCCAGATGGGAGCAGATTTCTGAGGAAGGGGTACAGACTGGCCAGTGCCCAGTGCCTCTGGGCTAACCCCCTCAAAAGCTGCAGGTTGCTGCCAAGGTGAAGGGTGGCTGCTCAGATGACACTGAGAGCAGACGGGAGGAGCAAGACCCCCTTCTTAGTCCTGGGGTCTCCCTCAGTTGCCTCAACTGAGGAAAGTACCTGAGGAGAAAGAATAGAGGGAGCCTTAGCCCCCGCACCTCAGAGCAGACAGCAGAGGGTTGATTTAGAGACCAGGGGAAATGGATTCCTAATGCCCACACCCTCTTTGACTTCTTTAAACACTGAAGACACACTTCTGTTTCTAGCCTCCTGTTGCTGAAGTGTGTGCCATTTCGAATTACAGTTCCTGCTGACTCAGGGCGTCCTGTTTCCTTGTGTGTTTTATGATCTTTCAACCTATTTAGGGGAATTCTTTGAGGCCTGGTATTGCCATCACCTATCACCACTAGCTAGTCACTCCAAAGTTTGGTGCTTCGGACATCAACAATTCACATCGTCGGTCTCCCTCAAGGGCATTGGGGTTGCCTGGGCTCTTGTGGGGCAACAGGAGGAGAGTGGCTAGAGCCGGGCAGGGAGTTTAGGTGCCCCCAGCCCCTGAGGGCACCCTAATTTCCAACATCAACAGCTAAGACTCTGCTCTCCCAATGCAGAGGGCCCTGGTTCAATCTCTGATCAGGGAACTCAGATAAGAAGTGGCGCTCCTAAAACCACCCTCCAGTGTGACAGTTCAAAAAGAGGACTCACAGAACTCATGGAATCGCTATACTCATGGTCATGGTTTATTACAGGCAAAGGACGCAGATTCACACCAGACAAGGGAAGAAGCACACGAGGAAGACAATTCTAAACACGGAGCTCCCATCACCCTCTCCCTGTGGAGTTGGGGTATATCACTCTTCAAGTTCAGTGTGTAACAGTGTTCGCAGAGGATCACCACCCTCCTCCTTGCAACTTTTTTGTAACTCCAGATCTATTTTAAATTTAAAAGTCTATTTCAAATATTTTTATTGGATTCTCATCCTTCTAAATTGGCATTCTCTGCAGTGCAATCAGTTATTGTTACTCTCTGGCATTCAAATTCTGTGATAACCAGGATGCAGGCAGGGGGCTGAACCACACTGAATGGATAAGAAAGCTGTGGTACATATACACAATGGAATACTACTCAGCTATTAAAAAGAATGCATTTGAATCAGTTCTAATGAGATAGATGAAACTGGAGCCTATTATACAGAGCAAAGTAAGTCAGAAAGAAAAGAATCAATACAGTATATTAACGCATATATATATATATATATATATATATATATATGGAATTTAGAAAGATGGTAACGATGACCCTATATGTGAGACAGCAAAAGAGACATAGATGTAAAGAACGGACTTTTGGACTCTGTGGGAGAAGGTGAGGGTGGGATGATTTGAGAGAATAGCATTGAAACATGTATATTATCATACGTGAAATAGATCGCCAGTCCAGGTTCGACGCATAAGACAGGGTGCACAGGGCTGGTGCACTGGGATGACCCTGAGGGGCGGAATGGGGAGGGAGGTGGGAGGGAGGGTCAGGATGGGGAACACATGTACACCCATGGCTGATTCCTGTCAATGTATGGCAAAACCCACTACAATATTGTAAAGTAATTAGCCTTCAATTAAAATAAATTTTTTAAAAATTAAAATAAAAAAAAAGAAAAAATGGGTGGCTTTGTGGAACTGGTGTCTCACCCCTTTTCTTGCTTCAGAAATGCTCCTGGTTGTCCAAGTCCCATCCATCCTCCCTGCGGTCACTCTCATTCATTCTCTCTCTCATTCATTCACTCATCCAAGTGGCATTTCCTAAGGACCTGCTACTTCAGCATCCCACAGTGGGTGGATTTAACCCTGGCTCCAAAGGACTTTACATCTGCTAAGGGGAGTTTAAAAAAAACAACAAAAAACCACCAAAATTGTTACAATCTGTGATAAACACTAAAATAGATGAGAAGAAAGCTACTAAGAGAGACTTCCCCAATGGTCTAATGGCTAAGACTCTGCACTCCCAATGCAGAGAGCCCTGGTTCAATCTCTGATCAGGGAACTAGGATTCTATATGCAGCAACTAAGAGCTTGCATGCTGCCAAATAAGACCTGGCACAGACAAACAAATAAATAAATATTTTAAAAAGAAAGCTACCAAGACACAATGAATTTTACTCTGGGTGCTGGAAGAAAACTTAAAAGCTCATATAGTATTAGAGAATAATCTTGGAAAAACAGTAAGAAAGATCTCGCCAGACAGAAAAGAGAAGGAAGAGTCCTCCAAGTGGAGGGAAAGCAAATGCAAAGGCCCAAGGGTACATGCCTGCTGGGGCTGATCTGGAGGAAAGGCAAGGAGGAATAATACTTTCTCAGGGGGACCTCTCTGGAGATCCAGTGGTTAAGATGCTACGCTTCCAAAGCAAGGAACATGGTTTCAATTCCTGGTGGGGAAGCTAAGATCCAACATCACACAGCACAGCCAAAAATAAGTAAGTAAAAATTTTGAAACTTATAATATTTTCTCACATTTATTTAGCTCCTGCTCTGTGTCAGGCAGTAGATTAGCATATGTTTTCATTTCCTATGGTGCTGTAAAATGACCCACAAAAGTTCTGGAGGTTGAAAGTCCGAAACTGGCTCTTACGAGGCTAAAATCCATCTGCATTCCATGGTCTGCAGGCTCCTTGCCTTTTCTAGCTCCTGGAGCTTGGCCAGAGACCTTGGCTTCATGCCCCTTCCTTCATCTACAAAGCCGGCAATATAGCATCTTCAATCTTAATCTCCCTTGGACCTCTAATTCCATCATATCAAGTGGATAACTGTGGGCCAGATACTGCACCAAGGGCTTTGTTTATGTTATCTGGTTTAATCCTCCCATGTCAAGAGGATCATTTATCCCCACGTTACAGATGAAGAGACCAAGGCCCTGAGAAGTGTACCAGGATGGCCCAGGGGTGATGGGTCTTCTCTTGTGCTATGCAGTCTAGCTGTCGTGGTTGGATGCCCTTGGTTGTCCCAGAGGACATTCTATCCAGATGAGTAACATCATCAAACACAGTGGTTCTTTGTGTGTGTGTTCTGTTAGTTTGCATTGTTAAATTTTTTAATTTTTGTTTTTTAAAATGTATTGTGTTTACTTATTTTTAAGTTGAAGGATAGTTGATTTACAATGTTTTAGGTGTACAGCAAAGTGATTGAGTTATACACATTGAATGTATTGTTTTTCAGAAATAGATCCACAGACATAGAAAACAAATGTATGGTTACCAAAGGGGCAAGGGGGGAGGGATAAATTAGGAGTTTGGGATTAACATATACACATTATTGTTGTTTAGTTGCTAAATTGTGTCCAATTTTTGCTGACCCCATGGACTGTAGCCTGCCCGGTTCCTCTGTCCATCGGATTTCCCAGGCAAAAATACTGGAGTGGGTTGTTATTTCCTTCCACAGGGGATCTTCCCGACTCAAGGATTGAACCCGAATCTCCTGCACTGACAAGCACATTCTTTACCACTGAGTCACCAGGGAAGCCCCAACATATAGACGTTCAGTTCAGTTCAGTTGTTTAGTTGTGTCTGTCTCTTTGCAACCCCATGGACTTCAGTATGCCAGGCCTCCCTGTCCATCACCAACTCCAGGAGTTTACTCAAACTCATGCCCATTGAGTCGGTGATGCCATCCAACCATTTTATCCTCTGTCATCCCCTTCTCCTCTCGCCTTCAATCTTTCCCAGTATCAGGGTCTTTTCCAATGAGTCAGCTCTTCACATCAGGTGGCCAAAGTATTGGAGTTTCAGCTTCAACGTCAGTCCTTCCAATGAATACTCAGGACTGATTTCTTTTAGGATGGACCTGTTGGATCTCCTTGCAGTCCAAGGGACTCTCAAGAGTCTTCTCCAACACCACAGTTCAAAAGCATCAGTGCTTTGGTGCTCAGCTTTCTTCACAATCCAACTCTCACATCCATAAATGACCACTGGAAAAACCATAGCCTTGACTAGATGGACCTTTGTTGGCAAAGTAACGTCTCTGCTTTTCAATATGCTATCTAGGTTGGTCATAACTTTCCTTCCAAGGAGTAAGCGTCTTTTAATTTCATGGCTGCAATCACCATCTGCAGCGATTTTGGAGCCCCTCAAAATAAAGTCTGCCACTGTTTCCACTGTTTCTCTATTTGCCCTAAAGTGATGGGACTGGATGCCATGATCTTTGAGATTTAAGCCAACTTTTTCACTTTGAGCTTTGAGCCAACTTTTTCACTCTCCTCTCACTTTCATCGAGACTCTTTAGTTATTCTTCAGTTTCTGCCATAAGGGTGGTGTCATCTGCATATATGAGGTTATTGATTACTATACATAAAATAGATAACTAATAAAGACCTACTCTATAACACAGGGAACTATGCTCAGTAATAACCTATGAGGGAAAAGAATCTGAAAAAGAATATATTTATGTATACATACACATATATATATGTATACATATATATATATAACTGAATCCCTTTTCTGTACATCTGAAAGTAATACAACATTGCAAGTCTACTATAGTTCAATAAAAAACAAAATAAAGAAATAAACAAAACCATTCCAATAGTCAGTTCAGTCAGTTCACTCCCTCAGTCATGTCTGACTCTTTGCAACTCCATGGACTGCAGCACGCCAGGCTTCCCTATCCATCGCCAACTCCTGGAACTTGCTCAGACTCATGGCTATCGAGTTGGTGATGCCATCCAACCATCTCATCTTCTCCTGCTTTCAATCTGACTATTCCAACAGTCAGGAAGCCTTAAAAATAAATAAAATGTTTAAAACAAAAAATAAAATGTATTATTTTAAAATAAACTCTCAATCTTGCAACCATTTTAGACTTACAGAGCAGTTACACAAGTGGTCTAGAGGGTTTCTTCTACTTCTTACCCAGTTTTCCCCATGTTATCATTTTACACAACTACGGTGGCAACATTGGAACATTATCATTGTAAACTCCAGACTGATTGTGGATGTTACCAGTGTTTCCACAAGTGTCCTTTTTCTTTTCCCGGATCCATTCCAGGATACCACATTGCATTTAATCAGTTTGCTTTCCACAGAGATGCCCTGGAAGCTGACTGGGGGACAGATTGATGTCAACAACAATCGTAGCCTCTGAGAACCAAGTGCCACGTGCCTGGCACCATCCTGAGAAGCATGTGTGTTTCTCTCTGCTCTCACAACGATGATAGGTGACATCAATTTCTCCGGCTTGAGGCTGAGAAAACCGAGGCACAGGGAGGTTCAGACACTCACCCAAGAGGAGTGAGAAATCGGAGATGGAGGATGAAGACCTGGATGAAAGGGACCACGGGGTGGGGGAGGGGTGCATGTCTCAGAAGCGGGGGTTATGGTGAGGGTTGGGGGTGACCGAAGAATTCCAGTGGCCCTTCCCCAGGCCCCTGCAGTGGCTGTTCCTGCTCCTGCAATGGTCTTCCCATGGCCACCTGACATTGCCACTGTCATCCGATCACTTCCTGACCACCTGCTGTATGTCAGGCACCTTGCTCAGTCCTGGCACACATGGAGACAGGTGCATACAGGTGAAAAAGAACCTCCGGGGGGGGGTGGTATGAAAAAACATGGCTAGAAAGCTGTTCCGTGAGGCTTCTGGGACACCAGCTCGTCAGGCAGGCTTTTCCTTCCCAGCACTTTGGTGACGTGCAATCACTTATTTATCTGTGGCCTGTCTCCCCACTCGGAGAAGGCAATGACACCCTACTCCAGTACTCTTGCCTGGAAAGTCCCATGGACGGAGGAGCCTGGTTGGCTGCAGTCCATGGGGTCGAGAAGAGTCAGACGCGACTGAGCGACTTCACTTTCACTTTTCAGTTTCATGGATTGGAGAAGGAAATGGCAACCCACTCCAGTGTTCTTGCCTGGAGAATCCCAGGGACGGGGAAGCCTGGTGGGCTGCCGTCTATGGGGTTGCACAGAGTCGGACATGACTGAAGGGACTTAGTAGCAGTCTCCCCACTGAGACACGAGATTCATGAATGATCCATCCCTGATTTGAGCTTCTAGCAAAGGCCTGAAGCAATCCATAGAGGGATGAGTGGAGGAAAGAAGGAAGGAATGGAGGAAGGCAGGGCAAAAGGGAGAGAGAGAGGAAGATCCAGGGTCACCAGGCGCTGAAGTTTCAGAACTAGCTCATACAGTGTTGTTGTTTAGTTGCTAAGTCATGTCCAAATCTTTTGCAACCCCATGGACTGTAGCCCACCAGGTTCCTCTGTCCATGGGATTTCCCATGCAAGAATACTAGAGTAAGTTGTCATTTCCTTCTCCAGGGGATCTTCCTGACCCAGGGATTGAACCCATGTCTCCTGCATTGGTAGGCGGGTTCTTTACCACTGACCCACCAGGGAAGCCCAGCTCATACGTAGGACTTGTTAAAACTCATGCAGACTGAGCACCTCCAAGCTGGCCTGGATGGAGGTGGGGGTCATACTCAGAGCCGCCCCACATCTTTGCACACAGGGGTGCAGTTGTATGGCCTAACCCTTATCCAAAGAAATGGGCCCTCCAGGATCAGGCAGGAGGACTCAGGAGGGGCTGTCTGCTCAGGGAATGGGGTGGTTGTTGGGAGGTGCAGAGGAAGGAAACCAGTGTTTTTCTCCCTTTGCCCCCATAAGCAAACTCACCCCGTCACCCCGAACCCCCTTGGTCTCTAATTCCTAACTGGGAGCAATCAGAGAGGAGATGGATTCATGGTCCCCATCTCTGTGCCTGGCACATAAAAGGTGCTCGTTACATGTTTGATGAATGAATAAAATAATGTAATTAAAAATTTGAAGGGAGGCGGGAGAGAAAGTCTTTTCCATCCTTAGGCCGTGTCCCCAAGCACCCAGAAGGCCACATTTGCATACAAATAATTGATATTCTAATTACAAATCATTCGTATTGATTTATTAACAGATCCCCAAAGGATTTCTAGAAGATAATTAGATTCTAAGCTCCTTAGGGGTTAGGAAGGCATATTTACCTCGCTGCTCCCCCCGGGCCGTGCAAGGAGCGGAGCTACCTGATAAATGTTTGATGAGGTCAGGAGTAAGCCTGGTCTCCTTGTGGGAAGAGGCGATAGCTGCCCCACAGACAATTTCCAGTGTGTATGGGGTTCTGTGGCAGGGGGAAGACGGTGCATCCACTTGTATGTGTGTGTTCTTGTGTGTGTGTGTGTGTGTGCGCGTGCTTAAAATGTGCAAAGCTCGCTAGTCTCTAAGCCCCAGTGATTTTTCACTGTATATGCAGCTTTCCCTCCAGAGTCCTCGCCAGGGGGTGGCAGGGGGCTAGGGGTGTTAGACCTTCCTCATCATCTCTATGGGCCTTTCCCCGACACCCCAAATAAATAACATTAGTACATTAAGAAAAAAAAAAAAAGCAACTAGCGAAGGAAGTCATCAATAGAAAACTTGACAGTTTTCATTGATCTGATTAAAAACTCTGCTTGCTCTCTGAATGCAGCTTCGAGTCCCCCACCTCTACTGTCTTGCTGAGCCATTGGCCACTCCCCAGGGCCCTCTGAGAACAGAAACTGTGTTGCAGCCCCGGACGCCAGGCTCAGAAGAGGATGAGTCCCTGCAGCCTCACCCCCCCAGAACGTGGTGGCAAAGCAGCGGAGCAGGGGCCCCAAGGGGAGGGTGGAGGGAGGCAGGGGTGATGGGGTGGAGGTGTTTAATGCTTGGCTTCTCCATTTTCACGTTCCTGCGATAGCTCCCATGAATCCTTAGCGCCACGGATTCTCAATACTGTCACGACTCTGCGTTTTTATCTGGGGGAATAAAACAAAACAAGTGATCCCAATATGTAAAGCAAATGCAGTGTTCTCAGGAAATCTGAATGGTTGCCATAAACACCATCATTTCATGCTGGGAAAGGTGTGATCCTATGTGGGGCAGTGGAGCCTGCTACCTAGGCCAAAGCCCAATTGAGCAGGTCTTGACCCAGATAATCACGATGGTGTGATCACTCATCTAGAGCCAGACATCCTGGAATGTGAAGTCAAGTGGGCCTTAGGAAGCATCACTACAAACAAAGCTAGTGGAGGTGATGGAATTCCAGTAGAGCTATTTCAAATCCTGAAAGATGATGCTGTCAAAGTGCTGCAGTCAATATGCCAGCAAATTTGGAAAACTCAGCAGTGGCCACAGGACTGGAAAAGGTCAGTTTTCATTCCAATCCCTAAGAAAGGCAATGCCAAAGAATGCTCAAACTACCACACAGTTGCACTCATCTCACATGCTAGTAAAGTAATGATCAAAATTCTCCAAGCCAGGCTTCAGCAATATGTGAACCACGAACTTCCTGATGTTAAAGTTGGTTTTCGAAAAGGCAGAGGAACCAGAGATCAAATTGCCAACATCTACTGGATCATGGAAAAAGCAGGAGAGTTCCAGAAAAACATCTATTTCTGCTTTATTGACTATGCCAAAGCCTTTGACTGTGTGGATCACAATAAACTGTGGAAAATTCTGAGAGAGATGGGAATACCAGACCACCTGACCTGCCTCTTGAGAAATCTGTATGCAGGTCAGGAAGCAACAGTTAGAATTGGACATGGAGCAACAGACTGGTTCCAAATAGGAAAAGGAGTACGTCAAGGCTGTATATTGTCACCCTGCTTATTTAACTTCTATGCAGAGTACATCATGAGAAACGCTGGGTTGGAAGAAACACAAGCTGGAATCAAGATTGCCAGGAGAAATATCAATAACCTCAGATATGCAGATGACACCATCCTTATGGCAGAAAGTGAAGAAGAGCTAAAAAGCCTCTTGATGAAAGTGAAAGAGGAGAGTGAAAAAGTTGGCTTCAAGCTCAACATTCAGAAAACAAAGATCATGGTATCCAGTCCCATCACTTCATGGGAAATACATGGGAAACAGTGGAAACAGTGCCAGACTTTATTTTTTTGGGCTCCAAAATCACTGCAGATGGTGACTGCAGCCATGAAATTAAAAGACGCTTACTCCTTGGAAGAAAAGTTGTAACCAACCTAGATAGCATATTCAAAAGCATAGATTAAGGTCCATCTAGTAAGGCTATGGTTTTTCCAGTGGTCATGTATGGATGTGAGAGTTGGACTGTGAAGAAAGCTGAGCGCCGAAGAATTGATGCTTTTGAACTGTGGTGTTGGAGAAGACTCTTGCGAGTCCCTTGGACTGCAAGGAGATCCAACCAGTCCATTCTGAAGGAGATCAACCCTGGGATTTCTTTGGAAGGAATGATGCTAAAGCTGAAACTCCAGTCCTTTGGCCACCTCATGTGAAGAGTTGACTCATTGGAAAAGACTCTGATGCTGGGAGGGGTTGGGGGCAGGAGGAGAAGGGGACAACAGAGGATGAGATGGCTGGATGGCATCACTTACTCGATGGACAAGAGTTTGGGTGAACTCTGGGAGTTGGTGATGGACAGGGAGGCCTGGCGTGCTGCGATTCATGGGGTCACAAAGAGTTGGACATGACTGAGCGACTGAACTGAACTGAGAGGTGCTAGGTGTGTGACCTCTGGCAGGCTCCTAGGCTCTGGGCAATTCCCTCCAGCCAATGCTCTGAGAACACACCTGTAAAGGAATGCATGCCTGAGTGCTCAGTCATGACTGACCCTTTGTGACTCCATGGACTGTAGCCCACCAGACTCCTCTGTCCATTGAATCCTCCAGGCAAGAATACTGGAGTGGCTTGCCATTTCCTCCTGCAGGGAAAGTTCCTGACCCAGAGGTTGAACCTGTGTCTCCTGAGTTTCCTGCATTATAGGTAGATTCTTTACTGCTGAGGCACCTGGGAGGCCCCTCTAGAGGAATGAGGTGGGGTTATTACTCACTGTGGCAGGGAGGAGAGAGCTTGCAGAACGCCTGAAGGACTTGAGGAAGTAGGGTTTTGCTCGGGGTTAGATGCCATGTGGCATGCTACAGTCCATGGGGCTGCAGAGTCAGATGCAACTGAGTGACTGAACAACAAAAAAGATGCTGCCAGGAAGGGGTGATTCCGTGATCCAATGGGGATCCAGAGGGGGCAGACCAGAGCCAGCCTCAAAGTGTGAGCAACTGGCAAAGCAGCAGCCTGCCCACCACTCAGGTTAGCTAGGAGAGGTCAATTTAGGTGGGGTTAGACAGTTTTCTTGTCTGGGCTCAGAATGACGACTGGAGTAGATTCTTGTTATTGTCTGGACTCTCTCTGGTCATGCAGTGGCCTGTGTGATGCTGGTGTCCTGTGAAATTCTGCTCAATAAGAGAGAGCATCAGGACCCACTGTAAGTGCCTGGCCAGTTCCTGGCCACCATGAGTGGCTTTTCCTTCCCTGTCCATGCCCTGTCTGTAAGGTGTGTGCATGATCAGTTGGTCAGTCCCTCAGTCATGTCTGACTCTTTTTGAGCCTGCCAGGCTCCTCTGTTCATGGAATTCTTCAGGCAAGAATTCTGGAGTGGGTTGTCATTCCTTTCTCCAGGGGATCTTCCCGACACAGGAATCAAATCTGCGTTGATATGAACACAGGGCCTTCTGCATTGCAGGTGGATTCTTTACCATCTGAACCAATCTGTAAGGTGGGATATAGTCAGTTTCTCTTGCTAAGGTTTGGGGAGGATGCAATGAATTGGTCAGTGCCAGGAAAGTCCTTAGTGCCCTGTTCTGGGCACATGGTAAATCCTCAGTGAAGTGTATCTATGACCATGAGGGTGGCATTTCAAAGAGCTCCCCTGGTCCCTTGAGTTACATCTGGGAGGCTTGTATGCTGTGTGGGGTTGGGAGCAGTGATGTTCCTGGAGATTTTAGTTATTTCAGGGTGGGTTTGTTTTTTTGGTAATTTGTAAAGGAAATAAGCAAATATGTCTCACTCTAAGTACAGCATATCCAGGAAACAGCATGAAAAACAGGCTCTTCACAATCAGTGTGTAACTTGGTGAAGACATCCCCTATCCACCTATCTTTTATTCAACACAAGCAAGCTATTCTTCATTCGCAGCAATTAGAAAAGGGGGCATGTAGTAAATGCCTTCTGTTATTTCCTCCCATGGGAAAGGTATCAGAAAGAACCAGCTTTATCTCTTAGAAGATTAATTCCCTCATGGGGTCCTCAGGTATTTGTGTTGTGATAACGCATGGTGTGTGATAGGGGTCATAAAACCTTGTGATTTTTCATCCAGTTATTCCTCCCTGTCCAAGATGTAGGGCTTTGCAGTGGCAGGAAAGTTTTAACATTGGACGATATTAGTAACAAATGATGATGGATCAGCCTCTGAAAGCTGGTACCTGGGAGGGCAGGGAGTGGCATTTATCTTGCTGTGGCCGTGGGCATCAGTGCCTCTGGGCCCAGGCACTTCATCACTTCAGCTATTCTTGTCCACTTCCATCTCCTCTGTGCTTCCCCCTCATAGCCTCAAAGTTCTCCAGTCCAAACCCTTCTCGTTCTGTGCCGTTCTCCTGAGACTGGGGCTATAAGACCGCTTCTTTTTTCTTCATTTTACTTTGCCATTTAAGTCATTGCCTTTGCTCATTTTGTGTTAGTGTGTGCACTCAGAGGCATGTGTGGGTGTGTATTTTTATTTTAACTACAGCATTACGAAAAACAAAGACAAACTTTTGTATTTTTTAGGCTGTAATATAGAAACAAGCAAACAGTCCCTAAAGGGGCCATGGTGGAATAAAAGCAGGCACTGACCCTGTGTGGTTTTGTAACAGGCTATCAGATGCCAGAGCTAATAATAGAATTTGTATGTTTATTATTGATGCAATTAATAATATTGATTTATGGAGCTTGAGTGCTTGCCATCATTAGCTATTCACAGTAGCCCCATGAAGTTGGCATCGCTATCATTTAGCAAATAAAATCACACGCTGCCTCACAGAGGAGGTAGCCAGAGTTGAAGCAGTCACTGAGTTGGCAAAATACTAAATGTCTTCGGGTTGGCCTTGGAACCCCCTTCGAAAAATGAGCCCTGAGTCATTCATCTCAGAGAACAGCTCAAGGAAACGTAATCTTATTCCATGTCTTGAAATGCTCTCTTCAAGATTACTGGATCACTGAAGCCTGCACATCATTTTAATCCAGTTAATGCCAAAGAGTCTTTCCAGATTGGTCTTCCCTTCAAGGTGGCCTGAGGTTTCTTTTTTTTGGGGGGGGGGATAATTTGATACACACAATAATCATCACCATATTCGTATCATAAGAGGCTGTCCTTTCAGCACCGTGAGGTCATTAACAGGCCATCTATAAAAACTACCACTTGGCTGCCCATGTTCCCATCTCCTGTTACATTCAGAAGCAGATTTGTCTGGCAAGGAGTAATTTAAAACCAGGGAAAAGAAAACCCACAGAGACTCTACTTCTTTAATATGGGGCTATCATAGTGGAAATATCAAATATAAAAATAAAATTAAAAAAATTCAAATACCCTCATTGTTCAGCCACCAACTCATGTCCGACTCTTTGCAACCCCATGGGCTGTAGCACTCCAGGCCTCCCTGTCCTTCACCATCTCTTGGAGTTTGCCCAAGTTCACATCCATTGAATCAGCAATGCCATCCAACCATCTCATCCTCTGTCACCCCCTTCTCCTTCTGCCCTCAATCTTTCCCAGCATCAGGGTCTTTTCCAATGAGTCAGCTCTTTGCATCAGGTGGTGAAAGGATTGGAGCTTCAGCTTCAGCATCAGTCCTTCCAGTGAATCTTCAGTGTGGATTTCCTTTAGGATTGACTGGTTTGATCTCCTTGCTGTCTCAGGAACTCTCAAGAGTCTCCTTAGTGGGATCTTTTATGATTTGATGGCTCCAGGTACTCATAACTGGTAATTCAGGCAGGCCTTCTATTGCCTTGCTGGTAAACAGCACCCAGGTCATTGCTATCATGTCTGCTCATTTTTTCCTTTGCCATTTTCCCAAAAAATTACGATGTGTTCTCATTTATATGCAAAGAAAGAGGTGACCTGACCTGGTTGCTGGAGTGGGTGATTGAAATTCCAGTGTTGATGATGGTATATCGTGGGCACAGATTTTGTGCCCAAATACCGAGCATTATCCTCACATTTTTATTCACGACCCTACAATTTTCTTCTTAAAAGCGACCTTTCTCTAATGGAGTGGAGCCTTGGTAGCTTTCCCGTTATGTTTTCCATATATTTTATTTAACAGAGGCCTGAAGGTAATAATACTGAGTACACTGAGTCTTAATAAAGAGAATTCTGACCCTCTTGTCCTGTTTCCCACCTCTTTAACAGTGATACCTGTGGTTGTGTCAGCATGACGCACACATCTTAAAAGGTGATCTCTGCATTCTTACATTGTTTTCTGGAAGATGCTGAGAGGTTATACTGAAAATAAAAAACCTGAGTGACCAGAGGTCTGATTAAAATTATTAACACAGTGATTCATTTTGACAAGGTGTTGGCTGTAAAGTCTTTCTTTTTTCCCCTTCTTCTCCCTTATAAGGGCTTCCCTGGTAGCTTAGGTCTGCCTGCAATGCAGGAAACCCCGGTTGGATTCCTGGGTCAGGAAGATCCGCTGGAGAAGGGATAGGCTACCCACTTCCATATTCTTGGGCTTCCCTTGTGGCTCAGCTGGTAAAGAATCCGTCTGCAATGTGGGAGACCTGGGTTCAATCCCTGGGTTGGGAAGATCCCCTGGAGAAGGAAAGGCTACCCACTCCAGTATTCTGGCCTGGAGAATTCTACGGACTGTATAGTCCATCAGGTGGCAGAGAATCGGACACGACTGAGTGACTTTCACTTCACTCCCTTTCAAGCTCCAGCAGTGGTGTCTCAGAAACAGAATAAAAAGAAGTGGTTGTTTAATATTCCTGGTAAATTCTAGAAGCCTGGTGATGCTTTACTTTTCAACCAACACTGACATTTTCAGTGGAGAATCATGTTTTTGGCTAGTGTTATTATAAGCCAAACAACTGAAGTTTTAAAGGTTTTGCATTTTAGATTTATAATTTACCATCTTAATAGAAATGTAGTTCTAAAGTTTTAGTGGGAAAAGAAAAATCTGCAATAAACATTAAAATTGCTTAGAAACCTGGGTCCGTGATTTAGTTCCTATTTGTTCTAAGGCAATAGCCAGTTGCTTGTGGAAAAATAAAGCACAGTTGTTTTGTGCATGTGTTCAAAACATCCTTGTTTCGGGTGGGCGCTCATTTGCTGCTTCCCCTTTGGCACGGAGTCTTCTCTTTCTTGGCATCTCTAAATAAGACTGGCTTGGGTACTATTTTGACAGGTTAACAGCCTAATATGCGGGCTTCCCAGGTGGTGCTAGTGGTAAAGAACCTGCCTCCTAACGCAGGAGACATGAGATGTGGGTTTGATCCCTAGATTGGGAAGATCCCCTGGAGGAGGAAATGGCAATCCATTCCAGTATTCTTTCCTGGAAAATCCCATGGACAAAGGAGCCTGGTGGGCTACAGACCATAGGGTATAAACGTGTACACATGTGTAATTTGTTTTATATACTCATACTCTATACATCCTGCTATTTTTCACTCAGCAATACACTGGGCACACCTTTCCACATTAATTTGTATCTGACATTTTATTCCTTTCTGCTCCTTTTCTAGAAACTATGTACAAGGCTGCAAAGACTATTCTGTTTGTGTAAATTCTTCCACAGGATCTCCATGGGGTGGTGCCTTTAGATGAGGACTGAGGGGTGGGGTGTTCTCCTCTAAGAGGTTGGGTTGTGTTTCCTTTTCACCAACAGGCCAAACACTAGTTCACCAGTTTGGATGTGCATTAGTGTAGTTTAATCCTCTGTAATTTGTTAATTTGCTACTTGAATTTTTTTGTGAATTGTTTTCTCATGTTATGGGTCCTTTCATTTCCCTTTTTGGGGGTGGTTCTTTCTGCATCCTGGACACTCTTCGTTCACTATAGATAGTAATTCATTCTCTCATATATGCAGCAAGTATTCCCCCACCAGGTTCTGGTTCCCCTTTCAACTCCATCTATTGTCTGTTCTGTTGTATCTGAACAGACTAAGGACCTGTGAGTCGAGCCTGGGTCTGGGGCTCCCCATACATGCAGCTCTAGCTGTGGCTGTCGTATCACTTGTAGCACTGGAGGATGTGGACTAAAGAACCCACATCGAACGGGAAAATGCAAATTCCACTGTAAGATATCACTACCCCCCTGCCAGAATGGCTGAAGTGGAAAAGAACATACCAAGTGTTGGCAAGGATGCTGAGCAACTGGAATTTCCTATATGTCTCAAAAAATTGGAAGAAACGAAAAAACCCAAACTAATGACAACTATTTTAACTGAAACAGATGAAGACTATCAGGGAGATGAATTTTCAAACAAATTATATGTGAGGACGTACTCTTTGTTAACACTGTGCTGAATGGCAGTTATACGAGCATCTCCCCCCACCAGTTAAGTGTGCTTGGCTCTCTTTCACCTTCTCATTTTACAGATGCAGGCCACAAAACTCAGAGAGGGTAAGAACTTTGTCTAAGGCCACATAGCCCAGGAAGGGCTAAGCTGAAGCACAAACTCCAGTCTGTCCATCTGCAGGCTTCTCTGCTCTCTCAGGTTCCCTCAGGTGAACACACCTGCTGTCAACACAAACACGGCATGAAGACAACCGTGCTTCTATATCAGAGGGAGGTCAAAGAGAAAACCAGTGTGTGAAGCCGTGCTTCTGTGGGCACTGCATGGCACTGAGGACATCCAAGCTGAAGTCCACTCTGAATGGCAATGCTGGCATCTTTGATGAAACCAACCAGATATCAGAAGATGGTATAAAACCTTTTGCTCATGAACCTGAGTTAGTGAGAAAACAGTGTTCCCTCAAAATGCTTGCTGGAGGCTTTGCGGGTCTGTCTCCAGGAGGGTTCCCCATCTGAACCCTGGGAAGGACATGGGATAGGAAGGAGGAGGTGACTAAGGGAGAGATGCTGGGAGCTGGGTTGATGGATACAAATACCATGCTGCTCACCAGACACCACAGCTACCAAAGTTCTGGCATTTCAGTTTTCAAAAATAATTTTAAAATGACTTCAGGAGATTCAGTTAAGAAAAACACGTGATGAAGGACTGGAATGATGCTAAAGCTGAAACTCCAGTACTTGGCCACCTCATGCAAAGAGTTGACTCCTTGGAAGACTCTGATGCTGGGAGGGATTGTGGGCAGGAGGAAAAGGGGACGACAGAGGATGAGATGGCTTGATGGCATCACTGACTTGATGGACATGAGTTTGAGTGAACTCCGGGAGTTGGTGATGGACAGGGAGGCCTGGCGTGCTATGATTCATAGGGTCGTGAAGAGTCGGACACGACTGAGCAACTGAACTGAACTGAACTGAAGGACTTCCCTGGTGGTTCAGTGGTTAAGACTCTGTGCTTCCACAGCGGGGGCGATCCCTGGCTGGGGAACTAAAATCACACGTGGCCCAAGACACAGTCAAAAAAAAAAAGGAAAAAGAAAAATGTGTGATGAAGACTATCACAAAGAGAAACCAGCTGAAGGACAAATATGTTATCTGTAAACATAGCACTTTATTAACAAAATGTTTACACTCGCCTTACAATACAACAAATTTTGTAGTGACTTAGCATGTTATACTCTATAAAAGTTTAGTATAGAATGTTCAAGCTGAAACAATACAGTTTAGAAGTATGCCAAATCAACCACCATTTGCAAATGATCTATTACCAGCCTAAACATAAAAAGAAAAATCTTACAACAAAAGTTAAAAGATCAAGTTTTCTTTCGTCAGCATCTACAAACAATACAGACACCATATGGTTTATATATAGACTTAGGTCCAGCCCAAGGTTATGACTGCAAAAATAAAGTCTTCAAACATTCATACAAGCTTGGCAAACCATCATTACAATGTTTCATCACAGGTAGTCAAGCAACGCATCATGCAGGGGAGCCATGGCTAAGAATCTGGGCTGCTTATAGTGCAACAAGGCGGTCTAAACTGTAAGCAACTTGATTTGTTTTTTTTTTTTTTTCCATAATAGACACTATTAGAAAAAGGCACAAATATCTTACTCCTTGCATCAGGTCTTGAAAAGGCATGACATTCTTAGGAGAAATAAGAATTGCTGGTACATCGGCTTTAGCTTAATTTTTTTAAATGTCTAGGCTCATCTACCTCCATATCTCTTTTCAAGAGTTCAGGCTTAGGGTTTTCCAAAGTTTAACAAATGTTCTAGTACAAACTAAGTGAAAGTTCTGACACTTAACCTGCCTTGTTGCCAGTGGTCGAAAACATTTTGTGACACGGTCATATTGCCACTGTAAAGCAGTACCGCCCATCTCCTCTCCGGAAATACTGGGCTTCTTCCCCTAAATTAGTCTGTGTGTTGTCTGACATCACTGGTTGCCTCTTGCTTTTTCCCCCCGCCATGGGCCGAGGTGGGCAAATCTCATTGCTGTGACCAAGTAAGGCAGAACAGGAAGGCACATCGCACACACTGAGGTGGTGGCGGGTGCCCTGCGTCTTTAAGGGAGAGCCCGCAGCAAAAAGCGAAGGAGAAATAAGGCAAGAATCACGGCCTCGATCACAAGGAAGTCAAGATGTCAACTCTTAAGAAGGTCAGAGGCGTGATGGACCATTGTGTGAGTGACTCGTAACGTAGGATGATGGAGAGACTGAGCTGCTGGAGGAGAGTGAAAGAAAGAAATCTTTTCCAGGGCCATAAAACTGTCTACACGACACAACAAATGGTTTAAAAACAGAGGCACCCATCGGTGGCTCTGACCAACCAGATGCTGGTAACTCTCCCCACGCTGGATTGACCTGACATTACGTGCATAATCCATATTAAGAAAAAGTGTCCTAAACTGTGGAGTAACCTCATAGGAAAAGTAAGCGGAGGTATACAAATTTAAGCCCTGCTTTCAAGGTTTTTCCAGTGGGTGGGTATGTGTGTGTGTGTGTGTCAAACTGACAATTCAAGTATAAATTTCATGAAGAAATTAGTAACAATTAATTAAGCGTTAAGCTCCAATGTGAAATCATGGGCTGCTGGGTGCTGACTATTTCTGAAGTGGGAGGGGGCGTGTTGCCTGCAGCCCTGGCCTGCCCCACGGCAGCTGGGTGCTCAGTGTGGGCTCTGGCCTTGCCTTGTGGAAGAAGGGGTGGTGGGCTTGTCTCTGTGACCTGAAAGGTGGGTGCTTCCTGAACAATTTCAATCCTGAGTGAAGATTACTGGCTCTGTGTGTGAAATGCTGTTTTAAAGATGGATTTCTTCTTCAGTATCGCATTAAACCATTCACTTCCGGAAACACGAAGACGTTCCCAAATCAAGAAGTTGCATCAAACCAGTGTGTTTTGTTTCTTTTGCGGGATTAACCAGATGATTAAGGTCTACACTTTAAAACTGCCAATTTAGAGAAGGCGCTTTCAAAAAGCAATCAGTACTATCTGAGGATTTTCCATTAATTAGCTGAATTCTTGGCACTTGAATTCCTGCTCATGGAAAGCTACCCAGAATTTTGTTTCCATTATGAAGCATTTTGATGAGGCACTGGACGCCAGGACCATCCACACTGATCTGAAAATGAACTGACAATGAATTAAAAAAAAAATTCGGTTAAATTTGTTAAGATTCCATGGTTTTAACTCTACTATCTATTGATGATAGATTCTAATCTTACTATCTAACTAAAATGTTGAAGGTAATAAAAGGAAAAGATGGAAGATTCCATATTTTTCTTTTCATTAAACTTCTGAATCCTTTTGTTTGGAAGCCACACATATTCTAACCTATCTGGAATTGATTATGCTCTAAGAGGAAAGAACACAGACATTAGTTATTTCTGATGGTACAGACCAAAAATTAAAGTTGATCTATGACACTGGAAGTCCTTCTAGATTTGGAGGGTAAATCATTTTCCTTATATGCTATGAGAATCCTAAAGGACAAACTGAGAAATAAGGAGAGTCTTGGTTCTATTTATTCCCTTTCTTCATTATGTCTAATGAAACTTCATCGTAACAGTTCGCTCACTTATCATTCTCTTGGACTGAAAAAGTGGAGGCTCCTGAAAAATGTAACACCTTCCTAATTTTTTTTTGAACTTTCATTTGCACATAGAACAGGACAAATGCCCCAGAATTTCACTAATGTTTCTTGCAAATCGGATGATCACATTGCCTGGATTTCTATTACTAGAAGTTGAGACAAGTAACCTTACCGTCAAGAGAAATGGGCAGAGGTCATTTCTTTTAGTCCAAGGCCAGCCAAACTCTACCCCCACTTCCCTCTGCTAAAACCATACAGCATCATGTTTATCTCCTGGATAATTCTGTTGCTTGGACTGTTTTTTAATTACAGTACCACAGGAGTTAGAACACATCTCCTAAATATTCTGAATCACTGAACATTTTTGATGGACCACGTGTTAAGTGAGAGCAGGTCTATAGTTACTGCCCGACCCCTGAAGGTACATCCTGTTTCTTCTTTTAAAAAATACTAACTTTATTAAGAGGGAGACGATCTCCCGCAGACAAACAAGTCATGCTGCTGGCCCCTTTACAACAAATTTAAATAAGGAAGGATTTTCACAGGTCTCCACTCGCCAGCTTATCACTGTCGTTTAACTTTCATTATGGAGATGGGGGAGAACATCTGCAGCCTAATGACTTGAGAGAGGAAAGGCAGCCTGAGTCTGTGGGCTGTCATTACCCCCAGATGTTCTACAGCGGGTCCCTGGTACAGATGACAGTGAAAGGAATTCCAGTCACTTTTCCCTAGAAGGGAAAAGTTTCCTCACTGCTTATACAGGTTCTTGCAGAGACATCTGAATGTATGGGGTGGGGGTCTCGTCTGTCACATATGTAACATGCTGCACACGTTATTTCTTATACACTAAGGGGCCATGAATCACGTTCTCAGCGTGTTCTGAAAACAAAACAAAACAAAACAAAAAAACCAACAACAGTGAAAAGATGCTTGTAAGAATTTATATAACCTCTTTTGAAACATACTTTCAGATCATTAAGGATGCATTTAACAGTGAACAAATGCCTTTTCAAGCTCTGAGGCTGACATGCCAATTAGTGTATTGCTGTCTCAATTAAAATTCCCCATTTTAATGTGATGCCGTAAAAGTTTGGATACACTGGTCTGACGTCTCCAGGAAAGCCATGGAATGTCATCTGAGGATGTTTTCATTACTCTGTCAGGTTTAATTTAGAAGGTCTTGCAGACCTATGTTCCTTCTTGAGAACAGAAAAGAAATAAATACAAAAACGTAAAGAGAAGTTCTGGAAGTAAATATGGTTTTCTTTACCTTTCTACACATTTAGAAATAACAAAACCTGATAGCCTCAAGAAGGACACTGACCCACTTAAGACATGGAGCCTCTGGCACAAAGGGTCCAGTCCTCTCAGATGTGAGGAGGCACCCAGGAAGTGTGTATATAATGGGGGGCAGGCACTTCCCACAAAATCATACATGGGCGACAAGGAAGTGAGTTATTGTAAAGGAACCGAACCTTTCTGTTGCAACGTGTAGCACTTGGGCCTGACTGTGGCTGAAGAGCAGGTGATGGAGGTTTCATTTAGAACCAGAAGGACTTGCAGTAGGTACTTCTCCCTAATCACTTCTTAAAAGGAGTTTAAGATGAAGGACACTTAATCATACTCCCCCTTTATGTTCTTTTAATCACCAAATGTTAATTAATGAGTTATTACAGAATCAGAAAAACACTTGTGTGAAAGGAGAGTTCTGGAGATCACTGGTTCCTAGGACTGGACGCCAGCAAAGACCTGATTTTCATTTCTCTGAGAGGAATCAACAGACACTCAGAGCTAATGAATGGCTTTTCTCTTTTCAGTCCCCCAAGTTCTTAAAGATGGCCCTGCGTCATAAGAGAACCGAAAGCAGATTTTTATAGATGGGCTGTGTCTCAATTTCTTCACAAGCTAGCTTTTTCTCATGATAAGAACTAAGAATAAAGGATGTATGAAACATGTATTAAATCACTGTTTACTCAGGTGAATAATCCAAAGTGGGCTCAAAATAAAACACTGCTTCTGACGTTAATATCCATCTTTGTGCTTTAGAAGCAAACAAGGTAACGGAAAACATCCTTTCCCCTGTTCTCATCGAGTATGGATTAGGGACTCTGAGAGAGCAAGGTGCAGTTGTTACTGTTGAATATTAAGAAAACATCATGTGAGGTACAGAGCCACATTGATTTCTGAGACAGATTGAGGAAAATGAGGGCAAGAGAGGGCCCTGAACTGTGTGGGGAGCATGTGGAGAGGACCACGAGGATTAGGAGGAGAAGGCGGCTACAGGGGCTGAAGGATGGACTGTGCTGGGCTCTGTGCAGCCTACGTCACAATGAGGTGAGAGACGCTTGGAGGGGAGGCCTCACCCACCAGAGAGGCATGGAAGTGCTCTGCCCGCCCTTCCCTGTGCACCCAGACACCATGAAACCAGCCATGCTGATGGACAGCTGTGGTGGAAAAACTGTGAAGGTCATAGATCAGAGCTGTGTCATCTTTTGGTGAAATAAGAAAGGGCCACACACACCTGACCTCTTGGTAAGTCGAGTGTTTTTATTTTGTTGTCATGGAGACAGAGGCCCAGTGGGGGGAACGTCAGGGACCAACCAGGGCAGTGGCCTGATGGCCAGTCCGTTTGGATGTATGTGAAGTAAAGCCTAACCACCCTCAGGTGTGAAGTGCCTGGCCCTGGAATCACGCATGCTGTCCAAATCTTGCTAATCTCACGCTGGGGAAGAAAGCTAGATGCCAGGGGAGGAGAGAGTCCACGCGCACTTTACACAAAGCAACATGAGAGTGTTCACTACCTACATTCCTTCTATACGATTTCAGTAAGAGAATAAACAATTCCAAGTGCTCAAGATATATACACTATGGGGAAGGGAATTGTTTTTCACTTAATCTGAGTTATAATTTTCCCATTAAAATCTAACTGTATCAAGTGGGGGGCATGAAGAAATAACCATTATTTTTAAAAGTTTTGACTGTTCAGTTTAAGGATAGCTCTGAAAACACAATTTGGTTTGAAATTCAAGCTGTTTCATTTCCTATTTAATCTTGTAAATTTCCTTCCCTTACAATACTCAGGTTGGAAGGGTGCCAGATTAGACCAGGAACAAATTTTCACCAACTTCACTTCAGTGCTTTATTTTTAGATTATATTAAAAAGCTCATTAGGCTCCCTGAGGGAAAAGAGTGTTAACCACTAAGAGAGGCAGGGGAAAATAAGGGAAAGAGATGTGGAACTGTTAACAAGAGAAGAAGCGCTCTTCAAACAGTTGGTCTGAGGCTGCTGTGAAAACTAGCAGCAGCTTTATTTCCAAGACCAGGTAAATGACATGGGCTCAGGAGCTTGGTCTTGCACCCCGAGGCTAGGAGGGACTCGTCAGGCTTCTCCAAGTGGCATCTGTCTGCACGGTGGCTTCCAGATGGGACTGCAGGGGAGGGGTGGTGGGAAGGAAGGCAGAGAAACCCTTGACAACCTAGAGCCACATGCTCGATGCTTCTGCACCGCATAAAATGTGCTTCAAAGAACTTCCCGTGCACGAACTGAGAAATGGGGGGCGCGCGCCAGGCCGGTGCAAGAGTAAATGGAGTGGTAAACGAAACATAGAATTTATTAATGTATTTACATAATTTATAATCTGTAAGCAGTGGTCTCATAAATATATGACTACAACTTTACATGTGCTGAGCAAGCGGCAGATAACTGTTTCCCCCACCAAGACAACTCGGTTAAATAAAAAACGGACAGCATTTATTCCACTTTCTGGGCTTCCTCTCTTCCTTTGGAAAACATGGCTAGTCAGTTTAAACTGAATCTGCAATTCAACATGTTCCAGGCAGCCTCTCTACCACGACCATCTTGATCAACAGAGCTTACCTAAAAAGGTGCCAGTGACGTGCCTGGGGACACACGTGCGACAGGGTCCTGGGCTGCTGCGCCCAATGGAAAGTGCGTCAGAGACGGCAGGAGTGGATGCCTCTCCATCAGCCCCGGAAACCACCCACGTTAGCTTCCGACGATCCTAACTGCCATCTCTCCACGGTGGTAACTGCACACATTCTAAATGCTACCACTCCCTCTAACAGTGGCAATGGGAAACCAAGGAAAGGAATGTCTCCACAAGGCCGTTTTTTTTTTCCCTCAAGAACCACGAAAGTGCTAATTTTCCCTTTACAAATGTGACATAGAATCTTGACTACAAAGCTACTCAATGATCTCATTCTACCATCCACACAACTGTACATTCCTTCTCAGCAAGATCAGGAGCCAACGATGCAGTCCCTGTGTACAGAGATTCTTTACAGGACGGAAGTCCACAGACTGACGTATTATTGCTGCAGTCTCCCAAGAGGAGACGAAACCGGTCAATTCCTGTGAATCCTTGTTGCCCGAAGAAGATCCAAGACTGGCAGGTGACCCCCGGAGGCGGGGCCCAGCCCTCCCGAGACCTGTCAGGACCACCTACTTCATCAGGAAGCCCGGGGGGCCGAGGCCCGGTCAGCAGCAGCTCCGCTTTGGCTCCGAAGGCTGTCTGCGGAGTTTGAAGCCCTTTCCTCCAGAAGGTGGGCTAGCGTCAGTGGAGGGAATTCTTCGACCTAAACCAAGAGGACAGGAGGGAGGGCAGTGAGCATTCACTTTCTCAGGCTTCATTCTCATACATGACCATTCTACACTTGCAGTTTGACAGGTCTCACTAAAATTTAAAAAAGGTAATAAATCTCTAACTTTGGAAGGTGTTTACATGTACAGAAGAGCTGCAAAGGTGACATGTAGCTGGGTCCCCTCACCCAGCCTCCCCCGGTTTTGGGACTTCATGGGATGACCGTGGGATTCGGCAAAAAGGAAGAACTTGACACTGGAACATCACTATTCACCCAACTCCAGACTTTCTGTTGCCATCAGTTTTCCCACTAATATCCTGTCATTTTTTTTGGTCCCAGGGTCCAAAGAGGAGTATCACCTGGCATTTAGTACACATTTTTTAAATGTGTAAAAAGATTTAACATGTTAAAAAAAAAACTGCATCAGAACGTTGCTGTCCTGTCTTGTAGCAGAGGCCACCTTCCAGAGAGAGGTGTGCGCAGACGTGCATGGAACACATATGCACCCATCCCTGTTCTTAAAACCCAGGCAGGAGCACAGACTCTTATCATGTCATGCATCTGGGCAGTGCTCAAGCAGAGTTCGTCTACAAGGCTCTGTGATGCTGAGTCTGTGGATGTCCTGCCATTGATCCCCAATTCACAGATAGTTAGCTTGTTTCCAGTATTCTCATGTCTTTAACAGCAATGCAAAGACTATCTTGGTATAGGATAAATGGACTGGCTGGGAAGAGCTGGGTCACGCAGTTCCACTCCTGGGTGTTCGTCTGATACAGACACTGCACTCCCAGGGTCTATCCAGCACAAATGCAGGAAGGACGTGCAATTTAAATTTTGACAGATGCTGCCAAATTGCTCTCTGAAGAGGCTGCACCACTTTATTCTCCAACCAACAGTGCATGAGAATGAACGGGTTTCACTTTACTGCTCTGTGAAGCATAGTGTGTTCGAGAGAAGCCTTAAATCACCCAGTCACCCACCCTCCCTGATAACTTCAGGGCTGCTCCCGGTACAAGGAGCAGTTCCTAACTCTGTCTAGCACCTTGGATGCTCACATTAGTCAGGAGCCAGAAGCCCATTATCCCGCTTTTGCTCAGGCAGCGATCTCCTCACCCCTTGAATGGGGCCCCATGCTCTTGGAGGAAAGCAGCATGCCTCTGGCTCTATGTTCCCAGTGTCCATTCAGCACAGCACCTGGTGCTGAGGTACTTTGAAACCATGGGACGAACTGACACCCACGTTTGGCATTAACGAGGCAGAGCAGCAATCTGCCAACTCCCAAGTCCTCAGGTGCCTAGACTGGAGCCTCCAGCATGTCCAGCAGCCTCCAAACTGGGGGGCGGGGTGGGGAGAGGGCAGTACATAGCGTGGTGCCTACAAGGCGAGGAAGCACCCCTAGTAAGTCCTACAAGCACTTTGAAATGCCTGCATGCACTGTTATGACCACAACACAAATTTATTTAAAAGTTCTACTGACTCTTGTCATCATTTATTTCTCAATAAATGAATGCTGGAAACACAGCTGGTATTACAGAGCCATCTCTGAAATACTTTTAGAAGAAAGCAGAGGAGAACACCTTCGTGACCTGGGAATAGGGAAGGATTTCTTAAGCAGGAGCTAACTGCAAGCGAAAGTAAGGACAAAGTGGATACAATTAAGATTTAAAGCTCCAGTTCACCAAAGGAATTGATCCAAAAATGAAAGTCAAGGCGCAGAGTAGAGCTTTCCAATAGACATAATCAACAATGGACTCACAGCCAAAATAAACTATAAACATTAAGACAAAGGCAGATAAATCCAACAGGAATACAGGCAAAACTACACAGAAGAGGCTATCTAAATACCATAAAAATGTAAACAAATGCCGGAAAGGTGCTTGACTTCATTCACTGTCCGAAGTGGTGGGTCACGACCCTGGCGGCCCTACATGGAGTGACTGGGGTTCTCAGATCCCACTGCTGTCCGCGTTGACGGGTGTGATCACCCTGAAGGCTGCTGGGCAGTAAACCTGCACTCAATGTGCGCATACCTGATGACTCGGCAAATCTTCTCCTGGGTGTAAACAGACCCCTAACAGAAAGCGTCCACATCGTGCACACACTGGACATGAAGCAGAATGCTCACAGAGGTTCTACTTATCATAGCTTGAAACTGGGGACAACTACCAGATGCCTATCCACATGGCGGGTAACTGCCCTGTGGAGGTGGCCCGCCCTGACACACACTCCACAGCGATGACAATGAGTCACATGCTCATGGGGACCTATCTACCAGATGTGATGTAGAGTCAAACACACCAGACACACGTAAGCAAACCCAGTTCGTTTTAAAAAGCATAAAGTCTATAAACAGGTAAAACAAGAAGAGCTGGTGGTCAGGATGGGGGTTCCCTGTGGGAGGGGGAGGAGTGAGGTTCACATGCGTGCTGACCCAGGAGGCTACTCAGTCCATGAACACCCCTGGAGCATTATACTTCTGATGGGAGCACTCTGCAGCATGTATATTAGACTCCGATAAAAAGCCAGCAAACCCAGGCCCCATGCTAACTCAATTTTACAATGCCCAGTAAATAATAAACTCAATTTACATCTAAGTTTTTCTAATCTTTTGGAACAAACTTTTTTTTTTTTTTTAATTCTTCACAGTTAAAATCAGTATGTACAGGCTAGTTTTTATATAGGAATTTTCACTGTTGGTAGGCTTCACTACCTTCCTATTCTTAATATTGCTATAGAACACTTTACAAAAACAGTGATAATTATGATACCACATACCTAGATATTTTAGCTTGAACTAAACTGTGAAAAATTCCCGACTACCTTTACACACTGCCTTTTAGGAATGCATCTGAGTAACTGCTATTTACAATCTAGGAAGACGAAAAATATTGTTGCTGTTTAATGTTGGAAGGAAGGGGCTGGACTAGAGCTCACACACCAGTGTCTACCAGCTGTTCCAGGTGGCAGATAGGCCCAGCAGGCCTGCATGGTACTCTGAAAATATTTCAGTAAGTGGCCAGATTTAAAAAGTGTGACATGTTACATAAATTTCAGATCTCTGAACAAACTAAAAACATCAAAAATTAAAAATAAAACCAAAAGTAACCCCAGTAATGGGGTGGCCATGTAGCCAGGGGCCCGCCTGCCGCTGCTGTCCACTTGCCGGGGTCACCGGGGCTTCCTGCAGCCCCTGGGCCCTGGCGCCCCGAGGTCTGCTCCCCTGGGGGCCGTCCCAGCCTGGCCCTGCTGGCTCTTCCTCTACATGCTGGCCAAGCGCCCTTCCACTTTCAGATCTCCCCGAAGGATAGATCTCAGTGTGGCTTACTCCTATCCTTCTTGTGCAAGTCTGACCTGTTCAGTTAACATGAACCTTAGGGCTCTGCACATTTGCTGTGTCAGGGTCTGGCTCCAATAGTGCCTCCTCAGAGAAGCCTTCCCTGACCATCTGCAGAAACTCTTTCCTTTCAGTCTATCTTATGTACTTTGTATTCCTGCTCATCATCAGAAAGGGTCTCGCTTCCCTGTGTGCTGTCTCTCCCCCAGTGGACTGCAGAGGCCGCCCCGTCATGCTTGCTGCTGTCTCCCCCGAGTCTGAAACAGGTCTCAGTGAACATTCTGATGAATTGGAATGAAATGAATGAACAGATACAATTCATGGATGGTCCCAGAGGTATGTGGCAGACTCTCCCACTGAGTGTCATCACTGTAACATTTCTGAAAAGGGAAAGAGGAGAGGAGGGGAAGAGTGTCTCAACCTCTCACTGGCAAGAGCCTCATATTAATTTCTGAGGACTTTTTTACGGGGGAATTACACACACAGTCCACGTCCCTTTTTTTATCTTATTCACGCTCCATGACTTTGGATGACTAACTGAAACACATTTAAAGAGAGAGAGGACGATGACAGCTTCCAGGACCCCAAGGCCTTGCACATTACTGATTCAGGAGCAACACTCCTCCTAGAAAGCAGGGCCAGTCGTCAGGCAGCAGCTCTCCAGCAATTACGTCCCAACATGAAAACCCGTCGTCACTCTTCAATTCTCAAATCTCATTCCACTGAGAACACCACCAGGCTAGACTGCTCTGTGTAGGGAGGAAACTCCCCCTGACCAGATAAAGCTGCATTAAGTTGCTCCGCACAGAAGAAATGCATGAGGTAGGGATACTCACTAATTTCTATAAAGAGTTCATTTATGTTTATCGCATTCTTCGCACTTGTCTCTACAAAGACTGCATGGATGGAGTCGGCGTAGTCCTTGGCATCTCTCTCCATGACCTCTCTGGAAAACAATAAACTGTAGATCACAAACTCTACCTGTCAGGAGCTTAATGTGATCCCCATCTACCCAGTAATTAACCAGATTTATGATGATCAGAACGGAACCTGGAACCACTATCAATGTGTCTAATGGAACAGTCAGAGAATCACCATGGTTTCTCCCCTCCCCCCTCCCCCAGTAGAGCCCTTGCTTGGAAGATCATGGAAGTGGTCCAGAGAAACTGCCAATCGACGTGCTTTCCTTAAAATATCCTTTCCCAATTCGAGAACCCTGTGCTACGGGAGCTGAGGCTACATCAATCTCAGATCATGTTCAAGTGTACTGCAACTGATGTTTAAATAAATTACACACCTGTCTTGATACATAATCTAATGAGCTCCAAGTGTCTGAACTCTTAATTTTAGTTTGAAACTTCAGGACCCCAACCAAACAACAAATAGGAATTTTTCAATGTTAGAGATAAAACAGAAACTAGATTCTTCTACTGGATAGTGCTCTGTCAGAAGAACACACAATCAGCACTGGTATCTCCTGCACTAATAACTTACCTTACATCAATTAGGTCACACTTATTTCCTGCAATGGCAACTACAATATTGGGTGGGCCGTGCTGCCGAAGCTCTTTTACCCAATTCTTTAATGTTGAAAATGTCTCCTGTAACACAAAGGAGGAAAGCAACTGGAGACTGAAGCGACCTAAACAGAGTTTTCAGAATAGTCTCAAGAAGATGGTATGTCAGGCCTTACTTCTTTCGTGATGTCGTAAACAATTATAGCTGCAGCCGAGCCTCGGTAGTACATTGGCGCTAAGGCACGAAACTGCAGAGAAGAGGGAAAAATAAACAACAAAATCGGGAAAACTGGTTAAATATGCTTCTTACTAGACTTTGAAGCCCATTATCCCCACACAAAAGGTAATCTTTCTCTTAAGCCAAGAAAGATGACATGGTGCTTTAAAGCAAATGAACCAGTAATTACCAAAGGCAAAAACTTCAAATCTAACACTGAAATGCCGCTCAGAAGGTAGTTTAGAATACAGTTTTATGGGAATTAAATACGTGCTATAAACAATTGTTTCAGCTGAAAAGGCTAATTGAACTCAATGTTATAATTTCCAAATTTATTTGTTCAGTAGTCCTTTAAACTTTGGCTCCCCAAACTAACAAGGAGATAAAAATAATGCTGTAAATAGTTCTCCAGAGAAGCGCCTGCATTTGGGTGTCATAAAGATAACCTGCAATCTAAATGCTGATTGTGGTACAGAAACGAGTATACATTTACATTCATGACCTGGATGAGCTTGTAACTCGCTTTTTTTATATCGTCCACATATGTGGCAATTCCCCAAAGCGGGTACATATCTCATTCCACTTACATGCATTTAACTCTGTGTACAGGGCTTCTTCCCACCAGTCACCCTCCAGCTCTCCCCCTCCCCCCAACACAATAGGGAAGAGAAGGAAGGACAATCTAAATAGTGAGGCTGATTTAGCGGGCCATTTGTTTTGATAGGGTGTGAGATGGAAAATGGGATGTGCCCACCCCAGTCAACCCTGGTTTCTGGGCATGTGTGTGTGTTGGGTCAAGCCTCCCACTCAGTGAATGTGAGGTCAGCGTACAAGACAAGACACTGACTTGTGCTTGATCTTTGTCGTATCCCCTGACTTTGAAACCTGACCCCTACACGTGATGTGAGAGGTACTACGGGACTCCCCTCCTGCTCTCTGTTCTGTGGCTTCCCTCCAAAACAAAAGAAGACACCGTTATCAGAAGTGAGTACCTAAGAACTGTTTAGGTGCAGGGCAATGTCAAAATAAATGCCAGCCTCAAACATCCATCCAGGTTCAGTTCAGTTCAGTCGCTCAGTTGTGTCCGACTCTTTGTGACCCCATGAACCACAGTATGCCAGGCCTCCCTGTCCATCACCAACTCCTGGAATCTACCCAAACCCATGTCCATCGAGTTGGTGATACCATCCAGGTTAAGCGTTACTAGTCTCAGGGGGAAAGATCCCTGCCTCTGGGGTCAGAGTCGGAAAACTTCCAATAAAATGTTCAGTTTTAGAGAGAGAAAAACACAATAAAACTTGTAAGAAACTAAGGAAACCAGATGATTAGGTGGGAGACTCTGAACTGTCCTCCCTGGGATGACAGTCAGAGAAGCACACAGACGGCGCAAAGGCTATGGTACTAGCTCTCACTCGTGATGCATTGCCCCAGCAACTTCCTTTACAAGGTTGTTGGATTTTGTGTGTGTGGTATTTAAATTTGTAAAGTAAGATTCATTTAGAGAAGTGTAAAGACTTTAAGGCTGATAAAAGGTCTTACTTTTGATAAAATGACAAGTGTGTATGTATACGTTCATCCTGTCCCATCCCAAGACAGAAAATGTCTTTATCAACACAAAAAGTTCCCCAATGCTACTCTTTTTACACCCCTTCTTTGTTCTCGATGGTAACCTTTCTCTTCAAGTCTATTTATTGATATAAAAACTACAGTTTTCTCTTGCTTATGGTCTGCACAGAATATCCACTTCCATTCTCTTTATTTTCATGTGATGTCTAGGTTTCTATGTAAGGTAATCCCTTCTATAACCAGCATATTGTTTGATTTTGACTTTTGATCCAATCTGAAAACCTTTGTCTTTTAAGTGGAATATTTAGTTCCTTTACACTTAATGTACTTCCTGATATATTTGTTTTTTACTGATATTAGGACTACCATTTTGCTATTTGCTTTAAATTTTGTTACATTAAAACAAAATAAAGCCCTGTTCTTCCTTTCCTCCCTTCTTTTGCATTAACTATTTTTTACTATTTACTTTTAACGTATTTAATTAGTCCACTGGTTTTTTAGTTATACCTCCCTGTATTACTCTTTTAAGTGGTTGCTCTCGTAACTACAATATGTCTCTCATAGCTGACTTAGATTTTAAAATGCACCACCTTATGTGAAAGATCAGAACCATGCAAGATTTCTTATCCCACTGTCCTTTGTGCTGCTGTCAAATATTTTAAATCTATATGATAACACACATAATTCAATATTATAATTTTTACATTAAATTACCAATAATTTCTTTTTAATAAAAAGAAAAATCCCCAGATTTTTATATTAACCATTCCGAGTGCTTCTTGCTCCTTCCTTGGATCTCGATTACTTAGGCTAGAGGTGGTGCATCCCCCCTAGCCTAAGAACATTTCTGAGGCCACTGCTGCTAAATCCTCTCTGCTTTTCTTCTTCTAAACATGTCATGACTTTGACTTCATATCTGAAAGATAATTTTGGTAAGTGGATGATTCTGACTCTCTAAAATGGCTCCACTGCCTTCTGGCCTCCACTGATGGTGGAAGGCTAGTCCTCTTTCTTAGTGTGTCCTGCATGTGCCTATGTTATCACCTCTGGCTGCTTTTAAGATTTTCCTCTTTAACTTTGATTTTTAGCAATTTGACTATGATAGACATAGATTTCTTGATATCTATGAGTCTGCTAAACTTTTGGATTTGTGAGTTAATTCCACCAAAATATGGAAAAATTTTAGCCACTATTTCTCGAAACATCTTTTCTTTCTGTCCCCCCACTTTTTTTTCCTTTTTAACAACTCTGGGTCTCCAGTCACACATATGTTTGATCATTTGAATTTGTCCCTAGGGTACCATGTTCCTATATTTCTACTCTCTGTTCTTCTGATTGGTTAATTTGTCACTTATCCGGTGGATTTTTCATTTTAGATCTTACAGTTTTCAGTTTTAGCATTTTCATTTATCAGTTGCCATTTTGTGGGAGACTCCCCATCTGTAGTTACATATTTAAAATATCTGGTTTCCGTTATCTTCTCTGAAGTGTTAAAACACTGGCTTATCACGCTAAGATGGTTTTACACGTGGTTAGGGTGGGTCTATGTGGGTCTCTACTCCTAAGACATGGCCCTCTGGCAGTTTCTGGGGGACCTTAGGGTATTGATTAAGCCTTACATAACAGGCAGGACTGGACTCTAAACCCTGCCTACTCTCACGAGCAGCAGCAGGATCTCTGCTCAGTCCTGTCGCCTCTCCAGCTGTTGGTTTCTGTTGAGTCCCTTATTGTCGCTCCCATGCTTTCACAATTTGAGGGTTGAGCAAAGCCAGGAAAGGGATTTATAAGCTGATTTTCAGGGCTTCCTGCCTTGCGGGATTCATCTTTTCTGGGATGTGCCTCCTCTTTTCCCAGCTGCTCTAGCAACCTTAACCTCTGCCCTCAAATATAAAGACAGCGCCCCACGTGAGTTCTAGCTACCCTGTGCTGCATGGTCGTGGGTGTGCCCTCTGGGGGAAAAGCCATGAAAACAGGAGTCTCATTTGATGCCATTCCCTTTTTAGTCCCTGACTGTATCTGGCGGCTCCACAGGACCTTCAGAGAGTTGTTTTTTAATGCTTTGCCCAGTGTTTATACGTAACTGTTTTCTGTGTGAGGGTTAGCCTGTTACAAGCTACTCCTCCATGACTGACATTGAAACTTTCTATATACTGTACTTGCGGTATAAAAAAAGAAGGCAGCAGCTTACAAAGAGACTCAAAGGATGTGTGCATAGTTCTGCTCCCAATCAGGCCCTAGATCAGGGGCTGGCCAGCTTTTTCTGGAAGAGGCCAGTGGTAAACACGTTAGGCTTTGTGGATCACGTGATCTCTGCCATAACTCCTCAACTCTACCATGGAAGCAAGAGAGCAGCCACAGACAGCAAGTTAACCAATAAGCACAGCTGTGCTCTGAAAAAATAGGAAGTAAGCTGGATCTGGCCTGAGAGCCACAGTGTGGACCTTGGTCATAGATGTTAAGCGATGTGTACACATTTTCCTGATTTCAAACTTGAGTCTATCCCTTATGTGACTCCTGTGACAACAAATGACTCCAAGTCTTCCTGGCGCTCTGACCTTTAGAAATGGTCATCAGGAGAAACCACATTAAGATTCAGGATATAAATCTTCAAGACTGGCTGCAGTGTCTATTAGACTTCGGTTAAGAAACTTTTTTTTACATGATCACACGCAAATGGCAAGTATTTGAACTACTGCTGCTACAATTATGGAGCACTTCTGACATGGGTGTGAGGTGTATGTTTGTGCAGCAGCTAGGTCTGTCGCTATGCTTCTGGAGGAGACCCTGTTGGTGAAGGAAGATTGGTGGGAAAAGATCATTTAAAATGAATTCATTTAGGGATGAAAAGGTCTGAAAAGGCTCTGTCTTGAGGAAAAAAATTATGAAAACAAGTTTCATTTTATCTGATATTAGAAAAAACTTTGGTTTATTATTGCAACCAGTTTCTTGAATGAACACTGAGTCCAAGTTGACTGATAACTGGACCATGATTCTTCTGATAGAACCATGTTGTTCTTGTTCAGTCACTAAGCCACGTCCGACTCTCTGCAACCCCACGAACTGCAGCACACCAAGCTCCCCTGAACCATATGCTGGCACAATATGGTATCTATTTTTCATTTTGTGTTTGCCTTTCCTAGTCCTGTCATAGGAAGGGAGCTTTTACAAAGTATGTGAGGACTCCCATCGGTTTTCTCTAGGCCTTCTGATACACAAATCATTATCTTCTGGGGCACTTATGCCATCATTTTGATCAGGAGCTTTCTCTTCACTTAATTTAACAAGCTCCCTACCATCAATGGCTTTGTATAACATCTGCGGAATTCTCCAAATCACTTTCACTGACTTAATGAAATTACTTTGCAATCAGTTGTGACTGGACCATCAAGGATAATCCATCTGTGAAGACGTGAGGGTCAAATGGGAAGGCTGTCCGAATGGTCAGTTCATCATGAATGGCTGCATCTTAGGATGACTTCTGATTCCATGATAAATCTCATTACAGAGAACTGAATAACAAACACATAGATATCAGAAATGCCTAATTTGAGGCATGCGCTACTCACATGACAAAAGTAGGGGGAGGATCTGGGCCTGTTTCCCTGTGCCAGAGTAGGGCTCGCAATTAAATGACATAAATCCATGGGTATCAGTGCTGAGCATCAGGGGCTGAGCACACAGATGTGAGGACAGGCCCTGCCCCCAAGGAGCTAACAGAAGATAAACAGGCAAGGAGACGGGGGGTACAACCTGGGGGTTGTAGGCAATCACAAGGATGGTTCAGGATATAAAGAAATACTCTGAACAGTCTACCTGCTAACTGGTCTACCTGATACCGGAGCACCAGGTCAGGCCCCGTGCTGGGCCCTGGGAACATAACCCCGTAGGCCCGGTTCTCAGTTTCTCATCTGTGGGGAGAGCCTGTCGGAAGAGGCTGTGGACAAGCATCTACTTACAACTTGGAATGAGGGTCCTGAGGGAAATGAATAGAGCACAGTCATGTACGAGGAGCTGGGGTGGTGCTGAGGGGCCGAGGGATGAGGGGAACTGGGAGGGTGTGGCACTGAAGCTGGGACGGAGAGGCTGCTAAGGAGCCAGACAGCCATGCTCTGCGTGAAAGGGGACAGCCTTCTGGTGCAAGGAATACTATATGTGCAGGCCGACTTTGGTGCGTCTGAGGAAGTGAACGGAGGCCCTGGGCTGGAACTCAGCAGGTGACAGGAGGCTGGACCAGAGGCCCTGAGGGCTCTGCACACCCCTGGACAGGGGCAGCCGGCAGTTCCTGAGGAGGTGAGCAGGAGGGTAACAGGGTCTGATTCAGGTTTTCACAAGGGAACCCTAGTCCTGTGAGGAGAACGGACACAGGGTGACGGGGCTGGGAGGAGGGAAGGCAGGGAGAGCAGTGACCAGGAGAGGGCTCTTGGGTGGGAGTGAGAGGCGGCAGGCCGCTGACAGTGGGCACAGGGAGAAGTGAGTAGACTCAGAAGCTGCAGCTGTCAGGACAGCTAACGGGGAGGGAGCACCTCCAGACTCACGCGTGAACGAGGCGGGCCTGTGGCAAACTGAGGAAGGCAGGGGTGGTGGGGAAAGCCCCCTCAAGGCGACATGGGATGAGAGTTTTGAAGGCTGAACTTGTGTTCTCCAGGCTAACACCAGGAGGGAGGGTGGTCCAAGCAGAGGGAACGACAGGACGTGGGTGTAAAAGCAGGCACTGGCCTGGCGACGGCAGATCTGAAAGGTTTGGTTGGTCTTGGAGGATGAACTGGTGGGAGGAGGTGACGATGGAGAGTCGGGCGGAGGCTGGCACCATCCAGGCCCAAAAGGCTGTTGTCTGGGACAAACAAGCAGGAAAGGCTCACAGAGGCGCCCTGGAGGATTTTCATTGCATTTCAAACAGTCTCTGATTCGCTGTTGATGTTGAGCTCTTCTTAAACCCTATGATTTGGCAACGACCAGCTGGAGCGGCGGCGCACGGCCAGCGTCCCTCTCCTGACAGTCTCCATGGCACGGGGCTCTGCTGGGCAGGCCTCCCGGGCCTGGCTGCCTCATCTGTATTCCCAGCGCGAGCCCTTGGCTGGCTCAGTGATCAAGCTCCAGGTAGGGGTGAGGGACATTTGCATCTCAGAGCAATGACTCCTGGTGCAGAATCAATTAGAGGTGGGGAAACAAGAGGCAGGCAGACCAGCTAATTACAAAACTTAACAGAATCCTGCTATCATGGCAACAGCAAGAGAGACACATAAACCCTCCTGTTATTCTTTTTTTACGTTCTGAGAAAAAAAAAGAGATGTTATACGTCACTGTGTCTATGAGGACAGGCTCTGATTCAAGGCATAATGGAATCTATATTATAGTAGGATGCTTTATGATGAGGGCTTTGCTGTCTCATTAAATATATGGGAGGGGTAACTGAGATGTGGGATTCACTGAAAGGGTACATATATTACTGGTATGAAAAGCCATGAGTTTGTGTCTAATAGGCTGGATGCCAGGGCTATGTCTGCGGACATACTCAGGGAGGCTCTGTGGGAGGCGGCCCTTCTGAAAGATGGGCGAGTGATGCTTGGCCAAGGCCCAGCCACCTCAGAACACATGGCCCAGACAACGCAGGAGCAGTGGGGACTGGAGACCAAGCAGACACATCTCAGATGAGGAAGTGGACACAAGGTGTGACATCCAGTGGTTTAACAAAATAACACAAAACAAAAGAAACCAAACAGAGCGAACTTGAGACATGAAATCTGTACAAATGTGCGATGTCTACATCCAGGACAACAGTAACGGCTTATTGTGTTTTCCTCCATTTGTCTGTGATGATGCTTGTCGGGTTTTACACCATTCGAAGCATCTATGCTGTCTCAGATAAGACTGTGAGGACAGACTATTTCTCCTGATTACTTCTGCTATACTTTTAAGAGCTTTAAGATAGCACAGTGCATCCATCACATGTTCTGTTTTGATAACACTGTTTGAAAACAAAATTAAACAGGAGCTGAATAATAGGGCAGCTGCCAGACACACCTCAACAGGGAACTCAACACAGGGAAGAATGGGGCAGCAGTAGCAGCCAGACCCTTCCCCACCTTCCCTTCCAGTCCCGTCCCATTTGGGTGGGCTTTGTCAAATCTTCTGTACCGCAGTCCCATGGCCCTCGCCCCACTTCTGGCCCAGGCCCTCCCGAGGCAGACAGCCATCCAGGACACCTTTATCATTAGGCGTTTATTAAGCACTATTGCATGGCACTGTGTTAGCTCATCCATTTCACTTAGTCTCAAACTTTGTACGCTGTTAAAGTTCCCTCTTTAGCTCTTAAAAGGCGGCTATGAGATGTGCTTCACTCTCGCTTCCTACCACTAATTCTTTTATATCTCTGCTCGAGGATGGAGCCCCAAAATTACACACCATGCTCTGAGTGGGGTTTCATCAGGCCTGTTAGTCAGAATTTACTTGAAGACACTAAAATGTATAAAAACGCCCTCAGTGCCCATGAGCACTTTCTCCATCCGTGGACTTCGTGGTTCCAACTGAGAAGGAAAGGGCTGGCCGCGAAAATGGGAATGTGTGTGTCTCTGGTGCAGAGAAGGGAAGTGAGTGACGTGAAGTGATGGGACCCAGCAGTTGCACTGGTGCTTTCATCTGGGCCTCAGAAAAACACATAGTAATGTAAAGAGTGACTTACTCGTTCTTGTCCAGCTGTGTCCCAGATGAGGAATTTATGTAGTTCATTTTGGTACTGGACAGTCTTGGTCATAAAAGATGCCCTACAAAGAGAGACCTAAACGATCAGAACACAGTTATTTAAAGGATGTCACCAGCCCCAGCTGGCAACATCCCTTAGACTCCACAATTCTCACACTGCTGCTCCACACTACATTCTGACTCTGGTCCGCTTGGGAGTACTGATGAGACACTCAGATGCTGGCTGCATGCTCTAAGACGGAAGGGTTCTTTGGCTTGTGGCTGCCTAACCTTCACATCAAAAGAACCATGAGATAATTTGATAATCCAGACATTAGCCTCCCTTGTAATATATTCAAGCTGTTCTTCAGAAAGATGGCACCATGGGAAAACTTTCGTGCAAACCTGTGTGTCCAGGAAATGAGTGCACTAGTAATGAGCAGGAGGTCATTTGGCTTTGTCCTCAGCCCATTCCTAAACCAAAGGATCATGTGAAGAGCTAGAGTTAGACCAGGGTTAATAAAACTAAAATGCCAACAAGAAGCAGGAAGACTCCCAATCACCACTTCTGTGTTTCAGTAACAGATTGGCCCCCCACTGGTTGTCCTGCTGGGCCATGTAGGGCCTTGGGGCCACCCCAGTCCTGGGTGGAGAAGGAATGCTCCTGTGCAGGTCTTCCTGCTCTCTGTGAGGGACTGCTCCATGCAGGGGCTTCTGAAGGCAGGGCCAGGGGCTTGTGCTTTTGGAAGAACCTGTGAGGAGCTGTGGAACACATGCCTAGACCCTCTGGAGGCTCCTGGCCGAAGATTCTAGAGGCCTGTCCCAGGCCAGCACTAGCTCCAATGCTACCTTTTACCCTCCCAACCCACCAGAAAGCTCCCTGCTGGGAAGTCCTTTGTCTCCCAGCCTCCTCCGGGCAACCCAGTCTGGCTAAAGAACCCAGAGATGATTATGTCTTCTTTCCCACTGAATAAAACTTCTGGGGCTGAGGGTCAAGCTGTGCTCTTGGAATCACACCCTCATCATCCTAATCAGGACAATGAACTCAATGGCTAGACATTTTCACATATTCTAAATCTGAAATATTTTTGAAGACATTCAAGTAGCAGTTACATAATTTTCAAGAAAGTGCAAGCTGAAATCGATAGAATGACTTTCTGAAGCATTACTGAGCTTACGTAAGTATCAGAATCCTTACTTTTAAAAACTTTTTACACTTGCCATGGTTAAATCAGAATGTGCACCAGGACTTCTCACTTTAAGGAAGATCTAAGCCTTCACACGGACCACAGCCTTGTCTAACTCAATGAAACTAAGGCATGCCCTGTGGGGCCACCCTAGACAGGCGGGTCATGGTGGAAAGGTCTGACAGAATGTGGTCCACTGGAGAAGGGAAAGGCAAACCACATCAGTATTCTTGCCTTGAGAAACCTATAAACAGTATAAAAAGGCAAAATGATAGGATACTGAAGAGGAACTCCCCAGGTCGGTAGGTGCCCAATATGCTACGCAAGACCAGTGGAGAAATAACTCGAGAAAGAATGAACGGATGGAGCCAAAGCAAAAACAATACCCAGTTGCGGATGTGACTGGTGATAGAAGCAAGGTCCAATGCTATAAAGAGCAATATTGCATAGGAACCTGGAATGTGAGGTCCATGAATCAAGGCAAATTGGAAGTGGTCAAACAGGAGATGGCAAGAGTGAACGTTGACATTCCAGGAATCAGCAAACTAAAATGGACTGGAATGGGTGAATTTAACTCAGATGACCATTATATCTACTACTGTGGGCAGGAATCCCTTAGAAGAAATGGAGTAGCCATCATGGTCAACAAAAGAGTCTGAAATGCAGTACTTGGATGCAATCTAAAAAATGACAGAATGATCTCTGTTTGTTTCCAAGGCAAACCATTCAATATGACAGTAATCCAAGTCTATGCCCCAACCAGTAACATTGAAGAAGCTGAAGGTGAATGGTTCTATGAAGACCTACAAGACCTTTTAGAACTAACACCCCCAAAAGATGTCCTTTTCATTAGAGGGGACTGGAATGCAAAAATAGGAAGTCAAGAAACACCTAGGGTAACAGGCAAATATGGCCTTGGAATACAGAATGAAGCAGGGCAAAGGCTAATAGAGTTTTGCCAAGAGAATGCACTGGTCATAGCAAACACCCTCTTCCAACAACACAAGAGAAGACTCTACACATGGACATCACCAGATGGTCAACATCGAAATCAGACTGATTATATTCTTTGCAGCCAAAGATGGAGAAGCTCTATACAATCAGCAAAAACAAAACTGGGAGCTGACTGTGGGTCAGATCATGAACTCCTTATGGCCAAATTCAGACTTAAATTGAAGAAAGTAGGGAAAACTACTAGACATTCAGGTATGACCTAAATCAAATCCCTTATGATTATACAGTGGAAGTGAGAAATAGATTTAAGGGCCTAGATCTGATAGAGAGAGTGCCTGATGAACTTTGGACTGAGGTTCCTGACACTGTACAGGAGACAGGGATCAAGACCATCCCCATGGAAAAGAAATGCAAAAAAGCTAAATGGCTGTCTGGGGAGGCTTTACAAATAGCTGTGAAAAGAAGAGAAGCGAAAAGCAAAGGAGAAAAGGAAAGATATAAGCATCTGAATGCAGAGTTCCAAAGAACAGCAAGAAGAGATAAGAAAGCCTTCTTCAGCGATCAATGCAAAGAAATAGAGGAAAACAATAGAATGGAAAAGACTAGAGATCTCTTCAAGAAAATTAGAGACACCAGTGGAACATTTCATGCAAAGATGGGCTTGATAAAGGACAGAAATGGTATGGACCTAACAGAAGCAGAAGATATTAAGAAGAGGTGGCAAGAATACACGGAAGAACTGTACAAAAAGATCTTCATGACCCAGATAATCATGATGGTGTGATCACTCACCTAGAGCCAGACATCCTGGAATGTGAAGTCAAGTCGGCCTTAGGAAGCATCACTACAAACAAAGCTAGGGGAGGTGATGGAATTCCAGTTGAGCTATTTCAAATCCTGAAAGATGGTGCTGTGAAAGTGCTATACTCAATATGCCAGCAAATTTGGAAAACTCAGCAGTGGCCACAGGACTGGAAAAGGTCAGTTTTCATTCCAGTCTCAAAGAAAGGCAATGCCAAAGGATGTTCAAACTACTGCACAATTGCACTCATCTCACATGCTAGTAAAGTAATGCTCAAAATTCTCCAAGTCAGGCTTCAACAATACGTGAACTGTGAACTTCCAGATGTTTAAGTTGGATTTAGAAAAGGCAGAGGAACCAGAGATCAAATTGCCAACATCCGCTGGATCATGGAAAAAGCAAGAGAGTTCCAGAAAAACATCTATTTCTGCTTTGACTATGCCAAAGCCTTTGACTATGTGGATCACAATAAATTGTGGAAAACTCTGGAAGAGATGGGAATACCAGACCACCTGATCTGCCTCTTGAGAAACCTATATGCAGGTCAGGAAGCAACAGTCAGAACTGAACATGGAGCAACAGACTGGTTCCAAATAGGAAAAGGAGTATGTCAAGGCTGTATATTGTCATCCTGCTTATTTAACTTATATGCAGAGTACATCATGAGAAATGCAGGGCTGGAAGAAACACAAGCTGGAATCAAGATTGCTGGGAGAAATATCAATAACCTCAGATATGCAGATGACACCACCCTTATGGCAGAAAGTGAAGCAAAAAGCCTCTTGATGAAAGTGAAAGAGGAGAGTGAAAAAGTTGGCTTAAAGCTCAACATTCAGAAAACGAAGATCATGGCATCCAGTCCCATCACTTCATGAGAAATATATGGGGAAACAGTGGAAACAGTGTCAGACTTTATTTTGGGGGGCTCCAAAATCACTGTAGATGGTGATTGCAGCCATGAAATTAAAAGACGCTTACTCCTTGGAAGAAAAGTTATAACCAACCTAGATAGCATATTAAAAAACAGAGACATTACTTTGCCAACAAAGGTCCATCTAGTCAAGGCTATGGTTTTTCCAGTGGTCATGTATGGATGTGAGAGTTGGACTGTGCAGAAAGCTGAGCGCCAAAGAATTGATGCTTTTGAACTGTGGTGTTGGAGAAGACCCTTGAGAGTCCCTTGGACTGCAAGGAGATCCAACCAGTTCATTCTAAAGGAGATCAGTCCTGGGTGTTCACTGGAAGGACTGATGCTAAAGCTGAAACTCCAATACTTTGGCTACCTCATGCTAAGAGTTGACTCATTGAAAAAGACTGATGCTGGGAGAGATTGGGGGCAGGAGGAGAGGGGGACGACAGAGGATGAGATGACTGGATGGCATCACCGACTCGATCGACATGAGTTTGAGTAAACTCCGGGAGTTGATTATGGACAGGGAGGCCTGGCGTGCTGCGATTCATGGGGTCACAAAGAGTCAGACACGACTGAGCACCTGAACTGAACTGAAGCCTTCAGAAAGCCTTAGTTATTGTGAAGATGAAATGATATGATATACTGAAAATGCTCTACAAATTATAAAGTAGTGTCTCTAAACAAGGTATTATTATTGTTATTATTACTATTTAAAGGCAGCACCAGGAAATGTCTTAGTTTAGACTTTGCTATATTAGTCCTAAGAGGCTGCAACTCAGTCCTCCATCAATTATGGCTGTGCTGTCAGAAGTACAACAGGCACCGGGCCTTTAAACGGAGCCAGAGCATACAACATGCCCAAACTAACTGCTCAAAGGACAAGAGGAGAAATATGCTTCAAGGAGAGAAAAGCTGAGAAAGTTACACGCAATGTTAAAAGGTAGCGTTTCGCTACTGGGATCAGAATTCACTGAGGTTCAAACTACCTGCCAACCATCTCCCTTTTACTGAGAGTATAGATTCATGACTCAGACAAGAGGAGACAGACAAAATAGCAGCTGCTATGTAATGTAAGGATGTTATGGATGTTATGTTATGTAAACCCAACTTCCGGTCTGTGACCTTAGACCATCCATCCCCTTCTCTCCCGTGGATGCTCTGAACACAACTCCTTCACAACTCCTTGTTATGCCTCCACATCTACTGGTCTCTTGTCCTTGCACTGCCAGTGTCACTGGCCAAACTGCCAATTTTTAGGGGTCTTATCTGTCCTTCTGTCTCAACCACCCAGGACAGCCTCTCTCCCTAGTTATTCTGCACACAGATGGAGTGGCTGTCTCGCTGGAGGAAAGTCCCCAAGCCATGAGGACCGGTGTAGGGATGATCCTACGTTAGCTGGGCCTATCCCAGGCCTCTCACTCCACCCAGCAACAACCCCACAACCCTATGACTGACTGTTTTCCAGCCCCCAGTCACTGCCTGCCACCCTTGTTCCCAGGCAGCAGCTTGTTTCTTCCTTCTCAGAGAAAACAGAGGTTATATGCCCAAGCTCCCCAACATGGTCCCCAGTCAACCCTCCCACTTGACCATGCACTCATTTCATTCACACCAGCTGTAATCCCCACTTTTCTGATTCTGCTTGTCTTTATTCACCTACCACCTCTGCCCTGACCATGAGCCCAGCACAACCTGCCTAGGCCACTGCAGACATCAAGCTGGTCTCCTTCCCCCAGACTTGAATCCTTCTAATTGTTCCTGCTTCTGACTTCACGATGACGGTTCCTTTTCCATGAATGCTTTTCCCTCTGGCCAAATGCTCCTCAGGCTTTAGGTCTGAGCTCAACTGCCGACAGTCACAGAAATGTGTGTGGTCCACCTAAGCCAGGTGGCTTTGCATCTCAACTTCACCCTGCAACACACACCATTCCATTTTGTCCTCAGAGTGTCTGCCACAAGGCCTGTACAATGTCTGCCTGGCTTATTTGTCTATTTTTAAATTTATCTGTTCAGTGCCAGGAAGTATGGAGCTTGCGGTTCACATCTTCCTCGGTAACAGGGGCATCTTCCTCACCTCCCCACTGGCTACCCTGGAATTCTGACAAAACATCTACTATGTTGCTATAAGCCACCTGGCCTTCCATGATGTCCACAGTTTCAGGGAGTCTCAGCCAAGCGCTCCCCAGAGTACACAGTGAGAAGTACTTTTGAAGCGCAGAGAGAGCTGAGATTAGAGGTGACTCGGGGGGCTCTTGAGCCAGGAGTGTGGCCTCTAGAGGGTGGGGTGGGGTGCCACCAGCAGGGCTGACCATGCCCAGGGACGTCCTCATGACCTGCTCCCGCTCAGCTGTTAGGCCAATTGCTGGGCATCAGCCAGGCATCTTGCCAGAGATGGGTTCCTGGAACCCTGCTAAGGAAGCAGCTGCGATGCTGGACGGGGCCCAGTGCAGGTGGTGGTGATGGGACGACCACACCCCTCCTCCCCGTGCCCCCGAAGCCTCTCACTCCAACAGGCATCTCTGTGGATTTCTGAGAACCAGAGGTCTTGGCCTGTCACACCAGTAAGGACCACTTCCTCCCCGTTGGCACTTGGATTTGGCTGGACTGATCTAGAGTGATGACGCTGGGGCTCAGGGTGGGCATGGGGCGCAGGGACGCACTAGGCAGAAGGCCTCCTGCATGGCCCCCGCTTCAGGGTTTCATCTGTGGAGGACGTGCTCTCCTGAATCTGACTGACTGCAGCTCTGCTGCACCGTCGGGACACTTCATCCCTGTCCCCACACTAAAGGCAGTGAAGACAGGGCTTAATTCTACTCCACCCTCACCGCAGTCTGTCTGCAGTTCTGAGTTCTCAATCAGAACGTGGTGTCGGCCTTCCATGCAAACGGTGGTCTGCAGCTCTTCTTTGTTACTTCCATCCACTCTGAGAGAACTGTCTGGCTCTCTACTTCATATTTAATCTACACTTGAACTTCAGTCCCTGAGGTAAATTCATAAATTGGACCCTCATCTTCAAGCGGGATCACAATTTCTCCCTCCCAGCATCACTCCATCCCAGGATCATTCCTTTAATGTTCAAGTTAAATGACACGGATGGTAGGATAAGCTCATATCTGGCATCCTGAAAAACAGGCAATGGCTTCCTGCCATCCAAATGATACATTTTTATTTTCCAGCCTGCCATTTACTTGTATGATACCCTTATTTTTCACTACTAAACCATCTCTCTTCACTCTGCCTAGGCAGATCTTATTACCTCTTTAATCTAAAATCCCTACTAGCATTATTTCCTAAAGCAGGCTGCCTTTCATAAACTTCTCCATTTTTCCAGACATTCCACGTCACCACAATCTCTGGTGGGAGCATGAGTTCCCAATGGAAGTACTTGCTACAAGGGGTTTTAAAAACACCTTTCCTTTACCTGCAGTGGACTCGCTGGGCTCCTTCAAAACACAGGTGTGCCCTGCCTCACAGTCCAGTACCTCTGAGCCCTTTCTTGGAATGATACACAGATGCTGTCATCCTCATAATGGTGAAAGTGAAAGGTGCTCAGACGTGTGCCGCTCTTTGCGACTCTATGGACTCTACAGTCCATGAGATTCTCCAAGCCAGAATACTGGAGTGGGTAGCCGTTCCCTTCTCTAGGGGATCTTCCCAACCCAGGGATTGAACCCAGGTCTCCTGCATTACAGGTGGATTCTTTACCAGCTAAGCCACCAGGGAAACCCCCTCATAATGGTACGTGGTGCCTTTTAATGAGTGTCCATAACCTCAGCTCTGTATGCAGGTTCCAGAATCTCATGTACCTTTAAACTCTACCATTTCTCAGACTCATGAGATCTAAGGGCTGATGTGCCATTTCGTACCACCCTGCAGAGGGGCCCCTCCTAGGTGGCTCTGCCCACCTGCACCAGAGCTGTGGGTGCACATGAGATGGCTGAATCTGCAGGCTCATTCATGGGTCACCCTGAGCAAATTCTCCAGGACCTTCTACACTGTTGTCATTCTAAGACTGTTTGTGAAAATATTTAAACTCAATGAAGACATTACTCTAAACCTAAAGACAATTAAATTTAATGATGAAGAGTTTAGCATCTCTTTTCCTAAGTTTGTTAAGAATAACTTAACCCAACAGGAAAACCGTTTGCATCATATACAGTAAAATCAACAGTAACAGGGAAGGAATGAGCTGCCCCGTTTGAGTGGTCATCATGGTGAGTGCTCTTCTCGTCCATCATACATGTGGCCCCACTGAGTCCTTCGTGTGAGCCTCTGGGGTGGATCTGATTCGTCAGCACCAGTTTGCAGACAAGGTATGGAGGGGATGGAGGAGGACAGCAGCGCAGCTAGGACCCTCATCAGGTAAGACCTTGAGCCTGGTCTTGGAACCACAGCACCACAGGACTGTAGTGCGCTGGGGGAGAGGGGGGTGACTCCCTCAAACACATGCCTCCTCTTGTTGAGCAGGAACTCCAGGCAGGCAGAGTGAGTGCAACCTCACCCCCATCCCCAGGAGGCTCACAGGTAAAGCCACACCTGAGTCCCTAGGGGAGCGGCGACTCCAGGTGTGGGAGGCTAGGAGCGGCGACTCCAGGTGTGGGAGGCTAGATGACCGCCCTGCCCCACCCCCCACTCCCACCCTAGAGGATGGCCACATTCCAACCCTAGAACCTGTGAATATGTTACTTCCCACTGCAAAAGGGCCCTTACAGATACAATTAGGTTAAAAATCTCATGTTGGGGTAAGGATCCTGGATTAATCAGACAGTCCAACATAATCACAACAGTCCTTAGAAGGAGACCAGAAGTTAGAGCCAGAGATGGTGATGTAACGTGGAGTAGAGAGCAGGGCTGTGTGCCCTGAAGATGGGTGAAGGGCATCTTCCGGGGTGCTGCTCCCTTCCCCTGTGTTGTGAGGAGCTCTCTTGCACTGGAGCTTGTTCTTCAGAGGGTGCTGGGCCTGAAGTGACCAGGGGCCCAGCACCTGGCCTGGTTTCAGGGCCCTGGCATGGGGGGAGGAGAGCCATGCCCTGCTTCTTCCCCCAGCCTTCTGATCTGTTACTATTCTGAACTCTTAACACCTAACAATAAACACTGCCCATGCGGACAGAGGCTGGACGACAGGACGCCCCTGGAAGTTGGAGGTCAAGGAAGCCAGTTCCCTCCTCACAGCCTCAGGGTAACCAGCTCTGTCAAGACCCCGGCTTTAGCCAGAGAAACTGATTTTGGACTTCCAGAACTATAAGATGATAAATTTGCTATATTTTGTGACAGCAACAAATGGAAACTACTACACCAGGGAGGACTTCATGAAGCCAGAAGTTTAAGGGGGGTGTCTGCCCAGCAACAAGACCTGAGAGGGGGTGGGGACACATTCTACAACAGAAAAAGCAGGAAGAGAAGCAGAGAACGATGAAAATGTGCAAGAAGAATGCCAGTGGTTCTGCAGAGTGAGCTTGGTGAGGCAGGGCTGGGGTGGTAACCACATGAAAGGCTCTGGGAAGGGTGGGGGCAGATGTGGGGTGAAGGTCGGCAAGACGCTACACTTCACACTGATGAGCCTCGGCTCTGTGAGGCCCTGTTTCCTGTTCATCAGGATCTCCCAAAGGTCAGGGCGTCACCATGACCATTTCTGCCACACTCGTGCTCCTGTGCTATTACTTACTGCTGAATGGTGTAAGAAAGTTGATTCTTCTATTTTTTTTAACTTAAACTTGTCTGAGCATTAATACCGGTAAAATTAAAATCCCACAGGACTCAGGGACTAGTTTTGTATTTTCTAATACACAATGAAATACTTCACAGTATAAATTTAAAACTTCCACCTGTGTACTTATCTGAAGGGTGATGTTCTGGGAGAGACAGCTGAGAGTGCGAGGAGCCCCAAGGGGAGAAAGGGATGGTGTCATCAAATCTATTTGAAAGCTGAATTCTGGAAGCGCACAATAGGCCTCTCGTCCTTCAGCCAGATACCAAGCCCTTAATAATCCATGGGTGAGTGAGATGGATGGCGATTTTTAAGGAACTTATGGGGCAGAAGTGGAGATGGAATTCTAGGCAAAACCCAGGGAAACTGAGTATTGCTGAGTGCTCAAACAAGACGGAGGGAAAAGGAGGTGAGCTCCGAGGCCATGAGAGGGTCCTGCAGAAAGATGGGGTTGGCTTGATGGGTGTGAAGGGAGGCTTCACACCTCCCATGAGGCTGACCCCCTAAGGCCACAAGGTGTGGGCTGCTGAGAGGGACAGTCTAAGAAGTCTGAGGCAGGCTTCTGCTGGCTCAGGCAGCAGTGTGTGAGATGAGCTATTCAAGTACTTCCAAACTGTACTCTGCACCTTGATTTTCAGAACAGGCAACATGCTCACGGGCTTCATGACCCACAGCGCACAGAGCGGGTGCACTGGACTGAACTCTCCCGCACACCCCCCTCTCCAGCCACTCAACTCCTCGCCCTGGAAACTATCTCATCTGCTTCTCAGGTCACCTTTCCAATACACCCATGATTTACACAGTATATGTACATGCAGTTTCCCCTGCAACCTTCTTTATTAACACAGAGGGTAGAACATAAAACACACTTTTGATTCTTTCACCCTGTGCTACAACCTAGGAGGTCATCCAATGTAAGCACAGGAAGTTTTCTCAAGCTGGCCTTTCCCCCTGTATCACATTTTATCGAGTGATTATACTATAAATTATATAATCAGATCCCTGCTAATCAACAGTGCTGCAATTACTAACCTTGGACAGTCACTGCCCTTGTTGTCTAAAACTTACGTGACTAAGTTTATCTGAAAGATAAAGTCCTAGAAGTAGAATTTCTGGGCAAGGATATGAGGCAACAGCATTCTCACTAAGCATGCAGGCTTTTTAGACAGACTACCCACTCTGTGTGTAATTACTCTCTGAAACAAGATACAGAACATTTCCGTAAGCCCAGAAAGTTTCCTTATGCCCATTTCTAGCTAAGTCTTATACCTACCTCAGGCAAACCATTTTTGACCTCTACTTCACAGATGAGTTTTGATTGGCCTTTGGTTTCCTATAAATGGACCACCAGGGAAGTCCTCTCCTGACCTGACTTTAAATATAAATTTCACTAGATGAGCTTAATGGCTAACTGGATGCAGTGGAGGAAGGATCAGTAAATGCAATCACAATTCTGAGGAGTTATCTTGGCGCTCCAGTTCCCCGCCTGGATGCCTGTGCCCTGGCTCCAGTCACCCAATGTCCAGCGAAGATGGGGACTCCCTCAGAGAGGTTTCTCTGGATTCGCCCGTGGCCTCAAGCCTCCACAGCTGAGAGCCCATGGGCCCGTCTCCAGCAGCTCCCACAACTTCTGTCTCTGTAGAGATGGACAGCAGCCAGGGGTCACTTCTCTCTTTTGAGTGGCTTGTCACTGTCTGAAGTTGTGTTCATTTAGGTTTCTTTGTGAGCTCAGATGTCTAGTGGGCTTTTAAAAATTAATTTTGCTTATTTTTTTGACGAGAATCTTCTGACTTCTTATATCTGAACTGTGAGTGCACAGGGCTGTTTTAAGGGTTAAGTGACCACATTTGAAGAATGGAATATGATGAACATTATCACTATTACTTGCAGCATGGAGTGCTTGTACCAATTTCCACTCTGTGGTGGACTCACTGACAAGGCAGGCTGAGGCCTCTGGGATGAGAGGGTGGGGAGAGGAGGTCAGAGGCGGACATGTGGTGTCCAGAGTGTGTCTGTAGCGACACAGCAGGCATACAGAGTCACTGGAGAAAGGGGATCTTCTTAAGGCTGTGAGTGTGAATGAAGTCACCTGGAAGACCCAGGACCATGGCAGAAACCCTCCCTGCTCCCACATTTTAGGAGTGGATGCCAAGGCCAAGAAACAGAAAAAAGAGGACCATCCCATGAGGTAGGAGGGAGGAGAATCAGAACTGTATGCCAGGTAACAAGAGGCTCTGCAGGGAAAAAAGAATATCAGATACTTCTAGAGAGGACAAATACAATCAAATGGCCATTCATGAGTTGATGTTAAACTCTGAAACAGTGGTTTCAGTGAAATAACAGGGCAGAAGACGGTAAGAGGAGGATCTGAAATGAATCAGACTGGTAAAGAGAAATAATGGCTGTATTCAACTATAAAAATCTTTTAATTAAAGAATTTTTTTTTTTTACTGAGCAAACAACTAAGCGCTAGGCACTGAGGATACATCAGTGGTTATTTTGGATAAGGTTCCCTTTCTCATAGAACTATGGAGTGGTGGGGTCAGACAAAAAGTAAGTAAATAAATAGAAAAATGACTATAGTTTTCAATATTTACTAAGAAGATAACAAAAGATTGTATCATAACAGTGATTAGTACGGTAATTTCAGCAAAAACAAACAAACAAACAAAAGGTATGCTAAAAAAAAATCAACAGTATTCTAGAACTTTAGAAAAATAATAACTGAAATGAAGACCTTCATAGATAGGTTTAAAATGAGATTAGAATTAGTTGAAAAAGTGATTAATAAACTGGATGAAGGGCTAGGAGAAAATACCTAGTCTAAAGCATGGAGGAAAAAAAAGGAAAATATAGAAGAGTGGAAGAGGCGCACACACAAATTCTAAACTATATGTAATAGCAGTCTGAGAATGTGAGGAGAGAAAATGGAGCAATACTGAAGAGATAATGGTTGAGAATTTTCCAACTTGAAAGGCATCAAACCACAGGCGCAAGACATCCTATGAACCCAAGCAGAATGAATAAACCAAAAATCTCACCTAAGCATATCTAAGATAGACTGCTGGAACCTAAAGACGAAAAGGAAATCTCAAAGGCTCCCAGAAGAAGAAAATGACACATTAATATTGAGACAGCAACAAGACTAACACCTGACTTCAATCAAGACAGATGAAGTCATATGAAAATGGGATACATTATAGTCAAAGGCCTGAGAGGCAATAACTGAAAACTGAGAACTTTGTATCTAATGAAAACAGGCCTCAAAAAATGATTGCAATCTGCCAAAAGAGCTAAAATTAAAAACAACTGATGAAAATGTGGAGCAAACGGACTTTTCAGGTAGTGTCGGCAGGAACGGAGAAGAGTATGTAAGCACTCTGGAAAACAGCAAGTTCTTATAAACATGCCTTAAAACCTACTGTGGTGCCAGCATTCAAGACGGCCCTAAGGGTATTCATGGTATGGATGTCCTTGTGTAGTCCCCACCCACAGTGAGTGAAGCTGTCCCATGTAACCAGGAGGATGTCATGGAAATGAAGGTGAGGTCACACAGACATTGTGGCTTCCATCTTGGGCTCCAGTGTTGGGAGGACACTCAGGCAGCCCTATAGAGGGGTCAGCAGAATAGCCAGCTAAGCTGCTCCTGATTTTTAACCTTCAAAATCTGAGAGACAATACATATTCATTGTTGTTTTAAGCTGCTAAGCTTAGGTTAATCTGTTATACACAATGATAAAAAATATGCTCAAAAGTATACTTTTCAGGTATATGCTCAAAATTAACATGTACAATGCAAAGCAATAGAGGAAAACAACAGAATGGGAAAGACTAGAGATCTCTTCAAGAAAATCAGAGATACCAAGGGAACATTTCATGCAAAGATGGGCACAATAAAGGAAGGAAGTGGTATGGACCTAACAGAAGCAGAAGATATTAAGAAGAGGTGCAAGAATACACAGAAGAACTGTACAAAAAAGATCTTCACGACCAAGATAATCACGATGGTGTGATCACTCACCTAGAGCCAGACATCCTTGAATACGAAGTCAAGTGGGCCTTAGGAAGCATCACTACAAACAAAGCTAGTGGAAGTGTTGGAACTCCAGTTGAGCTATTTCAAATCCTGAAAGATGATGCTGTGAAAGTGCTATAGACAATATGCCAGCAAATTTGGAAAACTCAGCAGTGGCCACAGGACTGGAAAAGGTCAGTTTTCATTCTAATCCCATAGAAAGGCAATGCCAAAGAATGCTCAAACAACCACACAATTGCACTCATCTCACACGTTAGCAAAGTAATGCTCAATATTCTCCAAGCCAGGCTTCAACAATACGTAAATCATGTACTTCCAGATATTCAAGCTGGATTTAGAAAAGGCAGAGGAACCAGAGATCAAAAAAGCAAGAGAGTTCCAGAAAAACATCTACTTCTGCTTTAATGACTATGCCAAAGCCTTTGACTGTATGGATCACAACAAACGCTGGAAAATTCTGAAAGAGATGGGAATACCAGACCACCTGACGTGCCTCTTGAGAAATCTGTATGCAGGTCAGGAAGCAACAGTTAGAACTGAACATGGAACAACAGACTGGTTCCAAATAGGAAAAGGAGTACATCAAGGCTGTATATTGTCACCCTGCTTATTTAACTTATGTACTCTGTCATGATGCAGAATACATCATGACAAATGCTAGGCTGGATGAAGCACAAGCTGGAATCAAGATTGTTGGGAGAAATATCAATAACCTCAGATATGTAGATGACACCATCCTTATGGCAGAAAGCAAAAAAGAACTACAGAACCTCTTGATGAAAGTGAAAGAGGAGAGTGAAAAAGTTGGCTTAAAGCTCAACATTCAAAAAACTAAGATCATGGCATCCGGTCCCTTCACTTCATGGAAAATAGATAGAAACAGTGGAAACAGTGACAGACTTTATTTTGGGGGGCTCCAAAATCACTGCAAATGGTGACTGCAGCCACGAAATTAAAAGATGCTTTCTCCTTGGAAGCAAAGTTACAACCAACCTAGACAGCATATTAAAAAGAAGAGACATTACTTTGCCAACAAAGGTCCGTCTAGTCAAAGCTATGGTTTTTCCAGTAGTCACATATGGATGTGAGAGTTGGACTATAGAGAAAGATGAGCACCAAAGAACTGATAACTTTTGAACTGTCGTGCTGGAGAAGACTCTTGAGCATCCCTTGGACTGCAAGGAGATCCAACCAGTCCATCCTAAAGGAAATCAGTCCTGAGTATTCATTGGAAGGATTGATGCTGAAGCGGAAACTCCACTACTTTGGCCACCTGATGGGAAGAACTGACTCATTTGAAAAGACCCTGCTGCTGGGAAAGATTGAAGGCGGGAGGAGAAGGGACAAGAGTTTGAGTAAACTCCGGGAGTTTACTCCACACACAAAAATGTATACAATTATTCAAAGCATCTTTATTTATAAGAGCTTAAAACTGGACTCCACTTAAATGCCCATCAACAGGAGACCGGATAAACAAATTGTGGTATATTCATACAACATTACTGAGCAATAAAAAGGAACAAACTTCTGATACATGCAAAAACATGGATGACTCTCAAAAACAGTATTGTGAGCAAAAGAAGGCAGCACAAATGAGTACATATAGTAAGATTCCACTTATATAAAGTTTAAAAACATATATTTACTCTACCGTGATAGAAGTCAGATGGCGGTTAGGTTGGCGAGGCAAAGGTGGATACAGCAGGAAGGGAGCTTTCTGGGGTAATAGAAATGTCCTATAGCTTGGCGGCACTTAAGCACAACATAAAGACTAGGTAAATTATACATTTTATTGTATGTAAATAAAAGCTCAATTTAAAAAAGATGACATAAAGACATTTTCAAACAAAAAAACCCAGCACCAGAAGAGTACAGTAAAGGAGATATGAAATGGTGTTTCTTCAGAATGAAGTAAATAACCCAGATGGAAGGACAGAAATGCAAGGCAGGAATGTAAAGCAACAGTAAAAGTAACATGTGGAAAAAAGGGACAGGAATGGTGACTGTGTAGCAATAATAAAGGTCCTGTGAGGTCTGGAATTACAATACAAGGTAAGAGCATACAACCCAGGAGATAGAGAAATTAGATTTGAGATTCTTGCGTTGTTGGAATGCGGTGAAAGTAACTATGCGGTGAAAGTAACTTACATTAGACTGGAATAAGGCTAGGATACATAAGATGATGGTGAGAGTAAAGAGTTAAAAGAATAACTAATGAATTATTTAGTTGTTCTTTAACAACTAAATGGCATCACCATTTAATAGCATCACTGACTCAATGGACATGAGTCTGAGAAAACTCGGAGACCATGAAAGACAGGGAAGTCTGGTGTGCTGCAGTCCATGTGGTTGCAAAGAGTCAGACATGACTGAGAGACTGACCAAGAAGAATGTATAAGTACCGAGATAACTAAGGGTTCAGAAACATGGCATTAAAACCAAAACAAAATTCAGTCCAAAGAACACAGGACCAGGTAAATAAGAAGCAAAGTGTAAAACTGCTGTATTTAAACACCAGTAATTATCTTAAAAGCAAAATTAATTAAAGATTCAAATGAAAAGTCAAAGTTGAGAGCTCTGGAGTCCAGACTGGTGGTGGTACCTGCATGGGGAGGACCCTCCCCAACTGATCAAGCAGAAAACTGCTGGCTAGATGACGGGGTCTGGGGCTACTGTTGTGCTGGAGAGGGAGAGGGGCTGCCCTGGGAGGAAGATGCTGCAGAGGAAGCCTCAGATGCACACATCAAATCCGCTCAAATCCAGAGTCACTTTAAACCACTCACACATGGCGGTTGGGGGGGAGGCGGGGGGGGGTTTGGGAGCAAGGGGTGGGCTGAAAGGACAGCAAGACTGGAATACTGTAAAAGCCAGGCAGAGATTTCAGTGGCTGCCAACTGCAGGACAGGAAGAGTTGGCAGTTTTGATCCTGCTAAGGATCAAAACCCAGATAGGCCACATTTCAGAAGTAAAGACCATGCCCCCAGAATAAGGATGTGCCATGAGGCTAAATACTCCAATGGAACCATCCTAACAGAGTGTAAAACCAAACCTGAACAAGTTCAAAGGGATATTCATCACTCCTTAGCAAAAGATAATATAAAATCTCCATAACAACATATCTTCTGCAGCAGTCAGCATACAACAATAATTAAAGAAAAACTACTACAATTGCAAAGAAATGCGATCCAAGGTCAAAAGGAAAAAAAAGAGTAAACACCAACAGATCATGAGCTGATCCAGATGTTGGCACTAGTAGACAAATGCTCTAAAAGCTGTTATAATCAGGATTTAAAGAAAAGGAGTCATATTGAGTGAACAGAGAAGCTTACAAAATATTAAAAAAAACCACCAAATAAAGACTCTAGAATTAAAGACAGTATCTGAAGTGAAAAAAATATACAGGATGTGCTTAAAAGGCAGTAGAAGGATCAACTGAACTTAAAGACAGATCAACAGAAACAATGTGATCCTAAGAATAGAGAGAAAAAGGTGGAGGAACAAAGTGAAACAAAACCTAGTCACCTGTTTGAATAATATTGAATGGTTTAACACACGAATAACTGGAATCCTACAGGCAGAGCAAGAGAATGGGGTAGACAAAATATTTAAAGAAATGATGGTTGAAAATGTCCCAAGCCATCGTATTTCTAATCCAAGCAACTCAGTCACCCCAGAGGACAACAAGCACCTAGTACACAACAGTAAACAACGGAAGACAAAAGACAGTGAGATCCTAGAGCATATAGAGATCCACTGTAGAGCACAGAGGACTCTGTTCAACATTCTCCTGTGAGCTACATGGGAAAAGAACCTAGAAGAATGGATATATGCATACGTATAACTGATTCACTTTGCTGTAAAGCAGAAAATAGCACATTATAAATCAACTACACTGCACCAAAAATTAATTAAAAAAACAGAGATCTTAAAGCAGCCAGGTAATAAAAAGATGTTACATACAGAGGAATGATGCTAAGGATGGTGACAAGCCACTCAGCACAAACCATTGAGGCCATAACACAGCAGAATACCATTTTCAAAATGCTAGAAGAAAAAAGCCTGTACATTATACCTCCAGGACCTATTTACCGTATAACTGGAAGTAGGTACCTCTGACACCTTCACTCACTTCACGCACGTAACATACAACATGGTGACTACAGCTAATAATACCATACTGTGTATTTGAAAGTTGCTGAGTAAATCTTGAATGTTCTCACCCCAAGAAAAAAATTTCTAACAATGTGTGGTGACTGGATGTTTAAACTAAAGTTATTATGTTACCATTTCACAGTACCTTCCAGTATCAAATCATTATGCTGTACAAAACAAAATACAAAAAGGGGGAACATTCCAGAAATCTTTACCTAGCAAAAATATCCTTTAAAAGTGAGGATGCAATACAGACTTTTTTAGAGCAACAAAAACTGAGGGATCTATTACCAGTATCCCTGAGAATACATGAATTGCTGAAACAGTTCTTTAGGCAGAAGGGAAATGACATCAGATAAAAAGTCAACTCTAGGAAGGAATGAAGGGACATGGACATAGGTAACATGTGTGTCAAATAAAATGAAAAGAGTTTTGCATTTCCTTCTTTTCCCTACCCTGAATAATTACTCAATCTCAGAGTCCCTGTAAGGTGGGCCAAGCAGGGAGGTATGTGGCCAAGGGCTGGGGTGGCCCAGGCTCATGGAGCAGGCATGAGGGCATCAGCAGCTCAACGTTATACTCTTTCATACCGAGCAATCAGTTGTCTTTTCATGACACTAGGGAGATAACAGTTGGTTGTCTCTTAATGCCTTTATTTACAGTAAAATAGCCATCATTAAAAAACACTGAAACAGTCTCTAATTTAGAGAAAAGTTACAAATACAGAATTTACTTATCTTGAGCCATTTGAGAGTAAGTTGCCTCATTACCTCTGAACATTAGTGGACATTTCCTATAAACAAGATTATCTTTCCTACAAACATAAGCAGAATAAGATAATCAAAACTGTGAAATTAACACCAGCACATTACTACCATCTAGTCCTCAGAGCCCATTTGAGTTTTACCAACTGTTCCAATAATATCCTTTGTGGTTCAAAACACATGCTGTATTTAGTTGTCATGACTCTTGAGGCTCCTTCAGTCTGGGTCCGCTTTTCAGTCTTTCCTTGGCTTTTTAAACTTTGAGACTTTTGAGGATTATACACCTGTCATTTTGTGAACAGTTTCTCAATCTGAGTTTGTCTAATGTTTACACATGATATGATTATACAGTAATAATGATTAAATTAATGTAAATCAAATTAATGTGATTCTGTTAATTATAATAAAGTATGTTCATTTTTTGCCTTTTGATACTCCTTCTAGACTGGAGCTTAATTCCATACCCTGTGAGTCTGGAATGGGCTTATTAGTAACTTCCTTCCAAGGGGTCATAAAAATACTTCAGATTCTTCTTTGCTCTCTCCTGGGTCACTTGTCCTGGGGAAAGTTAGCTACCCTGTTGTGAAGACACTCATGCAGCCCACGGGAGAGGCCTACATGGTGAAGATTTCAGAAACTGAGGCCTCCAGCCAACAGCCATGTGAGTGCGCCATCTTGGAAGCAGATCCTGAACCCCAGCCAAGCTTTCAAATGACTGCAGCTCTGATTTGATTGGGACATCTTGACTGCACCACCACCACAAAAGGCCCTGAGTCAGAACCATGCCAGATAAGCCACTCTGATTCCTGATCCACAGAAAATGTGGAATAAAGTTTGTTGTTTCAAGTGGCTAAGTATTGGGATAATCTAAGTATTGGGATAATTAGTTACTTAGCAATTGATAATGACCACAGTTATCCACCACATTCACAGAAAAATGGTGGCAAGAAGCCATAGTATCATCTAAAAAGATGCATAAAAGTATTAAGACAAAATTTAAGACCCATTCTTGATTTAAAAAAAAAAAAGAAACTTTCAGCAAACCAGAAAAAGAAGAAATTTTCTTAACAATGAGCACCCTACAGTGGGCATCATACTTAAGGGTACAATGTTAAATGCTCTCCCACTAAGACTGGGAAAAGGCAAGGATATTGTTCACTAGTTTTATTCAATATGGTTGTTCTAGACAATGCAGCATGGTATTGAAAAAATTAAAAGGAAAAGAAGGCAAACTGACTTTATTCTCAGACAACATAATCATGGATGTAAAAAATTATAAGGACTCTACAAAACAGTTATCAAAAAAAGGTGAATTTAACAGTATTAAAGTATACAAGGTAAACATGTGAAATTCAATGGTGTTTCTACAAAAAACTGCAGATAAAAATACTACAATTCCATTCACAGTAGCTTAAAAAACATTAATACTTAGGCAAGATTTTTCAACAAAAACACTTTTTTAAGACTCCTGCACTGAATACAAAATGATGCAGAGACAAACTAAAGGAGACCTAAGTAAATGGAGAAAGACACCATGTTCACGGATCAGAAGACTCAATATTATGATTTATTAAGATGCCAAGGCTACTCAATGGGGATAGAAAGGCTTTCAACAAATGATGCTGGGACAACTGGATAATTACATCAGAAAATAATGAATCTTACCTCTACTTCACAGAATACAGAAAAATTAATCTGAGATGGATCAAAGAACTAAAACTAAAGCTAAAACAACTAAAAGTAAAGCTAAAACTATGATGAAACATAGGAGAACATCTTTGAGAACTTAGGGCAAGCAGTGTTTGTTTAGAGGACCAAAAAAAGCATGAACCCAGGAAGACCAATTGCTAATATGGACTTCATTAAAATTAAAACTCCTCATTAGAAGACATCATTAAGAAAATGAAAAGGCAAGCCACAGAATGCAGGAAAATATTCACAATAAATATATCTGACAAGAGTTCTATTTGTAATATGTAAAGAATTTCTACACGTCTGTAAGAGATAAGGCAAAAAGTAAGAAAAAATGGGCAAAAGACTTGAGTAGTGACTTCATAGTGAATGACAAAGAAACACATGCAAAGATGCTTAATATTACTAGTCATCTGGGAAATGCAGATTAAAAGCAGAATGAGATACCGTTTTAAATCCACTAGAAAAACTGAAGTTAAAAAGACAACTGGTGAGGATGTAGGGCAACTGGACTTCTGTACACTGCAGGTGGGAAGGTAAAATGATACATCCAAGTTGACAACTTCATACTAAGTTCTATAAATGCATCTTTCCTATGAACTAGAAATTCTACTCTTAGTTATTTACCCAAAGGAAATGAAAACCTATGACTACAAAAAGCGTTGTAAAAGAATGATCACAGTACTATATTCAGAACAGCCCCAAACTGAAAACAACCTGGATGTCCATAACCAGGAAAATGGGTAAACAAACAGTTACCTATTCACATAGGAGAGTATCAGTCACCAATTAAAAAAAAAGATTATGATACATACAACAATATGGTTGAATCTCTGAAACATTGTTTTATGGGGAAGAAATAGGACACCAAAGAGTGCATTCTGTATTATTTCACTTACGTAAAATTCAAGAACAGCCAAATTAATCCACAGTGACTGAAGTTAGCACAGATGCCACTTATGGGGAGTGGGACTCACAGAAACAAACTTCTGAGATGATGGAAATCTCTGGATCTTGATTAGGGGTGGTTATATGGAATATATATAATATTATAAAATTCAAATCATAAGCTGCTTACAAGAAACCCACCTTAAGTAAAAAGATACAGAAAGGTTAAAAAACAAAAAAGAGACAAAGATGCGCCATGCAAATATTGACCACAGGAAATAGTGCTGTTATATTAACAGTCACAATTAGACCTCAAGGCAAAGTGCATTGCCAGAGCTAAAGAGAACAGCTCAGATGGTAGAAGGTTTGTATTGTAGTAAGATATAGGATTCTAGATTTGTTAAGTACTTAATGCAGCTGCAAAACCGATAAAGTATGCCATCTTTTCAAACACATATGAAACACTTACCAAAATCAACATATGCCAGGCAAATTGCAAATTATATCAGTAATAAAGGATTTAAATATGTTCGCTAATTTCAATGCACTTATGCAGTAATCACTAAAAATATTAACTAGAAAATTTCCCTATATTTGGGATTCAACAAACACATCTAAATGATGTTTGGATCAAAGATGAAATCATAATAGAAACTTGAAAATATTCCGAAATGAATGACTGAGATGATATTTTATAAAAACTAGTCTGATCTGGTAAAAGCGATGACTACAGTTTTAAAACAAGGAATGCAACTGAAAATAAGGAGTGAAAATCAATTATATAACTATCTATCTCAAGAATTTAGAAAAAATTAGCATGTTGAACAGGACAGAAACTATAAAGAATAGGAGCATGGATTAATGAAATAAAGAAGAAAGACTGTAGAGCTCATCAAAGGCAAAACCAGTATCAGAAATGTAAAAGGGATATGTGTAAAATGTAAACAGAATAAAATATTAACATCTTTTTGCCAATAAATTGAGAGAAGTATATGAAAATAGTCAAAATCCTTTAAACAAACCACAATCTATCAAAATCAAAGCAAGAAATAGAAAACCTGAAAATGAATAACCTTACAACTATGAACGAAATTGACTTCTTAAACCCTATTACACAAGGACAACTCAAAGCCCACCTGCATTTTGCTAATCATTTAAAAGTCACAGCAGCATTTTTTTTTTTTACAAACTCTTTCATAAAAGAGCTTCTCAACTATTAATAGTTTCATCAGGGAAGCAAAACTTTCATACCAAACCTGACATGTACATTACAGAAAGGGATACTTCATGACAATCTTACTCATAAACATACATGGAAGTTCTAAAAGACAGTAAATTAAAGCCAGTGATATGTAAAAAGAATAATATATCACAATATAAGTGGATTTATTCCATGAAAATTCAACAATTTACCACATTAATAGCATAAAAAATTACACAATCAAGCCAATAAATGAATAAAAATCTCCATCCACACTTCACACTTAAAAAAAAAAAACAAAAAACTCCAGCATATGATTAAAAAAAGACACTCTGTAATATGCTAAGGTGTGTGTATAAAAACCCTACAGCAAACATATTTAGTGGCATAATAGTGAAAGCTTACCTGCTAAGATTAGAATATCCAGTATGATCATTTCTATTCAAAACTGAACTAGAGATCCTACTCAACTCATTAAAAGATACAAAAAGTTTAAGGATTAGAAATAAAGACTTCAAAGCAATACCACTTAGCACAAAAACAGCAGAAAACTACATTGAAACATCAAACCAGTTGGATAAAATCTGACAAAAGATGTACCAGGCCACTAAACAGAAAAGCAGAAAAAATGCTCAGGAAAAATTAAAAAAGCCTAACAAATGGAAGAATACATTTCATATATTAGAGATGCAATATCATATAGATGTCATTTCTCTCCAAACCAATCTATAAATTCAATGAAATGTCAATCAAAAACACAATGGGAATTAGTGTGTTGGTATGAAAAAAGAGAACACTACTGTTCACATGGAAATGTAACAGGCCAAGAATAGCCAAGAAATTATTGAAGAACAACACAGAAGTACTCACTCCACTGGACAGAGAGACTTATTACACAGATAGAGGAATTAAGAAACCGTGACACTGGGACAAGGACCAAAAAAAAGGACTAATAGTTTCTTTCAAAGATCACTGACTAAGGCAAAAAAACACCCCAAAACAAAACAACAACTGTACTGTGGATTTTATAAGATGCAGAAGCAAAATATATGACAATAAAAACACTATGGATCAGCGAGGAGAAATGAAAGCATACTCCTGTAAGGTTCCTATACTGTATGTGAAACTGTCTATTATTTGAAGGAAGAATGATAAAGAAGTATATTGCAAATCAAAGCACAACCGCTAAAACAACAGAAGAGGTAGGGCTAAGAAGCCAGTAGCAGAGAGAAAATGGAACCATTAATAAGGGGCAAGTAGAAAAATACAGCAAGATGGCAGATTTAAGCCAAGCCATATTGATAGCTGTAAAAAATAAAAATGGTCTAAATCAGTACTGTACAACAGAGCCTTCCACAAGGAGAACCTGGATGGTAGCTAGTGTGACCAAGGAACTCAAGTTAAAATTTTTACTTAAGTTCAGATAGTCACATGCAGCTACCTACAACTGTATTAGACGGCTGGTGCAACTACTCCAATTAAAACGTGAGACCCATAATGCTGTCTATCTGCAAAAGCTCACTTTAGATACAAAGATAGAAATAGGCTGAATGTAAATGGATGGGAAAAGATATGCAAACACTAATCAACACGGAGCTGAAGAGTGTGTATTCATATAAGACCGAGAAGAATTCAGACTCAGGACTGTTGCCAGGGAAGAGCAGGGACATTTCATGATAGCAAAAGGGTCACGCTATCAAGAATAAAAACAATAAAATGTTTGTGGCAAGACCAATACAGAATTGTAAAGCAAAATAAAGTAAAAATAAAAATTAAAAAAATAAATAAAATGTATTAATAGATATGCTCAATAGTAAAAGCTTCAAAACATATCAACCAAAACTGATTAAACTAAAACCAGAACTAGACAAATCTTCAATTCGGGTTGGATTTTAAACACTCCTTTCCCTGCAAATGAGGGGGAAAAGAATGAGTTAAGTATACAGAGGAAAGGAACAGTGCTATTAGTCAAGCTGATTGTTTAACATTTACAGAACACATTTACAGCAACAGAACATATTCTTTTCTGCTAAACATGGAACATTCATGAAGATCACATGCTAGGCCATAAAATAAGCATTAAATGTAAAAAGGTGTGAAATAAATTAATGAGTTACGTCCTCTGATCCAGTGGATTTAAACCACAAATCACAGTAGTTGAAAATTTATGGAAAATCCCCAAATAATTGGAAGTTAGAAAACATACTTCCAAACAACTAAAAAGTCACAAGGGAAAGAAATACTTTGAACTAAATGAAAATGAAAATACAATCATCAAAATCTATGATATTTCACCCAAACCAGTACTTACAGACAAATTTATAGTTCTAATTGCATACATGTAAAAAGCCTTAAAAGTCAATATTCTAAGCTTCCACTTGAAAAAACTAAAAAAGAAGAAATTAAATCAAAATAAGAAAAGGAAGGGAAAAAAATGAAGATAAAAGTAAAGATCAATGAAAAAGAAAAGTGGGGAAAAACTGTGAAATATTAACATAATAAAAAACTGGTTCTTTGAGAAAACCATTAAAATAGCTAGACAGATTCTAATGACATTAAAATGATAGTAGAGGAATATTATGAACAATTTATGCCAATAAATTAAAAGACCAAAACAATGGACAAATTCTTTGCAAGACACAAACTATTAATACCAAAACTTACTCAGGAAGAAATGAATAGGCCCATAACTATTAAAGGAACTGAAAGTGAAGTCGCTCAGTCGTGTCTGACTCTTAGCGATCCCATGGACTGCAGCTCACCAGGCTCCTCAGTCCATGGGATTTTCCAGGCAAGAACACTGGAGTGGGTTGCCATTTCCTTCTCCAATGCATGAAAGTGAAAAGTGAAAGTGAAGTTGCTCAGTCGTGTCCGACTCTCAGCAATCCCATGGACTGCAGCCTACCAGGCTCCTCCGTCCATGGGATTTTCCAGGCAAGAGTACTGGAGTGGGTTGCCATTTCCTTCCCCAATTTGTCAGAATTCATCAAAATGTTCACTAAAAATGGGTGCATTTTATTGTATGTAAACTATACTTGAGTAAGTCAATTAAAAACACAGATCAGGGCTTACCTGGTGGCTCAGCAGCTAAGACTCTGCCAGCCAATGCAGGAGATAAGAGTTCAATCCCTGGTCAGGGAAGATCCCACATGCCGCAGAGCAACTAAGCCCATGCACCACAACTACTGAGCCTGTGCTCTACAGCCAGGGAACCGCAACTAATGAGCCCATGCACTGCAACTACTGAAGCCCACACACCCCGGAGCCTGTGCTCCACAACAAGGGAAGCCACTGCAACGAGAGCCTGGGCATCGCAACTGGAGAGCAGTCCTTGCCTGCCGGAACTAGAGAAAAGCCCAGGCGGCAACCAAGATCCAGCATAGTCAGAAATAAAAACAAATAAATAAAATTACAAAAAAAACTAAAACACAGATCAATGGGATACAATAAAAAAAAATCCATAAAAAGTGCACTAGAAATACAGATGATCAATTTACGACAATCACAGCTCTCGGTACACAACAGTGAATTATGGATAATCTTTAAAAGAAAAGGGGAGATGTAAATCTCTGCTAGAATTAAAAGGAAAAAAAAAAAGACAATCCCTCACAACCTAATTTTACATCTCATACAGAAATTAATCCTAGGTAAAAATTAAATCTAAATCTGAGAAGCAAAACAAAATTTCTATAGGATAACAGGAGTGTATTTTCATGACTTTGGTAAATCAAAGTTTATTAAAAGGACATAAAAAGCACTAACATAATATCTTTCACTGAAAGACTGATCAAATGGATATATTAAAAGTAACAACCCTTCATTAAAAGATGCAGAGGGTGAAAAGGATAGTCACAGAGTGCGAGAAAGTATCTGCAACAGTCAGATGCAACAAATGACCAAAGAATCTACAATATCCAGAATACATCACACCCATAAGTCAATGAGAATATGACTAACAACTCAGAAAAATGAACAAGATTCTCAAACAGGCAACGTATCCAGGTGACCAATGAAGACATGAAAAAGTGTTCAGTAGCTGTAGTCTTATGTGAAACAGGAATTAAAACCAGAATAAGGCAGTACCACCAATCCTCCAACACAGCTAAATTGAGACTGATGACAGCTAATGTTGTAGGGGACATGAAGCAACCGGAACTCCCAAACACTGCTGGCAGGAACATAAACTGACACAATACTTCAGAAGACATCTACTAGAGTTAAGATACACATTCCTTCTGAGCCCGGAATTCCCCCGCCAATTCCCAAACCCTGACTAGAAACAACCACAATTCTGACAGTAGAATGAACTGGTGCATTTAGTGTATTTATCCAATGGGATACTTACTGTACAGAGATGAAAAAGAATAAAAGTATCATTACATGAAACGACACAGATGAACCTTACAAAGTATGAATAAAATAAGCAGATACAAAACAATATCTACTAATTCCATTTAAATACAGTTTAAAAAAACTATAGTGTTAGAAGTTTATCAAAAAATATCAGTTGCTGTTGCTGCTGCTAAGTTGCTTCAGTCGTGTCCGACTCTGTGCGACCCCGGAGACGGCAGCCCACCAGGCTCCCCCGTCCCTGGGATTCTCCAGGCAAGAACACTGGAGTGCGTTGCCATTTCCTTCTCCAATGCATGAAAGTGAAAAGTGAAAGTGAAGTTGCTCAGTCGTGTTCGACTGTTAGTGACCCCATGGACTGCAGCCTACCATGCTTCTCTGTCCATGGGATTTTCCAGGCAAGAGTACTGGAGTGTTAGAAGTTTATCAAAAAATATCAGTTGCTAAGAAATAACAAATGCTTACCATATGAAAGTACCATTCTAAGCAATTTTTACCTATTTTAACTTGATTTTCACAACTCTATAATTAGAGGCAACTAATTATCCCCAATGTGCAAATTTAGTCACAAAGAGGTTAAGTACTTTGCTCAAGGCCACAGAGCAACTATGTGTTAGACCTGGGATGTGAAGGCAGCTAGACCGGCTCGAGACCTTGCAGTCTAAACGCTACACTGCCGCTCAGTGCTAGAGCTGTAATGGAAACACGGAAGGAGGAGGGCAAATAAAGCAGGAGAGGTAAGAGAAGCAGGATTACTAAGTTTCCATCTCCCAAGAAAACAAGCACTAGAAAATGCCTAAAACTGGGGGGTGGGGAAAGGGAGAAGAGAAGGGATCAAGAATTAGCAGTATATGCTTGTTAACATGCACATACTGTATACTGTCCCTCTCTCAGGGAGGAGAAGCGACAGTAGGAGGGGATCTAGAAAGGATGCCCACGGTTCTGGCTTGAGTACCTCAGGACATGTTGGTCCTTTTCTCTACCACAAGGTCCATGGAAAGAGGTGCAGAGGGCCAGGCCTATGATGGGGAGCTCCTGAGCTTAGTCACGCATATGCAGAGCCCCTACATGTTTGGGAAAGGCACAGAGGAGTCAGGCAGGATGCGTGAGGAAGACCTACAGGTGTGAACTCAGCAGAGGAGGAGGGGCAGGCAGAAGACTGAAGAGCACGCAAGCACACAGGGAGAGAAAGAACACCCGTGGCCTGGGCCTGCAGCCTGTCCAGCCTCTGGGCCGCCCATCCAACATGCCCTGTCCCCCATGCTACTCACCGCCCTCAACACCACCAACAGCTACCTTCCACTCTTCAGAAACTTTTATCTCTAAACTATCTTCTGAAATATAATCTACTCATTTATCAATATTGAGATGTCAGGGCTTCTAAGTGCCTCATACTTTCACCGCAAGGCACCTTGGGAACTGGCAGAGCCCTGGGCCAGGGTCAGGCCCTGGCTACATGCTCTCGCCGGGCCTCCACATTCCTCCTTCAGAGCACAGAAAATGGCCAAAGAACTCACTTCCTGTGCTTTGCTTACACAGTATGTCTCTCTCCTTCTTGGCAGGTACCTGAGGGCAGGAGGGACTGGTCAACTTTTCCTGAAAAGCTCTAAATAATAAATACTCTGGGCTTTGTGGACCATGGGGTCTCAGTCACAGCTATTCAACTCTGCCCTGGAGCCGGAAAGCAGTGGAGACCACATATAAATGAACAGGTATGCTGTGTAAGGCTTTATCTTTGAATCGAGAAGTGGGCCAAAAGGCCAGGGTCTGCTGAGCCCTGCTCTAAATCGCCAGCACCCAGGCTAGCATCTGGCATACAGCCGGCACTGGATGAGCAATAATGAAAGGAAACAGCCCTTGGCTTTGTCAGTGAGACAGAAGCAGGTCCTGAGGGAAGGTGATTTCAGCAGAGCAGGGGGGTGGGATGGTTGGCAGAGGGCTGAAGAAGCAGTAAGCTCTTGTTCCAGAGCCCCCAATTTGCCCAGCAGGCCTGGGGAATGGCCCTGTCTCAGGGGAGCAGGTCTGTAGGCAGGGCTGGGGAAGGAGTCAGGGGTTGCTCCTGAGCTCAGGCGTGCATGGGGTTGATCATGAAGGAGGAAGACACATGCCAAGGACAGAGAAACAGGGAAGGGTGGAGGAGATGACGGGAAAGCCTCACATCACTCTTGCCTGTGAGACATTCACCCAGACTAAACAGGGAAGACAGCTGGGCTTGGGGACTGGGTGCGGTCAAACGGGGAGGACTGGCCGCCCAGAACAGGGCCACGGACCTCCGTGTGAGCACCAGAGAGACCCTCAGCACCCCCTCTTCTCTGGTGAGGCAGCACCTCTAACCAAGCTGGCGGTGGGGTCTGGGGCGCTGATTAGCATGAGGTGTGTCACTCCCTGAGGCAGCAGCAGGGCCTGTCACTTCCTGTCCCTTCACTTTCCCACGCAGGTAGTGACAGGCAGGCCTAGAGGAGGATGAGTTCACACATTACACGTGCAGACACGCCCAGTCCTTTCCTGAAGAACATTCAAAGTCACTTGAATTTCAGAGAGTCAGTCAGTGGTTGTTTCATCTTGACGCCTTCAAATGTGAACGTGCACGCTGTGAATTATTTCCCAATTAGGCAGAACAGAATTTTTCTTTAAGTGGAAACAACCAATTGGGTGAGGCTTTGCATAGCAGCTACCTAGTTTTATAAGCTTAACAAGAGTATTAAAAGACACAAAACACAACTTCTCACAGAGGAAGTATTAACAGTATGATATTTAAACACCCTGAAAAGTTTAGAGTCAAAAACCTATAGCCAGTCAGTTTCACTTTTCCTATGAACCAGATACCTCCAAAAGGCTTACATTTTGATATTACTCTGTTAATTCATCACTGCTACTGGAATGTGCAGCCATACTGCTGAAATGTGTGAGAAGGGTTCAGACTCCAAACTATTTTTCAGGAAGAGCTAAAGCCATCTAAAGTATTTTTTAGTTGACATGCCAGGGGAAAAAAAGCATTAAGACCTCTTTTCTTCTGCCTTACTTTAAGGTGCAATTTGCTGTTCCTATTCACAGATCGAAGGCTCTAAGTATATTCTAGTAAGTAAAACTTTAATTCCATACTTTCACTTTCAAGTTTTCACTCCTCACAAGTTAAAAGACGATTCTCCTAAAACACATCAATCCTTGCTCTACTGTTTCAAGTTCTTCTAGAGATGATGGTAATCAGTGTCTCCAAATTCACTAGCTTTTAGAATGGGGATGCCTACCCTTGTAACACATCTTTGTTTGAAAGGACTTTTCAGTACACCTTTAGATGCATATTCAGTAAACATAATCTCTTACCCTATTGTTGGGTTGATGTTCGGATCAAAACTGTCTTCCACGAACCGCCACACAATACTTGATTTACCCACACCTGTATCCTGAAATACAATGAGTGAGGTGAAGAAGAAAAAGTTACTTGCTGGCACTTACCAAAACCTGCCTTGTGCCCTAAGTTCAGGATTTTGGAAGCATCATCCTGGATAGGTGAATTTTAAAGAAACGTAAAGGAGGTTTTCATAAAAATTCAGTGGAGTAATGATAAAGATTTCAAAACGTATTGTAGGAGAGGATATCTGAGCTTACAAAAGATGTGAGGATCTTCTGAAAGACCCCAAGTTTCTGCGTAGTGTGCAAAGTGACAAACTCAATTGCTCTCTAACAAGTCTATGTTAAGAATGAACTCCTGAACTACTTCTGAGTAATTCCTGATACATCCCAGCCCCACCCAATCTGGGAAGGGGTAAGACTAGTTATTGAAATCTTTCTCAGTCTTTAAAGCAGCAACTCTGGTAAGAGAGCATCAACTTCAGAAAGTATGCTCTGAAATCGCAAAGTTGCCTTGACAAGTTAGGAAGCTGAAGCTTCAAACCAGTTTGGGGGGCTTTCTGATTTGAATGTCCCCACTCCCGCCCCAGAAAGGTAAATCTGCGTGAACTATCAGGGATATTCCACAAGTTCAAAAACGCCAAGCAGACAGGAAAGCAGACTAATGCTGCTTGTAAAACATAAAGACCTGTTCCTAGTCTTACTCTGCAAGCCTTGGCCAACTCCTAACCAGTACCTGGGGAAACTATTTAAGACTGCTCTTAACCCAGAAGCAATGGAAGGGCAGGGAGGACTCTTCACCCTTTGGGGGGCAGGAAGAGTCCCTGGGCACCAGGGAGGGACAAGGGTGAACCCTACCGACAGCAAATCCTTCAGGAGGGTGCGGCCAGGTGGGCGGGACGGCCCAGGGGACCGAAGCGAGGGTCTGGGCAGGTAGGCGGTGTCCCGCACCCAGTCTGGGGGAAGGGGCGGAGGGGACATGGGCACGCCCGGGTCTGCGGCCCGCCCGGCCTCCCGCGGCCCTCCCGGTCGGCCCGCCGCCACTCACCCCCAGCAGACACACTTTGAGCTCCCTCAGCGCCATGGCCTGGGAGCCAGGGGCGCGGGCCCGCCGCCGCCCTAAGTTGAGAAGGGAGAGGCCCGGCCCAGCACGAGCATCCCCCGGCGCCGCCGCCACACGGCCTAGCCCCGGCCGCGGGGCGCGCAGAGGCGGCGGCCGCCCGTTCGCTGGCCCTCGGCCCGGGCCGTCCGTCTCCAGCCGCGCGGGGCCCGTCTTAGCAGCCCGGACGGTGCCGCGGGTTCCCGGGCGCCACCGCAGCCGCCATCTTGGGACGCCGGCCGGGTCACCTGACCTCCCCGCCCACTTCGGCAGCCACCTTCGCCGAGAGGGCGGGGCCGGCCGGCGCAGCGAGGCTCGCGGGGAGGCCCGGGCTCGGGGGCGGGGCTGGCAGTGAGGGGGCGGGACACTAGGCCATATGCCCCGCCCTTATCCCCTCAGGCCCCGCCCATCGGGAGCCGGCCCCGCCTCCAGGTCATCCCAAGATGGCGGGTGAATGGGGTCTAGCTCCTGGGGCACCCCCCTCCCCTTCAGCCGGAACCACCCCACGAGGCCCGAGGACCCCGCCCCCCGCCCGTCCCTGAGCCCACCTGCCGCAGCCCCCTCGTAACTCCTTGTGTGTCTCTTGGTTTTCAGAGATGCCCCTGTACTTTGTGGACTTGCAGGATGACTTAGACGATTGTAAGTAACAGTTGGGGCATCCCGCCCCTCCCTGGGAACTTCTCGCAGAATTAGGGGTGCTCAGAAGCCGGGTGTGGGATCTACAGGCTGGGCTCTTCCTGTTGGAACCAGACTAGGGGGACCCCCAATTGCCTTGATCACTTGTGGCGGTCCCTCCTCACTGGGCGGGGCGGCCGAGGACCGGGAGCCCTCCCCGCGGTGGGGAGGATTTTTGTTGTTGGAAAACTTCTGACTTCCTGTTACTTTGTTTCTCTTCCTCCTCCTCCTCCTGCTGTGGCCCGGGAGAGCTAGTCCTTCGTTCATCCTGGCGATTCCGGGTGGGAGGAGGCGTGGTCCCCTCCGCGGTCGGGGGGCTTCCAGCCAGGGTCTCCAGTTGTCCCCCAGGACTTTTCAGAATGCCAGGGAGTTTGGGAGGTCCGGCTCTCCATGTGGCCGGCCACAGACTCGCACAGACTTCTCCAGTGTCTTGGCCACAAGCCCAGCCCTGTTTCATCCTGAGGAGCCCACTGGTACCCGCCTTTCTCGGATGGGTCTCCCTCCTACACCTTCCTGCCCTCTCCTTTAGACTCACTTTAAGGACTGATGGGTGGAGAAGATGTACCTGTTAAGGCAAGTTCGCACTGGTGGTGAATGAAGCATTTCTTTTCTACTCAGCAAGCTTTTCTTGAGGACCTCCTGTTTGTGGGCCAGGCCATGTGCCGATCCCAGAAGCTACAAAGATGAACCTGAGACTGTGACGGCTCTCACAGGCCAGGGAGAGAGCCAACTTGTAAACAGATAATTACCAAACCCTGGGTGCTTGCTGATGAAGGAAGCCTGTACAGACCATCACAGTAACCAACATCAATGGGGCTTACTGTGCTCTTTCCTTCTGCATCTACAAGTTTCCTACTAACAAGAACTGGGGTTTACGGAAAATACCATAGGTCAGGCACATTTCTTTCAGAAATATGTGTATTTTATTCTTTCAGAAACGTGTAATTTATACACATCATTTCTTTCAGAAGGAGGCAACTTTATTAAAGTAAAATGACCCTTGAAGGGGCCAGTGGTTGTGGGTTCTGGAGTCAGATGGCCAGAGGGTGAAGTCCTGAGCCACTCTTTACGGGCTGTGTGTTCCTGGCCAAGTTACTGTACCTCTCTGAGCTTCACTGGCTTCATCTGTAGAATGGGCGTAATAATGGTCCACCTCAGAGGGCTTTAGTAGAGGTTAACTAATAAAAGGTTTAGGAACTTCTTTGGTGGTCCAGTGGCTAAGACTCTGTGCTTCTAATGCAGGAGGCCCAGGTTCAATCCCTGGTGGGGGAACTAGATCTCACATGCCACAACTGAGAGTTTGCATGCCGTAACTCAAGATCCTACATACTGCAATTACAGGGTCCTGCATGCCTTGATGAATATCAGAGATCCTGTGTGCTGCAGCTAAGATCTGGCACAGCCAAATAAATACATAAAAAATAAAAGGTTTAACATGAAGTCTTGTTCATAAGAAACAGTAAATATTACCTGCCATTATTATTGATGTGATCGTTATTCATAATTATTGACTACTGTGGAGCCAGGTACAATGTGGGCTGTGAGTTTACAAAATGTTTCAGCCAATGGGTGTCTTTGAATGAAAGGAATGTAGCATTGCTCTTGATAAGCAACAGAAGGTGCTATTAAGGCACCTCTCATTCACAGATTTAACATTTGGCCTGGCTGGGAAAGCTGGTTTTAGGCTATTTCAGTTATCTAACAAACTACCTGAACACTTAGTGGTTTAAATCAACAGCATAACAATTCTGTGCATTGACTGGGTGATATAGAAGCCTCATGTGTTCTCTGGAACTCTGGGGAGATAGGAGGGTTCAAAATGGCTTTCCTCACCTGGCTGTTGGCAAGGATATCTGCTGGAACTGTAGATCGGGGCCTCAGTTCCACAGTTGCTTCTTCCACTTGGCTAGCTTGGGCTTTCAAAGGGTGGTTCAGTTCAGTTCAGTTCAGTTCAGTTTAGTTGCTCAGTCGTGTCGGACTCTTTGTGACCTCATGAATTGCAGCACGCGAGGCCTCCCTGTCCATCACCAACTCCCGGGGTTCACTCAAACTCACGTCCATCGAGTCAGTGATGCCATCCAGCCATCTCATCCTCTGTCGTCCCCTTTTCCTCCTGCCCCCAATCCCTCCCAGCATCAGAGTTTTTTCCAAGGAGTCAACTCTTTGCATGAGGTGGCTAAAGTACTGGAGTTTCAGCTTTAGCATCATTCCTTCCAAAGAAATCCCAGGGCTGATCTCCTTTAGAATGGACTGGTTGGATCTCCTTGCAGTCCAAGGGACTCAAGAGTCTTCTCCAACACCACAGTTCAAAAGCATCAATTCTTCGGTGCTCAGCTTTCTTCATAGTCCAACTCTCACATCCATACATGACCACTGGAAAAACCATAGCCTTGACTAGACGGACCTTTTGGCAAAGTAATGTCTCTGTTTTTCAATATGACCATCTAGGTTGGTCATAACTTTCCTTCCAAGGAGTGTCTTTTAATCTCATGGCTGCATTCACCACCTACAGTGATTTTGGAGCCCAAAAAATAAAGTCTGACACTGTTTCTACTGTTTCCCCATCTATTTCCCATGAAGTGATGGGACCAGATGCCATGATGTTAGTTTTCTGAATGTTGAGCTTTAAGCCAACTTTTTCGCTCTCCTCTTTCCCTTTCATCAAGAGGCTTTTTAGTTCCTCTTCACTTTCCGCCATAAGGGTGGTGTTATCTGCATATCTGAGGTTATTGATATTTCTCCCAGCAATCTTGATTCCAGCTTGTGCTTCTTCCAGCCCAAAGGGTGATGGTGGCAGGCAATTGGATCTCTTCTGGCAGCTAACTTCCTTTTGTCTTTTCTGTATATGTGTACAGAAAGGAATTAAGAGATTATATAGGAAAATAACTCTGATTTTGGCTCTGTTTGTACATATCTTAGGTGACACTTGTAATAAAGAATGCATTCAATACTGTTTAGGAGACTGCTGAAGACTTGTCCTGGTAAGGAAGGAAACCAGCATCGTGGCTCTGAACACACCCAGCCCATGGGTAGGGCCACTCGGGGCGCCTCCCGAGGCTTCCTTATTGTGCAGAGGTGGAGGCTTCAGGATGCTGTGTCTATGAAATTACAATATAATTGGTCTAATTAATAGCCGTAATAAGAGGGCCTTTTCCCCCCAGTAACTTACGCTGCCCTAGGTCCCACCTTTACACTTTACTGTGGTGGTATTAGGGAGGCATTATTACACTGTGATTACGGCAAAACCCCTGAGGTCCAGTGACCCATTCCTGTCTTTAGCTGAGTCAGCATAAGCCGATCACTCACCTTTGTTCACTTTCTTCATCTGGAAGACGTGACAACTGGAAATGCTTCATAGGACTGATACGAGGATTAGATGAAACAGAAGACACAAAATGTTTTAGGGACTTCCTTGGTGGTCCAGTGGCTAAGACTCACACCCCCAAAGCAGGGGGCCTGGGTTCCATCCTTGGTCAGGGAACTAGGTCTCACATTACCCAACTAAGAGTTTGTATGCTGCACCTAAAAAAATCACACATGCCTCAAAGATTGAAGATCCCAAGAGCTGCAACTAAGACCCAGCAGATAAATAATTAATTAATTAAGTATTTTTTTAAAAAAAGACAGCCCTGTGCCTGGCATAGAGTATTACATTCAGTGATTATTACTGTTATTATTTTAACTGTCATCATTTACTGCTAGGCATTCATGTAAGATTTTCTGTTCCTTTGTTAAGGGTTGCTACTGTGTGGTAGGCGGGATTGTTCCTGTTTTATAAATGATGAAACAGAATCAGAGAGGTTAAGTGACTTATTCAGTACGGCATAGGTCATAAATGATAGAACTAGCAAAACTAGCAATCAGACTGCTTTGACTAGTCCTGACTCTTCCTTTTTTTATTCCATCACAGATATCAATCTCACAAATATTCTTAAGCTAATGGTAGGGCACAGTTTGTTGGTTTGGGTGGGTTCTGCATCTGTTGTCCTCCTTGGACTTTTTTGGGTCTAAATGATGGGATAGCCGTTCCATCTAGGCTGTAAGTCTCCTTGGGCAGGGACACTGCTCATCCTTTTTATAACCTAGTGTCCTCCATGATCTAGGCGTTCAATTAATGTCATTACTGGTAACCAAGATGGATTACAAGGCTTGTCTGATTTACTTTGTGATTTCTTGATTAAATTGGCTCACTTCAAAAAGAAGCCATCAGGAAAGGTTGCCATGTTTTTTCAAAATCATTCAGTCTCCAGGCCATTGGAGCACAAAAAAGACTTAATTTTAATGAATTAGCCTGCTGAAGCAACCCAAATTCCTTCTCTTGAGAGCAAAAAATGTGTGAGATGGCCAGACACAGTGGTCCTGGTGGTAGATTGCACGTGGAAGGTGGAGCTGGACGCATCTCTCCCTCAAGGGCTTATAGCCTGTCAGCGGCTGGGTTGATTAAAGCATGTGGGGACTAAAGAGGTGTCACTCCAGGTAAGGCTTGCTCGACCAATTAGAATTTAAATGTGTACTGGTGGTGGGTGAAAAAAAGTGAGGGGACTCTATTGTAGATATAAAGAGACCTATCAATAAAATATAATATATGGTCATATTTGGATCCTTAGTCGAACAAATGAGCTATACAAAGACATTATTGAGACAGTGGGGAAAATTAAACTTGACCCAGGTATTAGGTTATATTAAGAATTATTATTAATCTTGTCAAATGTGATAGTGGTGTCATAGTTTTGTTTGAAGGAGAAAGACCTTATTTAATAGAAGCAAATAGGCATTTGTGGGTAAAACAATATGATCTGTGAGGTCTGCTTTAAAATACTGCAGCAAACAATAAATAATCAACAAGTTGGAAAGAAAGATGAGTGGGAAAAATAGGCAGACTATTTATCTTGTTGAAACTGGCTGGTTAAGGGTGTGGGGATTTATTATATTAGTATATTTTTGCATATGTTTGAAAACTTTCTTAATAAAAAGTTTAAAAAAATTAGGTGAAAGTTTCATACATGATCAAACATCTATATGAAGAGTTTAATGCTGGATTTCAGTTCTGAAGTCACCTGCCATGTTATTGTAAGATATATTTAGCTTCAAAAGACAGACTTGGAAAATGTATTAGTATTTGCAGGACAGTGTATTTCTTTCCCAATGTTCAGGTTTTAAGAGGTAGCTATGAAAGAAGTTGGAAAAAGGTATACTCCTATTGATGAAGAAAACTAGATGCCAACAAATGGTGTGTGTTTCTTTGTTGGAAATAGGATTAGCTAAGTTTGAGGAATACAGGTAGACTCTTGGAATAGAAGGAGTGGAGTATGTTCAAGCTTGAATAAAAGACACCCTCTAGAGCAGGAAGGAAGCATTCTGTTTCACCTGCCCACTTTGGTCAGGTTTGTAACAACGTTGTGCTCAAGGACCACAACCAGGCGGAGAAACTATATTAATTTGAGCCCCAAACCAAACCACTGAACTTTTTCTCGAACTATTACATAAACTTGAATAAAAGATTGTCAAAAATTTTTTTAAGTAAAAACCTCCCTGTTGAGTGAACTAGTTTGAATAGGAACTCGAGTGTATTAACAGTTGGGAAATAGAATGAAATCCAGGCATTAGATTGTTCTCTAAATCAGAGATGGGCACTTTTTTTCCCATAAAGGATCAGACAGTAAACATTTTAGACTTTGCTGGCCTGAAGTCCTAATGCAATCACTCAAGTCTGCCATTGTAGTCTAGTAGCACCCACTGCTGCTGCTGCTGCTTCTAAGTCACTTCAGTCGTGTCTGACTCTGTGCGACCCTATGGACAGCAGCCCACCAAGCTCCTCTGTCCATGGGGTTCTCTAGGCAAGAATACTGGAGTGGGTTGCCATTTCCTTCTCCAAGTAGCACCCACAGTTCAGTTCAGTAATGGACATAGTTGTTTGCTAATAAAGTTTTATTTACAAACACAGGCAGTGGGCTGGATTTGGCCTTCTGCTCTAAATCAAACTTGATTCTATTTTTACCCCCCTTTTTTGAGGGGGTGGTTTAATTGAAGTGTAATTTACAATGTTGCGTTAGGTTCAGGTGTACAGCAAAGTGATTCAGTTTTATATATATATTATGTATGTATATAAATCTTTTATATATTTATCTTATAGATATTCTTTTTCAGATTCTTTCCCGTCATAGGCTATTGTAAGAGTCAGTGTGGTGGGAGCCAAGTCAGCCTTGCTTCCTGTCTGATAATCATAATGCATTTTACTCCAGTTGTATTTTCCATTTCCTGTGAGAAAAACAGATGAACCCCAGAGATTCCCTGGAATCATCTCTGTTTAAAAAGAGAGTTTTATATGGCTTTCTACACCGCAAATTAAGATTTTTTTTAAAGCAGAAATTTCTGCAACAAAGTCTAGCTAATGAAAGAGGAAGCAATTCTGAGCTTCAGAACATCACTTAGCCTTAACCAATCAGGGGAAAAAAAAATTAGAGATGAGGGCAGGTGCTCACTTTCCCTGTGTGGAAAATCATCTGGGTAATAGAGTTCCTCCAGCGCCTCCCAGGCACCAGCCTGCGGGAGGTGCTGGGGGAAGAGGGATAAAGTATCCCTGGGCTCCATCCCAGAGCTGCTCCCACCTAGAGGGCAGGCAAGAGTAGCGATGGCGCAGACGGGAGGTGCCGGTTGATTTGGCTCAAGCCCAGGAGGGCCATGGGCAAATGACCTCAGTGAGAACTTCCCAATGAAGCCAAGGAGCAGAAGCCAGGCCAGAATGAGTTGGGAAGGCTCCAGGGGTTGAGGCAGTGTTGGCCTGCAGTCCTGTAGCTCAGTGATCATGCATTGAGCACCCACTGTATTCCAGATGCTGGCTGGCCTTTGGGCATTTTGAGGAATAGTCACTGCTTTGGAGAGCTCCCAGTCTAGCAGGGAAAACAGACCCTTTCCAGAAGAAGCAGTTGGAGAGGTTAGAGAGGTTGAAATTATTTGCTTTTCTTCTTAGATAGAAGAGCCCAGAACAGATTTGTGTTATTTGTATCTATTCTGAGAATCTTAAAAAAAAAAAAAAAAAATCAACAGTTCCATGCCTGGTTATTTGCCCAACAAAATGTGAACACGTGTTTTCAAAAAGTCACTGTCAGAACTTCCCTGGTGGTCCAATGGCTAAGACTCCGCTTTCCCAATGCAGGGGATCCCTGTTCACTCCCTAATCAGGGATCTAGATCCCACATGCCACAGCTAAGAGTTCACATGCTGAAACAAGATTCTACATGCCAAAATGACCCAGCACAGCCAATAAAGGAAAGAAGACAGGGTCATAGTTGCACTGTTCTTAGTAGTTAAAAACTAGAACCCATCCACATGTCCTCATTGAGTACAATGGATTATAAAGTGTAGTTATGTTCACACGATGGAAACAATGCCGCTGTAAGAGAGTGATCTCCAGCTCCACTCAGTAAGATGGATGAACATCATATAGTGGTCGGTGAAGGAAGCCATACACAAAAGGTAGAGACTGCGTGACTATTTACACAGAGCACAGAAATGGCACGGCAATCTCTGTGATCTGATGAAGAAGGCAGGAGAGTGTGCCCCCACCCCCCAACACACGTAAGGCAGAAAGTGGGAGGGAGAATGGGATGGGGAGGGCAGGTTGGAGAAGCTGGAAGGATTCTTTCTTGAGCTGAGTATATTCAGTTTAAAAGTTTGTCATGTGGATCACTTACTAGCTCTACACTTTTCTGAAAAGCATTGCTTTTTAATGAAAGGCACAGGGGAGAGCATAGCCATGGGTTGGGGGGAGGGGGTCAGTGCAAAGAGGAAGATGGTGGAGAGCAAGCGGGGCAGGTGAGGGCAGGGCAGGATGCGTGAGCTGGGCATGGAACTCGTGCATCCAAACGCGCATCCAAAGTAGCACATCCTCAGAGGAGTGTGCTTCTTTCCACAAGGAGGAAGGTGACCCTCCTGGCAACTTGGCCAAGGTGACCGTTAGGAAAGTGGTATAATGTCGGCCTGCATTGCTTGATTGCATCAAGTATCTTGAGCAGCAAGAAAATAGAGCCAAGACTCCACCTGCCAGTGCAGGAGACATAAGAGACTCGGGTTGGATCCCTGGATCAGGAAGATCCCCTGGGGGAGGGCATGGCAACCCTCTCTGGTGTTCTTGCCTGGAGAATCCCATGGACAGAGGAGCCCGGCGGGCTGCAGTTCATAGAGTCACAAAGAGTTGGACATGACTGAACTAACTCGGCACACACATGCACCCACCCATAACGCTCACCCCTGAGGTTGTTGGTTTTCTTTTCCAACCTTTTTTCCTTTTTGAATCTGCCTCATGTCTGGGGGGAAAATCACTGCATTTTATAGCAGCACTCTTGCACTCATTAACGCTGTGTAGACTCTGGCCCCCTCACCCCCACCTCCTCCAGTTCTATCCCCAGCCAGGTGGGTCGGCAGGAAAATTGAGATGTGTAATATCACCGTGGAGCCCATGGCAGCTGGGAGCTAAAGAGGGCTTGCCTGTCAGGTAACCTGAGTCAGTGTGTCCCCTTGACCGTCACTGTAAAAGTCAGACTCATAAATAATGGCCAAGTTTTGGAAGCTGTGATTAAAGCCACAAATCAAAGAGGAATTTCCATGTATGCAAGGTGTAGAAAGGCCAGCGTCTTGTGAATTGGGTTGGTCTGTTCAGCCAACCCATAGTGCTAGTAGTAACAACCATCAGTAGCCCTCCAAGATTTGTGATTGAGAATATTATGCATTAGACGGATCTGCTCATACAGGAGCTAATAAATCTGTGTGGGTCTTGTTAGAGAATGGCATTTATACAGAGAAAGTTTGCCTGAGCAACTTGCTGTTGAAATTTAGTTAAGTCAACAAGGACCTGCAGTGTTCAGGGGTCGATCCTTCTCCCGCCTCCCCCAAAGCCAGTGAAGAATCAAGAATGCTCTTTCTTTTTCAGATGGGTTGGGTTTGTCTAGTCTAGCTTTTAGAAATAGTCCCAATTTAAGAATTCGCATTAGTATTTATAAGCCTGTTAGCAAGAAGGATGAAGCCACTTTAAATAATACATTAATGGATGGTTTACTCTTGTCTCCCCCCAAATCATTTAAGGCCTTGCAGAGACTTAGTTATTGTTCATTGAAGAGTGGCTAATGAGAAGCACAAGAATTATCAATTATGTAAGTTCTACATTAATTCAGTTTTATCACTCTCTCCCCCCTTTTTTTTAAGTGCACATTTGGCAAATAAGGCTAGACTCCTTGTCGGCCGTCATCAACCAGTCTTCTCACATTTTGAAACGGACACCGATGGGGGCCCATCTGTCATCTTCTCTCAACCAGTGTCCCCGAGTGCTGTGTTAAAGAATGGAAAATTGAGATTGGGTGGCTAATTGGGCTGGCCCAGGGTGGCCTGTCTCACTGAGTCATAGTGACAAGATGGCATGCTGAATGGAGAACCCTAAATTCTGGGCATGTCTGGAGAAGGAACGCTTAATGAAAACACTTACTGGGCTAGTCATGCTCTAATATCCTGCCTCCATTTCTACTCCTGTTCCTTTCTGGGCCAATAAAGTTATCTCTCTGGGCATGTTTTACTGTCTTTATTTTTTCTCACCTTTCTGCTTCCAACCAGTTCTGGGGTAGCTGCTCAGCCAGGGTTTGGTGGCTTCGAGGGAGGTCTCTGGCTTCCCAAGCCACTCCGAGGCAGCAGCAGCCTTTCTTTTCCCCCTGCTGTGCTCTTCCGTTCATCCAGAATCATCTCTTTCCCTTTCCCAGATCCCCTCTCTCTTCCTCTGTGGTGGACTCATACTGAATCTTCAAAGTCCAACTCAAATACCCTTCTGTCCTAGGGAAACACTTCCTTCCACCTCCTTCTGTAAGCAGAACCAGTCTCCTCCCTGCTTTGTTTATACCTGGACTCCATGGCTCTTGTCACAGGGGGATTGTGTGTTGTTATGTGTGGGAAGGTCTTTGTTCCCTGGGGGGCCTCTGGAGTCTGGGGACCATGCCTTTGCCATCTCTGAATCTCCAGTACTCTGTTGAATTATGGTTTACTGTCGTCTCCTGAAGTCAACCACAGTGGATAGAGAAGAGGGTGCTTGCAATGGGTCTGCTGTGAATACACCTTCTGTTTTTTTTGTACTAGATCCTCTAATCCTTTTCTTGATGGGAAATGATGTGTAACATTGCTTTTCTTTCTCTCTTTTTATTAGCTTGTATCTAATGTACTTTGAACCTGTACGTCATATCCACCTAACATTATACGTGAGGTGTTAGTTCACACTCAGCCTGTTTTAAGACAGATTCGTGTCTTATGAAAAGCACTGATGCACACGCAGATGTCCACTGTGTGTTTTGGCCAGAGCAGCCTCATCCAATGTATTCTTTGCCCCAGCCTGTTTTAAAAGATGAATATACTGACAGTGTGCATTATTTTTGGTAGATGACCCTTGAGTAACCAGTTAGTATAGAAGAGGCTATAAACCCCTTTTCCCACCCCACCCCCCAGGTTTATAACTTTCAGAAATATAGTTAATGAGAAAAGAGTTTTGTTTGTTATTTCTACTTAGCCACCTAGCATCAGGGTCAAAGGGTAATAGTGCTATTATAATTCGTGAACTGACCGGGACCTCACTGAAGAGAAGCCAACCTCATCTTTGGTTGTTGTGAGCTTAAGACTACTGCTCCACAGCCACTCTGGCTTTGGTTGGATGAGCATTATATCTCTTAGTTGGTCAGCTGGGTTTTCAAACTTGGACCATTCCACTGGAGGGCAGGTAGCCACCACAGCTACTGCCTGATATGCACCAGTCATGGGAACAAGGACCCTATAGTTCAGGAACCATGTGGATATGGAGATGTGCAGTGGGGGACAGGGTGCTGAGCAGAAGGTGTGGTGGGAGGGGGCCCTCACCCCTACAAGGCAAAGAGCCACTTCTTAGCTCTTCAGCCTTTGTCATTATTTGTCATTTTTTGGTAAGAAATCAGTGAAGGTGAAGGTGTTAGCCGCTCAGTTGTGTCCAACTCCATGTAACCCCTGTGGACTGTAGCCCACCAGGCTCCTCTGTCCATGGGATTCTGCAGTCAGGAATACTGGAGCGGGTTGCCAATCCCTCCAGGGGATCTTCCTGACCCAGGGATTGAACCTGCGTCTCCTGCATTGCAGCAGACTCTTTTCTGTCTGAGCCACCAGGAATCAGAGCCCAAGAAGTCAATGTGGTCCTGTGTAGACTTGCCAATGAATCTAACACATGGCACAAACTTAGCAGCTGCTGCTTGAAAGTCATTGCATAGATGGCAAATGAAGCCAGTCATGATCAGTATTGTTTTTTAAATGTTTTACATGGGACCAAGAAGCCTTGAAGTTATTAGAGTCTATTTTCTTAAGAAGTCTTTGCTTTTCCATACTATTTTAAGCTCTCATGAATGGGGTAGGTAATTTTTTTTTTTTTCAAATGTGAGAAAGTATAAATTTGAACAAATTCATACCCGACTTCATATTTCATTTCTAGCTTGAATGCTTGAGATTCCTGATGTTTCTGGGTGACCTGGACTCGTGGAGCTTCAGAATAATCAGCTGCTCCTGGTGTCACCGTGTCCATTAGACCTTTACTTCTTATTCCCGTGAACAGTTGCCAGACAGTTTGCTCCATGGGCAGTGGCTAGAAATGTACATCCTAGAAAATTCTTTCTGAGCAGGGGCCATTTTGTGTGTTACTGGCACTGTCAGGAAGGCACAGCAGGCTAGCTCGACAGTTCTTTACCATGTATCCATTCGTTCATTCAGCAGCTTCTACCGATTGCCAGCTGTGTGCCAGGCATGTCAAAGAGTCAGTGACAGACTTTTGCCCTGGGTGCAGCGGCGGGGGTGTGGGGGTAGACCCGCCGTAAGCAGCAGATGCAGGAGGAGAATGTTCTCTGTGTCAGGAGATGATCCAGTCCCTGAAAAAATAGAGAAGTGGATCGGGGTAGGGTGGGGCATAGGGGGAGGCGTGCAGTTTCAAAATCAGGTGGTCAGGGCGGACCCCAGTGAGAAGATGAGGGAGCAGAGATTTAGCTGAGAAGAAGGACTTTATCAAAGAGGACACCTTGGGAAGCAGACCTCTGGGCAGAGGGAAGCCCCAGGGCGTGTAACGACCCCCCCACACCAGGGAAGTGACCAGAGTCGGGGAACAGTGAGGAGCTGCGTGGTTGGAGGACAGGGTGCGTGGGGGTGGGGGCAGGAGTAGTGGGAGGTGAGGTCTGAGAGGCCAAGGAGAGCCAAGGGGGCATTCCTGCTGACCTGAAGCCGCTTCCCTTATGGGACCATCCACTCAACCAGGGGCTGCCCAGGTAACGACACCTGACACGTCTTTCTTTTTCAAAGTGGTTCTTAACTAGGGACCTGTGGCAATGTCTGGAGATGTTCTTATTTTCAGAGTGGGGACAGGGTGCTCCTGGGCACCTGAGAGTTGAGGCCAGGAAAGCTGCGGGGTGTCCTGTGACGTACAGAGCAGCCCCACAACCGAGACTGACCACGCCAACTCCTGCCGGGGCTGAGAAACCCTGCTCTGTTACCACATAGCTCATCCGCTATTGGTTGATTTTGTTTGTCTTTGAAGACTTAATTAGAAAAAAATTAAAATGTCATAGTGTGAAGGTCACTCAGTCATGTTTGACTCTTTGCGACCCCATGCACTGTAGCCCACCAGGCTCCTCTGTCCATGGAATTCTTCAGGCCAGAATACTGGAGTGGGTAGCCATTTCCTTCTCCAGGGCATCTTCCCAACCCAGGGATCAAACCCAGGTTTCCTGCATTGTAGGCAGATTCTTTACCCTCTGAGCCACCAGGGAAGCCCTAAAATGTCATAGGGAGAAGTTATTAATCCCAGTGTCTGGTCAGAATGCCATCAGAGTTGACACTGAACTTGCTGGCTCTTTTCATTCCCTTTATGGGAAGGGGTTCCACATCGGCCTTGCATGTTCTTCTCAGTAAACTCTGCTGCTTTTATGGAGTAGTTAAACAATTTAAATACTTTATTTACAAGTAAATAGTAATACTCTCATTGATATGGTTTCAAGTAGGATTTTTGAAAAGGGCCAGCATGTTGATCCACACAAAAGAAAATGTTCACCTACATTTGGAATTTGGAATAAAAGATACTATTGATTGCATACGAATGTGATCCTATTAGTGGGAATATTTTCCCTGGATTACACAAATCCAGTAATTTTCAGGAGTCAGTCATTTATGTACCACTTTTCTTATTTCTGCTTCATCTATATACTGCCTGTAATTGTCTTTATATCAACTAATTTCTTTTGTTTAAAAACATGTTGAGAAACTTGTATGAGTCCTACTCTTTGTGACCCCATGGACTGTAGCCTGCCAGGCTCTGTCCACGGGATTTTCAGGCAAGAATACTGGAGTGGGTTGCCAGTTTCTTCTCCAGGGGATCTTTCCTACTCAGAGATCAAGCCTGCATCTCCTGCACTGCAGGTAATTCTTTACCAACTGAGCCATCAGGGAATAAGACAGAAGTAAAATGACATGATAAAACTCTAGATAGACACAGTTGTCTGGTAAAGATCTAAGTGTGAGGTCTGCTCTGTATTCGAAAGGAAGATGAGCCAGTTTAAAACAGACCAGTGTGAAAGAAAGCTTTCTTTCTTTCTTTTCTTTTTCTAAATTGTTCTTTGCCATATCGTGAGACGGGATCCTAGTTTCCTGACCAGGGATTGAACCCGCACCCTCTGCATTAAGGCAGAGTCTTTTTTTTTTTTTTTTTTTTTGGTCTGATAATCTCTTTATTTCTCTTTCTTTTCTAAAAGAAAGCTTTTTGTTTTATATTGGAGTATGGCCGACTAACAGTGTTGTGATAGTTTCAAGTGGACAGCAAAGGGACTCAGCCATACATATATCCATTCTCCCTCAAACTCCTCTCCCATCCAGGCTGCCATATGACATTAAGCAGAGTTCCCTGTGCTATACAGTAGGACCTTGTTGGTTATCCATTTAAAGGATAGCATTGTGTAAATTATAAATTCTACGATACCAAGTTATATGGTTTGGTTCGTATTGCTTTTAAACCATCATGTATATTTTGAAGAAATTAGGCAGAAGAATAGTTTTTAAAACTTTTACCCATATATATACCATTTCCAGCACTCTTTACCTTCTGAAGGTAAAGTTTCCAGGTGATCCCGTTCTTCTTCAGCCTACAGAACTTCCTCAAATGTTTCTTGCAGCCTGCATTAGCTGGCAATGTTTAAGAGGATGTATTAAATAAATTCTTGATGTGTGTGCTTTTTTCAGTTTCTTGTCTGATGGCGTCTTTGTTTCATCGTCCTCCCTGAAGGCCGTGTCACTGGATGTCGAGTTCTGGATTGATGTTTTCTCTCTTGGTGCCTCAGCGGTTTACTTTCACGGTCTTCTCCCTCCACTATTTCTGGTTGAGGAGTCAGGAGACACCCCGACCATTACTCCTTGTATGTCATTTTTTGTTTTTCTCTTGGCTGCTTTCTAGATTCTCTTTGGTTATCAGCATTTTGAGTGTGATTTGTCTAGCTGGAGTTTTCCGAGTACAATTGACCCTCGAAGAACTTGGATTGGAACTGTTCAGGTGCACTTATAGGCAGGTTTTTCTCAGTAGTAAATACTCCAGGGCTCCATGGTCTGTGGCTGGTTGAATCTGTGGATGCAGAGGAACCTCTCATTTGGAGGACAGACTCGCAAGTTCTATTTGGATTAACCCCGACGTGTTCAGGGGCCATCTGTATTTATCTTCTTGATGTTGCTGAGATCCTTGAATTTATGTACTTATTTATTTCATTGAATTTGGGGAATTCTTGGACATTATTTAGTCATCTTTATCCTGTTAAGTCTGCTCAGTGAATTTTTGAATTTGAGATACTGTTTCAATTTTAAGAATTTTATTTGGTGTCTTTTTATAGTTGACATTTCTTTGCTGAGACTTACTGCTTTTTCAGTCATTATAGGCATATTTTCTTCTCATTTTTAAAAAAAATTGTATTTATTTGGCTGCTTCAGGTCTTAGTGGTGGCACGGGGGCTCGTTCTTTAGTTGTGGCATGCAAAATCTAGCTCCCTGACCAGGGATTGAACCTGGTTTTGCTGCATTGGGAGCCTGAATCTTGACCACTGGACCACCAGGGACATCCTTAAAGGCATATTTTCTTTTACATCCATAAGCATTTTATAATAGTTGTTTTAAAATATTTATAATTCCAATATTTGGATCCTTTGAGTCTGCTTTGACTTTTTTCTCTGTTAGCTAGTTTATGTTTTCTTTTTTTATTGAGTAACTTTGGATTGTACCCTAGGTATAGTGAATAGCCTGTACTGTCAAAAGGTCCCTGGATTCTGCTGTATGCCTCCAAAGGGTGTTGATTTCTTTGTTTTGTTTTATTTCATTAGGCATTCAGATTGACAGTTCCACCTGTTCCCATTGCCTCTCCAGTAATGGAGAGTACCCCCAATCTCAGTTCGATTCCCTTAGTCTTAGCTGTGCTGGAGCTTGCCACACAAATGCATGGTTTAGGGGCCAGGCCAGAGTTTAATGCGAGGACTTCCCCTTTATGATGTTTTCCTTTCTGGTTCTCCCCACCCCCAACTCCCACCACACACACACACACACTTTCTGGTGGCTGTGGTTGCCCTGAACTGTGGAGGTAGACGCATACACAATGTCAATAATATAGTGTATGCAGTGATTTAGTAATAATAGCAGCTGACATTTTCAAAGTGTGTATATATGTCATATGCTATGTAACTGTATCTAACTGTCTACTACTGTCTTTTAATCTGCACTACAATAGTCATCACTGGTAGGCATACATTTTATTAGAGTGAGAAACTGCATCAGAGAGGTGAGCTGTTTAGCTGGAGTATGGACCTTCTAAGAGGCAGAGCTGGGTTTCAGATAAGGTATTTTGACTCATTCTCCTATTGAACATACGTTATGCCTCTGATGTCTATTAAGTGAGAGGCCCAGGATTTAATCTTTAATTTTTTCTCTGTTTTCTTCAGATGGCTTTCTTGGCCATTGGTATTCTACATGGCTTCTAAATAAGGACTTGTTATTAATCATTCAGTTCAGGATCTGTAGTTCTTCAAATTGAATATTCACTTCCCCTCCCCCCTCCCCCATTCTGGAAGGTTGTTAGCCATTATCTCTTTGACTATTGCCTCTCCCTATTTTCACTAATCCCTCCTGGAATTCCTCTTGGGCTTATCTTAGACCTGAGCATTCCATTCTTCAGGTGCCTTAATTGCTGTCCCAGATTTCCAAGCCTTTAGTTCTCTGTGCAGAGTTCTGGGTGATTTGTCAGCTCAATCTTCCAGCTCACTAACTCTCTCTTGAGCTGTGTCTAAACTGCTATTTAAGCCAGCTACTGAATTTTTAATTAAATTGTCTCTATTTTTCATCTCCACTTGGTTCTTTTTCAAACGCGCCTGCTCCTCCCACCCCTCGCTCTCCTCTTTTTCCGTTATGATATCTACTTCAAAATTCTGTTCATTCTATGCATAATTATTTTGATAGTCTATTTCAGATTTTTTTCCCTCATATTTCTCATCTTGGGGTGCAAGTTCTCAATCGTTGTGTCTGCTCTCTCTTCCTCTGGGTGATAGTTTGAAGGTTTTTTTTTTTTATTGCATATTTATCTTCAGCAAGAATCATGTGATGAAGGCACATGCTTACTGAATTGTGAAAGTCTCTTTAGAACAGCTTGGGTGCTTCTGCAGACATACTTGGTGTTGGAGTAATTCTGGACAATGAGCCTCCCAATTGCTCAATGAGAGAGGCTCCTATGCTCTGTAGGCTGTGTCGGTCTGGTCTCTGCTCCCATGGGTCGTGCGAGGCTGTGGTTTTGATTTCTCAGGAGCGACTGTCCTTTACCTTGTTCCCACCTTAACTGTATCCTCTTTCCACAGCTGTCTTCTACAGGAGGCTTGGCTTCAAATTGACCACCCCTCTCGTTTATCCCCAGAAGTCTACTGCCTTAGACCTACCTGTGTGTAGGTCTTAAATGTTGACCGTAGGGTGTCAGCTTCTGCTAAGCAGTTGTTTCCTAGCAACGCACAAATAGTTATCTTCCAGGGGGCTGCTTTGCTGATCTCTGTGGCTCCCTCCCTTCCCCAGCCTCCTCTCACTTCCTGCTTGGTGGCTGGAAACCCTTTAGGCGGTCAGCCGCTGCGGCCCCGGGCACAAACTAGGAGAGAGAGAGACCTTCTTTCAGGTATCCTCAAACTGGGCTGCTTGCTGTCCAGCACCTGAAAACTTTCCTTTCGTTGATTCCCGCCCCCTCACCCCCCGCTTTCTGCTTGTGTTAACCTGGCAGGTCTTTTTACCTTCCTGCTGGAAGCAAAGTCTTTTCTTTCCTTGCTTCAGTCTCCTCAGAAGCCGTGACCCTTCCCTTTGGCTTTGTTGTTCTGTCAGCCTTCATCTCTGTAGGTTTTTCTGCTCATCTCTTGAAATAACACTGGGCTGGAATGGAAAACATTTAGGTTCTAAGAATCCCAGTTTTTGCTGCTGGCAATGGGGGCCCTGAATCTTAAATGAGGGAATTTATCAAGGTATGTTCTAAGGTCCCTTCTTGCTTCTTTATGATTCCATATTATAACATTCTTTGTTTTTAAATTTAATATTTGTTTTCATTCAAGTTTCTTTTGGTGTTTCTTCATTTCAGTACTTTTTATTGAGCACCTGTTAGTTGTCAGGTCCCATACTAGGTGCCGGATTGACAGCCCCTCCCTGGAGTGGGCAGAGCTGCTGGAGGATGAACACAAGCAGTCACAGATCCTGGTGCAGCAGCTTTCTTGGGATGAGGGGTCAGGACAGGAGAGCTGCAGCTCCAGGAGGGGCTGCTGCCAGAGACTGGCCTTCCCCTAGAGGCCGGGGAAAGGCTCTTTTGGACAGCACTGCCCAGGCTTGGGTAGGGCGTAGGGATTAAGAAGCAATAGTTTCTCAGGCAGTGGGACAAAATCATTGAGATGAAGCCTTTGGTGCATTTGAAGAACTAAGGGAATGCCTCATTAGCTGAATCCCAAATAGGGAGAAGGGAGGGACTTCTTTGAAAATTAAAATTTTGGTTTCCTCTCTGGTAGTACAACACAGTGCAGTGTCTAGGGTCTGACTGAGTTCAAATTCTGACTCTGTCACTTTCTAGCTGTGTGACCTTTGGCAACTTTCTTAGCCTCGCTGAGCTTCAGTTCCCTTAACAAAACTAATATGGTATTGTCAGGGTTCAGTGAACTACTGCTCCACAGAAAGCTCTTAGCACAGTTCCTGGCTTACAGGAAGTAGCCAATAAAGTTTAGTTATTATCTGATATTTTATGGCTTATGGCTTTTACTTCCATGTATATAATTTGTGTAGTTTTATATAGTTAGTTTAGTAGAATCATTAATATTCTCTAATAACTATTCTTTTGTGGAACTAATTGCTAGGTTCTCTAGTTCTCTGATAAATAGAGTTTTCTGAAGAAAGCCTAGATATTGTTTGTTACTTTTAAAACAGGAGTTCTTAACCCATTAAGTACACAATTGGGCCTTAGAGAATCTTTTGAAACTTGATCCTTATGAAAAGTTGTGTTTGAAAAGAGTGTGTGTGTCTGTGAACATCATCCGGTCCCAAAGCTTTCTGCTTTAAACTCAGTGTCTTGAATCCCACTCCAGGCCGAGTCCGCAATGCTCTGTAAACGCCTGTGTCCCGGGACACAGGCTGGCATGTTCCTCCTGGTCCCTGAAATGCACTGAAAAAAGCTCATGCAAAGCACCTGAGGTTGAGGGGCTGGTCCTCCCCATCAGGGATCCTGCAGAGAAATGACAGAGTTGGTGGTGTCACACACATTATTTATCCAAACCTGTAATTCTTTAATAGAGTGCTCAGGGTCACTGTTACACAGTGTGAATTTTTAATAGGCTCTAACTACTAGCCTAAAAGAATCAGTTCAGAAAAAAATGTGATTAATGTTTCAAAGAGGGACTTCCCTGTTGGTCCAGTGGTTAGCACTTTGCCTGCCAATGCAGGTTGTATGAGTTTGATCCCTGGTCAAGGGAGCTAAGATCCCCTGTACCTCCCCGTCAAAAAAACCAAAGCATAAAACAGAAATAGTACTATAACAAATTAAAGACTTTGGAAATGGTCCACATATAAAAATCTTTAAGAAAAAAAAATGTTTCAAAGAACAGTAAGCACCTAGGCACAAACTTGTCATTTCTTGTTCTCAAGTCTGATCAGTTATTGCCTAAGGGTTTCTCTGTCTTCTGGGTAGGAATCCCCTGCTTTTCTGCTCCAGTGGTGCTTCTTGCTTAGCTGCTGCTGTGCTGGGGAAGGGAAGGAAGCCTTTCCACCCCTGAAGCGTGGGTTCGTAGAGGTTGGTGGCCAGGCTCAAGGCTGGACCCTTAGGGGCCAGATCTCACCATCTTGACACACATGAACTCACTTGTTCCAGCGTCTGGACAGGGCCAGGTAGGGTGTAACACCCACCCTGCATATTAGAACATGGGAATGTAGACAGGCTGTCACTCTGGTCACACTGCCGATGCATAGAAGTTGGCGGATTCATTCCATTCCAGGAACGTTTGGTTCAAGAGCCCCTGAGCTCAGCCACCCCGCTACATTGGAGGGAGGGGGTGCCTGCCTCGCTGTGGGGACAAGGGGAAGTGGGGTTGAAGAGGAAGAGTCAGCGTGACAGTGGGCTTCTCCTGGAGGAGGGTATGGCAACCCACTTTAGTATTCTTACCTGGAGAATCCCCGTGGACAGAGGAACCTGTCAGGCTACAGTCTATGGGGTGGCAAAGAGTCAGACACAACTGAGCGACTGAGCATGCATGCATAGGCTCCTTTTTGACCAGGGTGAGCTGGAGGCACCGTTGACATCCATGTAGGGGGGTCTGGTTGGGGGCTGCCAGGCCAGGGCTTACTTGATGGGGATCGACGTCACAGGGTGGGAGAAGCTGCGTGGTGGGACTTTCAGACTGAGAGAAGATATGGTGCTGTGGACTTGCCGTCAGATTCTTGCTCAGGTGTCAGACTTCTTTCTCTTTTGACTGTTTTAAACCATCATGTTTGTGTAGAGCTCCATGGCCAGTTTTCACGGGGGCGAATACTTTGTGAATGAACATCCTCTGCATCCCAGATGGCGGGGAGGGTCCCCTCCACGGTGGTGACAGGGGACTTGACATCAGACCCGCAGCCCAGAGGGGTGGCGTCCGGCCCTGTGCCACGGCTCTGGTCTTATCACCTTCTTCTGGTTAGACACCTGCCCGTGTCATCACCAATGAATTGTCAGCAGCTTCAGCTGGAAAGACCTGCGAGAGCAGAAGGCATGCGAGTGGCCACATCTTACCCAGGTGTGACCCGTCCAGTCATGCGAACTTACAGTGTGGTCCCCTTCTTCTCCTCCAGATGGATTTGAGGAGTATGGCCCTCAAAAACTGCAATGGCATGAGGGTGACAGCTTTCTTGGACATTCCAGGCCAGGACAATCTGCTTCCCCTCGCTCATCTGCAAAAGTATGCTTTTTCAGCAGTCACATCTTCAACTGGTAAGCTGCACCCAGCCTCCGCACGGTTAGGTGGCCACTGGTGGCCACGTGTCTGTGACAGTCTCATGCGAGCATGTGGAGGAAGAAGGCTACAGGCTCTTCCCTGGATGCTGGGATTCTTGTTATTAGGCTTTCTGGTTATTCTTGTCACTGTCTTACTGACCACCCGGTAAGCCAGGAAAGGAGATAGTGATGGAATGTAATGGGGTTTAAACAACCAGGAAGGGGGACGCATCGGTGGGCCTGCCGCTCACCTGCCTCGTGTCCTGATGGCACCAGGCTTCTGGGACCCTCGTGCTGCTTGTCCTGTACGCTCCATTGTCACTCTTCATGGTGCTGGCAGGACTGTCCCCCGGGCTCAGCCCATGCCCCTTCCCTTCAGCAGCTGACCCTGACTGTTGTATCAGAAAGCCGAGACATGGCTTGTCAGTTCACCGTCCGCCCAAACCTACGTCTGCCAGCACTGCCCCAGCCTCAGAGAGGAGGGTGTGCTCAGGTTCCTGGCATCAGCTCTGTCCCCCGGCTCCTGTCTCCTCCTTCTCACCCTTCTACCAGCCCTTTCCTTCCACTTCTCTCACTCGGAACCGTCCTCTGGGTCCACTTGGGCCTCCCGCATCTTCCCTGAAGGACAGGTTCTGTCAAGACTGGTTCCTACTCTGTTCACTGAGTGTCTTTTCTTATTTCTGCTACTCTTTAAAAAAATTATATTCTCTGCTTTACATCTATTAAATGATAGAAGGCTCGCAGCAATTGCCACAATTATTATCCCAGTTTTACAGATGGGAAAATGAGGGTACTCTGAGCCGTGTCCTTGATGAGCCACTCTTCACTGAAATGTGGTCCACGATTCAACAGCTTTTTCTTTTAGCGTTGCTGCTCTTCACATCCCGTGTAAGGCACTAGCGTATTTTCTCACCCTGAAATTTTATCGTTTCCCTTTCACCACCGGATCCACCGTCCACCTTTAGTTGCTCTTCTTGTTCCTGTCTGATGCGAGGAGGGAGCCAAGTTTCGTTTCCCTCTACAGTCTCTGGTTAATCCAGTCCCCTTTATTGAAAGTGCTTTGCTCACTGAGCCCTGCTGCTTGCCCCCTTCGCCTTCCGTCAGGTGTCCCTTTCTGGACTCCCTTGTCAGTTGCATCGGGCCGTTTGTCTGTGGTTGCACCAGGAGCACTCTGCCTTCATCACTGCAGCTGTGTCGTCCCAGGCTTGGTATCAGGTAGAGGAAGTGCTTCATGGAAGGACAAGGTTATCCTGACTGCTCTTGGCCCTTGGCATTTCCAAATGTATCTTAGTACCAGTTTGTCAATTTTAGAAAACAAAACAAAAAATGTGCTTCAATTTCCATCTCATTGCATTGCATCTGTAAATCAGTATGTAGAGAATTAGCATCTTTCCCATACTTAGTTTTCTATTCCTTCCATTTTTTAAGCTCTTCTTCAATCTCTTGCTCTGTGTGTATATACATGTATATATGCATATGTATAACACATCCACATAAACAACTATAAAACTATAATACATAGTTTTCTGTTGTAGAGATCTTTCATATCTTGTTCAATTCAGTTCTAGGTGTTTGGTCTTTTATGCTAATATAAATTGTAACCTTTCTTAGAAGTTATACTTGTTGCTGACCTATGAACATGGAGTTGATTTTTATATTCTGATTTTGTCTCCATTGATTATGTTAAGTTCACTTATTAACTTTAAGAATTTCCCTGTGGATTCTCTGGGTTTTTTACACATTACAGTGATGTTTGTGAAAAATGATGGTTTTATTTCTTCCTTTCCTATCTTGTTTTATTTCTTTATTAGCTGCCTTTCATCAGCTTAAGAACATTTGTATTTCTGATTTGTGTCTCTTTATATTCCTGTTTTGCCAGGAGATTATTTTTAAAGTTTCAAGGATAACCTCACCCTTTTAGGAAAGTTTCACGAACAGTAGAAAGAATTCTTGTGTAACTTTTACCCAGATTTGTCAGCTGTTAACACTTGGCCACATTTGATGCATATCTCTAGCCTTCCTTTCTGTTTCTCAGCTATATAAGAGTAAGTTGTACACTTTGTGTTGCTTCTCCTTTAGATCCTTCAGTGTGAATTTTTCCAACACGGACATTCATCACTCACTTACATAATCCCAGGACAGTTATCAAAATCAGAAAATTTAAGTTTGATATAGTACTGTCATCTAGTGAATGGACAAAGGAGTTTTTCGTGTCTTCTAGATTTCAACCCTCTCTCAGTTGTGTATGGCAGACATCCTCTCTCATTCTGTGACTTGTGTTTTAGCTTTCATTATGGTGTTCTGTTGGTGACCAGAGGTTATTCCTTTTAATGTAGTTAAATTTATTGTTTTCTTTTATCCTTAATGCACTTTGAAGTGTCCTTAAAATGTCTTCCTCTACCGGAAGATCATAAGCATGTTCTTTCATATTGCTTTAAAGTCTCTAGTTGTTTTTTTTTTTTCTTTCACATTTAGGTCTGAAAATGTGAAAGTCTCATTTTCCTAATTGTCACAATTTATTGTTGTTCAGTCGCTGAGTTGTGTCTGACTCTTTTGTGACCCCTTGGACTATAGCTCTCCAGGCTTCCCTGTCCTTCACTGTCTCCCAGAGTTTGCTCAAACTCATGTCCTTTGAGTTGGTGATGCCAGACAACCACCTCAGCTTCTGTTGTCCCCTTCTCTTAAATCTTTCCCAGCATCAGGGTCTTTTCCAATGAGTTGGCTCTTTGCATCAGGTGGCCGAAGTATTGGAACTTCAGCTTCAGCATCAGTCCTTCCAGTGAATACTCAGGGTTGATTTCCTTTAGGATTGACTGGTTTGATCTCCTTGCTGTCCAAGGGACTCTCAAGAGTCTTCTCCAGCACCACAAGTCGAAAGCATCAATTGTTCTGTGACTTCTTTTTGGTCCACCTCTCATATCTGTACATGACTACTGGAAAAACCATAGCTTTGACTATACACTTTTGTCAGCAAAGTGGTATCTCTGCTTTTTAATACATTGTTGAGGTTTGTTATAGCTTTCCTTCCCATGAGTAGCGTCTTTTAATTTTATGGCTGCAGTCACCGTCTGTGGTGATTCTGGAGCCCAAGAAAATAAAGTCTGTCACTGTTTATACTTTTCCCGCTTCTGTTTGCCATGAAGTGATGGCACCAGATGCCATGATCTTAGTTTTTGAAAGTTGAGTTTTAAGCCAGCTTTTTCACTCTCTTCTTTCACCCTCCTCAAGAAGCTCTTTGGTTCGTCTTAACTTGTCACAATAACACTTTATACGACCTCTCCCCAGTGCCGCCTGTTATGATCTGATGTCTGTTCATGACTGTCTGGACTGTCTCCTTTCCCAGTGGTCCATTTGTCTCCCCTGCAACCAGAACCACACCGTCTTGATTACTATAGATTTGTAGTAAGTCTTTATATTTGATAGAGAAAGAATTCTCACCTTGTCTTCCTTCTTTGACATAACTTGTTAGTCTTGGTCCTTTGCATTTCCATATAAATTCCAAAATCAGCTCATCAGTTTTTAATAGAGCAAAACAAAAATAACACCTATTAGAGTTTTGATTGGGCTCACATTGAATCTTTATGTCGATTTGGGGAGAATTGCCCTCAATACAGTACAATATTTAGACTTCCAATCCATAGACATGGTATATCTTTCCATTTACTTAGGTTTCCTTTAATGTCCCAGTAAAATTTTGATCATTTTTCTGTAGAACTTTTATGTTCTTTTGCTAGTGTGGTGGTGGTTTAGTTACTAAGCAGTGTCTGACTCTTGGCATTCCCTGTATGGTAGCCTACCAGGCTCCTCTGTCCATGGAATTTTTCAGTGCATTTTAAAGCAAATCTTAGATATTATATAATTTTATCCAACTAAAGACATAAATTTAACTGTAATATCATTATCACAGTCCACAAAATTAACAGTAATACATCCCAATTTCCCCTGACTGTCTCAAAAGCCTTTTAATGGTTGGTTGATTTGAATCCTGATCCAAATAAAGTCCACACATTTCATTAAATAGGTGTTGTCTCTCAAGTCTTATTTTTTGTTTATAGTTTTTTTTTCTTTTGATATTAAATCTCTTTTACTCTCTCATTGATTCTCCCTCTCATCTTCCCCCTACATCACTTATTTGTTGAAGGGATCATTAGTCTTGCAGAATTTTTCACATTCTGGATTTGTGATCATTATTCTCATGGTGTAATTTAACGTGTTCCTTTGTTCTCTGTATTTTCTGTAAACTGAAAATTAAACCTGGAGACTTGATTAGATTCTGCTTCAATTTTTTTTTAAACAATACTTTATATTTTTTTGTGTACTTCTTGTCACAAAACATTGTGAGATGGGGTCTGATTGTCCCACTCTTAGAGCTGTTAATATTGAGCAGTGGGCACAGATGTTTGATTTTTTCATTACAAAATTCCCCACCAACCTTTCTTCTAATGATTTTAGTGGTCACAAATAATCATTGCTTAGATCTGTTATTTCATTGTCTGTTGGAAAATGGTAATTTTCTTTCTATTGTCTACGAAATCTATAGAATAGCCCCATTTTCCATCCTGTTGTTGGCTCTTGTTGCCTTTTCTCTTTGCTTTTCCCAGATAATTCTTTCCAGAGGATTATCCATTTTATTAGTTGTTTTGAAGAATCAACTTTTGCCTTTGAATTTCTCTGTTGTATGTTCATTTTCTAGTTTTCTAATTTTTGCTCTAATCTGCATTATTTTCTTCCTTGGAGGTTTTTATTTTTTTCTGGATGGGGACTTAATTGCTGTTCTTTTTCTTACTTTGTCTGAGGGATGCTTAACATTTTGCTTTTATGGTCTTTCTTTTATAGCATTTGCATTTTACATTAAGTACTGTATTATGAATACTTAAGTATTGTATTAATTGTGTCTTCAAGTTCTTATAAGTAATATTTTCATTCCCTTTCAGTATAAAGTATTCTTAACTTCCATAATGGTTTCTCCTTTGACCAATAAGTTATTTAGAAGTATGTTGATTAATTTTGAAATATTTGAGAATTTTTCAGGCATCTTTCTGTTACTTGATTCTGAGTGTAAGTCTTTTGTGGTCAGAGAACAAACTTTGTGTGATTTCTCTTCTTTAAAACTGTTGAGACTTGTTTTACGGCTCCGTGTCTACTCTTACTTGTTGAATGCTTCACATGTGGTTGAAAAGAATGTGCAGGATTTTGGGGTAGAGTTATCCTATCAACGTCAACTGGGAAAGTTTGTTGCAAACATTATTCAGGTCTTATATATCCTTATCTATTTTTTTCTTGTCCTGTCAGTTACTGAGAGGGATGTTGGGATCTGTGACCTCCTGATGTTTCCTAAATGAGCGTATGTGTATGTGAGTGCTTTTGTGTACACGTGTTGTACATCTGGAGAATCCCATGGACAGAGGAGCCTGGTAGGCTACAGTCCGTGGGATCACAAAGAGTTGCAAGGCTGAATGACTAACACATACATACACACACACACACATTGCACATTGATGTATAAACATTTTTTTGTTAAGAAATGGGCTCATACTATATGTAAAATTATTTTTCTTGTTTTTTCTTTTTATATATCATGGGCAGCTTTCTAACTCAGTGCATTTCTATAGGTACCTTTAATAATGATTGTATAGTATGCCAGTGTATAGCTACATCCTAATTTATTTTAGCTTCCCTCTTCTGATAGGCACTTTGATTGTAATTCTTTGCCTATATAATACTGATTGATGGCTGACTTGCTAGAGGGCTCAGCATGAACCAAGTAGCCAGACTGAGCTTCATGGACACAATCTCAAGATTTCATTTAAGCTTCCTCACACTTTTCTGAGGCACACAATTGTCCTGTGTTCTTTCAGGTCATCAGCACAACAAGCAGTGAGAAGTCTTGAGGCTTATGTTCATCCACTGTGACCTCGCTAGGTCATTCCAGCATCAAGCAGCCAGGTTCTCCAAAGTGCTGGTGCCAGAGCACCAGCCTGTTTGTGTCTTTACTCCCTCACACTCTGTATTTGCTGGAAGGTCTGTGTCTCTGCTCCAGGGCCCTCTCTTACTGCTTTCCTGGCTCCCCTTAAGAGGGCAGGGCCCCTGGGACCACTTGAGGCTGGATGCACTGCTGGGTATCCATTCTGTGGCCCTACAAGCAGATTGGCGATCTTAGCTGCTTAATTTCCCAGGGGAGGCTGCCATCACTGTGGTCCAGTGGAATGTAATCAGGGGCTTGACTGACTGTTTCGGCTTCCCCAAAAGTCCCAGGTGCCAGACCTTGGCCTTGCATCCTGGGGGCGGGGGATTGTGAGGGTGCTGTACACCTCTCCCTGGACAGGCCTAGTCGGGTGAAATTTCCTCCTGGATTGCCTCTTTGCATTACACATTGCCATCATCTTTTTCTGAATATCCTGGTGGGTTTCTGTCTTCCGCTGTTCTCCAGTGCATGGCCAGAAATGAAGCAGAGACAAGTATTATTTCTAGGCTGTCAGAGACCCAGAGGAGCAGGCAGAGACTCCTTTCCATTTGTTCAAAGACACCTCCCAGGGAGTCCAGGCCCTCCTCTCAGGCATCCAGGCCCTCCTCTCAGGCATCCGTCGGCCTCCAGGCCACCGTTAGCGACTGCTGCTTGCATTGACTTCTGTCATCAGTGTCTTTGTTTAAAGTGCCTTTATCAAGGCATGCTTTTCATGCAATAGAACCCACTCACTTAAAGCGTCCCCTGCAGTGAGTTTGGGGTAAATGTGTGCACTCATGTCGTGTGTACCCGTGGTCAAGGGTGAATATTTCCATCCTCCCCGTGTCCTTGTTTATTCCTGCTATCCATCTCTGCTGTCTCACGACCGCTGACCCAAGCAACCACTGATCTGATTTTTGATGCTAAGGTTTTGCCTTTTTAAGAATTTCCTGTAAATGGAATCACGTGGTATGTAGTCTTCTCTGTCTGGCTTCTTTCACTTAGCAGAATGCATTTGAGATTCTTTCTTGTTGTCCCCAGTAGTTCTCTCCTTTTTTTGGCTGAGTTGTGTTCCATTGAATGGATATTCTGTGTTTTGACAGACATGGAGATTTTTTTTCATTCTGTGACTATTGTGAATGCTGATAACGTGAACATTGGCGTACAAGTCTTTGTGTGGACATATGTTTTCATTTCATTTGGGTAAATACCTAAGAGGGAATCTCTGTGTTGAATGATAAGTGTGTATTTAACTTTTTGAGAAACTGCCAGATTGTTTTCTGAATAACCTGCGCTATTTTGCATTCCCACAAAGTCTGAGTTTCTATGGTCCCTATCTTTGCCCAGCACTAGGTATTATAATTATAATTTTAGTTCCTCTCGAGGGAGTAATGTTAACTCATTGCGGCTTTTTTGGTCTTTGTGTTTTGTCTTTAAACCTTCGTGTGAAGTAAGTTTAGATTCATGGGATTGTTGTCAACGTCGTAGCCAGCATCCTTTAACACAGTGGTTCTCAAACCAGGGTGGAATTTTGCCCCCGATAGGCTTTTGACAATGTCTAGATGCTGATGCTGGGAAAGACTGAGGGCAGGAGGAGAAGGGGGAAACAGAGGATGAGATAGTTGGATGGCATCACCAAGTCAATGGACATGAGTTTGAGCAAACTCTGGGAGAGTGAAGGACAGGGAGGCCTCATGTGCTGCCGTTCATAGGGTTGCAGAGTCAGACATGACTGAGAGTGAACAATAGCAACAGTAGCCACTTCTGATGGTCCCATCCTGGGGAGGGGCAGCCAGGGGGCAGTACTGACACTCAGGGGGAGGCCATTTGGGATTGAGGTGGCCATCAGATGTCCCTTTGGACCTTTTCCTTCTGCGTTTGCTGGTCACTTAATTCCCTCCCGCTGTCATGGGACCTCTTTTCCAAGTCTATCTAGGCCTGAAGAATCTGTCAGAGAAAGAGAAAAAGGTTTTCTTTTGTGCACATGGACAGTTTTGACCTCCAGAGACTGCCAGCCTGGAGGATATGGGTCCCCTTGCTAGAGGATGTGGACCCATGTTGAATGACCGCCTTCAGACATCCGTTGATGGGGTTTTCTCCCTCTGGATGTAGGTGCACCCTGATTGCATTACCTGCTCGGAGCACATGCCGGAGTGAGCACACGTAACTGTGTGGACCCTTTCTCATCTCCACTGTCAAGTTATGGCCCGAGGGCTCCTTGATATCTTCATGGACTTCAGTAACAATGAAGAAGACTTCCTAACAGTAATGGGCATCATGGTCAGATTGTCAGAAGACGCAGGTTTGTACAGGGACTGGAGGCTTCTACTTTTACCGTGTGCTTTTCCAAGAAATTGTGTATCAGCTTTGATAGCTAGTTTAAAGTAAAACCTGTTTATTCATTGGGAAACTATACACAGTGTCTAACCATGAGTAGATTTTTGTCATGAAGAATGGCCTCTTAGTTGGCATCAGATTATCCTTACTTTTAGAAAATTAGAATGACTAAGGACATGGAAAAACAGACTGGTTCCAAATCAGGAAAGGAAAATGTCAAGGCTGTATATTGTCACCCTGCTTATTTAATTTATACGGAGAGTACACCATGCAAAATGCCAGGCTGGATGAAGCACAAGCTGGAATCAAGATTGCCAGGAGAAATACCAGTAACCTCAGACATGCAGACCCTTAGACATGACAACACCCTTATGGCAGAAAGCGAAGATGAACATAAGAGCCTCTTGATGAAAGTGAAAGAAGAGAGGGAAAAAGTTGGCTTAAAACTCAACATTCAGAAAACTAAGATCATGGCATCCAGTCCCATCACTTCATGGTAAATAGATGGGGAAACAGTGGAAACAGTGAGAGACTTTATTTTGGGGGGGCTCCAAAATCACTGCAAATGGTGACTGCAGCCATGAAATTAAAAGATGCTTGCTCCTTGGAAGAAAAGCTATGACCAACCTAGACAGCATATTAAAAAGCAGAGACATTACTTTGCCAACAAAGGTCTGTCTAGTCAAAGATATGGTATTTCCAGTAGTCATGTATGGATGTGACAGTTGGACTATAAAGAAAGCTGAGCACTGAAGAATTGATGCTTTTGAGCTGTGGTATTGGAGAAGACTCTTAAGAGTCCCTTGGACTGCAAGGAGATCCAACCAGTCCATCCTAAAGGAAATCAGTCCTGAACATTCATTGGAAGGACTGATGCTGAAGGTGAAGCTCTAGTACTTTGGCCACCTGATGGGAAGAACTGGCTCATTTGAAAAGACTCTGATGCTGGGAAAGATTGAAGGCCGGAGGAGAAGGGGACGACAGAGGATGAGATGGTTGGATGGCATCACCGACTCGATGGACATAAGTTTGAGTAAGCTCTGGGAATTGGTGATGAACAGGGAAGCTTGGTGTGCTGCAGTCCATGGGGTTGCAAAGAGTCGGACACGACTGAGCGACTGAACTGAACTGAACTGAAGGACTCTGAATGCTGTTTGTCCTGGCAGTTAGGACTTTTTGTATTTTGTGAGTTTTGCCAGAATACACGGAAGAACTGTACAAAAAAGATCTTCATGACCCAGATAATCATGATGATGTGATCACTAATTTAGAACCAGATATCTTGGAATGTGAAGTCAAGTGGGCCTTAGAAAGCATCACTACGAACAAAGCTAGTGGAGGTGATGGAATTCCAATTGAGGTGTTTCAAATCCTTAAAGATGATGCTGTGAAAGTGCTGCACTCAATATGCCAGTAAATTTGGAAAACTCACCAGTGGCCACAGGACTGGAAAAGGTCAGTTTTCATTCCAATCCCAAAGAAAGGCAATGCCAAAGAATGCTCAAACTACCGCACAATTGCACTCATCTCACATGCTAGTAAAGTAATGCTCAAAATTCTCCAAGCCAGGCTTCAACAATACATGAACTGTGACCTCCCTGATGTTCAGGCTGGTTTTTGAAAAGGCAGAGGAACCAGAGATCAAATTGCCAGCATCCGCTGGATCATGGAAAAAGCAAGAGTTCCAGAAAAACATCTATTTCTGCTTTATTGACTATGCCAAAGCCTTTGACTGTGTGGATCACAATAAACTGTGGACAATTCTGAAAGAGATGGGAATACCAGACTACCTGACCTGCCTCTTGAGAAATCTGTATGCAGGTCAGGAAGCAGCAGTTAGAACTGGACATGGAGCAACAGACTGATTCCAAATAGGAAAAGGAGTATGTCAAGGCTGTATATTGTCACCCTGCTTATTTAGCTTCTATGCAGAGTACATCATGAGAAACGCTGGACTGGAAGAAACACAAGCTGGAATCAAGATTGTTGGGAGAAATATCAATAACCTCAGATATGCAGATGACACCACCCTTATGGCAGAAAGTGAAGAAGAGCTAAAAAGCCTCTTGATGAAAGTGAAAGAGGAGAGCAAAAAAGTTGGCCTAAAGCTCAACATTCAGAAAACGAAGATCATGGCATCCAGTCCCATCACTTAATGGGAAATAGATGGGAAACAGTAGAAACAGTGTCAGACTTTATGTTTTTTGGGGCTCCAGAATCACTGCAGATGGTGATTGCAGCCATGAAATTAAAAGACGCTAACTCCTTGGAAGAAAAGTTATGACCAACCTAGATAGCATATTCAAAAGCAGAGACATTACTTTGCCAACAAAGGTCCATCTAGTCAAGGCTATGGTTTTTCCAGTGGTCATGTATGGATCTGAGAGTTGGACTGTGAAGAAGGCTGAGCACCGAAGAATTGATGCTTTTGAACTGTGGTGTTGGAGAAGCCTCTTGAGAGTCCCTTGGACTGCAAGGAGATCCAACCAGTCCATTCTGAAGATCAACCCTGGGATTTCTTTGGAAGGACTGATGCTAACGCTGAAACTCCAGTACTTTGGCCACCTCATGAGAAGAGTTGACTCATTGGAAAAGACTCTGATGCTGGGAGGGATTGGGGGCAGGAGGAGAAGGGAACGACCCAGGATGAGATGGCTGGATGGCATCGCTGACTCGATGGACGTGAGTCTGAGTGAACTGCGGGAGATGGTGATGAACAGGGAGGCCTGGCGTGCTGTGATTCATGGGGTCGCAAAGAGTCGGATACGACTGAGTGACTGAACTGAACTGAACTGAACTGGTTGCTAAGAAATACCAAGTCAAAAGAAGTCCTTTGGATTAGAATAATCCCAATCATTAGTTTCCCTCACGATCTTTGTAGGCTAATCTTGATTTTTCTTTCTCTTTGTACCTCTCCGTAATTGCTGTCTTGGAAGAAAAGCATACTACCTTATGGTAGATACTAAGACATTGTCCATCTACCGCCCCTCTCCCGGCACCCCCCACCCCCCCGCCACCACCTCAAACACACAGAGTTGCGATTAGTAAAATGAGTTAGTGGAGTACTAGTCACTCATCTTATTGCCAGCACTGACAGCTGCTCTGTACCCCCACTTGTCCTCTGCATGGATAATGTCCGGTGAACAGCTTCAGAAAGTTTCCAAAATCTTACACTTGCTCTAGATTTTGATCCTTTTACTAGAAAATAGAAAAATAAGCCTTTCACATAGCTCTCCTATTAGTTTAAAATATTCATATATTTTAATGTGACACAATGCTTTTAAAAAGGCCCAAGTGGATGTTTTGAGTCCTTAAATGGATTCTCTTTGTAAATGAGTCACCATTTACAGTGCTGAAGCAATTATACATTTGTGTTAAATTTAATGTGGTATATTGGAGCTAGAGCTGCTCTTTTGTTTAATGCTGTGCCTCCAAAGTAATTGGGATGCGTGGATTGTGGGGGAGCACATTTATGAAAGGATTGTTTATAATGTATACATTCTGGCTAGAATTTAAATAAGCACAACCCATAGGTCTGGCATATATGCCATTAGTTGTAATCGGTTTTGGACCCTGGCCCAGCACGCAGACCTCCTGTTCCCACCTCGATTTATATACGGCTTGTTATAATAGAGTTGTCATTCTCTCTTCTTTTTATGTTTTTATATTGCCCTATAGCTTATTAGCTTTTTAAGCTTGTCTGTAGCATAAGCACTCTAAATTGGAAATGATTTTTAAACTGCATTTGTCTAATTTCCTTGATGAAGTATTTTAGTAAGAAAAGCTTAGAAACTATCAGTATATACTGTATAAGATGCTTGGCTTATTCTTATATAATTCTTTTGCTCTTTTTTTTTTTTTTTTTTTTTTTGATTGCTGCAGAGCCCACAGTCCGGACTGAGCTGATGGAGCAGATTCCTGCTCTTGCCATTTTTCTATAAGAAAACAGATCAGATTTTCCAGTGGTGCTCTCTGAATGCCTCAAACCCATCATGGCGTGGTACCTCACAGATCCAGACAATCATTGTTGTGAAAAATTACAACCTGAAGGTCTCTGCAGCAAATTCTCTTTTGTCTTACTTTAGCTGATATTCATAATTCAGAAAACAGCTACTTAGGATTTAGTGACTCCAGAACAAAAGGTCTGTTTTTGCCCAGTTTCTTTAATCACGTAGGAAAATAGAAGGCATGCATTCTTATTATCATGAGCTATTTCTCTTTAAAAAAAAAACCAACTTTTTATTATGGAAAATTTCAAACACATCCAGTAGTCCAAGAGGTATTAAAATGAATGTCCACGTACTCTCCACCCAGCTCCAACTGTCGTTAACATTTGACCAATCTTCCTTCATTTTTCTTACCCAGATAAAAGCAGTCCCCAGACATTTCAACTATACATGCATTAGTATCGCTCCCTAAGAAATACAGACACTTAAAAAACTCCCATAATGACAGCACCATTATCACAAGTATAAAAATTTTTAGTGGTTCCTGAATAATATCATCTAATATCTAGTCCTGTTCAGATTTTGCCAGTTTTCTCATACAGCTGCTTTTTGCAGATATTCTGTTCAAATTGGAATACTCCAAAGTTTCATATACTGTTGTATATGAAAATCTCCTTTAATCTGTAGTAGTTCTTCCTCCCCTGCTATTTATTTGTTTAGGATATACTAGGTTATCAGTCCTATAGGGTTTCCTGCATTTGGGATCTGGCTGATTGCATTTCCAGTGCCATTTGAGAAGTTCCTATATTCCCAGTGTTCCCTCCCAATTGGTGAAGTCTAGAGGCTCAGTGAGACTCAGATTTTTGTGTAGTGTTGTGAGAACACCTTTTAGATGTTGCTGTGTTTTCTTGCTGCATCAAATGAGGAAGCACAAAAGCCATGTGGTCACTGGATTAGGTTCTGTCAGCCTTAGCTGTTTATGATAAAGTTCCTCATCGGCCTCTAAGCAGCCACTAGTGAGCCTTGCCCGGATCTAGGATTTTGTTAGAGGTTGCAAAATTGTGACGCTTTAATTCCATCATTCCTTCATTTATTTTTTATTTTTATTGAAGTCCAGTTGATTTACAATGTTGTGTTAGTTTCAGGTGTACAGCCAAGGGATTCAGTTATACGTGCATGCATATATATATATATATATATATATATATATATATATACGCGCTATATATACTCTTTTTCAGATTCTTTTCCCCTGTAGGTTATAACAGAATGTTGCGTGCAGTTCCCTATGCTATACAGTAGGTCCTTGTTGGTTATCTAGTTTATGTATAGTACTGTGTATCTGTTACTATCATTCCTTCTTAATTTAATAGCTGGAATACTTCTATAAAGAACTTCCCCTGCAGCTATTTGGTAACCCTGAAAAACTGTCTAGGGGAAACAAGTTAAATGCTGCACTCTTCCCCTTTATCTGCCAGTTTTTAGAAGAATTAGTTGGTGTTCTTATAACCTTCAAGGTTACCAGTTAGGTTTTGAAATTTTATTTTGAGCATTATTATGAACTCCTGTATCTTAACATATTAGATATGTCTTAATCCACTGTAATTGTTATTCTTTTTGATAATCAAATTGTCTTAATTTGACCAGTGGTGGAACCCTTCAAGGTGGCTCCTGAATCTTCTTAATGTGACCCAGTAGACTTTGCTACTAGCTCACTTCTACCTGGAATCAGCCATTTCTCCAAGGAACCCTGGTTCCTTTATGAGGGAAACAATAATACGAAGCCAGAACGTGGATACCAGAGGTACTCACTGTTACAAGACTGATCATGGCTTTTAGTGACAGAGCGATTTATTTTCTTAAAAAATAACAATTCCTCATGAGTTTATATTGATATTTCCTACTCAAATTTAGGATTATAGGGCTTTTGTACCTGTGTGCTAAGTTGCTTCGGTCATGTCCGACTCTTTGTGACCCCATGGACTGTAGCCTTCCAGGCTTCTCTGTCCATGGGATTCTCCAGGCAAGAATACTGGAGTGGGGTGCTATACCCTCCTCCAGGGGATCTTCTCGACCCAAATATCGAACCTAGGTCTCCTCCGTCTCCTGCATTGCAGTCAGATTCTTTACCACTAAGCCACCGAGGAAGCCCTATAAGGGCTTTTACTTCCTTAATTTTATATTTGTATCTTTTTATTTGATTTTTTTAACATAGTATAAATCTGCCTTCTTAATGGTATTTATGTGTGTTTGTGTATCTAAAATAAAAATAGCAATATTATTACTAACAGCCTGGTAGAATTACTGAGTATAGTTTACGATTTCTTTGCAGTTCTTTTTGCTTTCAGGCTCTTTCCTGCTGGAGATGGCACAGGCATATTACTATCAGTGTGCTTTAAAGTCACTTGCACTAACACTTCTTTTTGTGGTTAAGCTGCCATCTTGATACACAGTTAAGCTCATTTGTTTTCATTTATTTTTCATTTTTAGGGTTGCTTTAGCTTTTACATGTTGATTTAATTTAGATGTGTAATTATTTAAAATGTTTTTACATGATTCTAAAGTCAAAACTGTAAAAGAAAGTACATTTAGAGAAATCTGATTTCCACTCCTGCCTCCCTCACCATCCTCTCTCTCTCTCTCTCTTGCCGCCACAGACGGCCATTTTTATTAGGTTTTGGTTTATCCTCGCCTTTAAAAATTACCCCCCCACACACACACACACACACATAGCTCGCAGCAAATGCATGTGCGTCCTTGTACCCTATGCCGCCTTGCTCCTTTCTCAGGCGTGAGTGGAGTACTGTACCTGGCACTCTGCCCGTGGCCGTCCCCATTGTCGTGGGGTCCCGAGGTTAGCCTGGTCTGCTGGAGGAGGCATCCCGATGCTTTCTCTATCATCACAGTGCTCCACTGTGCTTTACCCTAGACCTGACGCTGCGCCTGCCCTTTGACATGTTAAAATTGTTGCAGCAAGTAACTTTGTGTCATTTCTATTTCTGTCAGTTTATTTGGGGGATGGATTTCCACAAAGGCTAAATGTATTTGCAGTTTTTTACATGCCAAGTTTTTTCTTTTTTTGGTTACTGTCATCACCAAGAATTATACATTGAAAAAAAATTGGTTTTATTTATTTTATTCTGGCTGCGCTGGGTATTCATTGCGGCCCATGGGCTTCTCTAGCTGTAAGGGTAGTGCTTAGTTGCCCTGAGGCATGTGGGATCTTAGTTCCCCGACCAGGGATCAAACCATGTCCCCTGCACCATGGATTCTTAACCGCTGGACCACCAAGGAAGTCCCAAGAAATTCTGCAGTTTTGACTTGTATTTCTTCCCTTGATCCAAGCCTTTTTAAAGAGCAAATACTCCCCTCTAACTATTAGACAATGTGCTAGGATTAGGCATAGTTTTTAAATAAGTAAAGAAGTCATCCTGCCTGCACTCTCCTAATATCAGTATTTTGATTATTTTTGTATTTTCTCCTCCAAGGGCTTACTTTTTTTTTTATCCTCCTGCATGGGTCTAATCATAATGGGATGCGGTTTCCTCCATCCGTTCATTTGTTCAGACAGCCTCTGAGTGCCTATTATGCGCCAAGTCTGGCGCTGCGTGCTGGGGATGAAGAGATGAGCAGGACAGGTTTTCTACCCGAGGAAGCTCGTCTGCGTGTCACAGACGTGATATGTCTTCATCATCTCCATATTTTTAATTTTGTTTTGAATGCTTAGCTTTCTTTCAGCGTTTTTCTTGTCCTGTAGATGCAATGAGCCTCATAAAAGGTGCAGTTTTATTTTTCTCTTGGTTTGTTTTCCCTTTGGATGCATTCTTAAATGTGAGGTTCTGCTGGGTCGGGGGGATCTGACAGTCTTGTTGACCTTTGTTCTGTGTCACGGTCACATATTTGACTCCAGAGCAGGGAGTCAGGGACTGTGGTGTGTTTCGGTTGTTTTTTTTCTTATTTATTTATTCTTGGCTGTGCTGGGCCTTCTCCAGTGCGGGTGAGCGAGGGCTGCTTTCTAGCTGCGGTGTACAGGCTTTTTGCTGCAGAGCCTTTTCTCTTGTTGCAGAACATGGATTCCAGAGCGCAGGATCAGTAGCACAGGCTTATTCACCCCATGGCATGTGGGGTCTTCCCGGACCAGGGAACGAACCAGTGTCCCCTGCCTTGGCAGGTGGGTTCTTAACCACTGGCCCACCAGGGAAGCCCAGGAACTGTGGTTTTGATCCTAGGCTCGAATGTGGTTCCTGACACTCAGCCTGTGTCTCCTGAGGAGAGACACATGGCCAAGAGTGAGCACTACTTGCTGTCAGCCTCTGCTGCTCACGCACCCCCACTGCCCTGGGTCACTGTCCCCGCCCCGCCCCGCGGGCCCTGCAACTGCCTTCTCGAATGGAGATGCCATCCACTGGGATTTCCCACCACCCTGAGCTTGCCCGCCCTGGAGACCTCTGTCTCCTGACTCCCTCCAACCCTGCCTTTACTTCCTGTTGTTCCTCAGCTGCTCCCTTTCTCAGCCCACCCACCCTTTCGGCCTGTCTCCACCATCACTCTCCATTTTTACCCTGTGGGCTCTGCTCCCAGGCTCACGGCTCTGCCCGCCCCTCCCCAGCCCGTTGCTTCTTCCATCCCGGTTGCCCATGGTGCATTGATTGGTGCCATCGCAAATGTATGGGCTCCAGTTGGCGCTGGAATTGTGGTGCTGCCCGCAGCCCTGCTTGTCCCTCCTCAGCTGCTTTCCACATCACCATGGCAGCTCTTTCAGACCTTCACCACTTCCATCAAGCCTCTTCCACTCGCCCTGCCTCACCCCTGGCCCCTGACCTTGCCTTCCCCTTCCCAGAGAAGATAGCAGCCTGCAGTCTTCATCCGCTCTCGTGAGGAAGGGAACCACTGTCCACTTTATTCAGTCTCCCAGAACCACACCTGGGGGCCGTCCACATCCTTCCTCCTCTCTCCTCCCAGGTCTAGTCGGACCCAAGTCTCCTTTGTTTCTGTGACAAATCCAAAACCCCGTGAGGACACCCCTCTGCTCCCGCCTGTCATCTTTGAACACAGAAATGAAATGCAGTCACAGTTTCAGTTCAGTCGCTCAGTCGTGTCCTACTCTTTGTGACCCCATGAATCACAGCATGCCAGGCCTCCCTGTCCATCACCATCTCCCGGAGTTCACTCAGACTCACGTCCATCGAGTCCGTGATGCCATCCAGCCGTCTCATCCTGGGTCGTCCCCTTCTCCTCCTGCCCCCAGTCCCTCCCAGCATCAGAGTCTTTTCCAATGAGTCAACTCTTCGCATGAGGTGGCCAAAGTACTGGAGCTTCAGCTTTAGCATCAGTCCTTCCAAAGAAATCCCAGGGTTGATCTCCTTCAGAATGGACTGGTTGGTCGGATCTCCTTGCAGTCCAAGGGACTCTCAAGAGTCTTCTCCAACACCACAGTTCAAAAGCATCAATTCTTCGGTGCTCAGCCTTCTTCACAGTCCAACTCTCACATCCATACCTGCAACTTACTGAATAGTCTTCAGCCTCCTTACAGCCCTGAGGCACAGCCCAGCCTCCTCCATGGGCCAGCTGTCCCCAGCGCACTGTGGACACCGCAGGCAGCCAGTCCCTCCCTTCTGCTCATGCTGACCTCCCTGCTCCTTCCACACCCCTCTCTGCTGCCCACAGCAGATACTACTCCCTGGCCCCTGCCACAGCCACCCCGTGGGCAGGCCCGCAGGCCCCTGAGGAGGCAGAGACGCAGGTTTTGCTGCATGCGGCAGGGGGTGGGCCAGCTCCCATCCGGCCTCTGCATTTTGGGCCTGCCTGCGGTTCTCTGTTCCTCATCAGGTGCTTTTCATGGCCACTGAACATGCAGTGACTCCTGTGAGGTATGAAATTCACAAAATTGGGCATGATAGCAGTATTATCACCATGACTGCTGCGATTGCCAAGAGCTGCAATTTCTTGAGCTCTCACCGTGTGATGTACGCGGTCTGGTTTCCTCTTCCTACCCACCCCAGGGAGAACGGACCCGCTGGGCGTTCATCCTTGCTTTAGAGGTGAGGAGGCCAGGGTGCCAAAGTGTGCTCATGTGTGTTGGGAGTCCGGGCTCCTGAGGCCCATCTGGTGGAGGATGACTCTGGGATCGCCCATGGTGCTGGATATCCTAACCAGTAGTTTCCCTCCCATCCTAGGCTCTGAGCCCCTGACACCAGCATCTGGATTCTCTCTATCTCTGTGACTGGGCACAGGGACTGGCAGCTGGTGGATTTTCAGAACTGTGTTGGCTGTGAACTCTCCCTTCGGTGATGTCGCTGTCCTGGGCTACTTGTCTCTGCTCGGGGTAAGAGACGTCCCACCCCCCTTTCCGGCCTGATGTCTTCCGTCCCCTCTTCGGTCCCGTCTCTTGTTCACAGCTTCTCAGTCTCTCCTGCTGGCTTTTCTCTTTTGCTTATAATCATACCTAAGGCTCCCTCCTTTTTGTGGCCCTGACTCCCGAGTGGGTATACCATCGCTCCTTCTCCAAGCGTCTGTGCTACAGCCAGGACCCCCAAGGGGGCTCCTGATCAGGGCTCTGCTCTGCGGCTGGTGGTGCTGAAGCCAGTGAGAGGTCTCTTCCCTTGGACTCAACAAATCTCATTCTGAAATCTAAGGTTTTTACTTCTTTTCAAAAGCAGTTTTAATTTTTTTTTTTAATGTTGTAAAATATTTTAATCATGTGGGAGGATTATGTCATAAACACCCATATAGGCACTGCTCATATTTAGCAAATGTTAACATTTTAGAATTTTGCTTCAGACCTTTTTGTTGTTGTCATAGGTCACAGATATGGTGAGAACCACCGTGGGCCCTCCCTCACCCTGGTCTCCCTCGAATGTAGGAGACACTGTCCTGGCTTGGGGTGTCCCTCTCACGCAGGGCCTATGGTCGCACCGCACGTGTCAGAGTCCTTGAATAAGAGAGTGCATGTGGGCACCTGGACGCTGCTTATCAGCAGGTCCCTGACCTTGCCCCTCCCAGGCTCAGTGACTGGCTTTCCCTAGGCGTGCCCTGCACCACGTGGAACTCAAATGCTCCAGTGCCCAGACCTGTTCTCTTCATCGTCAATCTTATCTCTTCTGTTTTCTCCATCTTGGTCAGAGAGCCTGAGTCCTCTGGGTTTCTGGGACCACATGCATGTAGGGGTACCTTCTCCTCTCTGTCTACCACCCCTGAGTCCAGGCCTGGTCAGAGTTAGAAGCGTCACTGCCCAGGAGCCCCTCCCCTGCTCTCGGCATCTAGAACCCTTGGGGTTTCAGCACTTTCACCTTCACTGAGGCTGAGAGGATCTTGTCACACCTCTGCTTTTCCTCCCTGGACTCCTGCCACACCTGAGTGACCGCCACAGATATCAGTGGGACCCTGGCTGCTGCTGCTGCTGCTAAGTCGCTTCAGTCGCGTCCGACTCTGTGTGACCCCACAGATGGCAGCTCACCAGGATCCCCCGTCCCTGGGATTCTCCAGGCAAGAACACTGGAGTGGGTTGCCATTTCCCGGGCAACCTTACCCATCTGATTTCCCTGGCCCTTCAGCCTTCACTTTGCCATCCAGCTGCCACCCCCATGCTGTTCTCCGGGACTTCTCCGCAGGGCTCATTTCTGCACATGAGTGTGCTGTCCTCTCCCCTCTTCTTGCTTGGTGTATTGGTTTCCTGGGGCTACCTGAGGACTATGTTGCAAACTGAGTGGCTTAGAACAACAGAGCTTTATCTTCTCACAGTCCTGGAGGCCAGAGACCAAGATCCTGGTCATGCCTGCTCTGGAGGTTCCAGGGGCTCCATTTCTGCCTCTTCTAGCCCCTGGCAGCTGCTGGCTTCCTTGGCTTGTGGCCGTGTCACTCCAGGCTTGGCCTCCATCTTCACACGGCCTCTCTCCTCTTGCGTTTCTGTCCTCCCATCTTTCTCTTCTGGAAACCCTTGTGGTACAGGTGATGACATGCCCACCCTGATGACCTTGGGTGACAGCGGGATCATCAGCTTAGTCACATGAACAAAGAGCCTTTCCTCAAATCACCTTCAGAGATTCCAAGGTTTGATGGGGACAGAACCTTGGGGGCGTCACCCTTCGCCCTGCCACCCTGGCAGGCTTCTCAGTGCCTTTGACGTCTGGCTCTGCCCCTGCTTGGGGCCTCCCCCTGCCATGCCGGGCTGCTGCCTCTGGCCTCTCCACTGCCATGTGCCACTTCTGCTTTGTGGTCTCTCCTGTCCCCACTCTTGGCACGTGCTAGACACTCAGTAACTGTGTGACACCTCAGAGTGATTGACGGCTTTCCCTGCCTGTAGTCAGATACTGAGTACTGTCACGGGTGCTGAGTAATACTGCTGGGGCTTCCCTTCCCGCCCCTACCCACTCCCCCTGGCTTGTTGCAGCGGCTGCCTTGCTGACCTTCCTGTCCCAGCCTTTCATCACCGCCACTGCTGGAATGATGTTTCTAAAACACTGTTTTCAACCTGACACCTGCTCAGGAACTTGGATATTGCAGCCTCCGGGGCTTCAGTCTCCCAGGCTTGGCCCCCACCCCCACCTTATAATCACCTGCGACTCTGCCTGGCACATTTCTGGGTCCCGTTGCTGTTTTCCTGCTCTCTATCACTGCGATGAGCTGCCTGTTTCATTACTTGCTCCACAAATTGGAGCTTCCTGTGCTTTCATGTCTCCAAAAAATTCTCTTTCCAGCTCCTTAGGAGCCCTCTGAGCTCTGGTGTCTGCTCACCTGGTGCAGAGGACAAGGGGCAGGTAGCCCCCCGCCCCCCCCCCCCCCCCAGCTTTCTCTTCTCTGGCCTGAGGAGCATTTATGCTTGTGTCCCGCCCCAGGGGGCAGATCCTCCTGGCCCATGCTTTACAGAGTGTCTGGGGACGGCGCTGCCTTTCCACCCCTATGCCTGCATGGTACCCCCCACCCCCGGTTCACTCTGCAGTGGGAAGACAGACATCAACGTGTCATCATATAGGGAAAGTGCGTGTGTGCGTGTGTGTGTGTGTGTGTGTGTGTGCGCATGTAGAACTCTTGTGTAGGAGATGTGAAGGCGGAATGGGGCCTGGTTAGGCCATTAGAGTACAGCTGGGAACCTAACCCACAGGGGGATGTGACGTGTGACCTGAGCGCTGAGGAGCAGCAGGTGCCGTTGGCAGCCTAATCTAAGGCCTCAGGGAGGATGGGGGGCCGAAGGAGACCTGCGAGCCTCAGGGGAGCAAGAAGGGGCTGGCTCGGCACTCGGTTTAGGGAGCCTGGTCTTGATCCTGGAAGTGCTTGGGCTCATACTGTGCTGCCCCTTTTCACCTCTTCCAGGTTAGAAAGTCAAGTCAGGAGGTGCTGTTGATGCTGCTAGAGCAAGAGCTCATCTTTCAGCACAACATTGAAAGTAAAGTGTGCCCAGTGCTGCGGGTGCCGTGGGCCCCCAGCGGTGACAATGAGTACAAAGCAGAAGGCATGAACGTTAGTCTGGGTGGGAACAGCAGCCCCATGTCTCTGCCAACTGTCCCAGAGCTTGGCGTGAGTGTGACTTTGAGCATCCTGTGCATACAGTGGTGACCAGCACTGTTCCCATAAACAAGGCAGCTGGCAATGCAGACTCGGTCAGAGAAAGTTCACAGTTCAGAGTCAAGTGATTATCCTTATACCCAGTTGTTTCACGAAGGCAAAGCTTGGGACTCAGCGTGATTCTGGCAGAGGTGAGGAAGCTGGCGAGGTGCTGAGGTTTCTAAGTAAATCCTTGAGCCACCTGGGATCATGGGCCCCTTTTCCCAAAGTGAAGACCCGAGGTGGTGTGGGAGATGCTTTTAGGTGCTACTTGGACAATTTTTAAAAATGGAATAGACATGGATATCTGTTTTATAAGGTAAGATGAGACTGAACTGGGCATGTCAGCAAATAAGAAAGAGTCTCTCTGGAGAAGGCAGTGTCCTGTTCATCGCAGTTTGGGAAACACTGTGATATCTGTGCTTTTACCAGTAAAGGTATACAGTGAAAAGATGAGTATAAGCACTGACTGTCTTCTGCTTTTAGTAGCGAAGTTTGTGGTATCCTTGGGTTTGTAGGATTCTACACCCATTATGAGGTGATTATATAAGCAAGGACTTTCTCCTTGCTTCCAGAGCCCTTATTCACAAATGAGCTGCAGAGGAGGCAGTGCTGTCCTTCACTGGCCACCCTTGGACTAAGAGCCCAGCTTGTCCTGCGCTTATCCCTCATGGCTCGGGGGAAGGTCATCCAAGGCCACTGTGTATTCTGTAGGTGCTGCTCCCTCCCCAGGGACTCTGGTAGGTGGTGCTGCACAGTCCATCCCTTTGTGTTGGCATCACAGAACCAAGGGTGATGCTAGAGATAAAGAACCCACCTGCCAGTGCAGGAGAATCAAGAGATGTGGGTTCAGTTCCTATGTTGGGAAGATCGCTTGGAGGAAAGCATGGCAACCCACTCCAATACTCTTGCCTGGACCCCAGTGGGGTACAGTCTATAGGGTTGCAAAGAGTGGGACACGACTGAAGTGACTTAGCATATACACACAGCACAGAAGTAAATAGCTCCAGGATTATTCCAGCATTTTGAGGGAGATGCACAAGGATTTTAGAAAATCTTAAGCTTTAATTATGAGTACATTAAGATACAGTTGTTTCCTTGGTTGCAAAAGAATGATGTTCAAGAAAGGAATTCTAGGGCAGAAACATTACACACCGTGGAGCTAAAAATTTGTAATACAGCATCAGAACATTCGATCATCATTCTTCATTTATGTAAAAGTTGTTCTCAACTATGAGTTAAAGGTCCAGCTTTTTAAACTAATTTAATTTTTTGCATAATCCATATGTTTATAAGATGAATCAGGCTGAAGAATAATTGATTATTAAAATTCAAATTCTCCAGGGTTCTTTTATAAATTTCAAGTTTCCCTGTAAGAAATTAAATTTATTTTGCAAAGTGAACCTAGATAATATCATTTAGTTGGGATATCTGGCAGCTGAGTGGTGAACTTTGCCAATTAGATCTTCGTTTTTTTGTTTGAAAGTTGGCTAGGAGAGTTTCCAAGGCTACAACTGACAACCAAATACCTTATCCCTAAAGACTGATAATAGCATGACAAATAATTCTAAAGGCATTTTTGCATGATTTTTATTTTGTTTTGTTTCCAGCCACTCCATTCTTGTCAGCAGTATTCTTCTTTTTTTTTTTTTTTTTTTGTGCGAAAATCTTTGGAAAATATAATGTCTTCAAAAAGCTCTCTTCACATGTCACTTGCAGAACAAATCAATTCACATAAATGGTATTTTTCATTCAAAGTGGGTTGCCGATTTCATAACTTGAAATGTGCAGGCTTTTAAATGTGGCTGCAAAAAGCAAAAATGATCTTGACCTGTGCCCAGGTGGAGGCACATCTGCATTTTAGAGGATTTCTGGAAGGCTACCACTTCTCTTCCCTTGGAGCCCCAACGGGAGCAGGACTTTGGGGGCCTTGCCTGGCCTGTGTATACTTGGGTTGGACTCAGAAGCTCCCTCCCTTGTTCCTTGGAGGCCAAGAGTCTAGGAGCAGTCTCACTCCTTAGGACCCTGGGGCCCTGGAGCACAGAGATGCTGTTCTCTTTTTATCGAGGAAATAACAGTAGGATAGGAGTGGATTTCATTCTTCAAGGAACAGAGACCACGTGTGTGATTGGCAGAGCTCCCTGGGGAAGACAGGTTCTCATTTAGCCAGCCTGAGTGACACCTTGAACACTGTGGCTATCGATGTGTGTTTGTGAGGAGGTGAGAGGAGAGAAAAGAAGCGAATTGCAGTGCTCCAATGTTCTTGTGTTTTGGGCTTTCTTTGCAGTCACATGGTGTGAATATTGCTACATCCGTGTGTTCACAAACACATGCACTCTTGGAACAGTGCTGTTTTGAAAAGATTGCTTCTGCTCCGAGGCACCTGCACGCCTCCATAGACAAAAACGTGTGTCTGTTCATTAGACTTTACATTCTCTCTGGAAGTTACAATCAGTTGATTCTGATGCCAGCAACCGTAGTGTACACATGACTGGGAGTATCAGAGCATGCCAACTGGACGCGTTCTGGGCATTTTAAAACTGAGTTATGCAGTGCAGATTATGTGTACTGTGTGGTGGCTTCCTATGTCCTGGTTTCTCACATAAACGCCGTTTGTTTCGTGAAGTCTGTCCAATATGCCAGGTGACATTAGCTACTCCCTCCTTCACACAGTCAGAAGACTGGGCTCCTATCTGTCTTGTGTCATTTAGCAATCGAATCACAAACGTCATTTGTTTATTTCTCCTTTGAAATGGTGCACTTCTTAAACACAGGTGGCTTTCTATCACCGGCACCCAGCACAGTGCCAGGCCCAGAGTCAGCACTAAATAAATGTTAGTTGTTGAATGAATGAATTGGTAAAACCTGGAAGCGCCGTATCCTGTAATTATATCTCGACAGCATAAACAGGCCACCGGAGACCAATTACAATTCCTCTTGTTTGCAGGAAGGCCATTAGCATTCTGAGATTATAACTAATTGTCAGAAGCCTATTTTTCTCTCCCAACACGTTTTTGCATTAAGGCTTCCTCATTTTTTGTTGTCATTCCTATTTTTAAGCTCATTTTTATTTGTGCATTCATTTAAAAGGAACGTTGCGGTTCCCTACTGTAAAGAATAGCTGGGTCCCAGCAAAATCCTGAAGGTGGTCATTCCACACACGTGGTTCCCAGGGCCAAGGGAATGTCATGTCTCGTCACGCGGTGTGCTGACTTTCTAATGATTGTGAATTTGTTTTGTACGGGCAGTAATAAGGTCCTGTGGGTGTGGCCAATGGAGAGAGTGGATGGAGATGCCGGCCTGTTGCCCGTTACCCTGGATACGGAGCCTCATGTCTCATTTCTGTGGCTGTCACTCCGTGCAGCTCTGCTGAGCACCAGATCAGCAATACAGGTCTCCTAAGTCCTGAAGACACACCCTTCTCCTTATTTGAGTTGTGGGGCTAGTTCCCTCTCCCCCTGCCCCACCCCATTTGCTTCTCTTTTCCTCTTGTCTGCTGGGTGAAGATTCCAAATAGAATAGCTGGTGAACTGCTAACCAGGAGCTTGCTTGGCTATAAAATACAGAAATAAATAAAGGCAGTGCTGTGCAGTGGGCAGAGCAAACGACTGATGGGAAGCCCTTCCTTCTTTCTTCTTCCCCTTTTCTTTTCTTTTCTTTTTTTTTTATTTTGAGGAGGATGGGAGAGTTCTTCAAACATTTTTTGGAATAATTTTTCATTCTGTCTTAATTTCAAACTTGTAGAAGAGTTGCAGGAATGAACTGCTGTATACCCTTTGTCCCACTTCACCCGTGGTTTATATTTATCTCTGTTTGTTTAATCACATCCTCTTTCTTTACACATGTGCACACCCCCCCACCTCTCTCTCTCTCTCTCTCTCTCTCTATATATATATATATACATATATACATGCACGTATGTGTGTATATTTTTCTGAGCCACTTGAGAGTAAACTGGAGACAGTGTTTCCCCTTTACTCCTAAATACTTCAGTGGATGTTTCCTAAAAACAAGGAAATTTCCTCTTAAACATCCACAGTACATCGATCAAAATCAGGCAGTTTAACCCTGATGCAATACTAATACGTCATCCACGGTTCATGTTCCAGTGTTGCCGTTTGTCCAGGATCACCCCCGGTACTGAATGGCTGCACGTCCTTTGTCTCCTTGGGCCTGGGATGGGTGTGGTCTTTCTCTGAATTTTGTAACATGAACGTGTGGGAAAGGGACAGGGCAGTGCTTCCAGTGGAAGAAGAAAAAGTGAAAGCGTTAGTCGCTCAGTCATGTCTGACTCTTTGCAGCCCTATGGACTGTAGCCCGCTGGGCTCCTTTGTTCATGGGGTGTTCCAAGCAAGAGTACTGGAGTGGGTAGCCATTTCCTTCTCCAGGAAACCTGCCTGACCCAGGGACTGAGCCTGCATCACTCACGTTGCAGGCAGATTCTTTACCATCTGAGCCATCAGTCTCCCAGTTTAGGCTCGTGTGGCGTTTCCCGGTGGCTGTAGAGTCCAGCTCGGCATTTCTGGTGGGAAATGTAGGGCTGTGCTCTTGTGTGTCACATGAGGGGGCCCAGGGCTTAGGTTTGACCTGATATTGGTGATGTGAGCTCTGGTGACTTAGATGGAGGTGGTGTCTGCCAAGTTCCTCTGCGCTTCTTTTCCCCTCTGAATATAATAAGGGGAGTTACTTTGCAGCCACACAAGTTTGTTGTTCATCAAACTTTCACCCGCTCCTGTTAGCGTCCATCGATGATTCCAGCTGACAGTGCTGTGAAGTGTCCCGTCTCCATTATTTGCTAACATTCTGTTGAGATTTTCACATCTATATTCAAAAGGACTATTGTAGGCAATTTTCTTTCCCTATTATGTTTTTGTCAGGTTTTAGAATCAGGGTTATTCCAGCTTCAAAAAATGAGTTGGGAAGTATTCCCTGATCTTCTATTTTCTGAAAGATTTTGTTTAAGATTGGTGTTATTTTTCCCTTAATATTTCCCTTAAATATTTGTTAGAATCCCTCAGTAAAACTTCTGGCTGTAGGGTTTTCTGAGATGATTTTTGATGACAAATTCAACACAGATATGGCCTGTTCACATCTGTTATTTCATGTATGTTATTGGGTAAATTGTATATTTTCAGGAACTTATTAATTTCATCTGAGTTGTTAATTTATTGGGATAAAGTTGCTTACAATATTCCCTTATTCCTGTACTCCCTGGGAAGATCTGCAGTATTATCCCTTCCATTTATAATATTGGTAATTTCTGCTGTTTATTATTTCCTTCCTTCTACTTACCTGAGTTCAATTTGCTTGTAGTTTTCCGGTTTCTTAAGGATAAAGCTTAATTTTTCTCAATCTGGCTTCTTTTCTACTTTAAGGGTTTAAACCTATACGTTTAACGTTAGTGTCTTTGTCATGTATTGGCTCTTACTAAAAGGTGACTTTCTCTATCACTGGTAATAATCTGTATCTTGCAGTCCACTGAGATGGTATGATTAATATAACCACTCCAGCATTCTCGTGCTTACTGCCCATCATAGTATATCAGTTTAGATCTGTTTACTCATATGTCTATATATGTCTTTACATTGAAAATGTTCTTCCTTTCGTTGGCACAGAGTTTGGTCTTGCTTTTATATCCAATCTGATAGTTTCTGCCTTTTAACTGGTGTGTTTATCGCACTTATGTTTAATGGAATTATTGATATATTTGAATTTAATTCTGCCACTTTTTTTGTTTTCCATTGGTCTCGTTTGTTCTTCTGTTAATTCTTTCCTGCCTTCCTTGGGCTAATTGACTGTTTCTGTAGTATTGCATTTTAATTTCTCTCTTGAAAATTTTCAAAAAATATGGTACCTTGCCACAACGCAGTTCCCTCAGCCCCCTCCTCTGTGCTATTGTTTTCACATACGTTATGACATGTACATTACATGACAGTCCCGGTAATATGATATTATAATTTTTTATTTGAATGATCCAACCAGTCTGTCCTGAAGATCAGCCCTGGGATTTCTTTGGAAGGAATGATGCTACAGCTGAAACTCTAGTACTTTGGCCACCTCACGCGAAGAGTTGACTCATTGGAAAAGGCCCTGATGCTGGGAGGGATTGGGGGCAGGAGGAGAAGGGGACGACAGAGGATGAGATGGCATCACGGACTCGATGGACGTGAGTCTGAGTGAACCCTGGGAGTTGGTGATGGACAGGGAGGTCTGGCGTGCTGCGATTCATGGGGTCGCAAGGAGTCGGACACGACTGAGTGACTGAACTGAACTGAACTGAAGTTTTAGAGCAAGTAAGAAAAGAGAAAAAAAATTCATAGCCTTTTATACCCACATTTTTACCATTTTTGATGCTTTTGTTTCCTTTCCTTGGTCTGAGTGTCCATCTGATTTCATTTCCCTTCAGTCTGAAGAACTTACTTTAGTACTGTTTTTAGTTTGGTTGGCTGCTGACGAAATCTCTGTTTTCATCTGCAAATGTCTTTTTTTTTTTTTTTTTTTTTGCCTTCAATTTTGAATGATAGCTTTACTGGATATAGAATTGAGGTTTGTTCTTGTTTTTCCTTGCAGCACTTTAAAGATACCATCCTGCTGTCTGCTGGGGAGGTCAGCTGTCATTCATATCATAGCCCTGCATAGAATATCCTTTTTCCTCTGTCAGCTCTTGAGATTGTTCTCTGTGTCTTTGTAGAATGGGTGTTTTTCCTGCTCTGTGTTTCTGAAACTCCTTGGATTTGTGTGTTGATGCCCTCCAGTTAATTTGGGCAGTTGTTGGCTATTGTTCCTTTAAGTGCTTTTTAAAATCTCTTTTTTCTTTCAGTCTAGGACTTGGATCACATAAAATTGGAACCCAATTAGGGTTAGGTGTTTGAGTTTTTGTTTTTGTTTATTTTTTTAAAGTGATTTTTCTGTCTGATGCTCAGATTTGGTGATTTTCATTGCTCTTTAAGTTCGGTGACTCTTTCTGTCACCTCCAATCTGCTCTTAGGCCTCTCCATTACATTTTTTTTTTAAACCATAGTTATTATGGTTTTTAGTGCTGGAGCTTCCATTTTTGACCTTTTTGTAGTTGACATATCTCTACTATGTAGAGATTCCCTGTATGTTCTTTATGCTTGTATTTTATTTTAATCCTTGAATATATTTATAAAAGCTCCCTGAAAGTCTTTGTCTGGTGCTTACAACATTTGGGTCATCTTGGTGTTGATTTCTGTTGCCTGTTTCTTTCTTTACTATGGTTCACTTTTTCCTGTTAACACATAATTAGTTAGTTTTAATTGAATGTTGTTGTTGTTGTCTGACCAAGCTACTGTGTCTTGGTCAGAAGTCTTGATTCTTTTTTATTTCTTTGATGAGATTTCCTATCTGTTCATTTGTTATGAGTATTTTTCTTTTAGTTAATAGCTCTTTAAAGTCCTTTTAAAGTTCACTACTTGTAACATCTGGATCTTCTGTGGATTTGTTTCTACTGACTGAGGTTTTCCTTTGTAAGTCACATTTCCCCATTTGTTCTTAGGTATATGAATTTTTATTATCTAATGTGTCTTCTTGACGAAACAGTTCAGAAACTCTGGACTCTGTGTGTTCCCTCTGAAGAGTGTTGACTTTGTTCTAGAGTCTGCTCTCTCTTCAGCCCTCAGCAGCTGAAACCACACAGCTCCAGAAGCCTTCCAGCTATTGCTTCACTCTGTAAACCTTACCCTCTCCCCAGTGCCCACATAGTGCCGAGATCAGCTGAGAGTTAGAGTTAGAGTTAGAGTCAGGTTTAATCTCAGGCAGGTGGGGGCTTTCTCTTGTCTAGCTCTCTTCCAGGATTTCTTCCTCACTTTCCAGCTGCTCTGGTCACCTCTGTCTCTGTCCTCTGACTTCTCAAGCCAATAAAATGGTAGCTTTTACTTTAAGTTCAGCTACCCTGCATGCTGGTGCAGAATGAGGGGTGCCCTGGGCAGAAAGACAGCAGCAGGGCATGTTGTATCCAAGGTCTGCTCCCTTTTAGTCCTGCCAGTGTTTGGTGAGTCTTTGGTGATGGCCTGCAAGCCAGCTATTCCTATATATCCCACTTCACCAATATTTGGTTTGGGTAACAGGACTTCCCCTCTTTGAGTGTTAGTTTCCTCATCTGGAAAAATGAAGATGAATGATACTTATGTCATAGGTTTTGAGGAACGTGAAAGAGGGGAGGTAATAAGTGGTTCATGCATGTGTCGGGCACACAGTAGGCATCTGGTAAGTGGTAACTCTCAGGCTTTAGACAATCTGAGTAAGACTTGAAAACTGTTGGCATTCTATTGCTATAACTTGGCAAAATGCAAGAGAAGGTGTTCTCTGTTTTGACTCCTGGGGTGTTCTGGCAATATTTTGAATATTAGCTTTCAGAATCTAGTTAGTGATCCGTGTGAGATCTGTGCTGTGGTATCTCAAGTGACCCGGGTTTTTTCTTGTTGTTTGTAATCTGCAAGCTGTCGTCAGTGCTGAGCAAGAGCACAGTTGAACGCCTGCTGTTCCCTCAATTCTGTGAACTGTGTGGCTACGGGAAGCTCTTTCAAGTTCGGAACGTGGGATCATGTGGTTTCAAAACTCAGAAAGTTAAAACATTCCAGATCGATTCCTTTGAAGTGCCTGGACTTCCTCAGTAGACACAGTCTGGATGAAAAGCATGGCCGGAGCAAACTGTGTAAGACACAGTGAATACCGCTGCCAGTTTTCCCTGCCACTCGGGGCTGTGGAGATCTGGGGAGGCACAGGAGGGAGGGATGTGCTGAGACCTGTCAGCTTGTGCTTAGACGCCCGGCCAGGCATGCAAGGCCTCTCACTGTCTGGGCTGAGGGGCCCTAGGACCCTCTTAGGTTTGCTGCCATTCTGACTGCACTCGCTGCTCTGTCCTCCCCTTTGATGGCTGGTCACTTGGTCATCAGAGTCTTCCTTCTGAAGGCCATTGCCTCCCTACCCCTCTCCCCCTCCCCAGCAGCCTTCCCCTCCACCTTTCTGTGCAACTGCTCATCTTCTCTATGGCGTCTCCTCATGGCACGATGTGGAGCCAAGGAGACAGGGCTCATTTACCATGCAGAGAATATTAAGGGTCTCTTTTGCTCTATTGCTAACCAAATGCATTATGTATTGAGACAATTAGGAGCCAGAACGTCCTAGCATGTGGTGCTCAGTTGTAAATCTTCTGTTTCCAATGCAGCAAAGGCACCTGGGTGGTGCCGAGTGGGCGCTGGACTCAGTAAGTGCTTGTTAGCTGCCTGACCAGCAGAGTAATTGCTCTCAAGCTTCCTGCTTGTTGGTTTTCACAATTTGTTAAGACAAAAAGAAATCTGAGAATAATGAGCATGCGTTTTGCCTCTTTAAGGTGTGTGCTACAAATTTTGGTGATATTTGTCACGCTGTCAGACAAGAAGGCCCTGAACAATTTTGGCTACATGACATTTTGCAAATTGTAATTGCTGACGCACATCTTAGGGCACTTTTGAAATTAGTGGTAAAGTTTCGTCTTAATGAGTCTGTTGCTTTGGAATGGCAGCTCAATTTTGCATTCATCAGTTTCAGGTTTCTTGACTCCAGGAGCTGAGGTTTCTTTTAAGCACCGGGTGGCTGGTTGCAGGGTTGAGCAGAGCAGCCCCCGCCTCTTTCCTGGGGGCTCCTGCTGTAGCTTCCTCACTGGTCACTTCCCCCAGTCTCTTCTTGCTGTCTAAGCCACCCACTCTGTTCCCTCGTGACTGCTCTTTCTATAACACTGTTCCACCACCTCACTGCTGGGCTTCAGTACCGGTGGGACTTTTCTTGGTTTACAGATTAAAATCCAGACTCCCATTTCCTCCCTCCCTGCCCCGGTCCCTTCACAGGTGCCTTTCCTGTTTCACCTCCGTCACCTCCCTTGGGTCTGATTGCTGCTCTAACCATTGGTCATGCATGTGAATCACGGGGAAGGTGAAAGAGGAGGTATTTTTGATAAAGTCCCTGGTGATTCTTGCCACAACAGGGTGGAGAACCATGTCACCCTTTGGCTGGGGGGCGTTTCAGGGCCTCAAGGCTTTCTGCTCTTGCATACCGCCTCTCTCCCCCACGTCCCTGCTCATTACTACCCACTTCCTTCCAGAGGCTTCCCTGCCTGGGGGGACCCTGCTCACAGTTCACACCCAGCTTGCAGGTGTGCTTGCTTTTTCCCTGTCTGGACTCACCTGCTGCTATGTCAGAATTAGTTTTTCCCTTCTTAGCATTCTATTCAGGATATGTCCCTCACACTTGTGTGTCCCTCTCACGCCTCTTTACAGTGTTACTGATGGGGGACCTTCACCTAGTCATGGTGGTCTGTTTCTCCACTGCCCGCCGAGCACCAGGGCCCCAGAGAACTATGCTGAGTAAGCACTTGCCACTTTTATGTGACAGGGTGTAATACCTGTATGGTTTGAATTAACCTCAAAAAGTATCATCTTTAAGTTGATTTTAAAATTTAAGTTTAGAAGCTCATTTTGTTCTATTTAAACTGTAGCCATTCAGCATAATTCTGAAATAATTTTTAGTGGGCTGTTGCCACAAACACACAACGTTATCTCCTATAGCAGACAGGAAAAGAGCAGTGACCAACATACTAATTCTTCTGTAAGTGGATATTTCCACAATCATATGTTTCTATTTGTGAAGCATTTTGGCTAATTATTTTACCTAAGGATATTAAAAACAAAGTCTTATTTTTAAAGGGTAAATTTAAAAAGAGGTCATAATCATGACCGCCATACAGATATAAGATGAACACAGGTCAGAGCATTTATTGAATGCATCGATTAGTGAAGGAACCAGTAAGATCCAGCAACTAGCTTAACTGAAGTGCCATATATTCACAGTCACTCTGAGGAGGACTGATGTGAGCTTGTAAATTGACTCACCCCCATCCATATCCAGGGTGATGATAACCTATTGCGTTCCATCGCTCCCAGCTTGCCTTCTATGGCTCCCAGCTTGCCTTCTATGAGCAGGAACAGTTTGCGTTACTATCAGGTTTTAACAGTCTGCCCTCTATGACTAAAAGGGAGACTGTGCTCAGACATTAAAAAAAAAAAAAAGTCTGCCTGCAATGGAGGTAAACTTGGGTTTGATCCTTGGGTGGGGAAGATCCCCTGGAGAAGGGAATGGCAACCCACTCCAGTATTCTTGCCTGTAGAATTCCATGGACAGAGGAGCCATGGGGTTGCAAGGAGTCGGACATGACTGAGCGACTAACACTTTTACTTATGACTAAAACATCCCCAAAGACCATCTTACCTTAGTCGGTATGCTGCTTGGGGATTCCAGAATTTCAAAGTCATCCACAATTCTTCTCTACAATTCACATAACAGATACCAGTCATTCAGCCTTTGGGAGGTTTTCTGTATTTATCTTGTTGGATTTAACCCGGTCATTTGCTAGGATTAAGGGGTAAAGGAAGTTACCTCTCATTATTTCTGTTTGTTTCAGATGCTTCCTTTTGGACTCACATCTGGTTCCCTTTCTTGCACCCTTAACTTATGGCTCTGCCTCCACGGCATCACTGAGTGAAGCCCGCCCTTGCTCAGGATGGCTCAGAGCAGCACGGTTCTGTTTGCTTTGGTAGCTCCCGAAGTGTTTTGAGCTCTGCACGGACAGCGTGTAGGGGATGCGGAAAGCCTGTGCTGAGTGCTTCCTGGCCGTGGCCCATGACATGTCCCCTGAGGTCTGCAGGGCCAGACTCTGGCCCCTTTTCATCACGCTGATCAGTGACCCCTGCCGATGGGTGAGCGTGGCCACTCTGTGGCCTTAGCGTGCCCTCCGGACTTGTCTCTGTGTCCTGTGTTTTTCCAGTAATGGACCAGCTTACTTAGACTTTGTGAGGATTATTAGGGCACCTGAAATCTCAGAAGCCTGGAGCATTGGTCGCAAACAGATATTCCAGAAATGAAAATGAGGAGGAGAAAACTGTAACTGCCAAGTTACCTTTTCTGTTACAGTCATAAACATGCCCACAGTGATTAATAAGCACTGTTCACATGCTTTACAAAGTCTGGAATTATTTGATATGGACTTAATATTCTGGAAGCATACAAACTACATGATGGTACTACAGTTTTCCTGATTTTCTATTGAAAAATAGTTTATTTGAAACTCAGGGACTGCTTTTAGAAAGCAATACAACTGCTGAGACATGATTAGGTGGACAGCAAGTTGTCTGGTGGTCAGCCATCTGTCCCACCTGGAATCAAGTGAATCAGACCCCGTACCCACTGAGCCCTTCTCTCTGGTTGCAGGTGCTCCAGGCTGCCTTCCAGTCCCTGGGCCCCTTCATCTCCACCTTTGCCAACCCCTCCAGGGCTGGCCTTTATATTCAGGAAGATGGTACTTTGAACATCTGACCACTGGCTCTGGGTTTGGACTCGGACATCAGCCTGGGCTACCGGGTGCAGGTGGCTGTGGAGACTCAGCCTCCGCCTGGTGAGTTTCAGCTGGATAATTATCAGGGTCTCCGCTTCACCTCAAGCGTCCACCTAAAATTCTAGCAATTATCTCGTCTGGAGTTTTAGTAACAGTGACCTTCTGGGCAAGATGGAATATTAGAGCTTTAATTATGTAAAGAAGCAAAAAGTAATTGCAATAATGATTTTGAAACATGACTACTGGGTTATAAATAATGAAGCTACTGTCTCCTAAATTTAGATAAAATATTCATTGAGAGTAGTGATTAAATAACCTATAAAGAAAATTTTCTTTTACCATTTGATTAATGAAGTTCTTTGGACAATTCACACAGGGAAAATGTGAAGTCTCCCAAATAGATTTTTGTGCCATAGGATTTTACACGCACATGAAGGTGACGTTCCTGACCCACTGTTCGTTGGCCCTACACTGTGTTTCTTGTATGTTCTAGTGATTGATCTTGGGTTTTGTTTTTTTTTGTCTTCCCTCTGAAGATGACAGGTACACCCTAAGCAGATCATTCGAGATGGTTCATGTTACTCAGCAGTGTGAGAGGAGGTAATTCACATCTCAGGTGGTATGGATGCTCTATAAGGGTGGTGGATCCTTCCCTCCACCTTTCTTCACCAAAATTCACTTGAGTTCTTGTTGAAGGTCAGACCTGGGGCACCACATCTTCCTCATCAAGACTTTCCAACTGGCTCGCGAGTAGCCAGGTCTTACCAGGTCCAGCACCTTTTATTTTCTAACGCCTGCCCCCTGGTGGAGGGACTGATGAGCAGTACGTGCAAGAAGTCTTGCCATGCCAAGGGGTGCCAGCGCACCGAAGCCAGGGCTCATGCACCACTTGGGCACGGTGGAGGGATTGGCTGCACCTTCCTGTGCCTTTTTCAGTGCACAAAGTACCCCCCAGCGGATCCGAGGGTACTGACTGGGCCTCTCGTCCCCTGTGAGGTTAGTATCTTCTGGCCCCAGGAGACCTGAGAGGTTGGGTCTCCAGGTAGACGGGAGGACTGGCTTGCGAGGACGTGGGCCTCACCTTTTCCCATTTTCCTTCCCGTCTGTTGTTGTTGTTTATTGTTCAGTTGCTCAGTTGTGTCCAGTTCTTTTGACCCCATGGACTGCAGCGCACCAGGCTTCCCTGTCCCTCACTATCTCCTGGAGCTTGCTTAAACTCAGGCCCATTAAGTCGATGCTGCCATCCAACCATCTCATCCTCTGTCACCCCCTTCTCCTCATGCCCTCGATCTCCAGTCTGTTGTATGGCGCTAAAAACTTGCTTCCCTCAATTTAACCTAGTTCAGCACAGCCAGGCCAGACAGAGCCAGCTCTGCCCAGAGAACTCTGGGCACTCTGTCTGTGCCCGTCCACAGACACCAGCACCTTCCCACGTGTCAGTAGCTCCTCTGGTGGCCTGGTGGAGAACTCTCTTGGCTGGAGCCGAGCTGACCAGGCTTCCCTCAGAGGCCACGAAGCTCTCCAGTGTTAACGACCTCCCCATCCACGGCCATCCTCGACCAGATTCCTGGCCCCACACAGAGTGTCCTGAGGATGCTTTCAATAATTTCCTTTGTTGGCAAACTCCTCTCCCTGACACAAGCAAGGACTTAGAGCTGCTGCTGAGTGAGGCTGGCCACGGGAGGAAGGTAGGATTTCACCTGGGGCCATGCACGGGGGCTATGTGACCAGGAGCAGGATCCAGAGAGTTCTGGATAGCTTGCAAGAGCACATGATGGACGATCCAGGCATTCAAGATAACTGTTGTCCATTGTGATGAGAGAAAACAGCATCTTTCTCTGTATGTGCGCTCCCCTGTGTCCGCCCCCCGGGGGGGTGTGTGCGCAGGGGGAGCCTGGCTCAGTCTTTCCCCACTGCCGTCACCCCGGGGATCCCACTGAGCAGGTCCCAGCAGGGGTTTCACCTCCTTGCTTTTCAGCCATGCGTGCAAAACTGGAGCCGGCTTTCAGGTAAAATCGAGCAGTTCTCAGGCACGTCCTAAGCAGTGGAAATTTCATTAGCTCCTTGGACCCGGTTCTGTCACTTCCTGTGTGACAATGCCCTTTCTACTTATGAACAGCTAAGGACAGTGCTCCTTTCAGAGCCTGTTAACTCAGCCCTCACCTAAAGCTGAAGATGTTTGCCTTTGTGCAGCCAGGAAAAGTACAACTTCTTCTCTGGGGTATTTTTCATGCTGTGACTAGTGTTCCCACAGAGTGTCTGATCTGGGAGCCAGGCCCTGCGGTCCATATCCATCATCACGCCTCTTCTTTCTCTAAACACGGCTAGATTTGTATTCTTCCCTGAGTTGGGGAAACTGGAAAAAAAAAAAAAAAAACAACACTTGCTGCTGTTGCCAGGCAAAGATTTGTGAAGCCTTTCGGGAAAGGAAATGTGAAAATCCAGTTAGCCCTGTGATTATTCTGTGTCTTTAAATTCATAAAGGAAATTAACTCAGCGTTTGCTGAAGGATCAAGCACATGTAACATATCGCTCCTAATAGTTATAGACAAAGGTCTGTTTTTGGAAAATGCATTTCTAAAGCTGAGTTATTCAGTGCCTGGACCTGGACTGGGTGCTGAGCCAGTGATGACAAACAGAAACACGAGGCCCTTATGGCCTGGTTGAGGGGATTGTGGAAACAATCCCCTGCATAGGGAATGTCAGGGGCTGGGGCAGGGGTGGGTGCACAGGCCAGGAAGCCATCCCTCCTGGAGGCAGAGGAAAGGTCTGGGAGAAGACCTGGCAGAGCAGCTGACATGTGAGGCGGGCTTTAGGCAATGGCCAGGACTCTATCATCTCGAGAAGTCAGGGATGAGTTCAGAGGTTTCCTCCAGTTTCTTCAAAGCATTTGTGAAATCCTCCGTGCAGATGTGGACGTAATCTCTTTGTGAGAAAGGACCCACAACTTTCATCAGTGCTCAAAGGGATCTGGGACCCCCAAAGATTCAGAAAGAAACCCCACGTTGGGGATTTGTGCCCTAGCCACGGCAGGGTGTGGTCTTTACAAGCTCCAAATATTTCAGTGACTCTCTGGGATTTGACTGGGGGGAAACAGGATGCAGGGAGTGCTGTGTGTGTGGAGCCGGGGCCTTGGGAACATGAGCTGGTTTTTATAGAAAGGCATATGAAATATGTCATCTTCACTGTTAGGAGAGCCTCAGGTTGTCAAGTCATGGACAGAAAGAGCGAGTAGCCCTGGGGGCTCAGGAGCAAGGTCTTCACTCACCCATGAAGATCGCCTCAGCTCTTGCATGTGCCTGTGTGTGTGGCAGGGCCAGTAGCTGTCCACTTTATAAATGGGGGACCCCTGCCCACTGTGCTTCTGGGCCTCCCGGACAGCAGTGTTCAGGACACTGTGTTATCTTTCTGTGAAAGACGATGAAGTTAAACTCTGATTTTCCCAATTGAGGCTTTTTGGCTTCAGGTTTGATGCTCTGTGCATGGCTGGTGTTTAGCTGGACTAAAGTTAATGTCTGTAAGCTTCAGCATCTCGGCGAGAGCTCGTGCGGGGGCCAGGGGGCAGGGTGGGGATGCTGTGCTTGTGTAGCGCGTTTGCATTTACTTATTGTAAAGCCAAATCCAGTTATTAAAATTCTCAAAACTTCTCTTCCTGCAGCTCAAGTTCAGGGATTATCAGCTACACGGAGAGCTGCCCAGCTTAACTCTGTGAACAAGGTCCAGCACCAGCCAAGAGAAGGGCCAAGTGAAGTGTCCATGCCAGGTCCCATCCCTGCCCCTGACAGCCAGGGCCCCCGGCTGACCCCACCACCGTGGGGCGAGCTCTCCGCAGCCAGGATATTAGCAAGCATGGTAAGTCTCTGCCCTGTCCCTCTGTCACCGAGGATGTGACAGAAATCACAAAGCTGCATTTTCTTTTATTAATATATCCTGGCAGAGATGATAAATGGCAAATTTAATTTTATTCTTAAGGTCATGTGTTGGATAACTAGACAACCAATCAATGGGGTGATTGATAACACTGACTGTCCTCCACAAAACAGAGGTGGGAGACCAAAAAGCGCCTTCCCCCCATCCCCAGAGATGACGAGACCTGCTTCTTTCGGGGGAATTAAATGTCTAAAGGCTCCATCTCACCACTGACCGACATTCACATCTTTCAGTGATGAGAGGAAGTGAGTTCATGCAACTCCTGGAATGTAAAGTTGACAGTGGCCTTCAAGCTGTGTGTTACCTCCAGCCTGTCCTGCGGGCCTCCTCTCACACCTGGCTGCTCAGGATGGAGTGGTGGTGCTGTTTCTTGGAGGAGAGATTTTGAAAAGCCAGTAGCTCATCACTTTTTCTTCTCTAGTCTGGAGCCAGCCCAAGTGAGAATTGGACTCCACGTCTAGGGCAAGGAGGAAGCCCAGCACTTCTTTCTTTAAAAAAAAAAAAAAAAAATTATTGGACTGTAGTTGCTGTGGGCTTCCCTGGTAGCTCAGATGGTAAAGAATCTGCCTGCAATGTAGGAGACCCAGGTTTGATTCCTGGGTTGTGAAGATCCCCTGGAGAAGGCAACCTACTCCAGTATTCTTGCCTAGAGAATTCCATGGACAGAGGAGTCTGGTGGGCTACAGTCCATGGGGGTCACAAAGAGTCAGACATGAGTGAGCAGCTAACATAGTTGATGAGCTGTGTGTTAGTTTCAGATGTACAGCAAAGTGAATCAGTTTCACATATCCACGTATCCACTAGTTTTTAGACACTTTTCCCATGTAGGCCGTTAGAGAGCATTGAGTCGAGTTCCCTGTGTTACACAGCAGATCGTTATTAGCTATCTATCGTGGTGTGTCTGTATCAACCGCAGTCTCCCAGTTTACCCCTCCCCCTGCCTTGTCTCCTGGCAGCCATGTTTGTTTTCTACATCCATGACTTCACTTCTGTTTTGTAAAGAGGTTCATTTGTACCTTTTTGTTTAAATTCTACACGTAAGCGGTATCATATGATTTGGCGTTTATTTCTCACCTTAAGTTTCTCCAACTTTCCAGCTTGCTTGTGGTTAGAGGCTCTGATGCCTTCCTAATTCCTACTAAGCTTGCACGCGGACCCCCTGGAGCTGGGGTCCTTCCCAGGTAATGGTAAGCCTATCGAATTAAAATCAGCGAGGAGTCTGTGCTCATAAAGTCATGGTGTGTTGGCACTCTTTCATTTTTGTGTGCTGTGATGGGCAGTCTTCAAAATTGTGGTCTCCAGGGCCAGAGTACCAATTGTTTGTCCATTCTCACAGTTTATATTTTGGTTTTCATGATTAAACCAACTTATCACCTCCCTTTACCCCCATTGGTTCACTCCAGTAAAGCAAAACAAAAGATGAATGAAAACGGTCCAAATCCTAAATGTTTAAGAGTTCATTAAGGTTGCCTTTGACTAGTAAGGGATGAGACAATATCCTATTTTGCTGATTTGTTTAAAAAAATAGGCAAGAAGGCTCACATTGTTACCCTTTTTGCCTGGAGTATAAAAACAATCTGTGTGAAGTGGAAAGGTGTGGTCATGTTTACCTTGGTGGGAGACGTGGTACTCTTTGGGCTTCTTTGTCATACATGGACACAAAAACAGAAAAGAAAGAACAGGTGCTTCCAAGCTGGTGCTCTTGAGTGATGGATCTTGAAGGGTCTGCATAGTTGGGCTTTTGGTTTATCGTGAGGTATGTCAGACAGCTTGAACTTGACTCTTAGTTTCCTAAGGGATCAGTCAGGATGCTTCTAGTTGCAAAATAAGAAAAAACAAACAAACCAAAAAACCTCAAAGAGCTTAAGCAATGAGGCAGAAGAGGTGGTGAAGCTGGGAGACTGGTCCCCTCAGCCCTTGTGTTGACCCTGGTCCAGCTCCCACTCTACCATCGTTGTGTGCCGACTCAATCCAGAGCTGTCCGGGGGAAAGAGGGTCTTGTTCTTCCCACTTGTCTCTTTTGACTGCCTGGTGCTTTTCTGGGGAAATGACCTCCCAGCTCCTTCTGGGGTTGCCTTGACTTGGGGTGGTTTACTTAAGCCTTAACTTGGCTCCGGGAATAAGTTCTGTATGTAATGATGGCACTGAAGACTTGGGAATAAAATTAATTCCTGGAGGAAGAGAAATGATCTATTATTTATTAATCTCTGTGAATTTATTAACTTGGAAAAATTGAGGTCTTAGGTTATCACATCAAAATATTTCTGTTTTATCATGTCCCTCTATTAAAATGAGCGGTGCATTTCAGTGAAAACCTTGGGAATTGAAGGTTCTGGTAGCATGCCTCAGAGCAAGCGAAGCATCTATCGGTGTATTAATCGACTTTCTTGGATCATATATTGAGCTGATTTGTCAGAATCCATTAAGCTAGTCGACAGTATGACATTTCAAGTGCAAGTAGGAAAATCCATGTTATGGTTGAAGGAGAAGGTCAGGTCCATCTCAGTTAATCAATGATCAGAGACCAATATGTCACCGCTGGACGGTCCTGCTCATTTTAATTGTTAACCTAATGTAAAGGTTCATCAGCAAACATTAGAGGTATTTGTACATGTGAAAATTGAGAACAGTTTCCTAAGTAAATACTCTTTTTATCAGCCGTGTCTTTTCACTCAGATTGAATGGGTCCTCCCCTTCCCTGTCCACCCTCTCTCTCTGGAGTCCAGCCAGGAGGCCCTCTCCCATTCCTGAGAAACGCTGGGGGTACTGATCACCATTTCCTGCAAACCTTGCTCTGCCTTCTGGAGTGGTCTATGCTTTAAACATGTGACCCAACCATACTGGGGATCCTGGGGCTTAAAGAAGGGTAAGTACAGACTCAGGTTTTTGGTACCCACCAATGGGAGCCTGTCTTTTGCAAGAGGCTCAAGCAGCCTTGAATGTAAGATGCACCTGCAGTGAGTGACCTGTGCGATATCAAATATAAGCTTGCAAATGTATTTTTTTGCATCTAGAGAAATGCCACTGACTTCAGGGGGAGCTCTGGCCTTGGTTTGCAGAAGTCATTTCTGGCCTTGAAAGAGGGTTCTTTGAAGGGGGAGCAGTAGGACGGCTTCCTCCTTTGGACTGTGTTGCTAACCTGCCCACTCTATTCTGCAGGGTCCAGGCAGACCTGGCAGTGGGGTAAGGGGTCTCCTGTCCCTTCAAAGAGAATAAATCTAAATTACAGGTTGGTTCCTTGACAAGAAAAGCAACTCAAAATTTTACATTATCTGGAAGTTAAATTTAAGAATGGCTGTTGGAGCCAAATGTTTTTCTTCGATCAATATTGATGACATATCTTTGTTCATAATCTCTGTTGCTAATATTTCCTCTCCAACTGAAAAAGAGTAAATTCTCAAGTAGTATTTAAAGTATTCCAAACAATCTAGAATGGTATCTTAATAAAACAAAATGAAGTATGAGAAAAGAATTTGACACATATACATTAATGTTTAATGTCTATTTATGCAAACCATTTAAGTCCTTTTTTTTTCGGTCCGAAAACTTTTTGACAACTTCCTTTGTTGAACCATGTTTGGTTTTGTTCTATCTCATGGCTTGTTTCTTGTGGTATGGAAGTTCTCTTAAAGGTTTTTAATCACTGAATCCCATTGTCCAGAGAAAAGGTTAGTAGGTAATGTCTTAAGAAGGCAGCGTTTCGTCCACTGGAAAAAGGTGGTAGTGAGCAGAGTGAGGACCTCAAGCCGTAGAGGCTGGGGCAGTTATAGGAGAAGAGGAGAGGGTTTGCATTCTCCAGAGCTGCCTGGGCCAGTCTAACCAGATGTGGATGTTCTAGACTGTCCTCTGTGACATGGTGTTGGACCAGTTTGGAAACGCCCATGCTTTAACTTGCTTCCAGGTTGAAAACTCACCCCCCTGCAAAACCAGAAGTCGGTCCAGGCCTCTCGTCCCTCTTACATCTCTGCTTGGCTGTTTTCACATTTAAGTTCCAACCACCTTGTCTTTCATGAGTATTTTCTCCCTCTCTTCCTGCAAGCATGATGGTTTCCTTTCTCTCCCATTTCCCAGGACATAAAACTGCAGCCCCTGCTAGATCGGTATGTGTCCATGACCTACCTAGCTCGAGCGCAGACCGTCAATACCAACATAGCCAAACACTGCGCCTGCAGCCTCCCTGGGGGTGGCGCTCACCCTCGGCTGGCAGAATTGGCACTGCCTGAAAGATACATACAAGACTCTGGCCTCCGACATGCAGGTAAAAGGAGCCTTTGCAGAGGCTGGGACAGAACAGCTAATTAGGAGACGGGGAAGCTGCGGCCAGGCCCACTGACCTGTGGCCGAAGTTGACATGTTTACTGGCCTCTGATAAAAAGGCCAGCACCTGGCAGTATCAGTTTTGCTTCAGAAATGCCACCTATGCTCTTGATAATGCTGAGTTCTGCTTGCCTTCTGCGGTCCACCCAGTGGAAAGTCCAGCGCACCCTGGCCTTCTTCCACGAGCTTGCTGTGATCCTCAAGGATCAGTTAACAGCAGCCCACCTGCTACCCGTCTTCAATGGATTTCTAAAGGACCTGGATGAAGTATGAATAGGAGTCCTCAAACACCTGTATGACTTTCTAAAGGTAGGGAGAAGGGTTAGAACAAAAAACAAACCTCCCCTCTTCAATACAATTTTTTAAAACCCTGGGTATGTATAGATTCAGTTAAAAAAACAACAACAAAAAAGCAGCTGTCTGGGTTTCTTCAGTTGAAATGTATCATCCACAGTGTTAAAGTGGGCATTCTTTCAGTGATGGGTAAATATTTTTCTGTCTTTCCTCCTAATCTCCCTGTCCCTTAGAGTTCTAATGCCATGGAGAATTACACTCCGGGAAAGGAGAAGCTGGGCTGCCGGGCGGCGTGTGCCTTGCGCGGGGTCATCTAAGGGAAGAGCCCGGCTGAAATCCAATCTCAGTTCTGCATGAAGAGCTTGCAAGATGGTGCTGATTGCCTCCCTGCCTTTTTATTTCTCCCCTCCTAAAGGAGCGATGAGTGTAAAACTGAGAGTTTAAAAATGACCTCAAGAAACTAATTAGTCGCATCCAGACGACCGGGAGCTGCCCTTGACAGAGCTGGGCGCCTGCTGCTTGGCTGGTGTGGGCACAGAGCTCGCGAGCAGCGCCTCCTCCCCGGGAAGCAGCGTGGCATTATCTCCCGAGCACACACAGGCCTGGGTTTTTTGTTGTTGTTTTTTGTTTTTTTTGTTTTTTTTCAGGCAGGAAATTGTGAAAGATGGAAGAGTGGAGGGCGTGTAGAAATGCACAAACACATACACGAAACAGGGGGGAAAGGTTGGAAGCAGTCAGGGAGGCACTGTCCGTGTGTTCACAGCAGAGCTAATTCACAGCCACTCTGGGTAATGGAGACACAGGTGTCAGGGAAACATACGGCTATGGCCAGGGACAGATGAATAACCTGAAGTTTATCAGAAAACAGAGTATTGGGGGGCATTCTGGAGGGTTATATATTCTTATTTATATGTAAATTTTAAAAAACTAGTTGCTTCATGAAGACAAGAGGAGAGAATATCTTTATCAGCTTCAAGAATTGTAGTGACCGATAACAGCAGGAATTGGAGGTTTTGATATGAACTAGCAGAGTAAGTAAAACCTGTTCGGGGATATGAGAAGGCAAATTAGATGGAATAATTCTTAATTTCCCTACCTTATAATTGATTTCTAAAGTAGCAGTAAGAGTCTCCTTCTGGATAAAGAGATTATATTTTTATTAAGGGATAAACTGAATTCCAAAGCTCTAAGTTACAAATACCACAGTCTCCGGGGAGACATTCATTTTCAGAGGCAGACAGGGCGAGAGTCACTTTGGAATTAGAGTGTTCTGCTGTTCTATAAGGCAATTTATTCGAACCAAATAAAAGATGAATCACCCGCTCTTCAATATTCTCCTATTAATCGGAGCAGTTTTTGCCAAAGCTTTCTTGAACATTCTGAGTGTAACCCTCTGTTTAAGGACACAGCGTGGTTTATACACTTCAGCTCCTAAAGAAAATTATGCTACAGTGAGAGAGATGAGAAAGTCTAACCCAGATGAGGTGATTATTGAATAAAAACGTCCCCCAAGGTGGCTCAGAGCTGCACATCATTTTGTGTGTGAAGGAGTTATTTAACTCCATTGTGTGCCGGCAAGAAGAATGGTCAAGGTTTTAGTGATTGCAGAAGAGTGAGATCGTCCCCTTAAATAATTCCCCTTCCTGGGGTGTAGAATGTGCTTTCCGCAGTATTGAGTAGATTTGTTTGTGGCGGTGGTGTTTGGGTGTTAGTTTTCACCTCCTCAAGATTTATTTCTGTAATCTCTTGTTTTCATTTTTCTTGCCCTCAACTAGAAATCTCTCAAATAATTGTCTTCCCTGTAGAAATCCATCAGGATTTTGCAGCTCTTCGGGATAAGATTTGGCCGTTGCCAGGGGCAAACGAAAAGATTTTCTCTTTGCTGTGATCCTTAATCATTATGCTTAATTTGAGAGATTGAGGTTTCAGTCATTATGCCTTGTCCCCGGCGCATATTCTGAGAAAAACAGGCCCACGTTTTTTTTTCCGTGAAGGCATCGCGCCCTCTAGCGGCCGATGCGGGAACTCGGCGCGGTCCGCCTCGGGCTGGGCTGAACCGTCTTTCCCGAGTGGGGGGCGCCGATGGCTATGCAAGGACCGAGACCCCGGGTGGGGTTGGGGACGGAGGCCGGCAGGAACCGGGAACCGGGGGCTGGAGACCAACGATGGAGTCGGGACGGGGGACCGGCTGATCCACCTCCCGGGGCCGGGGACCGAGGGCGGGCACGGTGTGGACCTGGTGCTGGTGCCGATGCCGGCTGCGAGCACCCTTTTCCCGGGCCGGGCCGGGCCGAGCCGACTAGCCTCGCCCGACGGCGTTATCGCCAACATCTGTGCGGTGGTTATTGAAGCCGAAGCCCACCGATATAAATTCTGTGTTCCGTGCCCACGATACTGGTATCATTTTTCTGAAAACAGTGCTTTTTTTTTTTTTTTCTTTTTAATGAAAGTATTCATCGGCACCCCTGGCTTCTGGTTCTAACTTCCACGCAATCACTCTTTCGTTTCTTTTCCTTTGCCAGGGTGGAAATCATGCCGTTTGTTTCTGTTCCCTTCTCCCCTTCCCCACTTGGAGAGAGCTCTCTGGCGGTGGCTTGCTCCCACCGGCGGGTGATGGATTTTCCCGGGAGCGCGGAGCCCGGCTCGGTTCTCCCCAAGCGGACCTCGTGCGAGCGCGCGAGCCGAGCCGAGAGCCCAGGCAGTTTAGTCTGCAGCGTCGGGGGCTGCGGCGACCGGGAAACCTCGTTTGTTTTCTCCTTGATCTGCGGATCTTTGGGAACTTCAGCGTCCTGGCTATTTTTATGTTATCTGATTTGTAAAAGTTTTATGTGTGTTCGAACTGGTAACCTAAAGTTGAAAGATTAAAGCCCTTATTCATAAATTTCTCAACCTCTGTTTTACAAAGTCTAACTTATTTTCTTTTGGTTTGATTTGTGTGCGTGAGAGAGATGAAGAATTAAGATTTCTTTGTTTTTCTTCACTTTTCTTTGCGTAGCCATTTTCCCTCAGCTTCCGTTGATCTCACGGCTGGCTATTTTCATCTGTAAGATGAAATGAGAGTAAGGAGAGATTAAAAATGTTTTTCACATTTCACAATTTATTTTCTTTCAGACAGTTGATACTGATTTTGGAACTCCATAATCCCAATGATGTTTATGATTATTTAATGCATATTGCCTTAAAGTTCTGTGCAGATTAAGTTTCTGAGGTTCAGTGAATCTCTTTCAAATTAGTCAGGAATCATGGCCTTTTCTGTTTATGATTTTTAGAAAAAGGAATATTTATGTTTCTTCCATTTTAACTCCTGTATTTTATCTGGGCTTAATTTGTCCATTTACTCATGAAAGCAGCTTTTATTTTGAGATTAGAAACTATTATAGTTTTATTAATATAAAGTTAGCTCTTTGGTTTAACTGTGTGCCTGAGTATGAAAATTGTAGGTAAATTACTTCATGTATCACACCCTTTAAACAGTGGCTTAGTGTTTTCTTTTAAACATAGATTGGGTTGATTCTCTAGCACGGTTTTATAAAAAAAAAGTAGTTAGTAAGCAGACTCCAGTGAAGAAAAGATGATCCTGTTTTACGTGAGCTTATACCAGCTGAACACTGAGGAAAAAAAACCAAAAACCCACTTGAAAATATCGATTTACTAAGGTACTCTGATGTTGTTAAAATGTTATAAAAATGACATGTTCTGAAAGGTAATGATTTAGTTAGCAAGGGGACATTTTCTCAGATTTGGAATCTTAAGATTAATAACGTATTTTTCTAATGCCATTCCCTTTTTTAAATTCTGTTTTTTTATGAAGGGTTTTGTGTGTGTGTATGTAATGCCATATATTTAAACATCTTTTTTCCTCTGTGTTCTAATGATCACTGTGACAAAAATTACTTTCTCCCGTGCTTATAAATTCATTTTAAAAGTGGAGTGCATAAAAACGTCTCGTTTCCATGTAGAGTAGTATTCATAATTCAAATAGATGGCAGCATTTTAAATTTGCTCTTCTAATATTTTTCACAGGTTGTGGCAATTCTGCAGAAGTTCTGTTCAAACAGTGAAAGTGCACCGGGGTTCAGTTTAATCATGAACTCATCCTACGGTTCCGGCACTGTTCTAAGTGGGTCGGAAGGCAAGCATTTGCTTTCATTTGTCAGGTTAGCAGGGGCCCCAGGGGAGCATCCAGCACGAGCATACGTTTCCTGTGTGACGTCAACGCACAGCCCCAGGCAAAGGATCCCAGCCCTGGAGGACTAGCCAGCAGCTTGGGGGTCGGCGAACCAGGCCCCCTCACATCACAGCCTGGTCAGGCAAAGAACCTGCCCAGGGTCCCCCAGCCATTCTGTGCAGTCCTCTGTGGATAGTAGCCGGGCACCTGCTGTGTGCCAGGCGTGCTGATGCCGTAGCAGGGCAGGAACCACCTCCTGCTCTCCCAGCACCTGCTATCCAGTGCGAGGGGGCTCGGCCCAGACCCTGCTACGGTCATGCCCAGTCTTACTTCCTGGGGAAGTGGGGGATAGGGGCAGTGAGGAACAGAGCAGTAGGGCAGAGACTGCTTCATCTCTTTAAGGTGAAGTTCAGGTCCCCAGGGAACCCTCTCTAATTGTTGCCCAGTCATGTCATATTCTTTGCGACCCCGTGGACTGTAGCCCACCAGGCTCCTCTGCCCATGGAATTCTCCAGGCAAGAATACTGGAGTGGGTTCTCATTTCCTCCTCCAGAGGATATTCCCGACCCAGGGATGGAACCCTCATCTCTCGCATCTCCTGCGCTGGCAGGCAGCTTCTTTACCACTGCGTCACGTGGGAAGCCCACCCTGTCTACACGGCATCTTAGAAATGAGGGCGTGATTTGTGTTTGGCTGGGGACGATGGCTGCCACTTTTGATCGCCTGTGTGTGCCAGGCCTCTCATCCTACGTCTAATGCCAACGCATCTGATGCTGAAAGGAGGGTCCCCCAGGTGTGGAGCTCCGTGTGCCCATATACCTCCAGTTTATTTTTAGTTGGAGGAATTGAAGCCCAGAAAGGTTAAGTAACGTGCTCAGGATCACATAGAAGTATAAAACCATGATTGTTGTTTGTTTGTATGTTTGTTTGTTTTCTGCTAAAGTGCTATTTTACCAGTTTTCCCCATGCACTTATCCTCTACACAGAGGGAGCGAGAGGAGCATCGTGAACTCCGTGTGCCTGTCACCCAGCTCTGTCAACAGTGCAGTAAAAGCTGGGACTGGCTTCCACCTGACCCTGGCCCCAGACCCCCCTTTCTGTCTCTGGGAACCACCCCCCCTTCCCCACTGAAGAACTCATGAGGGGCTGCTGCAGGCCCACAGGGGTTATCACAGGGGAACCATGGCCTTTTACTTGTAGAAGGGCAAACATGGGGTAGAGTTAGTGCCAAATTCACCAACCACAGGCCTGGCACTGCAAACTTTTATCAAGAAGATAAGATAAAAAGATAAAATCCTATTTTGTGAAGAAAGGGTAAATGAGAGACATTCGCTTTTATCTTAAAATTCTTTTTTTCTGAGATTTAGACAGTCCACAGTGAAATAAAGGGAAAAGGGAGCAACTAATTTTGTCTAAGAAAAATCAATTTTCTTGTGTGTGGTTTCATTAAAGATTTAGAAAACCCTATAGTAACACAAACAGAAGGACAGGGGACTCAGCCAAGAGAACCTCCCAAGGGTCATGTGGATTATCATTTAAAGGTGGGGAAAGAGCATAACCTGCAGGTTAGCGGGGCCACCTTTGGAGTCAAAACCGGTTAGTCTGAAGTCCAAGTCTCCTGTCTCCCTGCCGAGTGGTCTTGGGCAAAGCCCCCTCTCTGCGTCTGTGCTGCCTCTCTGCCTTCTGTGAGATGGGGCTTCGGTGGCAGGGGCCTGCCTCCTGGCGTGGTCCTGAGGCTTCGATGAGCAGATGCGCCCACGTTACCTGGCACAGTGCCAGGCACCTGGAAGGCACTCGTAGATGTCAGCTGCTATTGCTCCCCTGTAGGGGGAGGAACTTCAGGATTTAGAACCCATTTTCCTGGTTTAGTATCCCCACCTTGCTCGTGCCTATGGATCAGGAAACTTTGGGTGTCACCATCACAATGGACTCACCTGTAAAACTAGGCTCGCTCTAATTTCCACCACTGGCTGTGAGAATGAGTTGGGAGCACACACATGAGACTCTTTGTAAGCAGAGCAGCGGTGAACGCTGGTGGTTATCACAGAAGCTGCATTTGTTACCTATGCACAGATGGCCGGGCGCTTTATTGGGGTCTGGGGTTTGACGGTCACCTGACAGGCGTGGCCCCTGTCCTCAGAGCGCGAGGCCTGGCAAATGCCAGGCATGAAGGTTCTTTACCCTTACTTTGGTGCCATGCTAGACTCCACAAGGTTGTCTGCATTCCCATTGCTGCTCCATTGTACAGATGAGGAAACTGAGGCCCAGAAAGGTAAAACCACTTACTCATGGCCACGAAGCCAGTAAGTGATCAGATTGGGTTTGTTCTGAACCCGGACCCATCTGACTCCAAAGCCTTTGCCTTCTCCACCAGATGTTATGGCGCTTGGACCCCAGTGCTTGGCAATGAATTATAAAGTGGTAACTGTGTTTCTAACCAAATTCAGCAGTTGAGATTTTAAAATTCACACACATACTTCTCAGACCAAAAGATCCTGAAATTACTTCTTTGGAATCACAGAAGTGTATGTTTTTAGAAAAACTGTGCTGATCCCTACTGGAAAATGTCCACTTTTTGGCTGTGACTTTCTTTTCATCAGAGGCAGTAGTGAGCAAGGAGTGTATCCCCATGGACCAGTCTGTCGAACACATACTGCCCAGCCTTTTAAGCCTCATATCAGATCCTGTGCCAAACATGAGGGTTTTGCTTGCCAAAGCTTTGAGGCAGATACTATTGGAAAAGGGTACTGGGGCCAGTTTTCTGAGCTTACAGATTTTAAGTTTCATCAGACAGCAGCTAGTTTTCCTCTTTCAGGAACTGTGGCAAATGGTGTGACATGGCATCCTTCAGATTCATTATACAAATTGATATATTATGTGTCATATCCCACTCTCTGCAACCCCATGGACTGTAGCCTGCCAGGTTCCTCCGTCCACGGGGCTCGCCAGGTGAGAATGCTAGAGTGGGTGGGTGTTTCCCACTCCAGGGAATCTTCCTGACCCAGGGATCAAACCCAAACTTTCTGTGTCTCCTGCATTGCAGCCAGATTCTTTACCTGCTGAGCCATCAGGGAAGCCCTACTTTATGCATAAAATGTTACTTATAAAATGGCTAGTAAAATTCGATAGCTATTTTATATTTAATAAACATATGCTAAAATACAAAACATTACGCAATCTTCTGGAAATGAGAGAAACTTTTATGAGTTTTAAGCTCTGACATAGAGATTATGAAAGGAAGTCAATTTAAGCATTAACTATGATTGGGTTTTAATGGTATTAATTTCGTCGTCAGTCAGAAATAGTTTATATCCCAACCTAGTCAATTATTTTAAGCCTGGACAGGGCCTAACATAAGATAGTTCAATTCTACACCAGGGGTACAGGCAAAGGTCTTAAATCCTGCCCTGCATATACCCATCTTGCCTCTTCTCTCCCATCCTCTACCCTAGCTTGCCAGCAACCTGCCCCCCACGTCCTGTGTTCTGAGTTGCCAATTCTTTTGTATTGGAGGGAAGATAAGATAATATTAAAAGATTTTTAGTCATAGTTTTAGAAATACGCCTACCTATTCTAAAAAGTTTGTGTTTACAAGGTAGGAGATACTCTTTCATTAAAGCAGTTTTATCACTTTAAAGGACTTTATGAAACATGGTTTATTGTCCTGAGATGTTTTAAAAAAGAAAAAACCCAGCCTAAACCAGCGTATGTTTTAGAACACAGTTCATGGCACCTGTGATTCAGTTTCGTGTCTTTTCTCTTTAGCATATTTTAGAAATGCTGATAACCCTCATCTTGGAGTTGTTGAAGAGACTGTCCTGGCTTTGCAGTCAGACCAGAACCAAGATCTTACCTTTTTCGCTGCCCTAGAACCAAAGCGGGGGAATGTTACAGACCTCGGCATGCTGCAAGAACAGAACTAACCCATCTGTGATCACTGCAAGCCGGTCACTTTGAGCTTGGCATGTGCTGCTTACGTAACTTGAAGGGGAGCTGACAGTGTCATACCTGCCTGGGGAGGAAAAGTTTCTGAGACTTTGGTATTGTGTCCTCCAGGGACCCCTTTCCCATCTGCGGTCACAGGGACTGCTCCTGGGACAGGCACTGGCAGGCACTGTGCTTCTGTGCCCCTACACGCCAGATCAGGAAGTCTGTGCAAAGGTTGTAGAACCAGGTGGCTCCCTGAGTGTGGGAGCCTCCGTGACATCAGACTGTCTGGTAGCAGTTTGTTTTGTCTATTACTGATGATATTATTTGACCCCCAGTTACCCCCTCTCCAAAAATAAAGTACTTTACTAGAAGCTTTTACGTCTTCAATAGATTTGCGTATTTGGCTTCCGTCATGCTTTCCCATAAAATATAGTTTATGGTTTTATATTTTATTTTTAACTGAAATATTGTGCATATGTAAATAACTCTTGACGGGAAGAAAATATATTAATGTAAGATTAGTCTCCTATCAGTGAATAGAACAAATACATCATTTAAATTTATGTTCTACTTGGAGTTGCTGCAAATATAGCCCCATTTTTTTTACTTGTGAAAGATGTGATAGTTAAAGAAATCTACTAAAGCATGATTTATAGCACTCTTTCTAATATTGTACTTTTGTTATAAATTGTACTCTGACCTTTTTCTCAGGCACTCACGCCTCCCCTTCTTGCAGGAACCTTTTCCATAAAGAGATATATTGGCCTTTGATAGAGACATAAAGCAGAAAGATTTTCATTCTTATATGGCTATATTATCATTTGTTTAAGAGATGGGAGGGAAATTGATCACTGAGATGCATGGATTTGAACTTTATATCTGATGCTTTAGAATCTTAAAAATAGGAAAGCACAGTTCTGATCAATCTATATAGTTGGCCACAAACACCAGTAGGGACTTAAGTTATGATCACTTCAAATCTGAGTACATAGGACTTAAGAGTTTGTGCTTTTAAAATCTAGACCAAGAGAAAGATGCTTTAGAATTTAGAAGATTTTTGATTCATTAATAACTCAAGGTTCTAGAAACATCTGATTATATTTTGCATGCATGTATGCTGATGTTTTCTTTTTTCTATTTTTATCTTCTCAGAGGCCAACAGGAGGGTAGGAAGGAGCAGCCTGTTTGGGGTCCAAGAGCGGGCTGCAAAGGGCACATGAGTTATTTCCATTCTTCCCTGGGATTTTTTTCTTATCTTTCTTTTCTTTTTTATTAAATAAAATTTCTTGAGCTAATATTGAGTTTCCTGGTATACAGGATACTTTCCCTTCCCCCAAATTCCACCGGGCTGACTCTAAAAAGTAAGGAAGGAATCCGTACCGTGCCAAAGAAAAAAAGGCACATGTATGAGAAGTTCAAATTGTATTGATAACCCAGGAGATAACATTTTGGCAACTTCAGGAAAGAGTGACGTAATACATTGGCAACTACATATTAAGAGAAAAAAAAATTATCTCGTATTCAGTGCTTGCTTAGAGTAAATATGGAGCTATTGTTTTGCTTCGGTAACAAGCAAATTTTAATTTTTTTATTGCTTAGAAATTGAGATTGTCGTGTTGTTGAAATCTGTTGATCCAGCAGCAATGTAGAATTATTCAGCTGGAATCTTGTAGTCTGTGCAGAGCTTCACTTTCCATTAAAGAAAAGAAATACAGTTTGTGTTTTGACGGGTAGGATTTGCCTGCTGAATCATCTATGCTGGTAGAGACTGGTCAAGACTCTTTGGTGAATAACCTAACCTTTAAATTTTCAGTTTATAAGTGTTAAAATTTTCTATAGTTTTATATGAATGCCTTTCCAGTGAAAAGATTTCTTTTTTTAATGACTGTCACTTCTCTGCAAAAAGTATGTTTAAAGCTCACAGTTTATTCTTCTTTTGTAACAACTGAGATTTTTTTCTAAGATTGTTCATGTTTCCCTTGCTGTTCTCTCCTGTAGGTTTCTCAACAGTTTAGGTCTTTACATGTTAGTTCATAGATGCAGCGTTGAGTGTCTGTGATCTGACTGGCACTCAGCCTCCTCTGGCAGTATAACGGAAAAGCACAAGCTGGTTTCTCACCAACAGGGCTGCTTTGAAAAGCATTTCAGCAACAGAACTGTCTCACACCGTCCCTAAGTGGACGTGTCCTTCACTGTCCTTCTCATAGTGTTTTCTTTGGCCCTTTCTCACTCCAAGAATCCCAGAGCGTTTTCAGCACTGATGGATTTCAGTGCAGACTTGCAAATTTGGGGGAAGGTCCATCTCCCACTTCCAGGGTAGCCCAGTATCTTTTATTTCCCCCCACCCCTCACTGTCAGGTTGGGTCCAGATCTGCTTGAAAGGAGTCATATTTCTGCAATGTTGCCTTTTTCATTCATGCTCGAAATGCGATTTTAAAGCATGACTAAAGACTGCACTTTACAACTCTCCATAGACGAGGCACGCAGAGATGATTTAGAGCGTTATTCAGGCATAATTCCTACAGGTAGTTGGCCCCGAATTGTGCAATGAGTGTAGAGGAGAAGAGGCCACAGTTTTCCCACTTAAAGGACCTGACGTTCAGCTGGGAAGGGGAGCTGGGGGTGTGGTGCGAGGGCGCACGCCTCGTGGCGATGCCTCTGTATTGATCTCAGTAAATCTCCCCACTGTTTTAGAAGCGCCGGTGCCCATTCCCCTTATTCAAGAAGCTGCACCAGGCCCACGTGAAGCCCGCTTTGGTTAACTGCAGCCCATCGGCCCACCGCGGGGAGGTGGGGTCACCTGTCGGGGGAGGGGTGGGGGCGCCAGTGACGCGCGGCCACTTCGTGGAGCTGGGATGACGCGCTCAAGACGGGCCCAAGCGGCTGGGGCCGGGCGGCGGGCCATGAGGAGGGGGGCGGCGGAGGCAGCGACGCCGCCGGGGGGAGGCACCATTCGCCCTGACCCCAATGCGGCCTGGCCGCCCACGCCCGGGGCGGACTCGGCCGGCCCGCGGCCCCACTCCCCACAGCTCCCGGCCCGCACCCGCGGCCGGAACCACGTCGGGGACCCGCAGGCCGTGAACCAGGCGACTGACATGGTCCCGGATGTCTTTGCCATGCGAGTGCTGCTGGAAGATTCCGGGGAGATGTTCCGAGTGACAAACTGCCGCAGCAACATGACGGTGCGGGAGCTCAAAGAGGAGCTGGATCTAACAGCCGGCATTCCCTTCAACCTGCAGCGGCTGCAGTACCTGGACCAAGGTGGGCCCTGCCCGACCCCTTTCCTGGCCAAGTGTACTCCTCTCCACCCCAGCTGCCAAGTCCCCTCTGAACCTACAGTGGGGCAAGGGAAGCCCACCCAGACAAGGACCCCCAGATGGGTCAAAACAAACCCCACACCATGAAACTCCAGGTGGAAAAGCCAATCCTGGCCACCTAGGGACTTCCCAATTCCAGAAAAGCCAGGTTCATGTTAGACCTCAGATCTCCAGGCAAACCCTGTCCACAGCAAGACCCTGATCTGTAGCAAATCCTCCAATCTCAACGCCAGCTGTCTAGTCCATCCTGCCAACCTGAGACAACCCGGTCCAGGTCAGAGCTCCCAATCCCAAAGCAGACACTGCCCACCCTCCTAGGACCCTCAGACACCCAGACCCTCAGACTGCCATGTCTCTCTTCATCAGGGACCCAAGTCCCAAAGCCAGCAGTGCCACACAAGACCTCAAGCCTGAAACGTTTTTCCTCAGCAGACCCCACAAACCTGCTTATGTCAGGCCCCCAAGTGGAGGCGAACCTCTAGTGTCTGTGCTACGCTGTGGGACACCAGGACCCCCAATCCGCCATCCAGTTGTATCCATGCAAGGACCCCAAGCCCAGAACAAGCCTGCCCAAAACTTGCCCCAAATCTCCAGGGTTACCGTGACCACTTCAGAACCCTGGATTCTTTGGCAAAGTGTCTACACACGGACACTAGAGCTTGGAACAAGCCCTGCTCACTTCAGGGCCCTCAAGCCAAGAACCAATCTGCCCAAGACTGAACCCCCTAATCCCCAGACTAACCAAGTGACCGTGAGAACCCCGAGTCCTCCAGCAACCATGTAGACTCCAGGACACTAGAGCCTTAAACAAACGCTGTGAGCCTCAGAACCCACATCTCTCCACAAACCATACTCATGTTTGAACCTCAAATACAATCCCCAAGTGACCCCCTGCTCACAACAGAAACCTGAATCCCAGAGCAGATGTGCTCAATTCTGAGTCCCTCATCTCCGCCTAACCAGTCACGCATCTGAACCCCACCCCATCAGCCATCTCTGTCTACATAAGGATGTCAGACCCCAAAATGAACTCTGCCCACATCTGACAGCTCACTGTGACCACACCAGAAGCCCAGGCCAAGAGTCTTCAGAAGAGCTCCAAGGCATGAGACAGATTCCGCCCACAATCGGACCCCAAAACTCAAGTCCAGTGTACCCATATCTGAACCCCAAACCTCCATGGAAATCACGTTTGCACTCAGAGGTTTAAGCCAGCCATATGTGTGTAAGGAAGCCAAAGCTCAAAACAAGCCTTGCCTACATGAGGACCCCCCAGACTCAAAGCAAACTCTGCTTGTGTTGGAAACCCAAATCCCACATCAGCCTCAGTCACATTTAAACCCCAAGTTCAAGACCAAACCCTGCCTATATTAGGACTCCAAATCTCATAGCAGAACCTGTCACCACTGAGACACCTGAGTCCCAGGGCAGACCTGTCCGATTCCTCATCCCTATGCTATCCAGGACCCCCAAATGCCAAAACAAATCCTTCCCACAGAAGGACTCTACATCCCAGAACAGATCCTTCCCATATCAGGACCCCCAGGCAGAGCGCAAACCTTGCCTCCATCAGAACCCCAAATCTCAAACCCTGTCCACATTTGAACCCCAAATACTGGCACTGACCCAGTCCATATCAGGACCTTAAATCTCAAGCTGCCTCCTTGTCCATGTCAGGAGCTCAAAGCTAGCCCAACCAGAATCAGAACCCAGCACCCAAAGCTCACTGTGACTGACTCAGGACTCCAAGGTCCCTTATCCAGATAAACCCCACATGGGAGACATCCAGTGGAGAGCGAGGGTCCAGAGCATATCCTCTCCCCCTAGGGTCTCCTTCCCTCAGCCCGTGAGTCTGGTTGTCCCCATCCCATCCCTATGATATTTAGAATATTAGAGCAGGATCAAAGCCCCCCAGCCTCCACCATCTCCCCACCTGCGTGAAATCAATGCAAAAACAAGAAAACAAAGGTAGAAAATAGCTCTCTGGGCTGCTGCACAGAGAAAGTAAACAGCCGGTGGCGCAGAGAGACTGCAGTTATACTGCAGGGGCTGTGAAGCAATAGAGATGAAGACTTGAAGCAGCCTGTCTCCCTGAGCTCCAAGCTCCCAGACATTGCCCTTCTGGGGCTCAGTTTCCTGATTTGCAAACCACAGCCCCATTAGCTCCGGAATCCTCAGTGCCGTTTCCTCCTTTAGGCAAAAACGACTCCAGAAACTCAGAAGGCATACTGAAGACCAAAGTCCTTTCCTTTGCCCTCTTGGAAATTGGTTAAGCATTTTTCATGATGTATTTGCTTTGCTAGAGCAGTATTTGGAAGATGTTTAAGAGCCTTTTCAAGATTTTATGTGGAAAGAAATGTACCTGGATTTAATGTGTTAAAACTGAAGTGAGCTATGGAAGTACTTAGAGTTCCAAAGCAAGTAGTTCAAGAATTATGTGTCCTGAACTGCAGATGTCTGACACCCCTCCTGTTAATTTATTTTCACCCATGAGCTATGCCGAGCGATACATTCAAGAAAGCTAAGAGGGAAAGAAAGAGACGAAGTGGCTTAACACTGATGTCACAATCCTGTTAGTCAGCAAGCACTTAGCAACTGTTAGAAGCTTGACCTCTCTTGCGGTTGCCGTCCTTACTGTTGATGGCAAACAAGAAAGAGAGAAGGTATACCACGATGATGGAAGAAATTTGGGCTTCTGCCAATAAATAATCAGTCTGATGCTTCTTTACCCACCTCAAAGGTTGCCAGGGAGGATCAAATGAGATAATGTTTGTGAAAACCTTGAAAGACTTAACTCTAAAAGGGGGTGAAGCGTTCTCCTGGAGGCAGGTCGCCTTCCCATGTCTGTTGTCAACTCTAATAATTTATTTAGGTGGTGATAATTAGTATTTGTCTAAGCCGAAGGCAGTTGCTGCCTGCCTGTAAAAGGAGAATGTGCTCTGATTTTCTCTAAGAGCTGTTTAGCTGGTGTGAATTGTGCTCTTGTCTTTCTCGGAGAAACACAGCCTTGCTCCAGTTTTTTCAAAGTTCTTAGGAAGTCGTCGAGTTGTCTTACTTAAACTAATTACTGATTATCCTCAGTGTGACAACCACAAATAAGACCCTAATTAACAGATTTGCTAATCGCTATTCCATGTTTCCATCCACCAACTGGAGTTGCTGGGAACCAAAGGGTGCCAACAAAGTCTAGAGTGAGCAGCACAGGGCATCGAGGAGAGGCAGGGCTGGTTGGAGTCCTGGTGTTGCTGTTCACTGGGCACGTGAGCCTCCATCTGCTTTTGCAGCAAATGGAACAGCCAAACCTGGCTTGTCGTGAGGATTAAAGAATGTGGGTGCTGAGTACTGGCACTTAGTAATCACTCAATCATGAAACCAAAAATGCTCACAAATTCTACTCGGAATAATGATAATCCACCCTGGGCAGAGTTGAGACATCCCATTCTTAGGTCTGCTTATTGGAAAAAGCAGATTAATCCTTCAGCTAGATTACAGGTGGCCAGGTAGGAAGATGTGTGTGTGTATTTCCAAAGGTAAACTGAAATCAACTTCATTTTCTTAAAATGTTCTACAGTCCTTTTCTACTAATTCTGACCATCTTCCCCCAAGAGTATGAGTAAGGGACAGTTTTGGGTGATGGCACATAGACAGGATATTCTTCCACACCAAGTCCAAATTATGGTGGGGGTTGACATAGAGATGCTCATATTACCTTAGGGTCTCCACTGGGGCAGTTTTGTCCCCCTGGAAGCCATCTGGCAATGTCTAGAGACATTTCAGTGGTCACACCTAGCTGAGCGGGCTGCTGCCACCTTGGGGGTAGAGGCCAGGAATGCTGTAAAGACCCTGCAATGTCTGGGAAGACCACACAGCAGATAGTCATTCGGCCCCAAGGGTCACGAGTGCAGAGGTTGAGAAATGCTGCCATAGGCTATAATTTGAAATATCCAACAATTGTTTTTCATTATTACCTCTTTAAGCTAACTGATGACGAGATTAACCAGAATTAGTATTTTAGTTTAAAGGTATATAACTTGTATAACCACTTGTATTACCTGTCTGTAATGTACAGTTACTTCAAGTAGTTCTACTTAGAGTTGGCCTCCTGAAATGATTTTTGTTCACTTCATGTATTTTTGTGTGATGGGTCAAGTTATAATTGGGCTTCCCAGGTGGCGCCAGTGGTAAAGAACCTGCCTGTCCATGCAAGAGACATAAGAGGTATGGTTTGATCCCTGGGTTGGGAAGATCCCCTTGCAGAAGGGCATGGCAATCCACTCCAGCATTCTTGCCTGGAGAATCCCATGAACAGAGGAGCCTGGCAAGGCTACAGTCCATAGGGTGGCAAAAAGTCGGACATTACTGAAGCGACTTGGCTTGCACACACGCAAGTTATAATTACAGAATTTTATGATTTATTATTATTTTTTTTTGGTGGGGGAAGGTTTGGCTTCTCTTTGAGTTAAGCCAAATTAATTTTCTAAAAAATATCAGCTACCACAAACAGATATATGTGGTTCTTTCAAATGAGACTAGTGCTCAAGTGTCTCAAAGTATTTTTGTGATACCCAAATATCACAAATAAGATAATCTCTTAACTAAACCAGTGTAACAATTTATCTTTAATGCCTGATTTTTCTTTTTAAAGATAAAAATTATTCCCCATAGGAATTTTGATGGATGATGCTACGCTGAAGTTCCACGACGTTATTCCTGGTGGAATTATTTCATTATGTATCTGGCACTATGATGGATGGACGGAACTGGTTTTGGCGGCTGTGGAAGGGGATTCCAGTAAGGTGTTTTCATGCTTCTTTAAATGGATATTATACTTCATGAAGCAACTGTAGATTGTGTGTGTGTGTGTGTGTGTGTGTGTGTAGGGGGAAGTTGCTTGTTCTTTACTGTGAATATTTGTTGAAAGTTACAGAGTAGAGAGAATAACAACGACTTGTCATCATGATCAAATCATGTGTTTCCATTTGCCGTTTGCCTTTGCGGTTTCTCCCTGTCCACGGACTTGTGATTTGTAACCCGGTCACTCCACTCCGAAAGGAACCAGGGCAGCCCTTTTCCTATTCACGTGTATATTTGCATGCGTTCTAAGTCTCTTCAGTTGTGTCCAACTCTTTGCCACCCCATGGACTGTAGCCCACCCGGCTCCTCTGTCCATGGGATTCTCCAGGCAAAGGTACTGGAGTGGGTTGCCATTCTTTTCTCCAGGGGAGCTTCCCGACCCAGGGATCGAACCTGGGTCTCCTGCATTGCAAGCGAATTCTTTACCACTAGCACCACAAGTTTATCTGGTAAAGTTGAAAACCTAATTTAATAGCGGAGGACGCCAGATAAGTTGGAACTGTGTGGTTCAGAGCGTTCGTTGCTGCAAAAATAAAATAAGTCCCAAGGGTCTGCCCCCGCCTGACAGGGAGAGGCTTGGAAACACAGAAGCCCTAACCCTTGGCCAGGCCTTGAGCAGGGCTCTGGTATGGGGCGGGGGCAGGCGGGGGTGGGAGTGAGACAGGAGGAGGAAATGTCTACCCAACAGTGAAGGTGAATCGCTCAGACACAGGGGGTGAGTGCACGTCCTTTGTGGATAATAAATTCGGATGAGAAGCGAGGAACTTGTGGAGGAGAGTTTACTTCTGGCCGGGATGCGGATGGGGGGGTGGTTGGGATGGGGTTCTGGGGAGCGGCGGTGGTTCTAGGAAGTCAGGGCCGACCCAGCAACCCTGCTGCCCTGGAGCAAGGGCCTTAACTCTCTGGTTCCTTCTCTGCCTTTCTCCCCCTCCTCTGCCTTCCCTGGATTCCTCTTGGGCTGTGTCCATTCTGGGTTTTCTGACTCTTGTTCGGAATGTGGGGTGAGTCCCCCCCAACTTGTCTTGGGCCAGAACTGTCATCACCCCCCTGCACCAGGGACTGGGTTCCTCTCTGTTGGAGCCGTAGCCTTCCTCCAGGGCTCAGAACTTCAATTCTCCCTGAGAAGATTATGTCCGAGGGCTGTTATTCACCTGAGAGCAGAGCTCAGAGTCCCAAACGTCACCGGAGACAATGGGCCTAAGAATAGCCCGGAAGGCCAGGGTTCATCAGCTCTCCCTAGGAGTGCGTGCTCCCTTGGGGGAGGGAGTGTTCAGTGTTGGCGGGGGTCTTCCTTCAGGGCTGCAGCCCCCTTCCTCTGGACACCCAGAAAAGCTATTTTTCTCTCTTCAAAACATGGACAGGAAGAATTTCCTGCCTCCCAAGCCTGTCTCGTGGTAAATTTGTGTTTCCTGGACGTGCAGAGAAAGATACCCCTGGCTGGTTTCCAGCTTCTCCCTCCCCTAGGGGCTGCTGCCAACCCCCCCAACCCGGCCTGTCCCATCCACCTCCTGCATGTGGCATCTGAGCTGACTTCCCCACCAGGGTGTCCCGGGACCCACCAGCCAGGTGCCTCTGTGTTCCTGAAGTCACTGAGACTCACGCGTGTAACTGTGTGTCTCATCCAGCTGGCTTGCCTCGGTGTTGCTGAAGACACTTTCTACCGAACTGCAAATTCGGGGCGTTTTGACGACAGGCAGTGGAAGAAGTGGATTTCCCAGAGAGCGTTCGTGGCCTTGTATGTTGCCTCACACAGGGGTCACTCGGAGGCTGTGCAGTACCTTCTAGAACATGGTAAATCTCATAGCGGCTGGGTGTGTTCACATGGCTGGTGTTCCGTCACTAAGTCATGTCTGACTCTTTGCAACCTCATGGACTGCAGTATGCCAGGCTTCCCTGTCCTTCACCATCTCCCAGAGTCAACTCAAACTCATGTCCATTGAGGGGCTTTCCTGGTGCCTAAGATGGTAAAGCGTCTGTCTGCAATGTGGGAGACCTGGGTTCAATCCCTGAGTTGGGAAGATCCCCTGGAGAAGGAAATGGCAACCCACTCCAGTATTCTTGCCTGGAAAATCCCATGGATGGAGGAGCCTGGTAGGCAACAGTCTATGGGGTCGCAAAGAATCGGACATGACTGAGCGGATCAGCTTCTTTTTCATGTCCACTGATTATGTTCAAGAGTAGGGGTCTTTTGCAGGCAAGGGGGACACAGTGGCTTGTCCTCCTGGTTCACTCAGTAGTGGTTTCCTGGACCTAAGTTTGTCAACCACCAATTAAGGTCCCCATTGGGCCACCAGGTCACTGTCTGAGGGGGCTGAGGACATGCTAACTGAGGCCAAGAGAGGCTATATTGCCTCTCTTGGCCAGGGCTCAGGAAGTCAGAATTTTTCAGGACACCAAGTCACAGGGCTTCCTGGTTCATAGTGTCCAACCAGATCCCGCTGGGGATATTCCCAACCCATCCTGTTATTTCCTCCTCACCTCGGGTCCCTTTTTCTGCCCAAGGAGTCTAGCCCCATGCTGACATCCCTCCCTTGGTGGCTGGCAGGCTGGCCAGTCTCCTTTCTCCAAGCCTTTGAATTATTTGTCCCACACCCTTGTTTTCATCTCTCCTCCACCAAAGAGCAATTACTCTCTCTGTCCACAGACACAGAAGCCTTAGCCTGGCTTGTCTCCCAATTAAAGGGCTTTGCCTGGGGAGTTCTTTGGGAGTACGTTTTATCTTTCCTGGATGTAGAGTGTTTTGGGGAAAAGAGGCCTGGGATTGAGGTGTAGACCATTCAAAAACATGAGAAAACCATGTCAGACATCCCAGGCCACCAGCTTCCTCCAGAAAAAGCACATAGTATTTGATCACTGGTTTCCCAGGTGGTTCAGTGATAAAAGAACCTGCCTGCCAATGCAGGAGTTGCCTATTTGATCCCTGGGTCTGGAAGATCCCCTGGAGAAGGGAATGACAACCCACTCCAGTATTCTTGTCTGGAGACTCCCAGGGAAGAGGAGCCTGGTGGATTATAATCCTTGGGGTTGCATGGAGTCAGACATGACTGAGCATGCACATACTGCTTGGGGCTCAGGAGGGGGCTTCATCTGAGGATCTCCCACATCAACTTGGCTCCAGATTGGACCCTCTCTTCCCAGCCTTTGGCCTTGATCCCAGGCTCTCTGTGCTATTCCCCCACTTTCACCAACCAACCTGGGAAAACATCTCCAGTGCTTGGGCAGGATGACAGGCCGTGTGTCTGTGATGGGTAGGGGTTTTTGTGACGGTCCTCCCCTCTTTCTGCACTTCTCCTGTTGTAGGATGAAATATGGGCTTTTCACGGCCCAGCAGTCCTTTAAGCTCATAAAAAGTCATTTTGAATCTGATGGAACTGTGATGTATTTGAAAGCACCAGTTAAAAAAATTACAGCCGGCTTGGCAAAGTTTTCTGTCCTTTGCAGACAGTAGCTGTAAAGAGGTGCCGGGGCCAAGGCAGGGTGTTGTGAGAACCCATTTAAAACTTTACCTCACTGACCAGTCATAGCTCATAAAAACTGCCTACCGAAATGTCAGCTGCGTGTAATTGAATTGCCTTGTTCTCTCTGTCAGTGGTATTTGTTACCCAGAATTTGATTCAATTCAACAAGTCTATATTGGACACCTGTCATTAGCCCACCCATCTGTGGGAGGCAGTGAGGGATTCAAGCCATGTGAAGTCTGTCCGTGAGTCAGGCTGCTCAGCCTCTGACATCTTCCAGGCGCCCGTCTTCTCCAGGCATCGCCCAGGCTACGTGCCGGGGATGAAAACAGCAATGATCAAAACAAGCATGTTTTCTGCCCATGTGGAGTTTATGAAGGGAAGTCAGCAAATTATTACAAATAATTAATTCCATGGTCAGTCGTGCGCGGAATGTTCTGGAGACGCAGAACATCTATTGAACGAAATGCAGGGGCTCCCCAGACGGCTCAGGGGTAAAGAACCGTCCTACATAGGTAGATGCAAGAGATGTGGGTTCAGTTATTGGGGTGGGAAGGTCCCCTGGAGGAGGGCATGGGAACCCACTCCAGCATTCTTGCCTGCAGAATGCCAGGGACAGTGGAGCCTGGCGGGGTGCAGTCTGCGGCGTCACAAAGAGTCAGATATGACTAAACTGTGCACAGGGGGGTTCTGGGGGAGGAGGACTAAGGAGCGGTTTCCTGAGGAAGTGAATGAAACCTCAAGAAACATAGAGTTACCCCAAGGGGGGAGAGAAAAGTATGAGAGTGTTTTTAGCAAAGGAAACAGCATGTGCAAAGATCCTGAGGCAAGATAAGGGAGTAGGTGTGTTGCAAGGATAAAGCCAGAAGGCTGGTGTAAGTGAAGCATGGAGTGGTGGGGGAGGAAGATTGCTGAGTGGGGGGTGGGGTGGGTAATACTGGAGTGATAAGGCGAGGTGGGTAGGACAGAGCAGTGGAGACCCAGAACATCGCCCCAAGGATTTGAGCGAGGATTGTAGGAAAGGTCTTTGTCTGCGACAAGAGGAGCCTGAGGGTAAAGCAGGGCTGGATGCTGGGTAGGGGGGATACAGGAGTGACCCCTTCATGGCACTGGGTACCAGGGTGGGGAGCAGTTATTCATTCTCCCAACTATTCCTTTCCAAACCTCGGCCCCTCCCTGTGAGTCTTTTCTTGAACAGGTTTCTGAAGGTTGGCTCTGGCCAGCAGGGTGGCCCTCCCTGAGCCCACTCTTTTATTTCCCAGGTGCCAACTGTCAGGGAAGATCCCCCGTGGGCAGGACGCCCCTGCATGTGGCTGCAGCCATGAGCCGGCTGGACTGTATCAGCCTCCTGCTCAACTATGGGGCCTCCATCAACAACAAGGATGCCAAGGGGGAGACGCCCATGTCTGTCGCCCGCCGCCTGAACCGTACCCAGAGCGAGCGACGGATGTTCCTCTTCTACTGGCTGGTGAAGATGGGGACTAAGGACCCACTGGACCCTGTGGTGAACAAGGCTTTTCAGAGAGTCAAGTCCGGGTTCGGCACCAAGAAGGAGAGCAAGGTGTAGGAACGTTTGCATGTTGACACTGACTCGAGGTAACTTTCCTGAGTTCAGGTCCACGGTGAACAGTGGCCATGGTGAGCAGAAATTCAGGGAAACATGGCAATTAATCTGAATCAGGCACGAAATGATCTGTCCTGTTTGCAAATGACGTGGGGAGAATATTGATAGAAGTGGGTGACTTTGTGTTCATTTCCTAACCCATTATGGACCTAACAGACTCCCACGCCAGCCTTTAATTTCGAGCTATTTGTTCATTATACCCAGGAACACTGCTTGGGGTGATGGGGACCAATTACCTCCTCTCCCGTCCGGACACCATCTAATGCATCTGCCTAACGGGGTAATGGACACAATGAGAGTAGTTCTTGTTGTTATGGTACAAAACCAGGGCGGGCAGTTGTCGCCGGGTGGTGGGCAGTGTCACCTGTGAATTCCAGCTTGTTAAATTCATGGAACAAAATGCTCCCTGAGCTCGCAATGTTCCAGAAGTTTTCCTGAGCCTTCCTGGAGGGGTCTGCTGTCTGAGTCAGAGGTAGGGTTGGGGTGGAAAGCTAGGCTGGCCAGAAGACATCCGAGCTTGGTTGCCCACAAAGGGCACATGGTTACTCTTGGTGAAAGGGGGTGAGTTGACATTGGATTTAAAGGAGACCAGTGCAAAAGATGACGACAGCTCGTAAAGGAGAGAGTTTGAACTGGCAGCTTCTTTTTGTCCTCTTGTCCCATCCCCAAAAGTCCAAGCACTCTCCTCCCCTACACTAGCTTTCTCCTGTCCTTCTAGAACTGGGGGAGCTCCAGCATCCTTACTAGGGGGCAGCGTTTATGCTGGGCTCTAGGCTTGACAGCCCATGAAAGCTGCCATGTGAGTGATGAGCTGGGTGTGGGAGACCAGACGGAGGGGTGAGGACTGGAGCAGACTGACATGTACCAACGCCCCCCCCCCCCCCGCCTCCAACCTTGCCTGAAGAAGATGCTGCCACTCAGCTCCAGCAGTAAGTGAGCCAAAGGCAGCTAGAGCTTTCCAGAGCCAGGAACCCGGCTTTTTAATCTAAATCCTGATTTTTAAGTGTTGGCTTGAATTATCCCCTGGAGAAAGGAAAGGCTACCCATTCCAGTATCCTGGCCTAGAGAATTCCATGGACTGTATAATCCATGGGGTCGCAAAGAGTCGGACACGACTGAGCGACTTTCACTTTCTTTTCTTTTGAATTATTTTAAGAGCAGCATATGGTACAAAAGGAGAAGATTCGAGGCCGTGGATGGGCCTGCCAAGCGTCATCAAACTAACTTGTTTCACGTGGGAGATGGGTGGACACAGGCTAGGACTCCTCGGACTGTTCCCTGGCTCCGACGCCTCAGGGTGGGAACGGCCGCGGCTGTTCCTGGGCGGTGCTGCCCACCCTCGCACCCACAGCCACGCGTGTCTCCCTGAAGCCCTGAGTCCCGACACAGCTTCCGGGGCCAGTTTGTGTGGCAGCAGTCCCTCTGCTGTTGCAGTTATGTTACGTGCTTTTGCCGATTTTTATTTTCTTTTTTCTTTTGGTTTCAGACCTGAACTTACTCGTTTTCTAAGGAACCCTGGTTCTGAAGTTCTGATTTTTAAAGAGCTGGAAAATGGCACTGCATCCCAGCCGCCCTTCTCTCCAACTTACATCCCAAGAACTGGAACTGGATTCAGCTTTTACATCAATGGGCCGCATTTCCTGCTGTCTTTGCAAGGAAGATCCGTGTTGATGATGTGGCTTTACGCTTGGTGGACGTGACTGGACCCAGCTCAGCAATCTGTTTGACAAATAATAGTCAGGGAAAAAGAAAATACAGCTCGGCATCAACTATGTCAAAACAGAGATCTTGTTTTTGGCAGATGTTCCCCAAAGTCAATAGGCAGATATTAAATAGCCTCACCCAGTGGGGTCAGTTCATTTAGCTAATGAGGTGTGTTGGCAGGGGGACCTGGGCACCCTCTTAACTTAACAAGGGGTGTGACTCACAGTCATGGGTTTTCCGGGAGTTCTGCTCTCCTGTCTTTATTGTTAGAAGAGTCACCTGCCTGACACTTGTCCCCAAAACTTTGGAGGGAAGCCCTCTGTTTTCATCGCCCCCAGTTCAGCTGAACCCTTGGCCAGGAGCTGAGCAAGTTCCAAACTGTGATGACATTTTGCTTGGTCTGTGGCAGGGCCATTAGAACACTCCTGTAGGTCCTGGGGACTTTTCCTTTCAGACCATCTTAACATCCGAGCTGTTCTAGTCAAATAAGCTTGCATTGCCTTGTCAATAAAATTTGTCCACAGCCTCAGAAGAGTTGATTTGCAATTGGTTGCAATCATGTTACACTTTGCAGATAATTTTATTCAACATTTGAAGTTTTGTGGGGTCATACTTTGGAGCCAACAGAATTTTTTTTTTAAAGGAGTTGATCTCAAACATTTGTATAGGATCCTGAAATCCTTTTCGGCCCAAGATATTGAGGGTAGTCTTCAGTGGTGGTCTGCTTTTGCCCAGGTGGGCCTCATCTCTGTGTGGAGAGGGACTGGCTCCCTCGGAGTTATGGTCAATTGTTTGGGTATCATATCCATCTCCCTGCTCTGTATCTTGTATCTCCTGTGAGACTGAACTCGATTGCCAGAGTGGGATTGCTACCAGGGTAGCGTGGACGTAAGGGCTGGGGGTCAGAGTGGACCCCAGGTTGCATCTTGGTGGCTCTGCCCTCTGGCCCTGGGGTGTCGGAGGATGGAGGTTGGTCATGGTGTCTGGTCCCCCAGGTTGTTGGGTGGGGGCACTCAGTACATGCCGGCTCTTCTCAGCTGAGAGCTTGGTGCAGACTGGCTAAAGTGAGCTCCATTATTGATGATTGAGGAGGGGGAAGAGAGGAGAAACATTTAGGACTATTTAGAGCCCTTTCTTGGGCTCTCAAGTTCTGATCAGCAAGAGACAGATGATCTCTGAGCTCAGGAGCCCATGGAAGAGTTGTCCAATGTCCTCTGACCCCTCAGCACCTCCTGGCCTTCGGGGACCCTGCTCACCAGGGTGCCTTATGTCAGCCAGGAAAATAGCCATCGGAGCCAGGAGAGCCTCTCTGGAGAGATGGGCGGCTCACGCTGAGCACAGCTGTGCCCCCACCACATGGCCGCTCGCCTTGGCCACCCCTGTGGACCCCTGGCCGCCAGGTCCCTGCCCCGGCCTTGGGCATGTGGCCATCTGTCTCCAAAGACTCGGCTGAGAGTCTGCATGCTTGAGTTCTGCCCACCGGGTCCTCCCTCCATCTCTGGTCTGAACGCTTCGTTCTCTGCAGCATAGACACTGATCAGACCTTCCCAGAGAAGCGGAAGGGCACCCACTGGTGGCGCCTCAGGGGACTTTAGGTGGCCCTGGTGCTGCAGTGAGTGCCATCAAAACACAGGGTGAGAAAGTTACTCCCTTTTCAAATTGCTCTCAATCCTTTAAATTCTGACAAGAGGAAAGTCTCCGCTTGGTGTTAGAGGGTCAGGTCCCCCCGCGGACCCCCTAAATACCCTTTTTATAAGATACACAAATAGGGCCACCTTCTGCAGGTAGCAGTGTTTTGCTAGGATTTAATGACATCGTCTGTTTTCAGTGTATCTGTGGGCCGGGATTCTATTTTTATTTCCACTCCTAGCTAGTGTATGACCTCAGGGCAGACTGTCACCTCTCCAGGGACCCTCATCTCCATCCCAACCTAGTCGTGATGACCAGTGTGGGTGGTCTTCAGAAAGGGCCTGGGCCGGCTACCCTGCAGGTCCCACTTAGGATTTCCCTCTGCCATCAGATAGGTGGCCTTGGGCCAGGCAACTGCATGTCTCAGAACCTCTGCTTCTTCTTCCATAGCATTCAGGAAATAAAACCTGCCCCAGCCATCGTGGGAGGGGTGCAATGCCTGACACAGAGCAGATGCCTGAAAAATAGTATCCATTATTACTAATATTGCTACCACCACTTAATTTGCTTAAAATGTTTGCTCACTGGGGAATCAAAACACTCCCCATATGCAGAAAGCCTCATAAATGTTCAGCAAACCTTATATCATGAGAGTCTGCATCCAGAACTAATCATTCACAGGGTGGGAGAGATCATTTCTCTCCAACTTTGCTGATTTCAGTATTAAGTACAAGGCTTCCGCAGCAACTTCTAGAAAATCTTTCTGAACTTAAAACTTCAGGGCCAGTTCTGCAGGAGAGAGAGAGAGGGAAAAAAAAAAAAAAAAAAGAAAAGCTCTAGCGCGAGAGGAAAATTCCAGCCTCTCAGCTCAGCCTCCGCAGTGCGTCCTGACTACGCCAGCACCCAGCAGAGGGCACAGAAGCCCATTAACATTTAGAAAAACGCGGCTGTTTGTGCTCATTGGAAATGTCAGAGCTGCGGCAGCCTGTGCCCCACTGGAAACTCGAGAGTGGGGCTCAGCCACGGGGACTTTCAGGCGGCTTCTCAGCCTGACCTGAACCCCTGAAATTGTCCATCAAACACACATTTTCTGAGAGCATTCATTGTGTCCAGCGGGGGTCCGTGGATCCCCCAAACCTGGGCGTGTAACAAGGGAGGCCAGCCGCCCCAGTTGTCGAGTCAAATCAGTACCTCCATGCAACGTCTTTTCTACCCCTTGGGTGGGTGCGCACTGTCAATTTGCAGTTTGGAAAAAATGATAAAACACTGGTTCCATCTGGTGGTGCTGTGTGCGTGTGCCTCCTTGTACGCCAGTGTTTAGGTCACAGCTCCCTCTAGTGTTGCAGAGGGGAACTTGCAGCGTCCTACAGCCTTGCCAGATTACAAGGTAGGCATTCAGAAGGCCCATCTACCCCACTGGGTAAATCTCCCTTACAGAGATTAGACCCTGATGGTGGGCAAGATTGAGGATAGGAGAAGGGAGCAATAGAGAACGAGTTGGCTGGATGGCATCACCGACTTGATGGAGATGAGTTTGAGCAAACTCTGGGAGATGGTGAAGGACAGGGAAGCCTGGTATGTTGCAGTCCATGGGGTCACAAAGAGTTGGACACGACTGAGCAACTGAGTAACAACATAGACAAGGCTCCCCCGTTCATGATGAGATGCGTGTGTCAATGTTCATGGCAGCTGTTTCTGGTGGCGAGTGCCTGGAAACCCTCCAGGTGCCCACCATGGGGGAAGGACGGTGCCACATTTTGCAGCTATTAAAACAAAACAAAACAACAACAAATGATTTGATGTCCAGGCCAAGGCGTGGCCATGAGGGTTGTCTGTGTTGTGTCATTACGTGAAAAGCAGCAAGTTGCCCAGGAAATGTGTATGAGCTCATGGACTTAGAATGCTAAAAAGGAGGTGAAGCCAAGAAACGTGGACATAAGTTTATTTGAACAAAAAGGATGATGTCAAAGGTCCTTAAACTCTTAGCATCGCTGACTCCAGGGTCGCAGGGTTGCTCTGCACAGCTCTGAAGGATCACAGCAGGCCTGTCTTGTCTTCTATTATGGTGGTGAAAGACACATAATATAAAACTTGCCATTAGTGATTAGTGGATTCACTGTGTGGTGTAACCATCACTCCTATCCAGTTCTGGAACATTTTCATCAACCCTAAAAAACAAAACAAAACAACAAAACCTGGACCCAGTAACAGTCCCCACCCCTCGACAAACACTAATCCATTCTCTGGCTCTGTGGATCTGCCCATTTTTGGATATTGCACACAAACAGAATCCTACAATGTGTGACGTTAGGTAGTCACTTCTCTGAAATGTTTTCAGGGTTCATCCATGTTGCAGCGTGGACCAGTGCTCTCTATTCCTTTTTGCGGCTGAATAATATCCCATCATGAAGCCATTAGTCAGTTGATGAACATTTGGGTTATTTCCATCTTTTGACCATTGTGAATAATGCTGCTGTGAACATGGGTATATAAGATTTGTTTGAATACCTGTTTCTTTTGCGTATATACCCAGGAGGGGAAGTCGCTGGGTCATAAGGTAATTCTATGTTTAACACAATATGTTATATTTGCAACTAAAAGATATGAAAAAGGAAGAGAATCCCCTTCCACCTGAACTCTCCAAACTTTGAGGATCACAATAATCATTTACTTATTAATTATCCTGGGCCAGACATTCCACACGGCTTCCCTGGTGGTGCCAACGGTAAAGAATCTGACTTCAGTGCAGGAGACCCGGGTTCGATTCCTGGGTGGGGAAGATCCCCTGGTGAAGGAAATGGCTACCCACTCCAGTATGCTTGCCTGGAGAATCCCACAAACAGAGGAGCCTGGCACACTACAGTCCACGGGGTTGCAAAGAGTCAGACATGACTCAGTGACCAACAGACATTCCGAATGTCTCATTTAGTGGTTTCAGAGATGCTGAGAGTCACAGGTTCTCAGCCTGGAGTGCAAATTGGTCCCAGGAAGGGCTTTTTAAGACACAGGTGGCTGGGCTTCCTCTTCTGAGATCTGGATTCAGTATGCCATGAGCTGCTACTGCTGCTAAGTTGCTGCAGTCGTGTCCGACTCTGTGCGATCCCAGAGACGGCAGCCCACCAGGCTCCGCCGTCCCTGGGATTCTCCAAGCAAGAACACTGGAGTGGGTTGCCATTTCCTTCTCCAATGCATGAACGTGAAAAGTGAAAGTGAAGTCACTGAGTCGCATCCAACTCTCAGCGCCCAGTGGACTGCAGCCTACCAGGCTCCTCCGTCCATGGGATTTTCCAGGCAAGAGTACTGGAGTGGGGTGCCATTGAGATTTCTAACAGATTCCCAAGGATGCTGGTGCTGAGCAGCACTGAGCAAGATCTAGTCCATCCAGGCCTGGTTTTCATTGAGGAAACTGGAGCTCAGAGAAGTCAGCAAGTTGCCCAGAGTCACACAGCATGTAAATGGCAGAGTGAGGATGTCTGACTCTAAACCGTGGTTCTAGCAAGCACGGGACAGTACTGAACTATGTCTGACCACAGACCATGATCCTTCTCCAGGCATGAGCCAGCCGGTCTGGGAGGACTTCCTGGGTGAGGCCTCGGTTACCTCTCTGAGGGCTTCTTTCCCTGCTTGTGAAACACGTAAAGTACTAGCATCTCTCAAAGGGGCGCCTACCCAGAGCCTTCTTGACGGGACAGACCCCTGGGCTGGGCACCACCAGGCAGTGCAGAACACAAGATGGAGAGCAGGTAATCACACCCCACTGACACCTGCTTGTATCAGAGCCATAGCAGGACAGGCCCCCGGGGCTCCTGAGCATTTTCTTCCTCTCTCTGCCTTGAATTCAGGAAAAAGACCCTTCCCAAGACTCCCGGGGTCAACTCGAGGTTGCCAGCCAGGTGGCGCTGCTGAGCGCTGTTGCCGCTGGTGTGTGGACGCAGCGGCCACCAGGTGGCGCAGCGAGACCGCAGATGGGCTAATGGTACCCCAAATGTCCCCCCAGACGTCTGGAACCAGCTGTACAGGTTGTAGACCCTGTTGTGTTTAATTTCTTCCTCTCCCTTTAAAATTTATTTAAAATTGGTGGATAATTGATTTACAGTATGTGTTGGTTTCTGCCATACATCAACATGAATGTACATGTCCCCTCTCTCTTGAACCTTCCTTCCACCTCCCACCTCCCACCCCATCCCACCCGTCTAGGTTGTCCCAGAGCACTAGGTTGAGCTCCCTGCGTTGTTCAGCGAATTCCCACTGGCTGTCTCGCATTATGGTAAGGTATATATTTTCAGTGCACTCTCTCAATTTGCCTCACTCTCTCCTTCCTCACTCTGTGTCCACAAGCCTGTTCCCTGTGTCTGTGTCTCCACCGCTGCCCTCTCCTCTCCCTTCAGATGTTATACCCCCAGGGGCTTTCCATTCTTTTATTTCATGCTGTTTTGATCTTTGCATAGAATAGGGGCTTCCCTGGTGGCTCAGATGGTAAAGAATCTGCCTGCAATGTAAGAGACCCAGGTTCCATCCATTGGTCAGGAAGATCCCCTGGAGGAGGGAACTGCACGGTATAGAATATCTTTTAAACTATCTAACTTTGATTCCTTAAAAAACTGGAAATAGAACTGCCTTATGACCCAGCAATCCCACTGCTGGGCATACACACCGAGGAAACCAGAACTGAAAGAGACACGTGTACCCCGATGTTCATCGCAGCACTGCTTGCAACAGCCAGGACATGGAAGCAACCTAGATGTCCATCAGCAGATGAATGGATAAGAAAGCTGTGGTACATATACACAGTGGAGTATTACTCAGCCATTAAAAAGAATACATTTGAATCAGTTCTAATGAGGTGGATGAAACTGGAGCCTATTATACAGAGTGAAGTAAGCCAGAAACAAAACTACCAATACAGTATAATACATATACATGGAATTTAGAAAGATGGTAACGATAACCCTGTTGCGAGACAGCAAAAGAGACACAGATGTATAGAACAGTCTTTTGGACTCTGTGGGAGAGGGAGAGGGTGGGATGATTTGGGAGAATAGCATTGAAACATGTATAATATCATATAAGAAACGAATCGCCAGTCTAGGTTCAATGCAGGATACAGGATGCTTGGGGCTGGTGCACTGGGATGACCCAGAGAGATGGTATGCGGCAGGTGGGGGGGGGAGGTGGGAGGGGGGTTCAGGATTGGGAACACGTGGCAGATTCATGTTGATGTATGGCAAAACCAATACAGTATTGTAAAGTAAAATAAAAAAAATAGAAATAAGCAACATTTACTTAATAATCATTATTACATTGGCAGTTTTTGTGGATTGTTAATAAAGTATGTGATGAATACTTATTTAAAAAAAAAACTATCTAACTTTATGTGGATCTTTTCACATAAAATTAATGAGACAAGGCTTGTAAAAAGAAATATGGCCTTCCAAAGATTCTTCCTCCAGGGGATCACCAATGGTCTTAGGGTGAGGAATAAAACCCAGCCAGCTTTAGAAATAAACTTTATTTAAACCTCCCGCCCCAAGGGAGGAAAAGTCTAGGACCTTCCTTGCAACTCTCATGAATGTTTAAATTAATGTCTTATCACCTGGGAGGGTCTGCAACAAAAAAAGGAAAGAAGTTTACTAAATTAGGTAGATCCTACATATTTTTCGCAAGCAAAGTATTGATATAGCACAAAGAGAAGGGCTGAGATTAAAAATGAGCACACATCAGAATTGCTATTTTTTTTTTAAACCAAATTACACCTTCAAAGAACTTCATGATTTATCTCCACCTTTCAGCAGACTGCAGTACATTTCACACCTGGTTCTTCTCGTGCATGGTTTAGGAATTTTATTTAAATGATGAAAAAAATGTATATGATCTGCATTTGCCAGCGCTATCAAGTATCTTATTTGCGTCTTGTAAAGACTCCATGTCTTATTCCTGGCTCACAGTGACAGAGACTTGGGGAGCAAAGCCACTTCCTTTGAAAAGAAATGAGTGGGTCCCCTGAAGCTTGGAGCCCTGGACTTTTAGATGGATGGACATACTGACGATGAGCTGAGGCGTCAGAGCTGCTACCCACCCTGCGTCCCACGGATGCTGGGACTGGGCCTCACAGGTGACAGAGCTCCGCCAGGCTCCCGGCTCCTCGGACTGGGGGCTGTTGGGAACGGTCTCATGGATGCCCCACAGTCGCCCTGCACGCCCTCTTCTGCCTCAGGGAGTTACTAGATTCTTCAGCCGTCTTTTGCAAATCTTAAGAAGTCCAGCCTGGCCCCAGTAGAAATGCCATCTCCTCCGCTGTTGATCCCCTAGCTCAGGGCTGGCCCAGGCTGGCTGGTGGTCCTGGGGCTCCAGCCCCCACATTCTGCCCCCCATGGCTTGGCACTTGCCCAGCTGTTCCTGTGTCTCCGGGGTGGGCCCGGGATTCTTGGGGGAGTGAGAAGGGCTGCATGACCCCCTGGCCCCCAAAGACCCTCCATCGGGGGAAGCCAGGCCACTTGTGGGTTTGGGGAACCCCCCACGTGACCTTTCGCAGTGGCAAACCTGCTCCCTGGCCTCTGTGCTCTTAGGGACGAGGAGACCGTACCTGCATCCCGCCCCTCCCACCTCCTGGCCTGCCTTCCATGTGTCCACTTGGCCTGCGGGAAGAGGGTCCTTGCCCTTGTCCTGGGGGGGCAGGAATGGGACCATCTGATCACCGGAGGCCTGGCTGGTGGCCGGACCCCACGCTGATGGCCGGGAGGGTGGCATAGATGTGAGCTGCGGGGATAGGAGAAGGGGTGTGGAGACACTTTCCCCAAGTAAGGTCATGTTCACAGGCCCCACCCAGGTGGACACGTCCTTTTGCGGGCACCGTTTCACCTTTCCAGTGGTTATGTTCGAGGTGTCCACACACCTGAGTGGAATGGGTTCACAGGAGAGGGTCTCACCCGACACACGGTGAGTTTGGCAGTTGTCAGCAAGCAGGTGGAATCGAGAGGGCGCCAGGACGGGGAGGGGAGGGTGGAACAGAGGAGGCGCAGGGACTGAGCCCTGAGGCTTGCCTGTATTTAGAGTTCAGGTCAAAGGGGTCTGGCAGATCAGGAGAGAAGGGGCTCGGGGGTTGGGGGAGGAGGGGAATGCTGAGGGGGTGCAGGGCGTGGCTATGAGAGCTGGAAGCTGCTGAGCAGTCAGCCGGCTGGGGATGGAGAGACCAGTTTCAGTGGTGTCTTTTCAGTTTGTCTCCTGTCCCCTGCCTTCCTGTGTACTGTGACCTCCAGAGGGGTCAGCTTCAGGCTGGTCCCACCATCAGGAGGAGAGATTCAAGCCTGGGTGAGGTCCTGCTGGCTGCCTCTCACTGGGAAGTTAGCTCTGTTTCCTCCTTTGGACTAGCAAGTAATTTTGAGATGATCCCTTCTCACCCTGTGAACACCCGGTCCCTGGCTCCCCCCCCACCTTTTTTTTTTTTTTTTTTATGGTAAAGCAAGCATAACATGGAAGTTACCATTTGGACTATTTTCAAATGTGTAGTTCAGTGGAATTAAGCACATTCACACTGTACCCGTCAGCCTCATCCAACTCCACAACTTTTTCATCTTCCCAGACTGGAACTCTGTCTCCAAGAAACTCCCATTTTCCCCTCCCCCAGCTGCTAGCAACCACCATTTCTTTTCCTGTTGCTATGAACTTGACTCCTCTAGGTCTCTCAGGTGAGTGGAATCATCCCAAATTTGTCCTCCCACCTGCCTTTTCAAAAAGCAGCTTTGCTGAGGTTGAGTTTTAATTCGCAACCTGCACACTTCACCCATGTATAGGAAGGATGCCATTCAATGATCTTTAGTATGCTGTTATTCAGTATATGACCACCTTCTCTGTGTAGTTCCAAAGCCTCATCATCACTCCCAAGGGAGACTCCATGTCCATGAAATACTCACTTCCCATCCCCGGTCGCCCCAGGCCCTGACAACCGCTAATCTTCCTGTTGCTACGGATTTATCTGTCCTGGACCTTTCATATTCATGGAATCAGTACATGGCTCTTGGCGTCTAGCTTCTTAGTGTGACCTTAGTTGTCAAGGTTCATCCATGTAGTTCTCTGTGCTGTACAGTAGGACCTTGTTCTGAATCCAGCCTGTGTGTAATAGTTTACATCTGATCACAAGCTCCTAATCCATCCCCCTTGGCAACTGATGTCTACGTTAAGTCTGTCTCTGTCTTCTAAATAGGTTCATTAAGTCATCTTTTAGATTCCACAGGTAAGTGGTATCATATGGTATTTGTCTTTCTCTTTCTGACTTATTTCACTTAGTCTGGGTCCATCCATGTTGCTACAGATAGTATTATTTAATTCCTTTTTAATGGCCGGAGACTCACATTTTAACATGGCGATTTTTGTGCGTTTTCAGTTACCTTCAATTCCAAGGTGTGCAATTCTGGTGAATGTATAGGAAGCGCCCCGTGAATTGGCCTTGACTCGCTGACCAGCACTCAGGCCTGTGGGCAAATCCCTGTGATTCGGCCAGTGGATTCTGGGTCTTCAGCACCTTCTAGGAAGCACTTTTTTTTTTTTTCTTTTTCTTTTTTGTTGTTTTGACTATACTACCTGGCATGTGTGATCTTAGTTCCCGGACCAGGGATTAAACTGGTGCCCCAGCAATGGAAGCACAGTCTTAACCACTGGACCACCAGGGAAGTCCCCTGTAGCACCATCTAGAGCTTCCCTGTTCTATTTGATAGCACAGTCCCTGGAAGAGCCTCATTGGCCTCGCCTTGGAGTTTGCTAGGAATGCGGAACTCCATACCTATCGGATCAGCATATGCCTATTAACGAGGTCCTGGGGAGTTTGCAGGATGTTCTTGAGGTCTCCATCGTGTTGGCACCAAGGTAGCCCCATCCTCAGAAAGCCTCAGCACAGAAGGGTGGGTGTCTGGTCCAAGCCCTCCAGCTCCCTGAGACAGAGAAGTAACTTTCTTTCGCATTTCTGCCCTGGGGCATTTGTGGTGTGCCTGAGCGTCAGGGCTGGGCGTCTGGCCCCTGCTGGGACATTTGTTCCTGCCTGACCCTCAGACTCTGGTCTGTGCAGTGTCTGCCCAGTCCTTCCTTGTGATGTCTGCAGGGTCATGCCTGCCCCTGCTCTCCCTCAGCCGCTTTCTTCTGTTCTCAGGGACAGAGGGTGTAGGGAGCTGCTCTCACAGCACTGGGGGTGACTTGGGGGCCCACCCTGCTACTCCCCTGACATCCTGGGGTTCCAGCTCCCCTCTGCTGTCCCTTCTTCTGTCCCAGCAGCACGTCCTCTCTACCCGGATACCCTAGGCAGCCATAGCTTCAGGGGGAGTTGTCCACTCCAAGGGGGCTCTTCCTGGAAAGATCCGCCCTCCCACATACCACCTTGGAGAGAGACTCTGCCTGTCTCAGGGATGGATGAGGTGGGAGGGCACGTTTTCTAAGAAGCTTTTCTCTCCTTTGTCCTGCTCCCAGCTTCATTCTCCCTGAGTTCTTGCCCTGCTCTGTGGATGAGACTTTTGAAATAAAAGCAGAGTTTTTTTTTTTTGGTTTTCCTCTGTTTCCTGGAGCATCCTTCTTGCTCAAAGGAAGTGGCACCAAATGCTTGCTTCCCACACTGGGAAAAGGGTCATGAGAGAGCAAGAAGAGGGACAAATATGATTTTATGCAAATTTAATTGGGACCCAGGGCTTTGTCCCTTTGGGGCTGGTGGTAAATTGAGCTTTGGTCAGTCTTAGGGGTTCTGCCGCTCTCGGGGGTGGGATTGTAGTCATTGATCCTAGAACACTTGGTCCTTCCATGGCCTAATCGTGAAGGACGTATATACCTATCTGTGGGGCAAGGCCAAGAACCCTGGGGTCTGCAGCTTCTATTCCCAGGCAGTGACTGATGGGCTTGGCATGGCAGCTGCCACCTTCCTGACTTTACCCCGGTGCCTATCACTCCCTATTGCCTCTGTCTCCTAGCAGTGCCACACATTTACACGATTGCCAGGCCCCTGGAAGCATTTAGTACTAAATGAACGCTTCTCCCTGATTATAGCCGTTTCTTTCCCAGTCAGCTTAAACAGAGGGGAAGTGAAAAATGTGAACATGTCAAATAACTTCATATTTCAATAAGTACAGCTGTCGTGACCTGCCAGTGATTTATTCTGAGAAAGGCTATAGGTTGAGTGAGCCCTCCTGTTGCCCCCCTCCAGGAAGTTTAGAATTAGAACCAGAGGATATGATTCTATTGAACTTTTGCCAGAGTAAGTTCAAGAGGGGAGAACTTGACCTCATATATTTGGTTTCAGACCCCATGACCCTCCTTTCGGAAGGGAAAAAAGTCCTTCTGGCATCTTTTTCCATTTTTTTTGAGCAAAAGTTTTGCTAAATCCTTGGGAACTAGAAACCCCAACATCCTGTTGTTATATGTCCTGAGCGAAAGATAAGGATCTAATTTAAACCCTGATCCTATCTCAATAAGACCCAATTCATGCAGAGCACGTATGCTCTCCCATTCCCAGAGTCTGTTTCTGCCCAGATTAACGCAAAGCCTTCGTAGTTTGTGAAACACTTCCCCCCCAGGGAGTCCTGAGGTCAGGGCCTGCCCAGGGCAGTTAGGGAGCAGGACTGCAGGGCCCTTTGGGCAGGGAGAGGGTGTCTATGGCATCTGGGGGTCTGATGGATGTCACGTTGGTTATTTGGATGCTCATGCTGGTTTGCCCTGTGGTGGGGCAGGCCCATCCGTTTGGGGTTTGGGGGTATCGTGGTGTAGGAGCAGGAGTGGCTGCATGCATATACCAAACACCCCTGAGGGCTGATCCCCACCTGTATTGACTGAATCAAGCCCTGGTAATACATTTGGGGAGAAGATCATTTGGGAATTAAAGCAGGCACAAGACGTGCTGGTTACAGAAAACATGGAAGTTTGACACATGGGCCGAGAGCAGAGCATCATTTCACAGTGGTGCCCGTTTGCTGAGGACATGAAATGGCCAGGTGGCTGCTGCCTGGAAGGGTGGGCTGGATGCATTTTCAATTACCTGGCAGTACAGAGGGGCTGGTGAGCAGCCTATAAAAGTTTATTGCCTAGCTGTGTTAGATAGTGAGGTTGGGGCCTGAAAGTCACTGGCTTCTTTGGCCAAGAATTATGTGGGATAGTGATCCAATGGTGCCCAGCCCTGGATGCCCCACCGGTTGCTGCAGCTCCACCTGCCCCAACTCAGGATGGAGCCCCAGGCACCCCTTCCTCTCTCCCACCCCTGTGTCCAGCCTGCCTCTGAGGTCTATGGCAAATCATCCCCCTCTTCTACCACAGAGCCTCACCTATCCCTGCCTTCAGAACCAACGTGCAAATCAAAAGTGTGATGACGTCTCTCCTCTGCTTGGAACTTTCAATGGGTCCCCACTGCCCTTCAGATAAAGTTAAAGCCCCTGACCGGAGGTTTCGAGGCTCCCCACTCCTTATGACTTCATGTGGATCTCACTGTAGGCCATATTCTTTCCTGTGGGTCTCCAGGCACGTGGCTTTCTATTATTTCCTTCCTGGAGCAGGGCCTTTGCACATGCTAAGTCACTTCAGTTGTGTCCGACTCTTTGTGACCCCATGGACTGTAGCCCGCCAGGCTCCTCCGTCCATGGGGATTCTCCAGGTGAGAATACTGGAGTGGGTTGTCACGTCCTCCTGCAGGGGATCTTCCCGACTCAGGGACTGAACCTGCATCTCTTATGTCTCCTGCACTGGCAGGAGGGTTCTTCACCACTAGCGCCACCTGGGCCCGGGGTGCTTTTCTGGCCTCTGCTCGCCTGACTAATCCCACCCACCCTGCTGTTTGGCAGCCTCCTTGCTGTGTCCCTGGCCTATTCCTGCTCACTGGCCCGGAGCTCACATTCCTTGGAGCACCCCTGAGCTCTCCTTATCAACATGGTAATGAATGATCTGGGCCATCATTTCCGTTCTGTCTCTGCCTCCTTCACAGAGGGGAGCTGCCTGAGGGCAGAGACCAGAGCTTATTTAGCTTAATACCATGTCCTCCTAGGCCGTCTGAAAGGCAGAGCCTCAAAAATATGTTGCTGAGTGAAACATGGTCCCCAAGGGCCACGTTCTGTAGAAGTCCACTGACACGAAATGTCCAGCCTAGACCAGTCTACAGAAGACAAGGTCCTGGAGGCTTAGGGCCATGAAGAATGAAGACTGACTCCAAATGGCGCTTCCTTTAGGGGTGATGAAAATATTCTAGGATGAGATGATGGTTGCGATGGGTAATTCTGTACAAAGACTCAAAATTATCAAACTGTGTACTTTCTATGGGTGAGCTTCATGGTATATGAATTTATCTCAATGAAGCTGTAAATTTTTTAAAAACATTTTTTTTGGAGTGTGGTTGCTTTACAGCACTGTTAGTGTCTGCTGAATGAAGCTGTATATTTTTAAGGCAGCCAGCAGATATTTAACAGATGCAAGTTTGTGAAGTTCAAGAGAAGCAGAGAGTCTCTTCTGCAGAAAAGCAGTCGACTTAATCTGTGAGCATCTAGGACAACGAATTGATGGGCTGGAGAGGGGTCCAGGCCTGGTTGTGTCCTCACTCGTGTGCTGACCTGGCAGGAGGGAGGAGGAGGCGAGAGGAGGACGCTGGTGATGGGTGAACGGGTGCTGATGATGCGATGGGCATGTCGGGCGTGGTGGGTGGTGTGGGAGGGTGAGGGCCTGAGGGCCTTGTGGATCCGCTGAGTCTCAGACCAGAGGGACATGGGGGAGGTAGCACCCACGTGGGGTCTCCAAGGCCTGGGGATTTGGGGACATTAGAAAATCCTGAAGGGAACCTGGAGGGTGAGGAGGAAAGGGCCAAGGAGAGACTCGAAGAAGCAGGCTGGGGAGGGAGGCGGAGAGAGGAGCTGGGGGTAGGGTGTTGAAGCCTTTCCCCATGGCGTGGCAAGGGTCACTCTTCCCGGCTGTGGAGCGCTCTTGCTTGCGGGGCATTGAATTCTACTGTCAGCCGTTCAGGCATCTTCCTGGGAAAGCCCCTGTGCCCTCCACCTCCGAGTTTCCAGGGGACTTCAGGTTGATACCCAAGTACTCCTGAGCTGGTCTGTCTGTGGCTCATCACTGCCCTCTGCTGGTGTCCCTGGGCGCTGCCACGGCGCCAGCAGGTCTGGGCTGCGGGGGAGGGACAAGACCCTGACTCCTGGGATGCTGTTGGGCCAGGGGCGGGGATGGGGGTCCCCATCGGTGCTGATGGGCCCCACGTCTCCCCATTTCTGCTATGACTGTACAGCTCCCTGGCTCCTCTCTCTGACTCAGACATGGTGTTCCTTTCTCATTATTCCAGCAGTTTGGGACCCCTCCTCGCTCCGGACCACGTGCTGGGCTATATGACCACCTAGTCCAACACTTCACACAGGGCTCATGCCTCCTCCCTGACAAGGGCAGCACTGCCATCTCCAATGGGTACAGGGAAGCTCGGGGGCAAGGGGAGAAGCTCGGGGGCAAGGGGAGAAGCTCGGGGGCAAGGGGAGGAGCTGGGGTCTGGACCCTGTGTGTCTAGCACACCCAGAGTGGCTGAAGCCTGGTCCCATCCACGCAGGGCCCCAGTCCCCTCACGCACTTGCTGGGCCAGGGGACCCTCAGACACTCTCTTCACCTCCAGCCTGCTTTCTCCTCATACCTCCTCATCCTCCACACCCCTCTGCTGTGTGTCTGTGTGTGAATGTATGTGCAGGCACGTGTCTCTGGGTGTGTGTGTGTATCTGTGAGTCTCTGTGTGTGCACATGTGTATCGTTGCACATGTGTCTGTGCATGCCTGCGTCTGTGTGTGTCTGAGTGTACTGTGTGTGCGCACCTGTGTGCGTGTGTGTGTATTTGTGTCTCCATGTGTGTGCATGTCAGTATGTGCACATGTGTTTACCTGTGGGTGTGTGAGTGTCTGTGGGCACATGTCTGTGTTTGTTACCTCTGGTGAGACTGCAGTGGGGCTGGCAACACACCCTCCCAGGAAGGTTTTCTGTGTGTGACCCTGCATAATGTGGGGGGAATTTTAAACCCCGCTGGTCCTGGGCCTCCGGTCTGCAAGCCTCCCATGCATCCTCCTGGGAGATGCTGAGCAGTCAGGCCTTGAGGGGTGGGGTGGGGTGAGGAGAACGTAGCTCCCTCCACACATTGTTTCAGGGGCTTGTCTGCAGCCCCTCCACCCCGGCCTCTGTGTAGCGAGGAAAGTGTTTATCTTTGCACAGGAGGAAGCAGAGGCTTCCCTCCAGAGACGTGAGTGACAATGTTTATTTCCCCCAGAGGATCTGGTATCCGTGATGACTTTAGAACTCAAAAAAGAAACCCTCTGAAACAATAGCAGAGAGTTCAGGAGCTGTGGTCATTTCTGGGTCATTTCTGGGGGAGGGTACCCAAGTTCCCCACTGGGGGGGCCCACCTTGGCACATGCCCTGAAAACCCCAGTTTCTCCTTGGTGGCCCTCATCACCCTGTCAGGGACCAATTCTCTCAAGGACCAGCTGCTGTCTCTGCTCAGCTCTCAAGACTGGGACAGTGTCTTTTGTGTTTGATTGAGTGAGTGAATGAATGACTGAATGGCAGAAATTCTCTGTATCACTCAGGACATTTTTGGGTGTAAAAGATAGAAAATCAACCCGAACTGCATAGCCTAAGTTGAACATTGTTGGGCTCATGAAACCCAGTGGGCTCAACCACTGGGTTGAGGGGTTCCAGGGATCAAATTATCCCACCAGGTTCTCTCTCTTCCTCTCACATCTCCACTAAACTCTTTTTTCTCACATGTCCCTCTCTTTTCTTGCAGTTGGGTTCCTCCGTGCATCAGGGGACAATGGTACCAGGAAGCTCCAGCTTATGTGGTCTTCATGGCTTGAGAATTTCCTCCCTTAGCATAAAGTCCCAGGGAAGACCCTGATTGGTCTGTTTGGGTCACATGCCCAGTAGAATGGAGCCTTCTCATTGGCCAGCCTGATTCATGGCTCAGTACATCTGTTGGAGGTAGGGTACCATGACTGACACTTGATTGTGGACTCCCAGATTGCAGGAGTATGAGATGCAGTTTGCTGAAACAAAGAATGTTGAGCAGAAAGAATACATTTTTCTATTTAATACATTCTTTGATAATTAAACAAAGGCAACATCCTCTTTTTTCCCTAGATTGACCTAGTTGGGAAATCAAACTTTGTGTGTGGATTTTATGTAACTTTGAGAACTTTTAGAGCTCTTGTGATACATGGAACTTAAAACTAAAGCAAAAAAAAAAAAAAAGTAGAGTTTGATGGTAATCTTCTAGCTGCTGCATTTTTGCTTTTAGCTGTCCATCCACTAAATGAGTATATATCATTAACTCAAAATGTGGCCCCCAAATGGGTTCTCCCTACCATTATAGTCTGAGAATTAGGTTCAGGACACATTACCCCAGATCTCACTGGGGACAGCTAATGAGCAAGATTCATTCCCCTATGGGCTGGTGAGCAGAAATGCATGGCTGGTTATTAGAAGCATTTGTTCAGGATATTTTTTTTCCATTAACATGACTGAAATTGTACTGAAAGCTAAGGCATTATGTTTGGGAGGGGAGGGAGTGTCAGGCAGGAATTGGGGAAGAGTCATCAGTTTAGCATACAAAGTGGAAAATTTGTGGGAGGCAGGTAGGGGGGAGTGGCCTTGTTGCCTGGGAACACCTAGGAACCCAGTGGAGTCACTGGGGGCCAGTGTGAGCCAGAGGGAGGGCTGGGAGCTTCCCTGTTGTGCAAGGAGGATCTGGGTGGCAGGAGCTCTGAGCTGAGATGGGGAAGGGGGACTGGACAAGGGGCTCTGAGTCCTACCCCCACTCTCTTCCCCTCTCCCTTCCCCTCTCCTCCCCCTTCCTAGGCCCCTCCCCCTCCCCATTTAGGGTCCAGCTTGATAATCCAGGATCATTTTCCCATTTTAAGATTCTTAACTTAATCACACCCACAAAATCCCTTTTGTCCACTAAGGGTACAGAGACACAGGTTCTGGGAATAGGAGAACCTATTCTTCACTCTTTGGGGCCATCCTGCAGCCCCAGAGCTGTCCACAACTCTTCCTGCCCACCCCTTCTGTGCACACACCCCTCCTCCCATCCACTGGGAGGTGCTTTCCCTCCCTTGAACCGGGGCTGGCCCTGGTCTGCTCTGACGGGCAGGAGGCGATCACCGTTACACTGCCTCAGTCTGGGGCCTGGCTGTGACAGGTTATACCCTCTTGGGTTCTTTGAGCAGGTGTGTCAAGAAACACTTCCATGTGACGTGTTTATATCCGACGCCAGCGCAGGGGCACCTGGCCTGCCATGTGAGTTGTCATTCTCCAGGTCCTTGTCTCAGTCAGGGTTCAACCAGAGATTGAACCAGCTGCAGATGAATGTCAGGGAGCGGAGTTGGCTTAGGTGCCTGTGGGGTTGGCTGGGTTGGCCTGGAATCATGGGACTTGTCTTCAGGAAGGGCTGGAACTCCCAGGCACCAACTCAGGCTGCTGTTCACGGGCAGGATTTCCTCTTCACCAGGGAACCCCAGTCCTGCTCTTAAGACCTTTCAACTTATGGGACAAGGCCCACCCAGGTCATCTGGGACAATCCCCCTTGCTTCAAGACAACTAACTATGGGCCAATACCACATCTGCAAAGTACCTTATCAGCAACACCTAAATCACTGCTTGACTGAATCACTGGGGATAGTAGCCTAGCCAAGCTGACACAACAAACTGCCTGCCCTTGACAGTCTTTCTTTGAAAATGCGCTCTTAAATTCTGGGAGATTGAAAGTGGTGTGAAAAATATAAATGTGTGTATCTATATATGCAAACACAATACATATATGTATTTATGTGAGCATGTATGTATATATAAATATGTGTCTGTGTCTGTATAATTTAGATATATAAAATTTATATGTTAGATGGGCCCACTGACTCTCTTTTCTTTGGAAATCAGCCCTGCACAAATTATTGAGATATAATTTATATGCTCCCCTAAGTGACAAGAGTTTGCTCATATAATTAGCAATAATGATAAATAAAAATAAAATGTGGGCTTATATGTGGCCAATTATACATCATAAAGCTATCATTCCATCTGCAGGGATCATAAACCACCATGAGCATGTGAGTCCCATGAGGTTGGTTCCTGTTGCTAGAAATTATACGAAATGACAGCTGACCATGGGAAAAATAGTGGGATGAATCTCATGTTTCAATGATGCGGTGGTGCTTGGTGGTGCAGGGAGTGGTGGGGGGACTGAGATACTAAGGAGGAGAGAGGCCTGGACTCAGTTCTCCCACCAGTTCCCCTAGGGTCATTCTCCTTCTGCAGGCAGTGGGGGCAGCAGGGCAGCCCCTCTATGGGCCAGGCAGAGAGTGCAACTTTCTATGCGCACCATGTCACTTAATCTCACCAATGACCATGTCATGTGGTCATAGTCATCACTCCATTTCACAGACCAGGTAATAGAGGCTGGGAGATGTGAGGTCATGTGTCCAAGGGCACAGGTCTGCCCTGACCCATGCTCTCTTCCAGCACTATCAATTATGATTCTTCTACTGAAGGTAATATTAGTTAGGTAATATTGTGGTGCCAAGGACTCTTCAAATGCTTGTTCCTGGGACCTTAGGGGACATGACCAGCATTCCCATTGGACAAAGGAGGTAACAGAGGGTCCAAGGGTGAATGTCATTGTCCCAGGAGTCCCAGTGAGGGAGGGTGGAGCTGAGGGTGGTTTGCGGACTCTTGCTTCCCTGAGGCCAGGTATTGGGGGATTTGGAAGGGACAGGTGTTCAGAAAGGATGCACGGTTAGTGACTTGTTGGGAAAGGCAGCAGTGTTTTGCCCAGGGCTTTGCTTCTCCGTAAGCATCCTTGGTAAGAGGAACGTTAGTCCTTCTGCTAATAGGCTGTACGTATACATCCCTCTGAATCACCGCTGGGTTCTGAATCATGTACTGTAGAAACAAAAGTGGTCACAGGCCTTTACGAAGATGCTGGCTCAAGGTTCACTGCTGCACGCCAGAGAGTAGCTCATTGAATCCTCCCAACAACCTGCGTTTCAGCAACAACTGTGATCCTCTGTAGCAGATGAGAAAGCTGAGGATCAGAGAGGTTCAGCCATTTACCCCAAGTGGCTCAGATGATAAGAAGCCACATGGGACTCCACCAGGTCTGCCTGCCTGCAAGGCCCAAGGACAGGGGCTACAGGGCCCAGGAGTTGGGGGAGAGCCATGCAGGGCCGGGAATAGGGTGAGCCAAGTGCCGCATTCACCTCTGCGGCAAAATTCAAGGAGGTGCGGTAACAGTAAACAAGATATATGGTATTTTCATGCAATTTGCAAAAAACAAAAATTAATACAAAAATCCATGATGAACAAAATATCAAAGCTTTAAGAGGAAGAAGTAACAGGGTTGTGCTGAGCCACACTGGCACCTGAAGCAAAGGGAAAAATCAGAAATATTGATTCTGTTTTCACTTAAAATTTTCCATGTTTTTTTTTCATCATGGAAATCTTGAATTTTTAAAATAGTGTTTATCTTGAACACTGTGTTTTGGGGTTGTCTCATTAAAATTTGCACCACATTTGCCCCACTCATGGCCTTTAGGGAGCAGCTCCCAGAGGCCAGTTACCATGAAAGGATGGAGATTGGCATTTCCAGGGACCCACCGGGCAGGCCTGTTCAACCCAGGTACCACCTATACTCGTTTCTGATTTGGGGCAATCCTTTGCCAGGATCCCTTCCGTCAGCGCTCCCCGGCTGGGCAGCCCCTCCCTCTCTTCTTCAAAGCCTTCAGTTCAGCCGCTCAGTCGTGTCCGACTCTTTGCGACCCCATGAATCGCAGCACGCCAGGCCTCCCTGTCCATCACCATCTCCCGGAGTTCACTCAGACTCACGTTCATCGAGTCTGTGGTGCCATCCAGCCATCTCATCCTCTGTCGTCCCCTTCTCCTCCTGCCCCCAATCCCTCCCAGCATCAGGGTCTTTTCCAATGAGTCAACTCTTCGCATGAGGTGGCTAAAGTACTGGAGTTTCAGCTTTAGCATCATTCCTTCCAAAGAAATCCCAGGGCTGATCTCCTTCAGAATGGACTGGTTGGATCTCCTTGCAGTCCAAGGGACTCTCAAGAGTCTTCTCCAACACCACAGTTCAAAAGCATCAATTCTTCGGCACTCAGCTTTCTTCGCAGTCCAACTCTCACATCCATACTTGACCACCGGAAAAACCATAGTCTTGACTAGACGGACCTTTGTTGGCAAAGTAATGTCTCTGCTTTTGAATATGCTATCTAGGTTGGTCATAACTTTTCTTCCAAGGAGTAAGCGTCTTTTAATTTCATGGCTGCAATCACCATCTGCAGTGATTTTAAAGCTTTAGTTGCCCCTAAAGAAGACCCAGAGCTTCGTAGGGTAGGCGCTTGGGACTCCGGCTCTGCAGCTTCATTCCTCAGGGACCCCGGCAGCCTTCAGCTTTGTGCTCTCTGCTCTTGCAACTCCACATCTGCCCAGAAGGGGGCGGCATGGGCACGTGCATTCCCAGCCTCAGACCTGGGGGCGTTTTTTTTTTTGTTTTTTTGTTTTTTTTTCCTTCCCACTTTTGCTGCTTTTCCTTCTTGGTGCAAACAGTCCCTAGTGACAGCACCCAACAAGGCTGCTCTTTAATCCCTTGCTGACAATCCCTCTCCCAGGTAAGGATGGTGTAAGGGAGGAACCTCTTTTGAGTTCTGTTTTGGTGAACAGCGTTTTCGCCCATGGATTTGAACTGAAAAGAAATCTACAGGTTCAGACAGACAAAATAAGTATGAATGCTGACTATGTGCCAGATCTTCTCTCCCTGACTGCACAGCAGTCCCAAGAGGTGGTCACTACTGTAATCCCTTCTTCGGAGATGTGCAGGTTGCCTGGGCTTAGTGGGGCCAGGTGTCCTGGGATACCTCCCTGTGGCTCCAGCTGGGTGTCCTGCCCACTCCCTCTCAGCACACACCAAGTGCCGAGGAGCTCATGGCCCCCCTGAGCAGCCCCCAGCCAAGGTGGTGGGAGCGGAGGATGAACGCCAAGCTCTCTGTCTGCAGGTGAGATGAGCAGTGGATGCTGGGTGCCCCTCCCCTAGTTTTTAGGTGGGCTTGAGTGGGACCCCCTTGGTGGTTGTTGGCCTTGATAACACCACCCCTGTCCCATCATATGGCCACCAGCAATAACATTATTGGTGCTGTTAACTGAGCACTTAATGTATGCCAGGAGCTGTGTCAAGGGCTCTTGCAGAGTTTGACTTATTTTTTCCTTCAGCAGCCCCATTTTATGGATGAGGAAAGGTCCCAGGTCCCAGGGTCACAGGATTCAGACCCAGGTGTGATGGCCTTAGCTAGCCGCATGAACCATAGAGTGAAGCGATAGCAGGTGGAGATTTTCCGGGTGTGAAGAATGAATGGATGCTCCCAGGACAGTCACTTTGGATGGCTCTAGGAAGCGTGATGTCTCAGGCACTGGGTGTGTCTGTGGGAAGCTGGGTTGCATCCCAGGCTCCGAGAGTCACACCTGGAGCGGGAGGATTCCATCCCTACTCCATGCCAATTGTGGTGGAGGGACCTTTGTTCATCTTTCTGCATTTACTTACTCTTTTTTTTTTTTTTAACCATAGGTGAGTAGGCATTGCTTCTCATAATTTGAAAAGAAAACCATAAAAAATCAAGACTTTCAGATGAGAGCACATTTAGAGATATATTAACTGAGAAAATGTAGCTAAAATGAGCTCTTAGCAGGATGCTTGGTCAAAAGTAGTTTCTGGGATGAAGACAAGTGGATGGCTGGGGAGCTGGATCTGGTTGATCAGTGCCTGCCCGCTGTCCCCTCCAAAGGGCAGAGGGCATTGCTCCCCTCTGAAGAGTCACCCCCTCAAGGACCCAATAGTTACTGACATACTGTGCTGATCACATGTTATTAATCCTTTTACTTTCCACAGTAACCCCATAAGGTAGGTATTACTATTACTATTATTCCCATTTCTCAGCAAGATGGAGGCTCAGAGGAGTTAAGCAATTTGCTGAAGGTCACACAGCACAAAGGAGTGGATCAGAATTCTAGCACCAGAATTTGGCCCCAGAGGCAGCTCCTGACCCCTTGGGGAAGGTGCCCCTCTGGCTGCCTGACACCCCCCTCGATTGGTTCTCCAGCATGGTCAGCACAAAAAGCAGATATTTCCAGAGTTGGTAAATTCCCTGTGGGCCAATCAGAGACTTTGAGCTCCACAGAGAGAGCATGATGTCCTCCGAAGCAAGAGTTCAGGGTCAGCAGATTCGGGTGTGTGAGACACTGCAGCTCTACCCCCGCCTCTGCAGCCTTGGATGAGGAAACTGGGGCACAGAGATGCCAAGCTCTTGCCTAGAGCCAGCTGCCAAGGGGCAGGCCTCCTGCACCTGCTGGATGTGGACTCTGGGCCCACAGGTGAGTGCTCCGTTGCCAGCCTCTGAGTTGTGGGAACGGGAGCTGGCAGGGGTGCAGGCAGGGGTGGCGTGCAAGGCCCTGTCTCTCTGGAGCACCCATCCAAGCCCCACTTCCACCCCATCCCTCTGCCCCAGTCCCTCTCTCCTGGCCAAACTCCCAGCGTCACTGTGACCTTCTCAGGTGCCTCAGAGCCCTGGTCCCAACTGGCCGGTTCTCTCCCTGGATCCGTGGCTGTTGGGGTGACATCTTCACGAGACGATCAGCCCCAAGGGGCTAGGATGCCTGGCCTCGCTCAGTGCAGCCCTGGCACAGAGCAGGTGCTCAGCCAAGTACGTGCTGGTGAGTGAAGAAAGAAAGAGCAAACAAATGCGGTGAGCACTCGGCCTGGAGGTGTCACAGGGTGGCCGAGGTGTAGGCAGGCAGAGTCTCCAGCTGCAGCGAGGATTTGGTTCCATTTTCTCACAGAAGGAAAACGAAAAATGCGTGCTGATCATGGAAGGGGCCTTTGGATTTCTCTCCCCAGGAAAAGCGGCGGATCGCTTATGTTCAGCTGTCCTGGCCCACGGGTCTGTCTGGGAGAAGAGCTTTCCTCCCCCTGGTGGGTGGGGGCTGGCTGTGACGCCTTGTCTTGGACGACCTCTGTCCCTCCCTCGCCCTGAAGCACGGGGGAGGGGTTGGCAGTGGTTTAGTTGCTACCTTGTGTCTGACTCTCCCGACCCCATGGACTGTAGCCTGCCAGGCTCCCGTGGCCATGCGATTCTTCTTGCAGGCAGATTTGTTACTGACTGAGCCACCGGGGAAGCCGGATAGGGGAATGGTGGGGGTCGCAATCCAGCCTCCCAGCCCTGGGCCCCGCACTTTGAACAGTGTGGCCAAGTGACTGAGGCTCACAGACTGCCTGAGTGGAGCCGGGCTTGTGACAGCTGTTGTCCATTTCCGCGGCGAAGGGAGGAAGTAGCAGGGATCTGCAGTTGCTGTGCTTTCATGAACAATTTCCTCCTCAGGACGTGGGACCATCACCTGGCTCAGGGGCCCCAGCATCTCCAGGGGAAGGGGAAGAGCCTCATAGGGAAGCCCACCCTGTCTGACCCCAAGGGCTTCCTGGTCCCCAGGAGAGGGCACAAGCGTCTTTTGCTGCCACCTCCAGAGGCTGTTGCGGGGGAGGGCAGAAGTTGAGAGGGTGATGATCCTGGCAGGTGGGGGCCCTGGCTGCTGCCCTCTCACCTGTGCCAGGCTCTACAAGCCAGACAGGTGGGGGAGGAGACGGAGGTGGAGAAAGACGATGGGTGGTAGGGGGCCCCCAGATGGGTAGCAGTGGTGGCTGGCTTTTCTCTGTGTGTCTGGCTGGTGACCTTTCAGAGGAGTAGATTCAGAAGCGACTGCTGTTTGTTGAGGCCCAGTTCAGAGACATCCTCAGTGTTAAATGTCAGGCCCCCACTGTCACCAGGAAGCAGGAAGTGCCTCTTAGTAGGAGACAGACTGGCTGACACCAACAGGGTGAATGGGCGCCCTCTGCTCTGCCAGCCCAGGGTTGGGGATTTGAGGTGCTCCTTGGGGATTGGAGCAGAGTGTGGGCTGTGAGCATCTGGAGAGTCTAGGAATTGGCAGGCTCCCCGCCCTGCTCTGCGGGAGGCTGCCCACCTGGTGTGTGTGTCTGTGCATGCACATGTGCATGGTGCCTCCAAGGGTAACCTGATAGCTGCCTCTCCCCCAACCCTGAGGGCACCCACTCTGCATGTCACCCCTCATGCTGACAGGGCCTGGGCTGAAGTGGTAAGATCTCCTCACAGGGTCAGGCATGCTGGGCCTCGCTTGGGGTTGACAGGGGGCATCTGAAAGGCCATTTTGAGGTGGGGGCAGTCATTGGCCTTTCATAGCCTTTTGTGTGCCTGCAAGCCTAAGGAGGGGAGGTCGGGGCAGCAGCTTCTCCAAGGACTTAGTAACAGTCCTATGCATTTGGATTCTTTCCGAGGAAATTAGAGAAGTGTTTGCCCTCTGTGAGTCCATGTTTATTTTCCTAACTCTAAGCCCAGGAACAGTTTGGTCTGGGCTAGTAACGTCCCAGTCCCCTGCTTCATAGCCCACATCTCAGGGTCTGTGAGAGCAGCTTTGGATCCTCTGCTTCCTGTGCTGGGCGGGGCTGAAGTGATAAAGTGCAGGCACTTAGCTCTTGATCTCCAGAGGGGACCCTGAGCTTCTTGGCCTTCTGGCTAAGATCGAGTGCAGAGAGGACCCTGAGCAGTGGATAAGACACACTTTTGTTTGCGCAAGAGAGAAGTTGTAATAAGCATTTTCCATCCACCTCCTGAGCGTTGATTTCCTTAAATGGCATCTGAACAACATCCCAGGGCCTGGAGGACTGGAGCCACAAACCTGCCCGTCTCTTGGGGCTTGCCACCTGAAGCCAAGCCCCTGGCCAGTGTTGCAAAAGTTTGGCAGGAAATTAAATTAAATGTATCCAATGGATTTATGCACTTATTATTTACTTTTAAACGTTTTAATACTGAAGTCTATCGTAATACACTCTTCCCTAGTGGCTCAGATGGTAGAGAATCTGCCTGCAATGTGGGAGACCTGGGTTTGATCCCTGGGTTGGGAAGATCCCCTGGCGAAGGGATTGGATACCCACTCCAGTATTCTTGCCTGGAGAATCCCATGGACAGAGGAGTCTGACGGGAATACGCATGCATCATAAGCGCTCAGCCTGATGTGTTTTCACCAACAGAACATGCCTGTGTCACTGGCATCCAGACTGAGACCTAGAATGTGACCACCCCCTCCCCATTGCCTGTCCCAGCCCCGAAAAGATGCTCCCATGCTGACTTCTCTCAGCATCCATCCGGTTTGTCTGTTTTTGCACTTTATATAAATGGAATCATACAGCACGTTCTTGTCTGTATCTGGCTTCTCTGGCCCAGCAGCCTGCAGATTTATTTTTATCTCTGATCCCACCAGAACTGTTTTCCTGAGGCTGGGAAAGATCCCACTAAACAGGTCCCTGGGGCGGAGATGGCCAACAGAGGCAGTGACCACATGGCCACCAGGAATGACTGAGATCTGATGGGGCAAACTGGTGGCTGGAGGGCTGGTTGTACTCAGCTTGCCCTCTGCAGTGGGAAGTATATGTCTCTGTGTTATATATGTTGGGTATATAAAATATATATATGAAAGAGTAATTTCATGCACGTTACCCAGAATTGACAACTTAATATAACTTTCAGTCATTTAAGAAAAATTGAGCTGAATTCACATTATGTAAAAAGAACCCTTTTAGAGAGCATAGCTCAGTGTTGTTTCATATATTCACAATGTTGTACAATCACTGCCTCTGTCTAGTTCCAAAGCTTCTTTATTGCCCCAAAAGGAAACCCTGTACGTATTAGCTGGCAATCCTCAAGCCCCCTTCCTCCAGACCCCGATAGCCACAGACCTACTTTCTGTCTCTGTTTATTTGCCTGATCTGGACGTTTTGTACAAATGGGAGCCCGTAATAGGTGAGCTGTGTTTGGCTCTTTTCACTTACATCACATTTCTGAAGTTCTTCCACGTGGTAGTGTGTCTCAATAACTTCTTGCTTTACGTCACTTTTGCTCCAAGTCACTTTTTTCTGTATTTTTAATTGAAGGATAATTGTGTCAGTTTCTGCCACACACAAACATGACCAAGTCATTTTTTTTTTTTTTAAAGCAGAGGAAACAGCTTTTATTAATGAGTTATTTCCCAAAACCACACAAATGGCGTTATCTGCTGCTGTGTAACAAATTACCCTCAAACTGAGTGGCTTAAAACACCATTTGTGACCTCCCAGCTTCTGGGGGCCAGGAGCCTGGGTGCAGCCTGTCTGGATCCTCTGGGTCAGGGTCTCTCACAGGCTGTGGCCATCACAAGGCTCTGCAGGGAAGGATCGGGTTCAGGCTTGTTCATGGGATCGCTGGCAGGACTCAGCTCCTTGTGGGCCATAGGGTCAAGGCCGCATGAGCTGTTGGACAGTGGTTTCCCTCAGTTTCTTGTCATGAGAGCATCTCCACCAGGCATCTCATGACATGGCAGCCTGGCTCATAGGGGAGAGAGAGAGAGAAAGAGAAAGAGAAACAGGAGGGAGAGGGGGAGGAGAACGCAACGGGGCCTGGAGTCACAGCCTGTTGTAACCTCATCTGGGAAGTGGTGACAATATTTTATGTCCAACACGATGACTTACCAATTTCAAACTCCAAAACACTTCCAGGTCCAGAAATACTCATTTGACAGCAAAGTTCATTTGGTAGCAAAATCTGAACCAAGAATCCTTAGAGTCTTTATTCCTTTCAGTTTGAGCCTTCACATATTTTACAACAAAAATACGAATGGATTTGACTTGGTGGGGCTGCCCTAGATCGTACCAGAAAGTGAAAGTGAAAGAGTTGGTCGCTCAGTCGTGTCTGACTCTTTGTGACCCCATGGACTATAGCCCACCAGGCTCCTCCGTCCATGTTATTCTCCAGGCAAGAATACTGGAGTGGGCTGTCATTTCCTTCTCCAGGGGATCTTCCCAACCCAGGGATCAAACTTGGGTCTCCCACTTTGCAGATGGATTCTTTACTGTCTGAGACATCAGGGAAGCCTCAGACCTTAGCAGAAGGGTTATGTAATACATAATATATGCACTATCTAAAATCTACAAAGCTCTAAATTCTCAGACACATCTGGTCCCATGCTGTGGATGCTGAAAACCCAGGGTCCATTGGGTGGGTACTCGGGTGTGTTTGAACACGTAAGAGCAAGAGATGTGTTTTCCGCTAGCTTTACTTCCTTTGATCATGTCATTTTCTTGAAACTCAAGCATCAGAGTTTCTAATTTGTCTTGGATGAGCTGTGCTTGTGACAGCATCCATTCCGAGTCCTTGGCCCAATTATGTTTTGCTTCATTTCCGAGGTCTCTCATTTAGACTGAGGCCGTCTGGATGGTCATTGCTCTGATGTATTTCAGCATCTTGTATCCAGGTTCGCCAGCCTCGTCTTGACCTTGGAAATGTGGTGACATTTATGAGGCCATTTGGACACCCACGAGGAGGTTGATTTCCATAGATTAAATGTCAAGTTTGAGACGGTCCAGGGTGATGGACTCCTCTATCCTGTCCACTCCCATTCTCAAATGTCCTTTGACTGGACATTTCTGCTCCATTATAAGCCCACAAGTGCCAACCAAATTACTCAGGTCGTCTGAATCCAGGGGATTGGGGTGGGGAGGCTCCAGGCAGTGTCAAGTGAGACGGGCAGAAATGTTGTCTCATTTTTATTTTTCAAAGAAAACATACATGTGGTTAGTTGGTGAATATATTACTGGAGGCAGGAAAAAAAAATCCCACCAACTGAGGTTTCTGAGATGTTAGTTAGTTTATAAAACCTAACTACCTGTGTATTGACCAGCGCAAAAGGGTAAAAAAGAATCTCTGTACATCAGTGTTTTAAGTAGAAGTAGTTTTATGGGGCGTTAAACACATGGACATAAACTTGGAGTAAGCATTATCTAAATTAAGTAGCGAAAAGCATTACATAGTCTTCTGGAAATTTAAATGTGTTTGTATTCTCGTTGTCGGGAGGATGTGTGTCTTCAGATTTTGATTTGAGTCTCTCCCTCTCTTTAAAGAAATCTTAGAGTTTATGGTCACCATGCTGAACGTTGCATACAACTGTGCATGCCGTACGATTCATCTGCCTTATAACTGGAAGTTTGTATGTTTGACCTCGTTCACCCATTTTCACCACCCGCACGTCTGACAACCATCAGTCTGCGCTCCGTCTCTAAGAGACTGCGTTTTTTTTTAAGATTGCACATAGAAGTGAAATCATACAGCATTTGTCTTTCTCTCTCTGAGTTAGCATCATGTTCTCTGTCTATCTGTGTTGTTGCAAATGCAGGATTTCCTTCCTTTTGATGGTGAATGACATTTCATTGCATACACACACACCACATTTTCTTACCCATTCGTCCACTGATGGGCACTTAGCTTGTTTCCAAACCTAGACCCTGCACAAAATGCTACAGTGAACACGGAGACGCAGATATCTCTTCCAGATAGAGATTTCATATCCTTCAGATAAATGCCCAAACGTGGAACTGCTGGATCATATGACAGCTCTATTTTAAACTTTTAGAGGAATCTTCATGACTGTTTCCTATAGTAACATGTCAATTTACATTCCCACCAACAGCACACAGGGTTGATCTGAATCTCTTGAATTTTTATTCCCTCAAGGAACTGAAGTCCATCAGATCTAAGTATGGATGTGCCCATTTCCTCTGCTGGTACACAGTGGGCACCGGGGCCAGGAGAGCCCTGAAAACCTTTAGAACCCAGAGTTCTGGTCTTTCTGAAGGTTCAGCTGTTCAGCCATGGCATGGTCCACTCTACTCCTCCAGGTCATTTCCTTTGACAGCGCTGACCGGTCTCCCTACAGCCTGGCTACTGATTAACAGAGACCAACGAATTAAAGTGAGAATTAAAGTTTTAGAAGAAGGATGTCCCTGGTGATAGAGTGGATAAGAATCTGTCTGCTAATACAGGGGGCACAGGTTCAGTCCCTGGTCTGGGAGGATCTCACATGCTGCAGGGCAGCTAAGCCCATATCCCACAACTACTAAAGCCCATGTGCCTTAGAGCCTGTGCTCTGAAACAAGAGAAGCCACTGCAATGAGAACCCCACACACTGCAACGAAAAGCCACCCCTGCTCGCCACAACTAGAGAGCAGTGAAGGAGTGAAAGTTGCTCAGTCACGTCTGACTCTGTGACCTTATGGACTGTTGCCTGCCAGGTGCCTCTGTCCATGGAATTCTCTAGGCAAGAATACTGGAGTGGGTAGCCATTCCTTTCTCCAGGGGATCCTTCCAATCAGGGATCAAACCCAGGTCTCCCACAATGCGGGTAGATTCTTTACTGTCTGAGCCACCAGGGAAGCCCCCAGCTAGAGAAGCCTGTGTAAAGCAGCAAAGACTCAGCACAGCCAAAAAAAAAAAAAAAGTTTCAGAAGAGTCAAACAGGATATATTGAATTGGGGTCCAGACAAAAGGGAGCCCTTCCATTTTGCTAGATATTTTTGTTGACACACGGTCATGGAAGATGGCTCTCAGATTCATTTTATGATCAGAAATTAGAACAAAAAGAAAAATCAGAATCACATCCGGGCTGCAGGGATGTGCTGTGTCACACACAGCAGTCAGACGGGAATGTGGTCCTGGTGGGGTTGAGACGAAGTTGGCAGACGGAAGAGTCTGGCTGCTCCGCTCGACTGCGGCGGCATCTGATCACAACAAGGGACGTGGGTTTCTTCAAGGGTAGATGCCTTGCCTGCAGCAATGACCGAGATGCCAAAACATTAGGATTTAAGCGGGGAGGACTTGGCCGAGCATCCTGGTGTTTAGTCTACAGCAGGCTCAACATCTGGGTGATTGGAGACATCTTTGGAGGTGAATGAGCCACGTGACCTGGTCTCATGTGAACACAGCCTGGATCAAGAGCAGAGAAAGAGAAACGCTCAGCAGAGAGTGTTTTCTGAGCAGGGAGAGGAGGCAGTAAAATCTACTCCAGACTCTGCTTGGCTCTGGCACGGCTGTAACCAAGGACCACAAGCCAGGTGACTTAAGCAACAGGAGTTGGTCCTCTCCCAGGGGAATCCGTGGTCCGTCTGCAGCCTGTAGGGTGGAATTCTGCCTTGTCTATTCCCGGCTTCTGGTGATTTGCTGGTGATTCTCAGCATCCTTGGCTTATAGATTGCTGCTGTTTAATCACTCAGTCGTGTCTGACTCTTTGCGACCCCATGAACTCTAACCCAGCAGGTTCCTCCGTCCATGGGATTATCCAGGCAAGAATACCCGAGTGGGTTGCCATTTCCTCCTCCAGGGAATCTTCCTGACCTAGGGATTGAACCTACATCTCCTGCATTGGCAAGCAGATTCTTTACCATCAGGCCACCAGGGAAGCTTGTGGATACACATCACTCCGATTTCTGCCTCATCACATGGCTTCTTCCCCATGTGTCTGTGTCTCCACCTGGCCGTCTCCTCCCTGTGTCTCTCCTCTTCTTACAAGGACACCAGTCATATTGGATTAAGTCTCCCCGCCCCAACTCCAGTATGACTTCATCCTAATTTAACTAATTCCCTCTGCAATGACCCTGTTTCTAAATCAGGCCACATTCACAGGTGCTGGAGGTTAGAACTATGACAGATCTTTCTTGGGGGCTACACAGTTCATCCCGTGATGCCTTGGTCCTCTTTTTCTCAGGACCTGAAGAGCTGTGATATCTCTCCTTTATATGTGTGGTACTTGGGATATCAGCATGATGACTGAGGGATTTCCTGGTGGCCGTGGTCCATGTGATCCACATGGCAGGCAATAAGGGCGGGCACCATGCTCAGAGGGAATGACGAGGTGTCTTGAAGGGCTGATTCTCTTGTGTTCTGGCTCTTCCAGGCCAGGCAGCCCGTGAGAGCCTGAGTTTCCTTCTCTGGTTTGGAGGCAAGCCTTAAGGGGCAGAGAACCAAGGAGAAGCCTGGGAGGAAGCTCTGTGCTGTGCCTCTGTTCTCAGTGCCTGATCAGCTGGCTCTGCAGCTGTCTGCAGCCAGGCCCCATCCCCCACCCCTGGGATAGTAGGGAGACCGATCCCTCAGGGAATAGCCTGCAGACTTTATAGAGAACCACGCCCCAAACAAGAGCAATTCTCCCCCAGGGTCTGTGGGGTTCTGACACTGAGCCTAGAACTTGGAGGGGATGGTGGCCCAGACTCAGCAGGAATCCTCTCCCCTTAGCACTGGGTGCCCCAGAGTCACAGAGCCCCTTTAGAAGTGCGCTAGTTGAGGCCTAGCACGCTAGGGTCAGGGAAAGGTTCTAGACGAGGGAATCTTTGGCTGGTAAAGCATACCCACCACACCTGGACAGGAAGGTGAGCAGGAGAGGTGTGGATGGGTGGGCCTCGCAGGTGGGTTCCACCAGGTACAAGTGCCTGCGGCCCACCTCGGTCAAGCAAACACGGGGAGGAACCCACCCCATGAACAGTGACACTGGGACCACCAGGAGGAGGAAGGAGCGTGACGTCATGGAGGGCAGGTAACTGACGTTGCTGCCCCTGTCCTGCCCACCTCAGGGCTGAAGGAGACACCATCCTTTGCTACTCACAAATGAAATGCAAACCCGCCTCCACAGGCCACGTGCAAACTCTCCCCTCTCCGGCTCCCTGGGGTCCAGCTGGTGGGGCCCAAGGGCCTGCTGGTTGCTCCTCATGGTCCTCTTGCACCAACTGGATGCCCCACTCCCCACGTCCACCCCCATTCGTAGGAACTGGAGCAAAGCCTCAGAGACAGGCAGAGAACTCAAATGCTGACCACAGGGTGGATGTCAAAGGCCCCCAGGCGAAGGACAATGGCCAGCTCAGCTGCTGTCTTTGCTGTGGTGGGTGGGTGGGTGGTTGGGTGGGGTGCGGACCAAGTCAGGATGAGGTTTCTAGGGAGCACTGGGAAACCCATCCTTCCTGGAAATCTGTGCTCACTGCTAATTTTGTGCTTGTTTCTGCTTTAAAGCTGTTCATATATTGCCGATATTCTGGGGAATGACTGTGGAGGGGTCCTCAGAGCACATTATTCCTCCTGAAAAGCAGGCCCAGGGGTGCTGGGGTACAGAAACACCTGGCCAACCACCTCATCTTAACAAGGATGGTGAGAAAGGGGATGGAAAGCGACAATAAGGGTTTAGACAAATATTTAAAAATGAGATCACATTGTGTCTTTTAAAGCTACCTCTAAAATTTCCAAGGTTTGAAAAAATATTCAGAGTCTATTTTGCCTTATTCATTGCATTAGCCAGGAATGAATGCATTACAAGAATGTTCCAGAAAGGAAGAACTGATGAAAATGTCTAAAGGCTGTTTTGTGTTCTTTTCAACAACATCCCATGAACACGTGTTGGGGGGAAACTCCATTCTCAGGGGGAGACCTGGAGCTTGTCCTTTCCTGGGCACAGGCACTGGGGCTGGCGGTCTGCCCTTCCTTGCCCCAGGGGCCAGGGTTTCCATCTGGACTCAGTGTATGCCTTGTTTCGGCCAGTTTAGCTCCTTGGCATATGCCCCTTTGCAGCTTCTGATCTCATCGTCGTGCTCCAGACACTTGTTCAGGCCCGGCACCCGGGACCGCCAGCCGATGAAGCCCTGCGTTGTCTTTGGGACTGGGGGGGAGGGCAGCACCTGCAATAGAAAGACAGAGGGTGAGTTGCCTTGGGCCACAGCCACAGGAGGTGTGTCTCCAGAGGCATCAGGATCGGCGTGTGAGACCTGGTGTGGAAAAGACAGAAAGAACCCTGGTACAGGTCACCAACAGACACATCGGTCAATGGAATAGAATAGAGAGCCCAGAAATGAACTTGCACTTCTATGGGCCCTTAATCCACCTGAAAGGAGGCAGGATATATAACGGGGAGAAGACATCCTCTGGGATACATGGTGTTGGGCAAACTGGACAGCTACTCGGTGGCTCAATGGGTAAAGAATCTGCCTGCAATGGAGAAGACACAGGAGACACAGGTTTGATCCTTGGGTGGGGAAGATCCCCTGGAGGAGGAAACGGCAACCCACGCTTCAGTATTCTTGCCTGGGTAATCCCATGGACAGAGGGGCCAGGTGGGCTATAGTCCATGGGGTCACAAGAGTCGGACATGACTTGGTGGCGATACAACAACATGTGAAAGAAGCAAACTGGTCCACTTCTCACATCATGCACAGAAATGAACTCAAATGGATTAAAGGCTTAAAGCTAAGATCTGCAATCATAAAACTCTAGAAGAAAACCTTGGCAGCATACTTTTTGATGTTGGTCTTAGCAATAATTTTTTGGATATGTCTCCTAAGGCAAAGGAAACTTTGGGTGGGTACTACATCAAACTAAATGGAAACTATCAATAGGACAAAAAGGCCGCCTACTGAACGGGGGAAGATATTTGCAAACGTATCCAATTAAGGGTTAATATCCAAATGTACAAAGAACTCATATAACTCAGCATCACAGAAACAAACAACTTGATTGAAAGGTAGATAGAGCACCTGAGTAGACATTTTCCCAAGGAAGATATACAGGTAGTTAATAGTCACAGGAAAATATTCAGTGTCACTAAACATCATACCTGTCAGAGTGGCCATCATAAAAAGACAACAAGTAACGTGTTGGCAATGATGGTGGGATGTAAACTGGTGCAGTTACTGTGGAAAACAGTTTGTTAGAAAAGTAAAAATAGATCTAACAATTCCACTCCTGGATATTTATCTAAAGTAAATGAAAGCACTAATTCAAAAAAGATATATACAATTCTATGTTAATTGAACATGTTAATGAAGGCTGAGCGCCGAAGTGTTGATGCTTTTGAACTGTGATGTTGGAGAAGACTCTTGAGAGTCCCTTGGACTGCGAGGAGATCAAACCAGTCAATCCTAAAGGAAATCAACCCTGAATATTCATTGGAAGGACTGATGCTGAAGCTGAAGCTCCAATCCTTTGGCCACCTGATGCGAAGAGCAGATTCATTGGAAAAGACCCTGATGCTGGGAAAGATTGAGGGCAGGAGGAGAAGGGGATGACAGAAGATGAGATGGTTGGATGGCATCACTAACTCAATGGACATGAGTTTGAGTAAACTCTGGGATACAGTGGAGGACAGAGGAGCCTGGTGTGCTGCAGTTCATGGGGTCACAAAGAGTTGGACATGACTTAACGACTAAACAACAATAAATGTTAACTGAACCATTATTTACAATAGCCAAGATAAGGAAGCAGTCTAAATGCCCATGAATAGATGAATGAATAAAGATGTGGTCTGTACACACAACGGGATATTACTCAGCAATAAAATGAATGAAACCTTCCCACTGGTGACAACATAGGTGGCCCTAGAAAAATTCTTAGCAGTGAAATAAGCCAGACAGAGAAAGACAAGTACTGCATGATTTCACTTACATACGTATTCTTAAAAAACAAAGGAACAACAGAAACAGAACCACAGAAACAGAGAACACACAGGTAGTTGCCAGAGGGGAGGTGGAGGAGGAGAGAAATAGGTGGAGATTAAGAGGTACAGACTTCCAGCTACAAAATAAATGAGTCACAGTAGGAAACGTACAGTGTGGGGAATATAGTCGGTAATTATGTAATATCTTTGTATGGTGACAGCTCATAACTAGACTTGTGATCATTTTCAAATGTTTAGAAACACTGAATCACTATGCTGTATAACAGAAACTAACAGTGTGGTAGGTCAATTATCTTCTAAAACAAACTCATAGGAAAAGAGATCGGTTTTGAGGTTACCAGAGGAAAGGCTGGAGAGGAGGGGGACAGGATGAAGGTGGTCAAAAGGTACAAGCTTCGAGTTATAAGATAAAAAATACTAGGGATGTAATGTACAACACGATAAATATAATGATTGCTGCTCTATGTTATATGCAAAAACAGTTACGATTAAGAGAATAAATCCTAAGAATTCTCATCACAAAGAGGAATGTTTTTCTAGTTCTTAAATTTTGTATCTGCATGAGATGATGGATCTTCACTAATCCTAGTGTGATAATCATTTCATGATGTATGTAAGTCAACTTCTGATGCTGTGTATTTTCTACTTACTCAGTAATGTATGTCAATTATAGCTCAATAAAACGGAGAAAAAAAAAATCAGAAAAGACAGAAAGAAGAGCCAGTGTCCCTAAGAAAGCTTCACTGAATGTAAGTACGCGCCAACTCGCTGGACTCAGAGATCACATGTTCCCTGAAAGTAATGATTGATCATCAAACATGTCTTTTTATCTCATAATGTTTAACATATTTAATTCATGACCTCCAGTAAAATAACTAAAAGAGCAAAAAAGAGAAACAAAAGCAAGGTGCAGATACATAGGATATTATAGCGCATAGTTGCTGTTTAGTTGCTAAGTTGTGTCTGACTCTTTGTGACCTCAGGGACTAGAACCCGCCATCCTCTGTCCATAGGATTCTCCAGGCAAGAATACTGGAGTGGGTTGCCATTTCCTTCTCCAGGGGAGATTTCTGACCCAGGGATCAAACCTGTATCTCCTGTGTCTCCTGCATCGGCAGGCAGGTTCACTACCACTGAGGCACCAGGGAAGCCACAGTTTACAGTGCCCTTTATAAAATATATGGCAATATTGTCAGATGGTAGCCTGGCAGTTATAGACCTTCCAGGTATGATTAGAAGGCTTTATGATATGTGTGTAAACACACACACACATTGACACACACACCGAACCATAGATACCACAGAAGTGAAAAAATTGATTCTAATTAAAAACCAAAAAGGAAATGGGATTCTATCTGAAATGAAGAAACACAATTTCATTTGTCAATTCCTTGAAATTTGAAAAATTTTTGGAAAATGAGGGTGAATGCTTATGCGAGGTTTGCCTTTCTATTTGAAATAAACTTCTGTCCTGCTCTTATGGGGGGATTTGAACCAAGACAGCAGGAAGGAATATTCGTTCAAGCAGAAGAACTGAGATGAAGAGGTTTAATATGCTTGGGGTTATAAGTTCACGCTTAGCTCAAAGGATCTTTGAATGAGGTGGTGGCGAGAGGGGACCGTCCTGGTGGGCCAGCTGCCACTGGTGGATGAAGGCCCTTAACATATGTTCTTGGTGAACTATTAACATTAATCTCCTGAGAGGCCCCACACAGGGAGGGTCATGAACAGATGCTGGTGGGGCCAGTTTGCTCCAGCCAGCAAGTTCTCCACAATGCTAGTCCAGACTGGCTGTCAGGCACACAGACTGACTTCAAGTCCAGCTTGTAAGAGAAATGCAGTAAGAATCCACCCCGGGAGCTCACAGTTCACCCATCAGATTGGCAAAGAGATGAAGACACCACCGTCAACATGGGTCTAGAGGGAAAATCTGTGAAGGGCAACATTACTGCTATCTATGAAAAAGGAAAACACAAACATGCTTTAACCTGACAATCCACCCCTCAGCATTTATCCTAAGACATCCTAATACCTGCATGTGCACGTACCAAGATTATTGTGGGAGACTGACTGCAGCCCTGTGTGTCACAGCAGATGCCTGGACACAGCCCACATGTCCATCCCCTGAAGACCCATTCAGTCACAGCCCCTCCACACCATGGAAAACTATGCAACAATGTAAAAGACGGAGGCAGCTGTGTGTTCTGAGATGGGATGACTTGGAAGATAAACTGCTAAGAGAAAAACGATGTATACAATGTGTAAAATATGGTATAAGTTGTGTATATTAGCTGCTCAGTTGTGTCTGACTCTTTGTGACCCCTTGAACTAGAGCCACCAGGCTCTTCTGTCAATGGGATTTCCCAGGCAAGATTACTGGAGTGGATAGCCATTTCCTTCTCCAGGGGATCTTCCTGACCCAGGGATTGAAATTGGGTCTCCTGCATTGCAGGCAGATTCGTTACCAGCTGAGCCACCAGGGAAGCCCGTCCAGGGTTAAGGGAAGGGTTATATAAATTATGGTCGATCTGTACAATTAAGAAAAATGCAGTCATTAACATATTAATGATTCAGAATGCTATGGGTAACTGCATGGAAAGATAAATAGGATATATTGTTGAATGAAAAAAGATTATAAAGCAGTCTGTGGAATTTTATTTTAAAATATGTATATATGCATGTGTGTATGAGTTTGTGTGTGTGTGTGTGTATGTGTATGTGTGTGTGTGTGTGTGTGTGTGTGTGTGTGTGTGTTGAAGGAGTAGCTGAGGATAGCACTTAAGAGCAGGACTCTGAAATCAGACACACTTGACCTTGGAAAAGTTGTTCAGTCTTTGTCAGCTTCGGTTTCCTCATGTGCAAAATGGGTTTGATGGCAATTATATCCATTCTTCAGGGATGTTGTGGAAATAAGATAACCATGTAAAGCACTCAGTATGGGGAGCAACTAAAGGGCAATAATAAAAGAATATGAGCTAGCATTTATTGGTGGTACATGGAGGTGTAGAAGGCATATGGAAGAACTCCCCAAAATGTTAACCATGGGTCAGTGTATATATATGGATATTTTAATTTATGATTTATATTTTGCTGCATTTCTAGAAAAATCAGCAAGTCTCTCTTGCTGTATAATCAGCAGAGGAACCCTCTCAATATCTCAGTGGAATGCATTCTTTCATTCATTCAGCTAATAGGTCGTACCCACTGAACGCCTAACTCAAACAAGCTGGCCATCCCATCTGACCCTGAGGGTGTCAGAGAAAGAAAACCCAGAATCGAACTCACCCATCCCTGGCCTCCTTCATCCTGAGTTTTCATCCCCCTTCCCCACATCGGGACATGGAAGTGCCTGCTCTATAGCCGGATGGAGAGCAGAACCCAGGATTAAAGTGACAGAGAAGGCATGAGAAGGGCTTTCCTGGTGGCTCAGACCATAAAGAATCTGTCTGCAAGGCAGGAGACCTGGGTTCGATCCCTGGGTTGGGAAGATCCCCTGAAGGAGGAAATGGGTACCCACTCCAGTATTCTTGACTGGAGAATCTTATGCACAGAGGAGCTTGGTGGGCTACAGTTCATGGGGTCGCAAAGAGTCAGACACAATTAAGCCACTAACACTTTCACTTTTCCCATGAGAGACGACCAGGGATATACAGAGCTCAGCAACTTCTAGAGGCATCTATCCCATGTCCACATCTGACTGGTCTTTGGTGGGGATACCGTCTATGTCTTCTCCCCTCTGGATGACCTGGTCACTCACTCAGGAACAAGAGTGACATTTTAAGAAGGCAATTCTCAATATTTGGCGGCCCTGCCTCCCTCTGCAAATCAGGCTCAGATCTCAGTTCCTTCCTCTGGACTCCAAGGTCCTGCACATATAGGGACCAATAACCTGCTGTGTCTCCCATGTGTGGGCTTAGGAAGGACTGGAAACCCATGTCCCTGTGGCCTGGGCACTGCTGTGCCCAAGGCTTGGCCCACCTGAAGCAACACCCTTTCCGGTGGGATGGAGATTTCTTACTTAGGAAAACAAGTACTTAAAAAGACTTTGCAAACCTTGATGTAGTTCTCCACTGGGGTCACTGGCCGGATGCGGAACCGCTCAGGAAGCTCGATTTTGGGCTTTGGGGTGGCTGGTTCTTCTTCACACTTGATCAGCTGAAACACAATCCCCAGAGGCAGGGCCCCACAGGTTGAGACCTCAGGAGCTTCCTTTCACCGTGCCCCCAGAACAAGACTCTTCACAGGTGACAAAGGCGGGACTCAGGTCAGTGTTAGAAAGGGGCAGAGTGGGGACGTGCAGGCAGCCCAGCTCAGGCCCAGGCTCCCATAGACTGCCCATTTACTGCCCCGCCCTTGATGTGAGAACATGTTACAGGTTATGGACTCAAACTAAAAACCTGCCAGCAAGGCTCAGGACCAACCTCTTAAACTATGAGGACAGCCCTCAACCCCCCCACTTTTAATTTTTAAAGCAATTTTGAACTCTTCAAAATCCTGATTTAATTACACATGAAGACTATTAATACAGATTCTTTTATGCATATCATATTAATAAGGACTCATTTTATGCATAAAATTTCAAATTGTGTAACTCTCCAAGTATTAAGAAAGCTCATTAAGAATGGCATAATTTCAGAGCCAGTGGGACAGGGTGAATTACAAAGGGGGTTTATACTGTCTAGAATCAAGTACGTTTTGAACTATGCTGCCCTTGAGTGATTCTGCCTCCCTCTAGAGAAATGTGGTTTCCTCATGTTGTGTCCTAGGGATCTCATGGAAGGTTTCAAACCGCTGGCCACCATCCTGGTGAAGCCCACATAAGCCCACATATATGTGGGTCTTTATATGGTTTTATAAATGGAGCCACTATTCTAGACTCAGACATTTTCATTAAAGCATCTGAATTTCCAGACTCTCTTGAACGATAAGAAAATGCAGCTGAGTCTGTCTTTCCTGGGAGCCCTCAGCAGAGTGATGATGGTGCCTCTGGCTGGGGTCAGACGTCTCTGCTGATGTCCCCAATAACTCCCTATTTATTATCTCTGGTCCTTTCCCTCATTTCTGGTGTAGGAAATACCAAGAGTTATTTTCCTAATAATCCTGCAGATGCTCACTTGGCCTCTCCTGTCTTTCCCTCTGAACCTCACAGTCACTCAACGAGGCAGTGAAGACTATCACCCCATTTTACAGATGGCAAGTCCAAGGCTGAGTAACCCTGGAATCAACCAGACCACCATCTCCCTTTGGTGCCTTTCTTAGCTGTGTGAATTTGTCCTTTTTTGAGCTAAAATTCCTCATGTGTAAAATGGGCCTCAAATAGCATCCTTCTCTGCACAGGGGTTGTCTTATGAACTCAACGAGCTGGTTCTGATGAAGCACCTAGAACGTGCCTGGCATGTAGTAAAAGCTCAATAAATTAGTAAATCAAAGGAACTTTCAGGTGTCAGCCATCTTCATCTATAACATGCTGTATAAATTTATTCCTTTGAATTAAATACTTCATAACCATTTGTTCTTGAGTCTATAACTTCCAGGGTCATCAACTTTACATTTACCTCCTCGAAGGGTGTTGATAAAAATCCCCAGTTCTGGGCCCAGTTTTGCCGTGCTTCGTTTTCAGCCTTCAGACGATATTTCCTGGAAAAAAAAAAAAAGTTCTTAAGTGATGTACAACATTTGAAAACGGTTGACATAGCAAACCCCAACAGGTGCCCTGGGGAGAATTTGACCTTCATTGATGCACCTGGACTGAGTGATGATTCCAAGACAGGGAGAGAGTGGGAGGCCCTGTCGCTGGGGGATTGTCACTCATGAAAGGGAGACACGTGTCTTAGAACCACAGATGCTGGTTGGATGGTACATCAAGGACCAGACAAGACTAGAGCTGCCTCTGCCCTAGGGGTCATCTCGATACTGGATCCCTTATTTTAGGGGCCCTTGGACCTACAGTAATGGGGGGGGGTGTTAAATCATGGTGGAGGTACAAGTAAAGTTCCTTTGTTTTCAGAGCAAGGACCAGGGCAGCATGAGGCACGAGGGTGCAAAATTTAAGGAGGCATCCATTCCCAGTTCCTGCAAGGGCAGAGCCAGAATCTGCATGACCTTGACATGGAGCCCTCCTTAAACACTACACCCCAGGCCCCTCATTTGTTCCACCCTAATCCTGGCCCTGCTTTTGCTGCACACGTAATATAATTTATACATAACTACTCACGAGCTGAGGTGAGTTTCAGTTGAAGTGCAGGTGTGTCTTTTGCAAAAAAAAACTGATTAGACATTTATTCATTTTGATTTTCAAGTTTTCTTTCCTATTTTGGAGCCAGTGTCTGCACCCCAAGCCCCCTCTAATGTCTCAACAGTTTCTGAGGCCCAAGCGATTTCCCCGGGGGCTGAGCACCTAAATCAGTTAAACCACTCAGTCGTGTCCGACTCTTTGCAACCCCATGGACTGCAGCATGCCAGGCTTCCCTGTCTGTCACCAACACCCAGAGCTTGCTCAGACTCATGTCCATCAAGTTAGTGATGCCGTCCAACCCATCTCATCCTCTGTCGTCCCCTTCTCCCCCCACATTCAATCTTTCCCAGCATCAGGGTCTTTCCCAATGAGTCAGTTCTTCCCATCAGTGGCCAAAGTATTGGAATTTCAGCTTCAGCATCAGTCCTTCCAAGGAATATTCAGGACTGATTTCCTTTAGGATTGACTGGTTTGATCTCCTTGCAGTCCAAGGGACTCTCAAGAGTCTTTTCCAACACCACAGTTCAAAAGCATCAGTTATTCAGTGCTCAGCTTTCTCTATGGTCCGACTCTCAGAATCATACATGACTACTGGAAAAACCATAGCTTTGACTAGATGGACCTTTGTTGGCAAAGTAATGTCTCTGTTTTTCAATATGCTGTCTAGGTTGGCCATAGCTTTTCTTCCAAGGAGCAAGCGTCTTTTAATTTCATGGCTGCAGTCACCATCTGCAGTGATTTTGGAGCCTCCCCCCAAATAAAGTCTCATCTCACTGTTTCCATTGTTTCCCCATCTATTTGCCATGAAGTGATGGGACTGGATGCCATGATCTTAGTTTTCTGAAAGTTGAGTTTTAAGCCAACTTTTTCACCCTCCTCTTTCGCTTTCATCAAGAGGCTCTTTAGTTCTTCTTCGCTTTCCGCCATAAGGGTGGTGTCATCTGAATATCTGAGGTTGTTGATATTTCTCCCAGCAATCTTGCTTCCAGCTTGTGCTTCATCCAGCCCAGCATTTCGCATGATGTACTCTGCATATAAGTTAAATAAGCAGGGTGACAATATATAGCCTTGGCATACTCCTTTCCCAATTTGGAACCAGTCTGTCGTTCCATGTCGAATTCTAATTGTTGCTTCTTGACCTGCATACAGATTTCTCAGGAGGCAGGTCAGGTGGTCTGGTATTCCCATCTCTTTCAGAATTTTCCACAGTTTGTTGTGATCCACACCGTCAAAGGCTTTTGCATAGTCAATAAAACAAAAGTAGATATTTTTCAGGAACTCTCTTCCTTTTTCCATGATCCAACGGATGTTGGCAATTTGATCTCTGGATCCTCTGCCTTTTCTAAATCCAGCTTGAAAATCTGAAAGTTCATGGTTCTTGTACTGTTGAAGCCTGGCTTGGAGAATTTTGAGCATTACTTTGCTAACGTATGAGATGAGTACAATTGTTCGGTAGTTTGAACACTCTTTGGCACTGCCTTTCTTTGGTATTGGAATGAAAACTGACCTTTTCCAGTCCTGTGGCCACAGCTGAGTTTTCCAAAATTGCTGGCATATTGAGTGAAGCACTTTCACAGCATCATCTTTCAGGATTGGAAATAGCTCAACTGGAATTCTATCCTCTCCACTAGCTTTGTTTGTAGTGATGCTTCCTAAGGCCCACTTGACTGCATTCTAGGATGTCTGGCTCTAGGTGAGTGATCACAGCATCATAGCTATCTGGGTCGTGAAGATCTTTTTTGTACAATTCTGTGTATTCTTGCCACCTCTTCTTAATATCTTCTGCTTCTGTTAGGTCCATACCATTTCCGTCCTTTATTGTGCCCATCTTTGCATGAAATGTTCCCTTGGTATTTCTAATTATCTTCAAGAGATCTCTAGTCTTTCCCATTCTATTGCTTTTCTTTATTTCTTTGCATAGATCACTGAGGAAGGCTTTCTTATCTTTCCTGCTGTTCTTTGGAACCCTGCATTCAAATGGGTTTATCTTTCCTTTTCTCCTTTGCCTTTCACTTCTCTTCTTTCCTCAGCTGTTTGTAAGGCCTCCTCAGACAACCATTTTGCCTTTCTTCATTTTTTCTTGGAGATGGTCTTATCACTGCCTCCTGTACAATGTCACGAACCTCTGTCCACAGTTTTTCAGGTACTCTGTCTATCAGATACAATCCCTTGAATCTAGTTGTCACTTCCACTGTATAATCGTAAGGGATTTGATTTAGATCATGGTAAAGCATCTGTCTACAATGCAGGACACCTGGGTTCAATCCCTGGGTTGGGAAGATTCTGTGGAGAAGGAAATGGCAACCCACTCCAGTACTCTTGCCTAGAAAATCCCATGGATGGAGGAGCCTGGTGTCCATGGGGTCACAAAGAGTTGGACACGACTGAGCGACTTCACTTTCACTTTCTTTTCATACCTGAATGGTCTAGTGGTTTTCTCTACTTTCTTCAATTTAAGCCAGAATTTGGCAATAAGGAGTTCATGATCTGAGCCACAGTCTGTTCCGGATCTTGTTTTTGCTGACTGTATAGAGCTTCTCCTTTGGCTGCAAAGAATATAATCTATCTGATTTTGGTATTGACCATCTGGTGATGTCCATGTGTAGAGTCTGCTCTTATGTTGTTGGAAGAGGGTGTTTGCTATGACCAGTGAATTATCTTAGCAAAAACTCTGTTAGCCTTTGCCCTGCTTCATTTTGTACTCCAAGACTAAATTTGCCTGTTACTCCAGGTATCTCTTGATTTCCTATTTCTGCATTTCAGTCCCCTATAATGAAAAGGACATCTTTTTTGGAGGAGCATGACCCTGCCCATTAGAACAAGACCCAGTTTTCCGTACAGTCAGTCTCTCCCATCAGGAAACTTCCATAAGCCTCTAATCCTTATCCCTCAGAGGGAAGACAGAATGAAAACCACAATCACAGAAAACTAACCAAACTGATCACATGGACCACAGCTTTGTCTAACTCAATAAAACTATGAGCCATGCCATGTAGAGACATCCAAGACGGGCGGGTCATGGTGGAGAGTTCTGACAAAACGTGGTCCACTGGAGAAGGAATGGCAAACCACTTCAGTATTCTTGAGAACCCCATGAACAGTATGAAAAGGCAAAAAGATAGGACACTGAAAGATGAACTCCCCAGGTCAGTAGGTGCCCAATATGCTACTGGAGAAGAGTGGAGAAATAACTCCAGAAAGAATGAAGAGACAGAGCCAAAACAAAAACAACGCCCAGTTATGGATGTGACTGATGATGGAAGTAAAGTCCGATGCTGTAAAGAACAATATTGCATAGGAACCTGGAATGTTAGGTCCATGAATCAAGGTAAATCAGAAGTGGTCAAACAGGAGATGGCAAGAGTGAACACCGACATTTTAGGAATCAGTGAGCACCTAAAGCTGAGTCTTTATTTCCAAAGAAAGTGTAACATGAGACAAAAATATGAGCCATATATGTACTTAGAGTGTTCTAGAGCCACATTTTTTAAAAAAAGCAAAAACAAACAGATAAATTTAATTCTGGTGTCAATTTTTAGGGGCATGAAGTTTTTGAAATCTAGTGTTTCATATTTATAGCTCATTCCAATTTGGAATAGTTACCTATCTAGTGCTCAATAGCCACTGTGACATGGGACAGAACAGTCTAAGGGTTTAACTGGCTCTGTTCACCAAGGAGGGGCCCTCTGATTTGGGTCTTGAAGGATAGTAAGAGTTTGTTTGGTGGGGGAAGAGAGGAAAAGGCATTCTAAGCAGAGGAAACAGACCCTGCTATGGTAGTATAATATTCCTACTGTGGGTACTTGGATAAAAATAAAGATTAAAAAAATAATAATAGCATGTATTTATTGCAAATAATACTGGCTTTCCATTTTCAAGAGTGATATAAAGTTTTCTATAAAAAACTGGAAATAGAACTGCCTTATGACCTAGCAATCCCACTGCTGGGCATACACACCGAGGAAACCAGAATTGAAAGAGACACATGTACCCCAATATTCATCACAGCGCTGTTTATAATAGCCAGGACATGGAAGCAACCTAAATGTCCATCAGCAGATGAATGGATAAGAAAGCTGTGGTACATATACACAATGGAGTATTACTCAGCCATTAAAAAGAATACATTTGAGTCAGTTCTAATGAGGTAGATGAAACTGGAGCCTATTACACAGAGTGAAGCCAGCCAGAAAGAAAAACACCAATACAGTATACTAACCCATATATATACGGAATTTAGAAAGATGGTAATGATAACCTTGTATGTGAGACAGAAAAAGAGACATAGATGTATAGAACAGTCTTTTGGACTCTGTGGGAGAGGGAGAGGGTGGGATGATTTGGGAGAATGGCATTGAAACATGTATAATATCATATATGAAATGAATTGCCAGTCCAGATTCGATGCATGATACAGGATGCTTGGGGCTAGTGCACTGGGATGACCCAGAGGGATGGTACGGGGAGGGAGGTGGGAGGGGGGTTCAGGATGGAGAACACGTGTACACCCGTGGTGGATTCATGTTGATGTATGGCAAAACCAATATTATATTGTAAAGTAATTAGCCTCCAATTAAAATAAATAAATTTATATTCAAAAAAAGAAGAAAAAAGTTTTCTATAAAAATAAGTTCATTAGGTCAAACAAAGCTAATTTAAAGAAAAATATGAAATGACTATTATAGAATTTTCAAGGATTGGTAAAAGTCTTAAGAGATGAAAATAGATAACTGAAGTTTAAGAGGTTAGTGATGATGGTTTGTTGTTGCTAAATATCCCCCGGTGAAGGGAAATGACTACCCAGTCAAGTATTCTTGCCTGGAGAATTCCGTGGACAGAGGAGCCTGGCAGATTACAGTTCATGGGGTAGCAAAGAGTCGGACACTACTGAGTGACTAACACTGCATTTACTTACTTGTATCTAAATTAGTAACTTTCCATATTGGTTAAAACTTCAAAGAGATGGGATATTACCTAGCAATGGGACAGAAAGGCAAATAGAAACATCCATTATAGATGTTTACTGAATATGAATCTTTTAGAAAATGGATTTAATTCTTTAAAACTTCTTGTTAAGAAACCAGGATAAGCAAGAGTAAATGTAAAGTGCTCTCTTTCGAACTGAACAAATACTCAGTTCAGTTCAGTCTCTCAGTTGTGTCCGACTCTTCACAACCCCATGAATCACAGCACGCCAGGCCTCCCTGTCCATCACCAACTCCTGGAGTTCACTCAAACTCATGTGCATCGAGTCGGTGATGCCATCCAGCCATCTCATCCTCTGTCATCTCCTTCTCCTCCTGCCCTCAATCCCTCCCAGCATCAGGGTCTTTTCCAATGAGTCAACTCTTCATATGAGGTGCCTAAAGTATTGGAGTTTCAGCCTCAGCATCAGTCCTCCCAATAAACACCCAGGACTGGTCTGCTTTAGGATGGACTGGTTGGATCTCCTTGCAGTCCAAGGGACTCTCAAGAGTCTTCTCCAACACCACAGTTCAAAAGCATCAATTCTTCAGCGCTCAGCCTTCTTTCACAGTCCAACTCTCGTATCCATACATGACCACTGGAAAACCATAGCCTTGACTAGACGGACATTTGTTGGCAAAGTAATGTCTCTGCTTTTTAATATGCTGTCTAGGTTGGCCATAACTTTCCTTCCAAGGAGTAAGCGTCTTTTAATTTCATGCTGCAATAGCCATCTGCAGTGATTTTGGAGCCCAGAAAAATAAAGTCAGTCACTGTTTCCACTGTTTCCCCATCTATCTGCCATGAAGTGATGGGACCGAATGCCATGATCTTAGTTTTCTGAGTGTTGAGCTTTAAGCCAACTTTTTCACTTTCCTCTTTCACTTTCATCAAGAGGTTCTTTCGTTCTTCTTCACTTTCTGCCATAAGGATGGTGTCATATGCATATCTGAGGTTATTGATATTTCTCCCGGCAATCTTGATTCCAGCTTGTGCTTCCTCTAGCCCAGTGTTTCTCATGATGTACTCTGCATATAAGTTAAATAAGCAGGGTGACAATATACAGCCTTGACGTACTCCTTTTCCTATCTGGAACCAGTCTGTTCCATGTCCAGTTCTAACTGTTGTTTCCTGACCTGCATACAGGTTTCTCAAGAGGCATGTCAGGTGGTCTGGTATTTCCATCTCTTTCAGAATTTTCCCCGGTTTATTGTGATCCACACAGTCAAAGGCTTTGGCATAGTCAATAAAGAAAAAATAGATGTTTTTCTGGAACTCTCTTGCTTTTTCCATGATCCAGTGGATGTTGGCAATTTGATGTCTGGTTCCTCTGCCTTTTCTAAAACCAGGACAAAGCTATTGGAGGTGATGGAATTCCAGTCAAGCTATTTCAAATCCTTAAAGATGATGCAGTGAAAGTGCTGCACTCAGTATGCCAGCAAATTTGGAAAACTCAGCAGTGGCCACAGGACTGGAAAAGGTGAGTTTTCACTCCAATCCCAAAGAAAGGCAATGCCAAAGAATGCTCAAACTACTGCACAATTGCACTCATTTCACACGCTAGTAATGCTCAAAATTCTCCAAGCCAGGCTTCAGCAATACGTGAACGGTGATCTTCCAGATGTTCAAGCTGGTTTTAGAAAAGGCAGAGGAACCAGAGATCAAATTGCCAACATCCGCTGGATCATGGAAAAGCAAGAGAGTTCCAGAACAAATATTACGATTTTTAAAAACATTGGGTAAATCTTAAAAATAAGCACTCAACCGTCGGCTCTCAACAAGCAAAGCTTTGCAGAGGGCTGTAGAGCCAGATGCAAAATGTTTCAGGCCTTTACGGTGCGCCAAAGAGAAGAGAAAGAGAAAGGCTCTTTGTCAATGTCCCCTTTCCGCAAGGCATCCCCACCACCTCCAGCACAGGCTCCTAGCGCCCAAAAGTCGACCACTTCCAGGACTTGGTGGGAAAACTGAGGCTGCCAGGTGTGCACACTTTGGGTGGGAACGGCCCACTGGGTTACTGAGTCCCCGGCGTTACCAGATCTCATCCTGGGCCACCAGGTTCATTCGCTCGGCCGCAGCAGTGCTGATCGGTTTCTGCGCCATGGGGCCTGGGGTCTTGGCACGCCCCCGCGCGCTCAGGCCTCGGGCTCAGCGTCTCAAGTCTCCTGGGAGACCGGTTGCTGAGCAACGAGGGACGCGGAGGCGGAGCCAGGGCCGCACCTGGAGAGATTGGGGCAGCCGGGCTCTCCTCTCCAGGCGTCAGGGCTCCTACTGACAATCTTGGTCCACAGTCACGGTCTTCGCGCGCCTCCCTGCCCACCAGCTTTGTCCGGGGCTGTCACAACCCTCCTCCTCTGCGGAAAACCTTGGGGAAACCTCACGACCTTACACTCCCTCCTCCTTTTAGACTTGTCACGCAAGTATACTTGCCAGGTGTACCAAGCCTAAGCGTACGGAGCTTAATGGATTCCGTCATAGAGACTCCTGTAACCACCGCCTAGATTACGAAATAGGTCACCCCAGCCCACCTCTTTTGTCGACTTCTGTTAGCATCCTGGTGTCGTTTTTCTCTGGCTTCCTTGTTCCAGTGTTACGTTTGAGAGGTTCATCCGTATTGCCGCGGATACCCAGGGTGCGGTCACTTCGATGCGGATGGCACTGGGGCCAATCTTTGGGGCCTCCATGAAAATGCTTCTGTGAATTTCAGCTCACGTGGCTTTTGGCTATACACGCATGTGGCTATACATGCATTTCTTTGGCATCCATTCTTTATAATTATCTCCAAATGCAGCTCAAAGATAATACTGCCTTCCGACCCCACACTCCAACCTCTCTTTCATGCCCATCAACACTAATCCCTCATCACTGGGATGCTCATGGGGTGTTTGTTGACTGACCTATTGACCTCCCTGCCCTAGCTTCCATCCCACCATATTGTCATTGGCCTGGGACTTAAAATGTGTCTAAAACAACAGAACATGCATCCACTTCTTAGGGCAAGGGAAGGTTCCTCTGCTTGAGCAGCTGCAGGGTACACAGGTGTCCAGAGCCTAGCGGTGCTGAGAGTAGGAGGCAGCAAGCTTCGCTGACCTATAGATCATCTCCAGATGACTGAGAGCCTGTGAGTGCTTTCATCTCCTCACTGGAGATCGGGGATTCTCCCTGGCAGATAAGTCTCCCTCCCTTCCTAACCCTGACCTCCTGGGGTATTCACAGATTTGAGCGTTTATCACAGTGTTTGGATGATCTATCTTCCCCTCTTGGTGATGTTCCCCACAGTCAGCTGTGTGATGCTCCTCTCTGCTGCTGGGAATGCTGGGTGGAGGCCCAGAATTGGGTGGTCCCTACTGCTGCTTCAACTAAAGTACTGAGGGGGCCAGGCAGGGGCTGGAATCAGAGCTGTGGGTATTCATCAGCCTGATCCACAGCTGAGCAAGCCGGCCCAACAGGCTGGATTGCTGCAGGTGGACAGGGATGAAGGTGGGCCTGGAGTTTCCTGCCTGGTCTTATCTCTGAGGTCGCCATTCCTACGATGGGAGAGAAGGTGTCCTGAGAAGAACTGTGAATGGTGGATACTAGGAAGAGAAGAGGATCTGTTGTATAGGGGGCAAAGTCTGCTACTCACTTGGGAAGTTTCTAAGAGGATTTTGTTACAATGATTAATTAAGAATAAATTTGTTTGCTGAATGTCTGTATGCCAGACACCAAGGGTTCATTCGTTTTTCAAATGTTTGCTGAGCACATCCACGTGCCTGGGGATCCAGGAAGGAACAAGGCTGCCAAAGTCATTGCCCTCCTGGGGCTGACTTGTCTGGAGGGAAGACACACAATGAAGCAAGTGAAGACGGATCAACAAATGTACTGTCACCCCGGACAGAGATGTGTGTTGCCAAGAAAGTTAAATCAGGGAAAGGGGCTTGAGGTGACAGGTCCCGGGAAGGGCCTATTCTAAGTGGGTGGTCAGGAAAGGCCTGTCCGAGGAACGGATGACTGAGCACAGAACTGGGGAGGGGGGCCCCCATGCAAAGGGTTCAGAAGACCACTTTACCCTTTCCATGGAGGACAGAGGTGCAAGACAAAGATCCTGAGGCAGAACAAGCTCAGGGTGTTTGAAAACCACTGAGGAGGCCAGTGCAGCTGGCGGGCTCCCTGGAAATGTGGCCAGGTGTAGAAATGAGAAAACAAGCACAGTGTCTTCCAGTTTTACTAAGTAAGCACACAGATGTGAATGCAGCCACGTGAGAATGAAGCCTGATAGATGAAATACCAGTAAGAGGAGGGCACCCCAGATGAGGCAGGAAAGTACAGAGGAGGTGATGAGTGAGTGGGGTTTTGAAGGATGAATAAGAGTTTGCCAGTCTTGCCCATTCTCACCAGAGCCTTCTATTGGTAGGGTTGCATGTGGAAATACACAACATAATTTCATGGAGCACACCTATACTATACTATATACTAAGACATTATGTATTTATTAAATATAGCTGGGCATCCATATCTTATATGATCACCCTACCCTTGGTGAGTTTCTTCACCAGTGTCCTACCACACTCAAACAAATACATGTGCATATATGAAATTCTATTTATTTTTTACTTCTGGTGGCCTGTGTTTCTTTGTTTTATACACATCCACCTTCTCTCCTGGATCAAGGGGTTGAAATCTCCTCCTCAGGATATTTGAAACAAAAGATTCATGGACCTCTGACAGACATAATTTATTCACCTATTGCTTTTATTTTATTGGAAAATGTGTTTTGCAGCACAGATTTTGAAGGGAGAGCTGAGAGATAAAAAGGCCATATTTGTTGATTAGATGTGGGAAATGGAGACTGTTTATAGCTTGCAGAGGCTTTGCCACGTTCCTGTATATCAATATTTTGGCCCTCTCTCAGCATTTCAGGATGGTTGATTTCTGATTTTTTATTTTTTTCATCTTGCTGTTGCTTTATAAAACATCCCAACAACTGGAGCCAACTGCTTCTTTTAGGGTTTTAAGCTTAAACAGTTTTCTTTTTTATTGTATGATTTTTTTTTTTTTTTAAACCAGAAAAGGCTTTGTGCAGGGAGCGGTCCCTGCCAGCCAGTGTGCCGTTTTTCTCAGCACGGCTGATTATTATCTCGACTGTACAACAAAGACGCGGAGGCTTGAACTGAAGGTGCCAATTTGCACGGAATGTACTTGATGGCTTACTGGAGCTTCAGCTTAAGGATCTTGAAAGTTCTCGCCTTCACACACCCATTATGCTCTCTTTAGTCCCAGCAGAAAGAACTCTTGTCTTCCTTCACAAATAGTCTACACTCCACACACCTAAGGTAGCAATTATTGTCATTCTCTGTGCCTTGTGGTGGAAGAAAAAAGCTGAGTCCCCCTTGCCACCCCCGCAACACCCTAGAAGCCTCCCTCCGGAGCCTGTTCGCCATCCAGCTTAATTATCAATTATTGCTCCAATTAGAGACCCCACAGCAGACGAGGGTTCCATGCGTCCTGCTCTTTCTCCCCTGCCTCTCTTGTCACAGCTCTTATGATGTGAGAAAAGCGCAAGCCCTGTGTGAAAAGGAAAGTGAATTTGGATGTAAAGAAAGGAAACTTTGATTTCCAGGTGTGAACGTGGCTGGAGGATCTGGGTGATTTAGGGTGGTAGGTGCCTGGACCCCCACCTTCTTCTGGTGGCTCTTAGGAAAGAGAAGGTATCTGTGCACCTGCAATGAAGGGCTTGGCAAGAATACAGCTTGAAGACGCATATGCTCCGAGGACAGGGGTGTCACCTCTGAAGGGTTTAGGCATAGCTTCAAGTCACAAAAACTGAACTTGAATGGCACTGTAAGTACAGTAATTATCTATTGTCCCAGAGGTATTTTATGGAGCTGGACTGGGCACACCGAGGGCTCAGCTCCCACAGAGGGACTGCTACCCTGTGTTCTGTTGACAGAGGGTCAAACAGGATTTCTTTGTTTGTTTTACTTAACAATTTCATTCTTTAAAAAAAATTGTTATTTGGCTTCACCAGGTCTTAGTTGCAGCATGCAGGATCTAGTTCCCTGGCCAGGGATCGAAGCTGGGGCCCTGCCTTGGTAGCTTGGAGTCTTAGCCACTAGACCACCAGGGAAGTCCCCAGACAGAGGTTTTTAATGGGAAAATGGATCACTGGGCAAGGAGCTGAGGAGGGAGCTGGTTTCCAGGGTCTATTCCCCAAGATTACAAACATAGGCATTTACCCACCAGGTGGCTCTGGGCAAATTTCTCCCCTCCTCCACTGGTTGAAGCTTAAGGCCAGATGACTTTGAATGACCACTCATTCATCATTCAACCAACAAATATCTAGAGTCCTTTCTATGTGCAAGGCTTCCCTGGTGGCTCAGATGGTAAAGAATCTGCCTGCGGTGCAGGAGACCTGGGTTTGATCCCTGGGTCAGGAAGATCCCCTGGAAAAGGGAATGGCTACCCACTCCAGTATTCTTGCCTGGAGAATCCCATGGACAGATTACAGGCAGGCTACAGTCCATAGGGCCGCAAAGTCGGACATGACTGAGTGACTAACATTTTCACTTTGGGGTTTCCCTGGTGGCTCAGACTTGGGGTGGGGAGTTTGGACCTTATTCCAACAAAGGTCCTGAGTGCCTTTGGGTAGCTCTGTCCAGCTAAACACACAGGCCTTCCTGTAGGAATGATGCTCATTGTTATTTTGCAGAAGCAGACACAGGATCAGAGAAGTTAGGTCACTTGTCCATGTCACACAGCTGTGAAGACAGAAAGCCAAGATCTAGGTGCCCTTCATCATCAGTGTGGCAAATGCAAGCAGAGAGATCACCTGGAACACCTGTTCAGGCCTCTTGGATGGATAATCTCAGGAATATGTCATTTCCCATGTTATAGTCCGGGCAATCTTAACGCCTATATAGGAAACCAATAGCATTGCACATTTCTGCGTCTGCCCCCCACCACTCCCTACCCCTTGTTGAGTCCTGCCCCAGGCCGCAAGTGCAAGACCCTGCCTGAAGGCCACAGAAGTGGAGCTGAAAACCAAGTCCACCTCTGAAACTGACTGAGCCCCTTTGTAACCTTGCGAAAAGCCCACTGATAGTCACTAACAAGCTTCCTGACTCCCAGTTAAGCAAAGAGGCCCACTCCAGTGAACACCCTATAGCGCCCCAACGAACCAGCTAACACTAACCTTCCAGCAGGAGTTTTTTATGTCTTGAGGTTAAAAATTGGCTTTTAACTCATGAAAACTGTCGGCTTTCCCTGGTCTGTCAGGAGGTGGGCCCACTGTGCTCACAGCGCCACATTATCTCTGCTCTTTGTTCTTCATAAACTCCCTCCCTTCTGAAATGCTTTGTGTCTGGAAATTCTTTTCCAGCCCACACTCAGACTGCCTCAACACCCCTTACCTCTACAACCCAGGCTCGAGTGGAGGCCCTCCCCATGAACACCTGCAGGGCATTTGTGGAGAACCCAGCACGTGCTAAGCGCCGGGTGTGGGTGGTTAGGGCTTAAGTCTCATTTCTCCCTCCAGACCCAGCCACTGGCGGGGCCCAGCACACAGTAGGCCCTCAGCAGACTCTTGTTGGTTGTGTGAAGTCTGTTCCAGCCATTCGCAGTTAGAAGTCTCACCCAGGGCATGAAACGGCAACACGAAAGGCTAAGAAATGTGTTAAGGAGAGGCCTTTCTTGTCATGGACATGGAGGCAGGACCCACTGGGATTTTGCAAATTTGATATAAAAGGCAAGTTGATTTTGTGCATTGATCTCTCTCTGCATCCTTCAAGCTGGTGTCTAGGGAGACATCTCATGGAGGCGACTATTGTTCATGTTCAGATAACTTCATATAAAGTGGATTTTAAATGAAGGCTTGGGGGCTCTATGAAATCCAGAAGGCTAAGTTGGGAATATCTATCATTTCAGAGATTTGCTACCACTGTGACTACTGAGGGGCTATGTGCGTGCCAGGCCTTTTAAAGCTGGTTAATAAGAATAGCAGCTGCGGTGGCTCCCAGTTCCTGCCCATCTATCTGATCATTGAAGAGGCTTAAAAGGGAGCATTTGGATGGAGATCCAGGGAGACCACCGTCTACAGTGGCACACAGCTGAGGAGGCCACCTTCTACAGTCAGCCTCACCATCCTTCAGTTCTTTTTCTGTGATTGGGGGACAGGAAGAGAGAGAGGACAAAAGAAGGGGAGGAGACAAAAGATGGAGTTCATGAATTTTTTGTGGCCTTCTGATGCTGTGCATTGTGGAGGGGAGATCCTAGGCTCTGAAATACGGAAATCTCCCAGACTCACTGGGGAACCTGAGGGTCCCCTTGGATGAGAGAGCTTGGAGCTTCCAAGGAAAAATAGAAACCCACTTCTGGAGACCCCTAAAGCCCAACTGACAAGTACAAGACACTCACATGCTGTGTAATCAGCTTGGATGTTGTCCTAGGTTTTATTCCAGGGAAGAGCATACTGTGCCCTATATTGTTCAGGTTGCCCTGGCCTGAAGAATGGACTGTATAGCAACTTGGAGGCCAGGGGGCCAGTTGGGAGGTTGATAATGATACCTAGACAAGTGGTGATGAGGCCTGAGCCCTGGGAGTTGGCATTTGGGGTGGGAAGAAAGAGTTAGATATGGTGGGAAGAGGGGAAATTAGGAGGATGTATTAGCCAGGACTTTTGCATGAGTAAAAAAGGGGGATTGTTTAGTTTCTGTATTTGAAGAGTTGAGAAGCTTCAGGTAAGGCTGTATCCAGGAGTTACAGTGGTGCCCTCAGGACCTGGTCTCCTCCCCTCTGGGCTCTGCACATCTGCCTGCTAGTTCATCTCGGGCAGGCTCTTGTGCCAGTGTTCATCAGAAGCTCCAGGCTCCCAGTGGACAGAGGCTGCTCCCTTCCCCGCGGCTCCTGCACCAGACTCAGCATTCTAACTGGACTGCCACAGGCTTTTGCCCATCTCTGGCTGGATCACCATGGCCAGCAGACAGAATGAGATGAATAACGGGCTGCAGCTACAGGTCTGCTTTAGCGTCTGGATGGGCAGGGAGGCATGTTGGTTCCTGGAGAAAAGGTCAAGGTACAGGTAGGTAATCCTGGCAATGGTCCCTGCACAGGGCGTGGAGGCCTGGTAGATGTTGGGAGGAAGTGGACGTCATAGTTGACTCTGAGCATCATGCTGACCAGGGGCTGGTGCTGGGTCCCGTGAACTGAGCCCACTACCAAGGGGGTAGGGGAGTGACAAAGACAACAGTGACACTGGGACCAAATTGAAGCAAAATAACCCGCCGGCTCTGGACTTCCCTGGTGGCTCAGTGGTAAAGAACCCACGCACCTGCCAATGCAGGAGACTCGGGTCTGATCCCTGGGTCAGGAAGATCCCCTGGAGAAGGAAATGGCAACCCACCCCAGTATTCTTGCCTGGCAAATCCCCTGGATAGAGGAGCCTGGCAGGCTGTGGTCCATGGAGTCGCAAAAGAGTCAGATATGACTTAGTAACTAAACAAAACAAGCAAGCTATTAAAAACAACCCTCTGCCTCAACTCGACTTAGGTGTCCCTGATTTATAAATCTGACTTTGTTTGTTGGTAACTCAACTGGCATTTCCACTTAATCTCTCAGTTAAGATCTTGTCACCCTACAATGTGTTTACTATCCTTTGTTCAGGAAAAAAGGATGAACCAATACAATTTTGGATGAGTTGTTATAGGAAAAGCATATATTTGGGTCCAATACAAAGAACATTTTCCAAACAGGTCTGTTGGGGAGGACTGTTGGAGCCTGGGTTCAGGGGTGTCTTCAGGTGAGTTGAGGGGCTCCAGCTGTGTGGTTAAACTGTTAGGCTCACTCCCCACCCAGCTTGGGTGGCTCCAATGTGCCTTTGGCCCTTTCCTTAGGCTGCAGGGTCTTTTCTCATCCTTGTGCTGCTTGCACAGAACTGTTGCAGAGGGGAGCTCACACAGGATGCTGAGATTTCAGGCTGCTCTGAGGATCTTTCCTGAAATGTCTGCCTGAAATGTTTATGTTTTCACGTACCTGCCCAGCTGGGTACAGGAAACATCTCAAATTTCTCCTGGCTTTGTTATACAATTCATTTGACTTTTAATATGGCTACACACTGGGCTTCCCAGGTGGCGCTAGTGGTAAAGAATCTGCCTGCAAATACAGAAGACACAAGAGACTCTGAATCTATTCTTAGGTCGGGAAGATCCCCTGGAGGAGGAAATGGCAACTCCAGTATTCCTGCCTGGGAAATCCCATGGACAGAGGAACCTGGCGGGCTACAGTCCATGGGGTCGCAAAGAGTCAGACATGACTTAGTACCACCATCATCACCATGGCTACATATTAGCCCTCTTTAGAACTTTCCCAGGAAACAGGGGTTTCAGGAAAATTTGGGGGAAGGACTGGGGAAAAAAAAAACCTGACTTTTTCTAGATGTGACTGCAAATTTTAAGCAATGCTTCCAAAGTTATAAAAGAGCTACATTATCTTCATAAGAGGTTGTCAGTGTTTATCAGGCACTTTACTATGTGCTGGTATTGTGCACAGACAATACTATACTGAGCTTCTGCATTCATCCTGAAAGGTAGATATTGTTATCCCATTGTGCAGATAGGAAAACCAAGGCTCAGAGTGGCTGTGCTCCCAGCCCAGGTCAGCTGACTGTTACCAAGTCCAAGTTCCTATTGTTCTCTGCATGACAGGCCTGTAAACCAAGAGACAAGTTGTTAGGACAAGGAATAGCAACTTTATTAGGAAAGCCAGCAGACTGAGATGATGGTAGGTTAATATCCCAAAGAACCATCTTAGCCCAGTTAGAATGCAGGCTTCTTTAATACTAAAAGGACAGGGGATGTCATTGGTTGTTGAAACTTGGCGTCAGAATCCTTTGTTATTGCGGCTGTCCATGTAGGTCAGGTCACAATATTCCCATAAGCCTCCCAGACAAACGTTATTCTCTGTTCTGCAAGTTTTAATCTCTATATGAATGGGAAAGTGCTGTACCCTTAAAGGTCAGAGTCTTGGGAATGGACTCTCATATATTTCAGGCTCTAGGCAACAGTCTTAACCTGTAGCAAAAGCAACAGCACAGTAAAGGTTAAAGTAAAAGAAATACCGGATATGATGTCATATTTGTTCTTCTCTGTTACATTGAGGGCAGGAGGAGATGGGCGTGACAGAGGATGAGATGGTTGGATGGCCCCACCAACTCAATGGATGCAAGTCTGAGCAAGCTCCAGGAGATAACGAAGGACAGGGAAGCCTGAAGTGCTACAGTCCATGGGGTTGCAAAGAGTCGGACACAACTGAGTGACTGAACATTTTATAACTACTGTATGTGATGAAATCTAAAATGCCTTTGATTGCTAGATGCCCTGTTATTTCATGTGCCATAAACACACATACAGTCTAATTTGCTGCTGAGAGACTGAGCCGAGAAGCAGCTGAGTGTGCTCGGTTCCTGAGCTCTAAGTGTCGCCTGGGAGGTGTGTTTGGCTCGCCGTGGATGGATGGGGTATAGCTCAGTTAAATCCTGGGCAGAAGGATTCTGTCCTTGTCATGCTTTTCCCATGGACAGGGGTAGAGACCAGGGAACATCTGACAGCTATTGGAGGCCTCGCTGGAAACAGACAGCCTCCAGAGCCTCGCAGCTGGATTGTCCTGCTCTTCACAAAGGAAACTCAGACCTGCAGGGCCAGCTTCTTGCTCAGCTCTCTAAAGAGGGAGAGATCAAACCATCAGCACCCTCTGGGTGTCACTTGCCTCTGCCCATTAAGTCTGACATCCATCAAATGTAAGTTGTGACTCAGTTTCAAAGATGTTAACATGTGAAATAACGTACATTTAGAATCAGCAAAATACAGGGCCTCGAGCCCAGGTTTGGTAAGAACAGAGCACACATCCAGCATGAAGAGCCCAGATGGGTAATGCCCCCTTCAGCCCTGTGCCCGGCCCTTCCTCCAGACTACACTCTGCATTTGCGCAGGGCGCTACTGCTGCTTCCTTCCAGGTCATGCACAGGGTATATTTCATCTCTGTCTTCATGCGGAGCTAGTGCTGATAGGGACTTTCAAGGTGTTAGCAGCAGGGGCATGGGGACAAGAGATGAAATGTCCCTGCCAAAGATTTGCTGAAACTCTGGACACTCAGGGACTTGGGCCATGAGATGAGAGGGGGATGTGTTCCTGGTTGCGGGGTTGGGGCGGGGGTCAGGAGGCAGGTAATCTCAGGTGGCTGATGACATAGCAGTTGCCTGATGACATAGCAATTGCCTAGAATTTCAGCTTTTTATCAGAGAAGTGACAGAAATCCATGCTGTCATCAATTTCAGAAGACTTCAAAGTTCCTGACCACGTGGTTTGTCCAGTTTAGTTCAGTTGGTGTGGAAATTCACTCAACAGAAGTTTACAAGTGTCCTGTGTGCGTGTGGTGAGGAGGGCAAGGCTGTGTGGTCCCTACCTTTCTGTGACCCCTGCTTGGGGGCAGGCCTGTGGTGGACGAGGGCGGGCAGTGGTGAGTAAACCCCGAGCGTTCAGGAGCCCCTGGCCTGCAGGGTGGATGGCAGAGGGGAGGGTCCAGTCCTTGGGACAGTGAGGGCAGGAATGCAGGGCTTCACTGGGGACCTGGCACAGCATGGTCCTGGCACGTCCTACCACGGCTGAGTCACCAAGGAATGAGAGGAACAAGCAGGTGGGGACCGGGAGGAGGAATCACTGACTCAGCACTGGGGTGGGAAGTGGCATGTTCGTGGCCCCCCCAGCCATGGCCCTCTCTGATCTCGCCTAATCAGCCCCCAGCAGGCCCCTCCCACTCCTCTCCACCGGCAGCCACAGTGGGCTGAACTCTCACAGACTGGCTGTGGTCCCCATCCCTCCCTACGTTAAACCCTGGTGGCTCCCTCGTTCCCAGTGGTGATGCTGCAGTGTGGTGAGGCCTGGACTGCTGAGCGAGGCTCCCCAGGTTCAAATCCTCTTCTGTTTACCGATTGAGCAGATCCTTTCTTCATCTGTAGAATGGAGATCATGATGACACCCACCTAGACCACTGTTCTGAGGAAGGAATGAATGAACACCACCCTGAAAGTCCCCGCATGTGCAGAGGACAATGAAAGTCCCTGCTTTTAGGGTCAGTTTGAGGCTTCTCGTGATGGACACTGGCCCTGCCTGGGCTGACCCGTTACCTCGACCTTCCCCTCCACCCTCTCTCAACTCCTCCCCACAATCTGTGCTCCTGCCACATCATCCTGGTTTCCATCTAGGAAACCCTTGCAGGCAAATTCCTACTTTAGGGCCTTTGCACTTGCTGTTCCCGGGCCTCGCATGCACCTTCTCTCTCCTCCTCTTCCCTTAGAAAGTATCTCTGCTGTCACTCCAGGAAGACTCCTCAGCCAGGCCAGATGGCCTCCCCACCCTTTCATAGCTTCATGTCCTTTCTCATAGTGTTGTCCTCATTGTTTCTATAGTTGAGTTTTGCTCCACACTGAGCTGGCACAGTGGTAAAGAATCTGCCTGCCAGTGCAGGAGATGTGGGTTTTATCCCTGGGTTGGGAAGAGCCCCTGGAGTAGGAAATGGCAACCCACTCCAGTACTCTTGCCTGAAAAATCACACGGACAGAGGAGCCTGGTGATCCGTAGGGTTGCAAAACTGTCAGACATGACTGAGCATACACAGCACAGAACTCTCAGGTTCTAGGATGGTGGTGGCTTTTGAATATTTGTTAAATAGATGATTGGGATGATGATAAGAGGATATCTGTCCACTGTTCTTAGCACACACTCACACCAACTGGCTCTAAAGACCACCTGGGTTGATGAGTATTTGTAGAAATCAGGAAAAAGCAGGAGCAAACCAAGATTGTCTTTGCCCTTCTGTCTTCCTCCTTCCTTTGGGGTTCCACGTGCCCAGCTCTGAGCACTGCAGGCCAGAGAAGGTGCACACCTTGTTGGGTTCCCCCATGCCCCCACTGAGCCACTCCTGGCTCTGCCAGGCACACTGGGGCAGAAGTCCCAAGGCCCAACCTGAATTCTTTGACTCCTGTGGGTTTAAGTCAAGCTCTTAGTGTAATTTTAAAGTAGGTTGCTTTTTTCTTTTCCTTTTGGGTATATTTTATAGAGAGTGTGTTTCAAATCAAAGAGAGAGAACATTTTCCTCTCTTCTTCTCGTGAAAGGCAGGGGGTCTAAGACATTTTAATAGCTTTCATATTCCTTGCTCCAAATATATTATTTCAGCACAATAGTTTCTTTGCGGGAGAATTGCTTAAATGATTCAAAATGGATTTAAAAATATATTTCAAGTTTTAATTTTATGCACAGAACATTAATGAGCGGAGTGCCTTAGAGACTGCCTGTCAGTTTAACATATTCACAATATTCTCAACACAGATGTTATTCCATCTAAATCCTTTTAGAGGAAAGAAACCAGTAATTTTTTTTTTCCTTGGGGGATGTCAGAAAATACATTATTTTTGAAGTTGTATTTTGATCCCAGAATTCTGCACAAAATATCATTGTTAGGGTCTGGGTTTGTCAAGTCACTTGGACACCAAACTTTTAAAAAGTCAAGAAAGGAGTAGCAGCTGAGAAATTTTATTTATGTTATTTGTGTTCTCTCATGAGGACTTTGAGCATTGACAAATGAAGGTGAAATATTGATGATATTACTGAGCTGTGCATTTGAAAGTTTTCACACCCTGCAAGCAATGGCAAGGGGTTGAACAGATAGTGGATTTGAGACAAAAACACTTAGAGTGATTCTCTCTCTCTGTTTCTTGGTCTACTCGAAGATGCTGACTTCCAGCATCAATAATGCTGTATCTCGTTGCTTTTCAGGTGATGATTCTCCTCCAGATATGAGCATGTGCTTGAAAGGCCCTGCAAACAAGTCAGTTTTTGTGCAGGGAGCAGAAAGTTCCTTTATGACACAGATGGTGTTTGCAGGGAGAGCTGATGGCATAGTTCAGTTGTCAGGAGGCAGGACTGACCCACTGACAAGTAGGAGGAAAGGAAAATGAACCCAGTTGTCCACCACATACAGAAATAAATTCTAGAAGGATTAACAATATACAAGTAATAAATTAATAGTATACTACTGCAGGAAATTTATGGTACTATATGCAACAATCTAGGGTCTGAGGAGACCTTCTTAACCAAGACTGGAAACCTAGAAGCTATAAAGAAGAGATTGATTTTTTTTAATCTATGAAATTAACAAGTTTTTCATGCCAAAGATATCACAAAGACACTATCCACATGACCATTCTGGAAAAAAAAAATGTTTGCAAATGAGGTGTTAGATCAAAGGGTTAATGTCTAGGCAACAGAAAAGTTCCAAACAACCCACATGTGTTTAAAAAAATGAATGTTTTTCCCCTGCCCCCATACCCTTTCCCTAGGGGGAATCGCTTTTAACAGTGTAGTGACTTTCCTTCTGGCCGCTCTTTCTCCTCCATCACCCTGCAAAGGGAATTAATTTCAGTTTTTGTTGGAGCTGCAGCAATGCGAAAGCAGGAGACTCAAGTTGGATTTTCTTTTTATTGATTGTACTCTGTCCCAGACCTGTCATTGGCACCCCACCTACCACATCTGTGCTATTATTTACTTAATCTTTAAAATTTTTACACAATTTTGAGAACATACGTTTATTCAAAACGGAAACTTTAAATCATTACCATCCACAGAAAACCAGTGTTATTTGCCACATGTAGAAGGCAGTCATAAAAGTAACATAAGCCGATGTTATTAAATTCCAGTTTGATGCTGTAGCTGCTCACTCTTTATTAAAAAGGGTGGTGGCACCATTCGGGATGTATTAAATATTGGCTGGTCCCCCGGTGGAGGCTGTCCTTGGTCCAGTCAGGAGGATTCCAAAGGAATAAGTTTGTCAGTGTGTGTTTCTGTGCTTTGTGAAGCCACTTTACCTCCAAAGTCACCTTGTGACCTCCCTTTGGGGTGTGTCCCCTCCAGGCACTGCAAATTTGGTGGCACCAGGTGGAAGGAGATGGCAGGGCTCCTTGAAATCAGCACAGCCTGCAATTCAGTCTTCTGTTTTCCAAATACAACAACTTATACTTACAAAGAACGTGTCTTCACAGGAGGCCTCACGTGGAAGGAAAACTCGCATAGTCTTACCAGTGCATTTTCAGTTTCCCAGTGCAGCTTTTGATGACTTGAACTTGTCTGTGCGGTATTCTGAGCTGCAGTGAAATATTTAGAGAAATTTTGTTGTAGCCAAGGACAACTAAATACCCTTGCCTTTCTTTTCTTTCTTTCTTTTTTTTTTTTTTCCTTTTAGTACAGGAAGGAATAATCATTTGGTGAAGTTTTCAAAGTGGTTGCCAGTCACTGCTGGAAAAGATATCATTTGGTTCTGGCAAGTCAGAAGTGAACGAAGAAACTGATCTTGAGATTTTTTTTTTCTTTTTCATCTCTGTACTTTTCTTCCTGACACCGAAAGGTTAGTCTTTTTGACAAGTTGATGTAGAAAGCAGCACATCTGTGACCCAAGGAGAAACTGGAAAATATGCCTAATTACAGAGAGTTCAGATATTGCTGCTTTCATGTGGATTTCAGAAATGAACTCCTAAAAGATGCCACTTCTGAGCGTATCCTGTGGCCGACTCGGAGCTGGACACTGGGGACCAGAGGATGCAGTCTGTGAATAAAAAGAATATTTGAGCCCACCACTGGCTATGGCGAAGAACAGTTGATTTCAAACAGAATATTTTTAAAAAGCAGAATTTAACTCTCGTCTGAAAGGTGTGTTCCCATGCTCTGTCTTCCAAAGAACTCCAGAGGGAAGGCAGTATTCCAAAGTACTATTTCTTCCTGGCATTCTTTGCAACCCTGTAATTACATGTTTCTCTGTGTTACTATTTGTTAATGCCTGTGTTCCCAGCTGCTCTCTATAAATGCAGCCCTCATCTCCTGCCCCTGGTATCTTGCTCACTGCTGGGCATAAAAAGGCAGAACTAAAGAAAATGGAAATGAAGGTTTACATCCCAAGATATAAATAGATACAACAAGTGAGCATGTTCTGATCATCAGACCGTCCTCTGGTCTCCTGAGGAGTGTTCGGTATCTGAAAATCTCCCAGCATTGTCAAAAGCAAGTGGCCTAATTAAGTTAATTCAACTAAAGCAAAGAAGGGAGGAGAATAAGACGGCTTCAGTTTGTTGGGAAGGAATCAAGGAGGATGAAAATAAGGCAAGAATTCACTAGAGGAACAAAACTGCAAACCCATCTGAAAAAGGTTCTCATTTGCTCGTACAGGCTTGCCCCTGAGAGGCCAAGTTCAAAGCCATCAGCAAAATGATTCCTCAGCATTCACTGGACAGATCAGAGAAGACTGGGGGTGAGGCGAGGGGAATGGAGGAAAGTGAATTGACATCAGCGCCCACTCACCCACCCTCCCACTCTATTCGACAAGCCCAGAAGGGTTTGACTTCCTGGTATGAAGCTGTAGAGGAAGAAAGTTGAGAAAGCCTTCAAAAATGTTCAGAAATTGCCCTAAGCCTGAATTTTAAATATTGTTTTTAATTTTCATAAGATGCAGCATCTTATAGTTTCAGTCCATGCCAGTCATTCTTCCTGCTTCCTGGGGGCTCCCCCCAGACCTCACTTGCACTAGGTTTCAACTTCTATTTATCAGTGGAGGGATCCTGGTTATGTTCTCTTCCCATCTGGGCCGCAGGATTCAGTGAGTGATGCTACATAGCCCTTAACGGAGCCTGGGGTCTGCCATTCCTGAGCTGGGACGACTGCAGCAGCCTGAAACTTCTGGTGATTGATACACATTGACCTCTCAGAGGATGTGACTGTGGAGGGGGCTCCAGAGAAACAGAAAGAGAAAAATACTCTGATTTTCTGTTGTCAATTATAGCACTAATGTGTGTATGCTACTTGCTCAGTCGTGTCCAACTCTTTGTGACACCATGGAGCCCGCTGGGCTCCTCTTGTCCATGAGATTTCCCAGGCAAGAATACTGCAGTGGGTAGCCATTCCCTTCTCCAGGGGATCTTCCTGACCCAGGGGTTGAACCCAGGTCTCCTGAATTGCAGGCAGATTCTTTACCCTCTGAGCCACCAGGGAAGCCCACTAATAGGTCATATCTATTCTCTGCCTCATATTACGAAGTGCTGTCACCCATGATCTCAGGCAAGTTTGTGTACTCACTCCCACTTTATACACCACAGCTCTCAGGCTCAGGGAGGTTAAGTTTCTTGACTGAGGCCCTACAGCTCATGAGCTGTAGAAAGAGTAGCCTGGACCAGCTTTCCTGGCATGAACTCCTGCAGACCTCAGGCTGTTCCTTACAAGGATGGTGGTCCAGTTTCCTGAAGATGAGAGCTCAGAGGGGAATTTCATTTACTTTAAAGAAAAGGAAACTGACAGTTTTGGGGCCCCAGAATTTGTGGCTGCCAATTTATATTTGATACACAAGCCTGTAGATGACTGGCTTACATATCCAGGGAGCATTTATGGATGATGCACAGAGTGAAAGGACAAAGATCTCAGGGTCTGCACCGCGGAGCTGTGTGTGGGTGCGGGGAGGAGAAGGGTGTGGTCATGGAGGCAAGAGAGGAGCCAGGTGAGGAGCCAACAGGTAGGTCACTTCGAGAATGCAGCTGGGTGATAAGTGCCAGTGTGAACTCAAGGAGGACAGGCTCTCTGCTGCTGGGGGCACAGGTCTGAAATGGGCAGCGTGACAACATGAAGCTAGAGAGGGAGGGCAGGGCTGGGGGTGGAGAGGGAAGAGGTGGACGTGCCTGCGTGGGCTGCAGTCTCTCCACTTACGTTTGGCTGGCTTCTGAAGTTCCATGGCAACCTTAAAGTCTGCACACGATCCCCCGCGAGTGCAGCAGAAAAACTCACGGAACTTTCGGCTCCCCGAAATCCTTACTAACAGCTCGAAAGTCAACACTTGAGTTCGAGAGAGGTTGAAGGGAAGAGCTGTACTTTTATTTTTTTGGTTTTAGAGATGCACTTTTGTTTTCTTTGAAAAGTTAAAAACATTTTTTTATTGGAGGATAATTGCTTTACAATGTTGTGTTAGTTCCTACTGTGCAACAGAGTGAATCAGCCGTATGGATGCATATATCGCCTCCCTCCCACCATCTGACCCCACTCCTCTAGGTCATCACAGAGCACTGAGCTGAGCTCCCTGTGCTCTACGGCAGCTTCCCACTAGCTCCCTATTTCATACAGGCACGTATATATGTCAATGCTACTCTCCCAATTCATCTCACCCTCCCCTTCCCCCACTGTGTCCCATGTCCATTTTCTACATCTGTGTCTCTTTTAAAGTCCCTTGCACTTACCCTGCGTTTCTAGTGATGGAATGTGGAGGTAATTGGGATAATTTTGACCTGACACTGTGGGGAAACAGGCTTGCCTGTCAACCAAACATGTCACCAGTATTGAAGCTGGAGTTCGAGAGAGGAGCAATCTTGACAACAGGGTTGATGGAGTGGAGTGTTTTTTGGTTGGAATCCATGACTTTTTGTTCCCGCCAATTAAACGGAAAAGAAAAATTTTGAGCGGGTTCCAACCCTTGGCTCAATGCAGCTGCTCCATCAATGGATGGAGACACTCAGTATTGAGGCCGTTCTGCTGTAACATGGGAGTAGAATTTGGGGGGTACCCACTTGCTTTGATTTTTCTGCTTTTAAAGACAAGAATGGGTTTCTCTTTAAAATAATTTTTTAAAAACTTTTGGCTGCTTTGGGTCTTGTTGCTGTGTGGAATTTCCCTAGTTACGGTGGAGTGGTCTCTAGCTGTGACTTCTCTTTCAGTGGTTTCTCATGTTGTGGAGCACAGGCTCTGGGGCACGTCTGCTTCAGTAGTTGCAGCATATAGGTTCAGTGGTTGTGGCACATGGGCTTAGCTGCTTTGTGGCATGTGGGATCTTCTTGGACCAGGGATCAAACCTGTGTCCCCTACACTGAAAGGTGGATTCTTAAGCACTGGGCCACCAAGGACGCCCAAGAGTGCATTTCATGGCGGTGGATCTGCCCTAGCTCTTCTAGAAATTATTACACTTACGAGGTGGCCTTGAATTGGACCCAGGTTGGGCAGGTGTGATCACTGACTGGCCCTGGACTGATGTGTACCTGGCAAGGTACCCATGTATGTAGGGAAGGAGAGGACTCACTGAAGGGGCGGGTGTACCCATGAGAGGGGTGGCTATGCAGAAATGCAGTATGTGAAGGCTGAAGACATGTATGTTCAGCCAGGCAGGGTATGGATGATGAAATGGGGGTGACCATGAAGAGATGGGTCCTCTGGAGTGTGCCCACCTGTGGATGTGCTAAAGCAGAGGAAGCGCTCTCAAGTAGGGGGACACCAAGAAGGACCTACCTCTGGCTGCACCCTGGTTATCTGATTGCCAGTTCCCTCTGAGACTTAACCTCTAAGCACTGCAGATTCCTTGTAGATCTTGTGAGGGCTTTGGTACAGGCTTCCTTAGGGAAGTTCCAGAGTAGGCCCTACTCTGTGGTGTGGTTCTTACTCTTGGGAATCCTGAGATGTCTCAGCTGGAAGCCAGGTGTGTTAATGAGATGTTAGTAAGATCTTCTCATGATGGTGAGGGTCAGAACAATATCTCCAGTACTGGTCAACCTCTCATATGCCCATACCTTTTTAGTATAGCAGCCACTGCCTATACTCAGATGGTCTACAGCTTATCCTCAAATAAGGAGGGGTCCCCAGCATGGACCTCTGGGCCCTTTGTTGGCACTGTTGCTGTAATTCTGATACCCTAATACAGTGGTACTGTTTTCTGTGTACTGGATTGCATCTCCCCTTCCTAACTTCACGTGTTAAAGCCCTAAAACTCAGCGTGGCTGTATTTGGGCCGAGGCCTATAAGGAGATGAGAAAAGTTAAATAAGGTCATAGTAAGGTCCACCAGGATTAGTGTTCTTGTAAGAAAGGACATCAGAAGGGCTTCTCATGCTCTCTTTGTGCTAATACAGCAAAGAAAGGCCATGTGAGGACAAAATGGCCATCTGCAAGCCAGGAAGAGGGCCCTCACCCGAAACCAAATTGGTTAGAGCCTTGATCTTGGACTTCCCAAACTCCAGAATGGTGCAAAAATAGATGTCTGTTATTTAAGGTACCCATGTGGTGGCATTTTGCTGTGGCAGTCTGAGCAAACCAAGAAACTGTTTTTGCTTTAGACAGTTACCTTTACGTTTGAGTACAAATATGAAAAATAGAAGATTTTATTTTCATTTACATCTCCTCTGATGCTTTTTCCTTTAAAAAAATATACATTAAAATTTGGGGGGAACTTTTATGGTGGTCCAGGGATTAAGACTTTGCACTTTCAATGTGAGGGACTTGGGTTTGATCCTCAGGGATCAAAAATTGAAAAAAAATTTTTTTGACGTTTATTCTTTCCATTTGCCTGAGAAAATCTCCCAACATTTCTTGCAGAGCACATCTACAAACAATATTTTCCCTTAGTTTTTACTTGTCTGAGAAAGTCTTTATTTCCATTTTATTTTGAAGGATAATTTATCTGGAGATAGAATTCTAAGTTGGTCCTATTGGTTTTTTTTTTTTTTTTGTCCTATTGTTTTTGTGATTCAATATTTTAAAATATTTCACTCCACCCGTCTTGGTTGCACAATTTCTGATGGGAATTCTGCTGTAATTCTTATCTTTGTTCCTTTAGAGGTGAGGTTTTTTCATCCCCTCTGGCTTCATTCAAAATTTCTCTTTATTTTTGGTTTTCTGTAGTTTGAGTGGGATATGCCCCCAAGTGCAGCTTTTTGGTATTCTGAGCCTTCTGGATCTGTAGTTTGATATCTGTCATTAATTTGGGAGTTTTCAGCCATCATTTCTTCAAATATTTTTCTCCATTCTCTTTCTCCTCCTTCTGGCATTCTAATAATGCCAGAACACCCCATACTTCTTGGATGTTCTGTTTTCATCATTCTTTTTTCTCTTTGCTTTTCAATTTGGGATGTTTCTATTGATGTATCTTGAAGCTCACTAATTCTTTCCTCAGTCATATCCAACCTGCTGATGAGCCCATCAAAGGCATTCTTCCTTTCTGTTAGAATGTTTTTGATCTCTAGGATTTCCTTTTGACTATTTCTTAGAATTTTTATTTTTCTGGTTTTATTACCCACCACTATTGCATGTTTTTCCACGCACATCCTTAATATATTAATCATAGTTACTTTAAACTCCCTGTCTGATGATTTCAACATCTGTGTCATATCTGAGTCTGGTTCTGATGCTTGCTTTGTCTATTCAGAATCCTTTTTCCCCTTTTGGTATGCTTTGTAGTTTTTGTTGCAAGCCAGACATGTTATCAAGTAATGCGCTTTCTACTGTAATCCCCTGCTATTATACTGGAGTCCTGTTGGTGTAGTGGTCAGCAGTAGGAAAAGGGGAGTGCTCTATAATCTTTAGATTGAAACTGTCTTTTAGTGGGCCTGTGGATCTTGTTTGTGACCTTCACCAGTGTCTCAATAAAACTTTATTTGTGGACCCTAAAATCTGAATTTTCTTTAGCTTCCACATATCACTCAATCATAGTCTTCTTTGGGAAAAGTCTATTTATCTCTATTAAAAAATGTTAAAACTGTTACATAGTTCAACAGGTGTACAAAACAGGTGGCAAGCAGAGAATTTGGCCCACAAGCTGTAGCTTGCCTTTAGTGTCACAGACAGTACCAGGTTTAGGATGGAGGCTGAGGACTGCATTTGAAGGGACAGTGTAAGCTTTAAAAGTATCTTCTACACTGGTCACAAAGACCTGCTGCTGCTGATAGGTTTTGAAGAGACACACAAGTGATAAGTCCTTTACACACACTTGCTCCCTCAATTCTCTCTTAGCCCTGAGATGGAGCCATTATTTTTATACCCATTTCACAGATGAGAAGGCACTTCACTGGTGATTCAGTGACACCAAATCCACCTGCCAAGGCAGGAGACACAGGGTCAATCCCTGTGTCAGGAAGACCCCCTGAAGAAGGAAATGACAACCCACCCCAGTATTCTTGCCTGGGGAATCCCATGGACAGAGGAGCCTGGCGGGCTACAGTCCATGGGGTCACAAAAAAGCTGGACACAGCACAGCAATTAAAAAACAACAGATGAGAAAGTTGAAGCTCAGAGTGGCAAACTTACCAAACAAGAGAGTGGACAGTCAGGTTGTCCTAGTGGCTCTAGTCAGTCCCATGTTGGGTGGGGTGAGTTGGGGTTTAACTGGTGTATGACATCTGATATTTGTGACAGATTCTCTATCACACATTAAAAGGATAAACATAAAGGCTTATCTCTGGATTCAGGAGGTGGGACAACCCTATTTTTCAGGTTTCATGGACTTCTCTTTCCCTGGTGACTCCAGGGCTGTGTGAATCCTACCACTCACCATCCCCAAGGTGGTCCGTTCTCTCTGAGTGGCCCCTCCTGGACCACCACATTGGATATTTCCCCTAGACATGTGTTGGTGTGAGAGGCACATTGTGACCTCTGGACATCGCTATGAACTTTGGCATGAACATACCTTATTACTGTGAAATGATGGTTAAGTTGACAGAGCGGGTGGATGTATCATTTAACCTATAACATAATTTAATGAAAACCTGCCTCTTGGTACCTTAGCCTGTGGAACAGCTTTGTGCCTTTGTACAAGGCGCTTTGCACGTTAAAGTCATTGCAAAAACTTATGAGGACGACAGGAAAGTTTACTCTTCCTCTTTATGGAGAAAACAAATGTGTTTTTCTGCAGACTCTGCCAAGGCTGAGTTTTAATGATTTAGCAGATGGAGCCGGCACATGTGAGCCTGCCGGGCGCAGCTGTCTGCTTTTTCTAGTCTGAGGGGTTTGTGGCTGCCCCCATGGAACAGACGTGGGCAAAAGAGCATCTCTCTGGGCAGCTGCACTCTGCTAACCTGTGATATCACTTGAGGTGTGGGTGGGGACCTACTGGGAGACTAGGGTAAAGACAAGGGCAGAATCGTAGCAATTGGAAACATTGGCTGATTGCATTCATTGTTGTACCTACATTAGAACTGACTCCTCTTGGTATCTTCTGCTCCTGCTGGGATGGGTGGCCCTGGATGGCCATGAACTAGGAGCTCAAGGCAGAACTACTGCATTTCTCCAAAAGCCCTGATGTTTTGCTAACATAACCTACATCAAAGAAACCATCTGAGTGTGAAAGACAGCAAGAGGAAGGATGGGGAATTTGCTTTTGAAGATTCATGTGGTTGCGAGGCTTTAAACTACTTTGACAAATGTGAAACTGTTTTTTCCATTAATTGCTTCTTGTTTGGAATTCAACTAGAATTCAGAACCCAGGTGCATTCTTTGATTGACTCATCTTCCATATGAATAATTGAGGGGAAAAAGAAACAAGAATTTAAACAAGTTCGGGGGCTGGGCTTAGGAAGAGTACACTAGTCAAAGTTGTATTGCTTTCCTACTTCTGCTTTACAGATTAATACAAATTTAGTGACTTAAAATGCCATACATTTATTATAGCTCTGGAGGTCAAAATCAAGGTGTTAGCAAGGCTGCTCTCCTGGGGCCTCAGGGGGAGAATCCATTTCCTCGCCTTTCCCAGCTTCTAGAGGTACCTGCATTCCTTGGCTTGTGGCCCCTTCCTTCATCTTTGAAGCTAACAGCAGAGCATCTTCCAATCTATCTGACTCTTCTGTTTCCCTTTTCCCCTTATGAAACCTTTGTGATTATATTGGGTTGACTTCAGCAATTCAAAATAATTCAGGATAGTCTCCCCATTGCCAGAATTTTAAGGTAATCACCTCACAAAATCCCTTTGCAAAACAGATAGATATCTAAAGAGAACCTACTATAGAGCACAGGGAATTCTACTCAATGCTCTCTGTGTGTGTGGGTTAGTCTCTCAGTTGCGTCTGACTCTTTGCGACCCCATGGACTCTACCTGTCAGGCTCCTCTGTCCATGGAATTCTTCAGGCAAGAATACTGGAGTGGGTTGCCATTCCATTTTCCAGGGGCTCTTCCTGACCCAGGGATTAGTCCCAGGTATCCTGCATTGGTGGTGGATTCTTTACCATCTGAACCACCAGAGGAGCTCCTCAAAATACTGGAGTGGGTTGCCATGCTCTCTTCTATGGGATCTTCTCAACCCAGGGGTTGAACCCACGTCTCTCTAGTCTCCTGCATTGCCAGGTGGGTTCTTTACCACTAGGGCCATCTGGGAAGCCCACTCAGTGCTCTGTGGTGACATAAATAGGAAGTAAGTCCAAAAGAGAGGATATATGTACAAGCATGGCTGCTTCACTTTGCTGTACGGCAGAAACTGACACAGCAGCGTAAAGCAACTGTACTCCAATTTAAAAAAAGCAAGCGGGAACTTGATTAAGATGATAGATTAAAAACTCAGTCAGAATTTTTGACCATGCTGATTGTTTTCTCCTTTTTATTTTTATGTTTATTTTTTAATTAAAATATATACATAAATGCAAAAAAAACCCCTTTGCCATATACGGGAGTATACTCACAGGTCTTGTGGAGTAGGATGTGGATATCTTGGGAGGCCATTATTCTGTCTACCACAGAAGTTTTTTGCATTAAATGTCTCTTTTCTGATGGGCTAAGGACATTCATAGGAATAAGGTCTCTGGGTGATGGTCTGAATCATGAAACCAAATTATGTGGTTAAGGCTGCTTTGGTCAAAAGTAACTTTAGCATGAGAATTGTTCTTGTTGTTCGGTCGCTAAGTCGTGTCCGACTCTGTGACCCCATAGACTGCAGCATGCCAGACTCCTCTGTCCTTCACTATCTCCCAGATTTTTCTCAAACTCATGCCATCCAACGATCTCATCCTGTCACCCCCTTGTGCTCCTGCTTTCAATCTTTCCCAGCATCCGGGTCTTTAGCAAGAGAGGGGAATTTGTTATTCCTGAGATATGAAGGGCAGTAGTAGAGTCAAGTCCCATGAAACTCTGTCTCTCTCCCTGGAATCCATGACTCCCAGCTCTGCCTCACCTTCAGGCTCCTCTTCTCTGCTGACCAGTTATGATCATCCGCCTCTGGCCACCAAAGCAAAAGACCATAGACTGAGAAGCTTAAACAAGAGAAATGAATTTCTTTCCAGTTCTGGAGACTAGAAATTTCAGATCAGATGTGGGAAGGATTGATTTCTCCTGAGGCCTCTCTCCTTGGCTTGCAGAGGGCTGTCTTTTCCCTGTCTTCACATAGTCTTTCCTTTGTGCATGTCTGTGTTCTAGATTTCCTTTTCTAATGAGAACAGCAATCATATTGGATTGTTCTGTTCAGTTCAGTTCATTTCAGTCGCTCAGTCATGTCCGACTCTTTGCGACCCCATGAATCGCAGCACACCAGGCCTCCCTGTCCATCACCAACTCCCAGAGTTCACTCAGATTCACGTCCATCGAGTCAGTGATGCCATCCAGCCATCTCATCCTGGGTCGTCCCCTTCTCCTCCTGCCCCCAATCTCTCCTAGCATCAGAGTCTTTTCCAGTGAGTCAACTCTTTGCATGAGGTGTCCAAAGTACTGGAGCTTCAGCTTTAGCATCATTCCTTCCAAAGAAATCCCAGGGCTGATCTCCTTCAGAATGGACTGGTTGGATCTCCTTGGATTGTTAGTTGTTCAATTGCTCAGTCGTGTCCAACTCTTTTGACACCCCATGGGCTGTAGCCCACTGGACTGCTCTGTCCATGTATTTTTCCAGGCAAGAGTACTGGAATGGGTTGCCATTTCCTTCTCCAGGGGATCTTTCCAACCAAGGGATCGAGCCTATGTCTCCTGAATTGGCAGGAGGATTCTTTACCACTGAGCCACCAGGGAAGCTATACTGGACTGGACACCTTATTGAACTTATTCCAACTTGGTTACCTCTGGAAGGACTCTATCTCCTAATATAGTTACATTCTCAGGTACTGGGGGTCAGGATTTCCACATAAGCATTTGGGACACAACTCAGCCCTAACACCTGCTTTCTCCTCCCTTCTGAGCCCCAGACCACCCGATGGCTCCTACTCAGACTTATCTTCAAGCAGCCAGTAGAAACCATTTAGGGCCCTGAGCACTGAATCCAAACTCCTCGGAGAGGAAGTCTAGTGGGTCTAATTGAGTGGGATAATCACCCTCATGCCAGGTGCTGCTGGCCACAAAGGCAAGAGTTCCCTGGGGTATCAGTCAGGATTGGTCAAATATTGTGACAAAACCCACAAATCTCAGTGGCTACACGTCATCAGAATGGGTCCTGGTTCATGGCATAGCCCAGTGTGGGTGGCGAGGAGGCTGCTACACACCATCACTCAGGGACCCAGGCTCTCCCAGCAGTTCTGTGAAGACACCTGGGAGACTGGACAGGCTCTGAAGGGACAGCTTTGCTCAGCTTAGATTCCACAAAGTGAAGGTCAGAAGGAGTGAGGTTTGACCTTGAGTCTGAGTGGCATGGTCCCCACTGTAGCCACAATTACTCCTCAAAGGGTCTTGTCCCTTTTCAAACTCACAGACTTCCATGTGGACATGGTCAGATGGCTTACTGAGTGTCTCTTTGTTTGGGTGACCAACTGTCCTGTTTTTCCTGGTCTCGGGGGACTCTGTGGGATGCAGGACTTTCAGTTTTAAAACTGGGACTGCCCTAGGCAAACTGGGACAAGTTGGTTACTTTGTTTGTTCAAATACACCCTGGAATTAGTGAGAAACATTGATGTGACACAGAGTCACAACCAGCCGTGCTGCTGACAGATGCCTGGTTTTCAAATCTCATTGATTGAGGTCTTTTGTTTCATATCTGGTCTGGGGCAGAATCCAGTCTGAGACCCACTCAGCATCTCTCCAAATTCTTTTTTTAATTTATTTTTTGGCCATGCCAGGCAGCATGCAGGGTCTTAGTTCCCCAACCAGGGATTAAACCCAAGCTCCCTACAGTGGAAGCTCTGAGTCCTAACCACTGGACCACCAGGGAAGTCTCCAAATCCTTTTTTAAAAATGTGAATTGTTCTCATTGTGGAATATTTGGATTTTAAATACAGGTATTGAGCTTCTGTTGAAAAATCAAGAGGTCTGGGGACAGTGTTCTCATGCCATGTGGAGGGGTCAAGTGAGATGGGTCCAGCTTCCTGGCTTCCACACCATCACCATTCTCCGGGCTCTGTCCTCTGACTTTGAGGTCCCTGGCTGAGCTGCTCAAGCAGTTGGGTTTGCCACAGGTGCTGCTTTGTTTCTTGACATTAAGCCAATCAATCTTGGAAGACAAACTCTCAGTCTAGATTTCTTCTTGTGAAACTCTTCAGGATAGTTGTAAACTCCAAACTTCAACCCCCGTCTCAGTTGCTAGGATATCTGTTACTTTCATGAGGAGAGAGAGGTCGGGAGAAAGGCAGCTGGCTGGGTACAGGTTTAAGTAAGTAAGTAAAGTCACTCAGTCATGTCTGACTCTTTGTGACCCTGTGGACTGCAGCCCACCAGGCTCCTCAGTCCATGGGATTCTCCAGGCAAGAATACTGGAGTGGGTTGCCATTTCCTTCTCCAGGGGATCTTCCCGACCCAGAGATTGAACCCGGGTCTCCCGCATTGGAGGCTGAGGCTTTAACCTCTGAGCCACCAGGGAAGCCCAGGTACAGGTTTAGAAACTCTTTTTCCTGGAGTGATTTGAAGTCAATCAAGCCCACTGCCTGCATCTGCCCGCATCCTGACATCCCCTTGGTAACACCCAGACATGCAGCAGCCCTGGAGTGGGGGAGGCTCAGGATGTGGGGTAGCTCAAAGCAGAGCCCTTCACCTGCCATTTTTTCTAAGCAACGGGGCCTCCCCTGCCATTTGGGCTTGTCTGAGAGAGTCAGGAGTTCCTATTTACCAGCCAAAAAAGAGCCTGAAGCTTTTGACGCTTGCTTTGAAATCAGTACCTGGGGTTTGGATTGCGCTCTAAGTCAGCTAGTGTGTCTCCTTTTCTCTCTGAATCAAAAGCAAGAGGAAAAAAGGGGAGACTGGAGGAACACATCCTGGTGAGACTTCAGAAAATGCTGTCCTAGTTCACCTCTAAAGGATGTGAACTCAGTCCTTCCGAGAGTGCAGAAATTCGCCACAACCATTCCTAGCTCCAACGGACCCTTAAGAAATTAGGCGACAAGGGTGGTCAAGGGAGCTTTGAGACGTATTTATTCACTGGGCATGGGTGTTGGGTAGGACAAGGCAGGGGAGGGAGGGAACACCCGATAGCAGCTACTCTTCAACCAGCCTGGGATTTGGCGTGCTCAGAACGGCTACCAATGGCTTCTAGAAAGACTCCAGAAGCTGAGATTAATTCCTCCTTTCCAGTGAAATTTCGGAGAAGGCAATGGCACCCACTCCAGTACTGTTGCCTGGAAAATCCCATGGATGGAGGAGCCTGGTGGGCTACAGTCCATGGGGTTGCTACAAGTCAGACACAACTGAGTGGCTTCACTTTCACTTTTCACTTTCATGCATTGGAGAAGGAAATGGCAACCCACTCCAGTGTTCTTGCCTGGAGAATCCTAGGGACCGGGGAGCCTGGTGGGCTGCCGTCTATGGGGTCGCATAGAGTCGGACACGACTGAAGCAACTTAGCAGCAGCAGCAGCAGCAGCGGAATTTACCTGGACTGGTGCTCCAATGCTCCCCAGAAGGTTCCCTCCAACACAGAGAAGATGAAAATTCCTGGAAAGGAAACAGAGGGCTGGAAAGAAACAGGCAGTCCCTTGAGAAAACTCTTTCTTTCTTTTCCTGAAGACTTGAGCCTGGAGCTCGTATTCTGTGGCTGTGCCCATGGCAGGGGGTCAGAGGTGCCTGGATGCTGTGTCCCTCCCTTCCTTTCCTCCTTGCTCCCCCCTTCCACCATCCCTCTTTTTCCTATCATCTGCCTTCACTTCCTCCTTTCCAAACATTTACCAAGCACCTATGGGCCCCCATGCTTTGTGCTGGGCATTTGGTTACTGTTGGACTTTCTTATTGGGTTTTTATGTCCGTGGATTCAAACAACCAAGGATTGAAAATATTCAGGGGAAAAATTTCAGAAAGTTGCAAAATGCAAAATTTGAATTTGCTAAACAAAGGCAACTATTTACATGCATTCCCATTGCATTAACTATTATGAGTAATCTAGGGATAATTTAAAATATATGGGAAAATAATGTAATTTATTAAGTTGTTGTTGCGGTCCAGTGGCTAAATCATGTCAGACTCTGCGACGCCATGGACTGTAGCCCGCCAGGCTCCTCTGTCCATGGGCTTTTCCAGGCAAGAATACTGGAGTGGGTGGCCATCTCCTCCTCCAGGAGATTTTCCAGACTAGGGGTTGAACCCGAGTCTCCTGCATTGGCAGGTAGATTCCTTACCACTGAGCCACCAGGGAAGCCCATATAATTTATACAATACTATATAATTATATGGTATATATATTTAAAGTATTTTCATAGGATATATGCAAATACTACTCCGTTTTATATAAGCGACTTGAGCATACGCAGACCTTGATGTCTGTGGGGGGTTCTGGAACCAAACCCCCATGGATGCCAAGGGATGCCTGTAGTTCCCAGGGGAACAAGACAAGACCCAATTTCTCATGGGGAGACAGACTGTCCCCCACTGAAGGCCAAGCCATGTGCTCTAAGAGACGTATGTGTGAGGTTGCCCGGAAAACAGATCAACACCTGCCTCTTGTTCTGTGCTGGCTGCCTGGCAGGTTTTGTTCCAAATGACACCGTGTGTGTACCCGTCTCCCTTGAACATTTGAACGGTTCCAATAAAATCCGATTCATCTAACTGCCAGTTGATGAAAATTCATCAATTAAAGCAGATTCAGATGGTGCACCGTGCAGCCAACGTTTTGGCCGCAGGTTGAGGCGTCCTCTACCACCTTCTGGGGTGAGAGCTTGTTCTGTCTCTCTCCCGATGTGCTCCACTGCTAGCCAGCAGGCCGCTATGCTTCAGAGGAACACAGGCTTTGGCATCCTGCTCTGAAGCAGCCCCCAGCATGGTCTGAACAAAAGTCCTCATTGTCTGGCAGTAGCTGGGGCTGCCCGGGGATATCCTTGGCACTGTCGGGTGCAACTGTGAACTTTCTCGCTGTACCTGGTGGGGACAGTGGCTGCTGCTGTTCTGGCCGAGGTCAGTGAAGATGGCAAGTGGTCTCTTCTACCTTGGGCCCCGGGTGGGCTCTTGTCGCGGTCCACGTGGGCTGCCCACTGGGAGAGGGCTGTGGAGCAGGCACTACTTTCATGGAAGCTGGTGGGATATTAGAAGAGCATTGCCCAAACTGCTCTGAGTTTTGTTCTTTTAAGTGAAACTAGTGAAAGATGATCTGTCCCAAGGCCTAAGGTCACATGTTGCATTTCTCTTTTAGGGGAAGTGAACGCTGCTGGGCATCTCCTGTAATTCACACCCCTTATTTACCTGCTTAAACACACCTGGATTCTCCTTGGAGTCCCTGTGGTCTTGGTAGAGTTGACATCACCTATCTATCTGCAGGGGTGGCAGGAGACCACAGTCTAAATCCATCATCCAGGATCTGTTACTTTGCCCACTGTGATTGGCTCAGGGGTGTGCACGTGACCAGGTTCTGGCCAATGAGAGCTTAGAAATGAACTTTCTGAATTCAGCTTAGAAACCTGAACTTTCACGGGTGCTGTTGGGAAAGAAATATTCTTTCCTCTGGGGACCGGATATTAGAATGTTTCTTTCCTCTCTAAGCATCATGGAATTCATATTTCACAACTCTTGATGTGTCAATCAAATATGGATTAAAAAACCTCCCTGAATTCCCTGTTCTCAGTAATTTCTAAGTGGTCAATGATTTTCCATTTCTGGCTGCCGTGACTCCTCTCAATCTTTTCTCATGTGTCATAAATGCTCTTGCCCCATTCTTTTGGTCTCCATCTGCTAAAAACGTGTAGTCGTTTGAGCACCTTCTTCAATTTCTTGGCTTCTTCAATCACCATGGGTTGTCTAAGTTCATCAACTACAGCACCAGCAGCCCCCCTCCTGGTCTGGTGTCCATGGGTGATCTCCAACTGTCTTTGACCCTGGAGTGTGAACTTGCTTGGGAACACTGCCTGCTGTGCACCAGGTGGTACCACCCCAGCCCCTTTGTTTGTGTCGATGCCAATGTCTTGAGCATCTTTGGTATCAATACTTAACTATTTGTCCTTCAAATCAGTCCTTACGTCCTTCAAAGGATCACACCATCTTTTATTACTTTGGTTCTGCCCCAACTTTAATAATTATCTTTCTTCTCTGACCCTGTAGTGACAGCTACAGCTTTACACTTCAAAGCGTTAGAACTCAGACATCTGCCCCGAATTTTAAGTCTTTGGCATAAGTCCAAGTGTTGGGGGCAGGGAACGGATGGTGGCCGGATCTGATGAAGAATTGTGGGTGGTCAAAGCATTTTGTGGGGAGGCTGGCTGGGTGTTGGTGTGGCTAGCAGGCTGTGAGGAGGAGAGACAGAGTTCAGGGTGCCCAGAACAATAAGTCCCTGTCCACCCACTCCTCCATCCCCCACTCCTGAGCCACATACATGGAGCCTCACCTTCCCTTTCATCCAGCTTCCCTCGTTATCCTACTTTCGAAAACTTTTTCTTTTCCTGTACATTCGCTTTCCTAGGAAAACTTTATAATACTTGTCAAAACCTGCCTCTGTCTGACCCCTTGTGATTGAAATTATATTAAATTCACTTATTAATCCAGGAAGGACTGCTACATTTACAAATATTGCATCTCCTCTTCCAGAAGCACCATTTGTTTCTCTGTGTATTTAGATCTTCTAGAAAGTTCTTTAGTAAGATGTTGGGATTTTCTGATTTTCTTCCTATTGATTTTGCAGAGCTATTCCTCAATTTACTCCTAGATATTTTATAGGTTTTTTTTTTTTTCAGAAAGCAGTTGTGAAGAGTCTATATCTTGATGTTTACATGTTGAATTTTCCAAATGCATGTTGACTTTATTTTCCTTCCAAAGAACACATTCTTGAATATGTATATAAAGTCTATGTTTTGTTATGTTTTCTAATTTCTTAATTTTTATTTTATCTTTATTAATTCCCTCCTTCTGCTCTTCTTAGGTTTGTTTGTTCTTTTTTTTAGTTCCTTGCTTTGACTGCTCTCTTCATTTAGTTTAGTTATTTCTTATTCAAATATGAAAACATTTCAATCTCTCATTTTTTCCCTCTGAGTGCAGACTTGGCCACCTCCCATACATTTTTATGTGGATTGTTGCTTATATCATATTTTATAAATAACTTCTAATTTCAGTTTTTATTTCCTCCTTGACTGGAGTCATTTCATATTTAATTTCTGACAAGTTGGAATTTTCTGTTTGTTTATTTTTATTTATCCTTTTGCTATTAGGTCAGAGTTATCTGTACAGAGTCTACATTTTGAGGTTTATTAAAATTTTATTTTTGTTTATCCTTTTGCTATCAGATCAGAGTTATCTGTACAGCTTCTACATTTTGAGGTTTATTAAAGTTTTCTTTAGGCTGAATGTATAAAATGGACTTTTATAAAAATCCATGAATTGGGAGAGTGGAATATGTCACTAGCTGGTGAGCATCAGGCTGAACATTGAAGTCCTAGAGCAAGAGAGACACAGTCTGAGACCACCCCTACCCCTCCACTACCACTGCCTGGGAGTGGGTGTGGGGGAGGGGCAGTTAAACAAGTAATTGCAAACACTGACCATAAAGGTTGTGATGAGACAAGTGTTCTACAGAGATCTTGAGGTTACCCTTGAAGATTTTCTGCAGGAAAAAATATAAGTTTAATGATGTCTTAAATCCACTTTTTTCGTATATTTTAGCACAGTGTTTTTGCATGCATCAAGGTCATGACTGTTACATCAGCATTGTGGAAGTTAACATATATATGTAACAAAAATTATATATATGTGTGTGTGTGTGTTTATACATCCAAACTAAACCTCTTTGTCATGTTTTATGCCTTGAATTCTATTGCTAATATTTCCAACAGTCCTTTTTGTGGTTGTTTCTTTGGGTTTGGTATATATATATATATATATATATATATATATACACACACACACATACACGAACATACATCATATACATTTGTATATGCATATACATATTTGCATATCTTTTTTTGCATATTGGGGTGGTGTAATTTGTTTTTAAGTGTATCTCTTATAAGCTGTGTTTGAGCAGATGGTTTTTGACCCAAAGTAAAATAATCTTAAATGTCCTTGATTGATGTTCATTATAAGAAAAAGGAGGGCTTGGACCATTTGCATGACTACTTAAAACAGTCATTAATTGTAGAAGAGCTATTTCATCCACTGGCTTGTGTTGGTCAGTTCTGAGCGATTTATATACATCAGATCAGCTGATCCCAGAAGCATCCCTCTGAGGTGGGAACCTTCTAACGTCCACCTTGTAAAGGAAGAAGCCAAGGCACAGAGAAGCAGGTGCCTGCCAGTCCTGTGTCCCGCAGCGCTGAGGTGGGCAGCGGGGACCTGGCCCCAGCAAGCACGCCTGTCACCTCTGCTCGCACTTATTGGACAGGAAACTGAGGTCTAAGCACTCTGGAAGTGGGAGCAACCTGGCAGGGTGGCTGAGAGTCTCCATTTCCCCAGGGCTGAGGGGGTTCTGGGTGGTGGAAGAGGGACTTTAAATGTTAAAACTGTCACTCTGGAGTGGGGACTCTGCCTGTGGCCTGGTGCTCTCTCCCCACTGGCCTGGACCTCTACCTCCTCCTTCCTTCTGCCCAGAGTCTGGTAAAAGACAGTGGGATGTGGAAGAGGAGAAATATGGGGAACTGTCTGGAATCTAGGGGACATGCGATGACTGATAACAAACGAAGGGACTAGTCAGTTCATAACCCCTTTGATGATGCCCTCTGCTTTCTTCCCAAACAAAGGAGTCCTGTGAGCCTCAGACTACAATAGGGCCCTTCAAGGGGGGAGAAAGGGCCCTTTTGTGTCTCTGCTGGGACTTCGGTCCTTTAAGGGACCCTCCTTGTCCTGGGGGTCGGGCCGTGGGAGGATCAGAGCTGCGACGAGAGCAGGGTTGGGGTGGCCATCAGGACTGCCTGTGGCTGAAACTGGCGGTGTGGGGTCCCTGCGGAGAGTGAAGTGGGGGCCACCCCAGGAGGCCGCCCACCCAGTCAGTGCCCACCCGAAAGCAGGTTATAGGGGCAGGAGGGGAAGCACCTTGTCCCCAGTGACCCCCTGCTTGATGGACCCCTTCTGCCTTTCTTCCAGGCAGAACCGCCCCCACCTTCTTTGAGGCTATCCCCTCAAAACCTAGGGGGGGGGTCCTGTCACTGCACCCAAGGGAGGGCTATGGGGACCTTAATTGTGTTCGTCTACCAGACTGAGGGCAGAAAGCTGGCTCAGCCCCTCCCTCTCCTCTCCTCCCTTCCTTGAGAAGATTGAAACAGTTTAACTATGACCAGTGACCCAAGGACTAGCCAACTGCAGCCGAGGTATAACCTAGATGACCAGCTCTCTGGTCCCATAGGTAATGGAGTGTCACTCCATTGGGAAGGGGTGCGGGAGGAGACCTCTCTGCTGTTTCTCCTGGGCTGTTCCCCAGGTCCTCCTGCCCCTGCCTGGGAGAGTATGTCTGATGCTGGCTGATAGCAAGGATGGGGCGACAGGCCCACTCCAGGGACCTGATCAGCTGGCGATCCAGTGGTCAGGACAGCCCCTCTTCTAGCCTGTTTATCTCTCTCCTCACCCACTTTCTGGGACAATTTCCTGTAGGGGAGCCTTGCACCCCCTTTTCCTTGAACCTCCTGCTCCTCTCTCAAAAATTGTAAATCTTATCATGTGGTGTCTCATGTCTGGTAAGCTTTCACAGCCTCGGCTGCTCTGGGAAAGTGAAGCCTGTCTCTTAACCTGGAGTTTCTGCTGCTGGAGGCAGAGGTCTGTCTCATGAGAGGGGGAAAGTTTGGGCGGCCAGGGGACAGCCTCACCAAAATCTCAGGGCTGCACCTGGCTGGCCTCTGTCCTGATGACAGCATCTGCCCCCTTCTAAATCTTGGGTTTCTTTCTTCTCCATTTGGGGGCTGACTTCCCCAAAGATGGTGCTAGTGGCCAACGCAGGAGGCTTGGGCTCACTCCTTGGTCTGGGAAGATCCGTTCGAGCAGGGCATGGCAACCTACTCCAGTATTCTTGCCTGGAGCATGAACAGAAGAGCCAGGCAGGCTACAGTCCATGGTGTCACAGAGAGTTGGACAGAACTGAGCATGCACGCTCGCGTGCACACACACACACACGCACACACACCGGGAGTTAGGCTGAATGCATGGACAGCTGGAGCAGGCCAGGCAGGGTGGGGCAGCCTTCCTTCTGTCAGAGGAAAGAGGGTATTGTGAGTTTTCCTCAACAGCCAGAGCTCCCCAGCTTTGGCAGTGAGTTCCCTCCACCTCAAAGCTGGGGTGACCTCTCGCTGGGCATGTTCTGAGACATTCAGCACCCTGCTCTTCAAGCCTGACTAGTTCTCAGAATTGCAGAGCAGCTGGGACTGAACCCAGAGGCTGAATCAACCTGTCTGGGGTGCAGCCGGGGGCCAATATTTCTAGGAAATTTCCCAGCCAGGTCTAGAAACCAGTGCCTTAGTGTAAAATGATGGCTCTATCAGACTAGGGTTGCCAGGAAAAACACAGGATTCCCAGTTAAGTCTGCATTTCAGATGACCAATGAACAAGTTTCTGGTACAAATATGTCCCAAATATTGCAGAGGACATACTTATACTAGAAAAGCTAGTAAGTGTTTATTTGAATTTGAAATATTTGAAATTCAGATTAAACTGGCATATTTACTTTTTTTCCCCTTGAAATGTGCAATTCTATACTAGATGGTGTTTTGAGTTTCTTCTAACTTGAAGAGTCCTGGAAGCATCAAGAGTTTATTGAGCACTTATTGTGTTCCAAGCAATGCTCTGGGGCAGGGGGAAAGCAGAGGTGAGGAACCCTGGCCCTCAAGACCCCACATTCCAGTTGGAGGAAGAAAGTAGGGGCAAAGCTGACAAAATCAGGTAAATCCACAAACCAGCTGTAGTTGGCAAAGAAGCCGTAAGGAAAATAAGACTGAGGAATGGAGAGTGAGGAGAGTAGGTGGGAATATGGGGCTAGAGTGGGTGGGGATACGAATTGCAGTGGGCAGGGCAACACAAGCCAGATCTGGAAGGTGGCTTTTTTTTTTTTTTTGGTTAACTTTTATTTTTTTAAATTATGGAAGTATGATAACACACTTACAGGAGACTTGAAAAATACAGAACAAAGTTACAAGCTCAGTCGCTTCAGTTGTGTCCAACTCTTTTGAGACCCTAAGGACTGTAGCCCACCAGGCTCCTCTGTCCCTGGGGATTCTCCAGGCAAGAATACTGGAGTGGGTTGCCATGCCCTCCTCCAGGGCATCTCCCCCACCCAGGGATCAAACCCACGTCTCCTGTGTCTCTTGCATTGCTGGTGGATTTTTTTTACCTGCTGAGCTACCTGGGAAGCCCAAAGTACTCCAGTACTCTTGCCTGGAAAATCCCATGGATGGAGGAGCCTGGTAGGCTGCAGTCCATGGGGTCGCTAAGAGTCGGACACGACTGAGCGACTTCACTTTGACTTTTCAGTTTCATGCACTGGAGAAGGAAATGGCAACCAACTCCAGTGTTCTTGCCTGGAGAATCCCAGGGACGGGGCAGCCTCGTGGGCTGCCATCTATGGGGTCGCACAGAGTCAGACACAACTGAAGCGATTTAGCAGTATCAGCAGCATACATTACAATTATTTTTTAAGTAGATAAATTAAGATTTTTGGTTGAAGTTTCAATATCAAGCTCTCAAAAATTCATAGAATGAATATACAGAGAATAGGATATAATAGACCTGAAAAGCACTGTAAGCCAATTCAGCATAATTAAGATTTATACAATTTTCACACAATTGTAGGATACAAATTCTTTTCAAGTTCCCATAGACTATAAACCAGAGAAAAGTAGAAAATATCCAGGGACATAAAACAGGTGCAAACATTTCATGGTCTAAAGGTATCGAAATCATACAGAGTTTGTTCTCTTATCACTGTGGAATTATGTTAGAAATCAGTATCAAAAGATATTTGAAAATAAGCCACCTATTTACAAGTGCAATGTGACATATTACCAAGAGAGATGTCCAACTGGGCCATCAAAAGTCTCAATAAATTTAGACTGAAAAAGACACAGAGGGGGATTGCAGAGAGGAAAGCATTTAAATGAGAAATTAGTACCAAAATGAGAAATTAATATTAAAGATACTTTAAACAAAATCCCATGTATTTGTAAATTAAATGTCCACTTTTAAATGGTGGGTGTTTCTATGAGGCCATAACAAGGAAAATTAGAAGATCTTTGTAATAGAATAAAAATGAAAAGAGAATTTACCAGAATTTGTTGCACACAGCTAAAGTTGCTCAATGAAATTAAATACAATGTGGAGTCTTGAATAAGGTATGAAAACAAATAATGAACACTAGCATAAAACTTTTAAAGTTGAACAAAATCTGTACTTTAGTAACCAATACTGTGTCACTTGTTAACTTCCATTTTTTTTTTTAAACAAAATAGTATTTCCTTATATTCTCAAAGCTGGATTAGAAGATTCAAGCTTCATTCAATTTTTTTTTAAAATCACAAGATAATAAAGTTTCTAGAATTTTAGCAGTACTAACAGATGCCAAAATACCTGGAACTATACCAAAGTTTTGAGTGAATATAAATTATATATCTAGCATTCTATCCATACTAAGTCAAACAAGTGGAATCAAAACATCATAATTCTTTTCTGGGCTGGAGTGAGACCTGTAGGAGGTGGAGCTACCAGTCCTGCAAAGGTCGTGCAGGCACAGGGGACAGAGAGCTGGGAGGCTGAGGGCTAGAGTGGCCCCCTGGCATCCCAGGAAAAGAAAGGACGTCAGTGAAGCCAGAGAAGAGGGAACAAAGGTGATGGAAGGCAGGAGTCAGGCTACCTAGGGAAGCGTGAACTCAGACACCTGAATTTTCTGTGCACTGGGAGCCACAGGGCTTTGGCAAGGGAGAAAGATCAGGTCTCAGTTATGCAAAGGTCACTGTGGCTCCTGCGGCGGGGGGAGTGGTGGGGTGGAAAGCAGGGCCGAATGTCCTGCGTCTTCCTGCAGGTGTGTCTTCCTGCAGGTGAGGTCTTCCTGCAGGTAA